>NC_135804.1:51021365-51721853 GCF_964213995.1 Mustelus asterias | reverse complement strand
ACAGTGTTTAGCACCATTCACGATTCCTTACATACTGTAAATGGTCCGTGCCCATATGCAGCAAGACCTGGATGACATTCAAGCTTTAGCTGATAGTGCAAGTCGCATTCACACCACGCAAGTGCCGGGCCATGACCCTCTCCAACAATAGTGAAACCTTTGATGTTCAGTGGCATTAACATCACTGAATACCCCCACTATCAGCATCTTGGCCGGAAATTGACTGGCCAAATAAATACTCTGGTTACCAGAGCAGGTCAGAGCCTGGGAATTCAGCTGCGAGCAATTTCGCCACCAGACTTCCCAAAAGGAACAAATCAGTAGTATGATGGAATACTCTCCACTTGCCTGAAAGCATGCAGCTTCACCAACACTCAAGAAGCTTGACACCGTCCTGGAGAAAGTTTTTTATTGGTACCCCATCCACCGCCTTAAACGTTCACTGACACACAGTGGGCCATATACAAGATGCACTGCAGCAACTCACCCAAGGCTCCTTCGACAGCATTGTCCTAAACCACTGGCCTCTACCACCTAGAGGGGACAAGGACAACCGTTGCATGGGAACACCACCACCTGCAAGTTCCCCTCAACCATATACCAGCCATGATGGAACTATATTCCTGTTCCTTCACAGTTGGTGGATCAAAATCCTGGAACTGTCTTCTAACAGCATTTTTGGTGTATTGCACCACATGGACTGCAGCGCAAAGGTGGCTCACTACTACCTTCTTGCGGGTAAATTGGAATGGGCACTCAATACTGGTTTAGAACATAGAACATTACAGTGCAGTACAGGCCCTTCGGCCCTCGATGTTGCACCGACCAGTGAAACCAATCTAAAGCCCATCTAACCTACACTATTCCAATATCATCCATATGTTTATCCAATAACCATTTGAATGCTCTTAATGCTGACGAATCCACTATTGCTGCAGGCAGGGCATTCCACGCCCTTACTACTCTGAGTAAAGAACCTACCTCTAACATCTGTCCTATATCTCTCACCCCTCAATTTAAAGCTATGTCCCCTCGTGTTAGCCATCACCATCCGAGGAAAAAGGCTCTCACTATCCACCCTATCTAATCCTCTGATCATCTTGTATGCAAGTCACCTCTTAACCTTCTCTCTAACGAAAACAACCTCAAGCCCCTCAGCCTTTCCTCATACGATTTTCCCACCATACCAGGCAACATCCTGGTAAATCTCCTCTGCACTCTTTCCAACACTTCCACATCCTTCCTATAATGCGGCAACCAGAACTGTACGCAATACTCCCAAGTGCGGCCGCACCAGAGTTTTGTACAGTTGCAACATGACCACCTGGCTCCGAAACTCAATCCCTCTACCAATAAAAGCTAACACACCATACGCCTTCTTAACAACCCTATCAACCTGGGTGCCAACTTTCAGGGATCTATGCACATGGACACCCAGATCCCTCTGTTCATCCACACTCCCAAGTATCTTACCATTAGCCCAGTACTCTGTATTCCTGTTACTCCTTCCAAAGTGAGTCACCTCACACTTTTCCGCATTAAACTCCATTTGCCACCTCTCAGCCCAGCTCTGCAGCTTATCTATGTCCCTCTGTAACCTGCCACTTCCCTCTGCACTGTCTACAACTCCACCAACTTTAGTGTCATCCGCAAATTTACTAACCCATCCTTCTATGCCCTCATCCAGGTCATTAATAAAAATGACAAACAGCAGTGGCCCTAAAACAGATCCTTGCGGTACACCACTAGTAACTGAACTCCAGGATGAATATTTCCCATCAACCACCACCCTCTGTTTTCTTACAGCTAGCCAATTCCTGATCCAAACCACTAAATCACCCTCAATCTCGTGTCCGTATTTTCTGCAAAAGCTTACCATGGGGAACCTTATCAAATGCTTTGCTGAAATCCATATAAACCACATCAACCACTTTACCCTCATCCACCTCTTTGGTCACCTTCTCAAAGAACTCCATAAGGTTTGTGAGGCACGACCTACCCGTCACAAAACCGTGCTGACTATCCCATATCAAATTATTCCTTTCCAGGTGATTATAAATCCTATCTCTTATAATCCTTTCCAATACTTTGCCCACAACAGAAGTAAGGCTCACCGGTCTATAATTACCAGGGTTGTCCCTACTCCCCTTTTTGAACAAGGGGACAACATTTGCTATCCTCCAGTCTTCTGGCACTGTTCCAGTAGACAATGACGACCCAAAGATCAAAGGCTCTGCAATCTCCTCTCTAGCTTCCCAGAGAATCCTAGGATAAATCCCATCCGGCCCAGGGGACTTATCTATTTTTACCCTTTCCAGATTTGCTAGCACCTCCTCCTTATGAACCTCAATCCCATCCAGTCCAACAGCCTGCATCTCAGTACTCCCCTCGACACTGTCCCTCTCCAGTGTGAATACTGACGAAAAATATTCATTTAGTGCCTCTCCTATCTCTCCAGACTCCACGCACAACTTCCCACTCCTGTCCTTGACTGGCCCTAATCTTACCCTAGTCATTCTTTTAATCCTGACATACCTATAGAAAGCTTTAGGGTTTTCCTTGATCCTACCTGCCAAAGACTTCTCATGTCGCCTCCTGGCTCCTCTTAACTCTTTCTTTAAGTCCTTTCTGGCTAACCTGTAACTCTCAAGCGCCCTAACTGAGCCTTCATGTCTTATCTTTACATAAGTCTCCTTCTTCCTCTTCACAAGAGATTCAACCTCCTTAGTAAACCACGGTTCCCTCACACGTTTAGATGGTTATGATTGACTGAAAATATTACTGAGCCAGCAGGTATCTATGGCTGCAGGACTATAGTGTACACTTACCTTTTGGAGTGAGTGACCAACTTATTAACGTTCCTTTAAGGTTGTAACAAGTAGGGTGGCTATTTCAATTGGCAAGTGACTAGCGGAGGACCACGGGGATTAATGCTGGAGTCTCAACTATTTATGATTTCTATTAATAACTTGGATGAAGTGATAAAGTGTACAGTCAGCAATATAAAGATAGGTGGGAAAGCAAGTTGAAGACAAAATTCGCAGGTGACAAGATGAATGGCAGAGCAAAATGTGCAGAGGACGCTGAAAGTCTGCAAAGGGATATAGATAGTCTAAGTGAGTGGGCAAGGATCTGGCAGATGGAATACAATGTTGGTAAATGTGAACTCATCCATTTTGGTCAGAATAACAGCAAAATGGACTATTATTTAAATAGTAAAAATTGCAGCATGCTGCTGTGCAGTGGGACCTGGGTGTCCTTGTGCAAGACTCACAAGGAGTTGGTTTGCAGGTGCAGCAGGTAATTAAGAAGGCAAATGGAATTTTGTCCTTCATTGCTAGAGGGATGGAGTTTAAAAACAGGGAGGTTATGTTGCAGCTGTATAAGGTGCTGGTGAGGCCACACCTGGAGTACTGTGTACAGTTTTGGTCTCTCTTGAGAAAGGATATACTGGCACTGGAGGGGGTGCAGAGGAGATTTACTAGGTTGATTCCGGAGTTGAGAGGTTGGCTTATGAGGCGAGACTGAGTAGACTGGGGCTATACTCATTGGAATTCCGAAGAATGAGGGGAGATCTTATAGATACGTATTATGAAGGAAATAGATAAGATAGAAGCAGGGAAGTTGTTTCCACTGGCGAGTGAAACTAGAACTAGGGGGCATAGCCTCAAAATAAGGGGGAGCAGATTTAGGACTGAGTTGAGGAGGAACCTCTTCACACAAAGGGTTGTGAATCTGTGGAATTCCCTGCCCAGTGAAGCAGTTGAGGCTACCTCATTGAATGTTTTTAAGGCAAGGATAGATACATTTTTGAACAGTAAAGGAATTAAGGGCTATGGTGAGTGGGCGGGAAAGTGGAGCTGAATCCACGAAAAGATAAGCCATGATCTTATTGAATGGCAGAGTAGGCTCAAGGGGCCAGATGGCCTACTTCTCCTAGTTCTTATGTTCTTATGAAAAGCATGCAAGGAGTCTGCAAATGATAGGCTAATTGAGTCAACAAAAGTTTAGACGGTGGAGTATAATATGTATTTTTTTAAAAAGTGAACTTATCTACTTTGGGAACAGTAGAAAAGCAGAATGTTATTTCAATCGAGAGACTGCAGAGTACTGCAGTACAGGGTTCTGGGTTTTCTTGTACATTAATCACAAAAAGATAGCATGCAGGTCGAGTAACAATCTGTTTGCCGACTTAATTATTTGAAGTACAAAAGTATGGAAATTTTGTTGCAATTAAACAGGGAATTGATGAGACTGTATCTGCAGTACTGTGTGCAGTTTTGGTTTCCTTATTTAAGGAGGAATATTCTTGCATTGCTCGAAGTCCAGAGAAAGTTCACAAAGCTGATTCCTGGGATGAAAGGATTGTCTTGCGAGAAAACATTGAGCAGGTTGGGCCTATATTCATTGGATTTTGGAAGAAGTGATCTTGTTAAAACATATAACATTTGGAATTTGATGGGGCAGATGCTCAGAGGATGTTTCTCCTTGGTGTATCTAGAATTGATGGACACAGTTGAAAAAGGGTCTCCTGTTGTTAGAGCCAAGGAGGAATTTCATCTGAGGATCGTTAAGCTTTGGAATTCTTTGCCCCAGAGTAGGGAAGCTAGGTCATTGAATATATTCAAGGCAGAGTTGGACAGATATTTGACCTACAAAGGAATTGAAGGTTATGGGAGGCAATCGTCAAAATGGAGTTAAAACCATAATCGGATCAGCCATGATCTTCTATGACAGAGCAAGCTCAAAGTGCTGAATGATTTACTTCTCATGATCTTGGGAAATATTGTACTGAATGAAAAGTACCCATAAGGGGATCGTTGGCTGAGTTGCACTGGCAGTATGTAATTAAACAGCGGTGATTTTTATTATTGTGTTCGCTTAGGCACAGTGGTTAGCATTGCTGCCAGGGACTGTGTTCGATTCCCGGCTTGGTCACTGTACAGAGTGTGCATGTTCTCCCCATGTCTACGTGGTTTCCTCCGGGTGCTCCGATTCCCTCCCACAGTCTGAATGACGTGCTGGTTAGATATGTTGGCCATGCTACTTCTTCTCCCTCAGCGTACCTAAACAGGCGCAATGTGGTGACTAGGGAATTTTCACATAACTTCATTGCAGTGTTAATGTAAGTCTTCTTGTGACACTAATAAATAAACTTTTAAACCTCAATCCGTAAAAGTTTAACACATTCCTGACCATAAACTTGAGGTCATCCAAAACTCTGCCCAAACCTTTATTACTCATCTTCCAACTTGGCTTAAAAAATTGTGAAATTCCACTATCAAAACTTTTTCTGATGTGCATTGACATCTAAATTTGTAATGTATTTGCTGTCAGGTTTATCATAATTCTGGCTCATGTAGGTAGAGGTGAGACATGAAGACCTCTTTCTCTGCTGTTAATTCGTCTTGGCTGAAACATTAATAATTGGGTTTTGTCTTGGCTGAAGCATTGTAATTGGGTTTAAGGCAGGGAATACTAATGTTTGGTGATTCCTGCTAAAATATGAACATAAATGGAAGACAACCACTTGAACACACCATCTAGGCTTAGATATAAAGATAATTTCTGATGGAGAGTAAAGTGTCAAGGGGTTAGGGGAAGCAGTGTAATGCAATTTCTAATGCTGCCCTTCAGTGAATATATTTTTTCACAGGTTACTTTTGAAAGTGTGAAGAAAATTCTATATTGAAAATGTTATATCGCAATGTGTGTCTTGTATACATGTTCAGAATTGAGAGGGAAGGGTGTCAGCTTCTCCAGCGAATGCTATAACACTAAGTCAGCAGATAATGCTTGCCCACTATTCAAAACCAGGAACTTGGGTAGCAAAAGTTGAAAACTCCCAAGATAATCCAGTCATTTCCTTTGGCAAGTGAACAGAACCACAGTAGCTGCACAATTTGTAAATGCATTGGATGACTATTTCTTTTTAGACCATAGAGGATGCAGTCTATTTTAAGATGTGTTGCAGCTGATGAATAAAGCAGCAGCAGAAACCTATCATAGTAGATTCCTGAAAGAAAGCACAGAGGAACCCCGCCCCGGTGTATAGATAAACTCAGGCCAGTCAGTTTAATTTTGGTTTGAGGAAACTTCTGGAAAGAATTCGTGAATAAATTTAGTCACATGGACAAATGCAGATTAATTCAGGAAAGCCGGCGTGGATTTCTAAATGGGAAATCCTGTTTAACTCGCTGGAGTCTTTATTTTGAGGAGGTAATGGAGAAGGTTTGAGTGCAATGTTATTGATGTGGTGTACGTGGAATTCCAAAAGACATTTGATACAGTGCCGCACAACAGACTTGTAAGCAATGTTAAAACTGATGGATTAAAAAGGACAGTAGTAACATGGATACAGGAAACGGAGAGTAATGATTTATGGATTTTTTTTGTGCTGGAGGAAGGTTTGTAGTGGGGTTTCCCAGAAGTCCATGTTGGGACCCTTGCTTTTCCTTGTACAATTTACCTCAAACTTGGTGTACAGGGCAAAATTTCAAAGTTTGCCAATGATACTGCAACTTGGAAGCATTGTGAATGGTGAAGAGGATAGTGATAGTATTAAACTTGACAGGGGCATGGACAAGTTGGTGGAATGAGCAGGTAGGTGGCAGATGTTCAAGGCGGAGAAGTGTGAAGTGACTTTGGTAGGAAGAACATGGAGAGACAATATTAAATATACAACTCTAAATTGGGTTCAGGTGCGGAGGGATCTGGGTGTATATTTGCATAAATCATTTGAAGGTGGCAGGTCGTGTTGAGAGAGCATCCAGAATCTGGGGGCTTTATTAATAGGGACATTGAGCAAGGAGGTTATGTTGAATTTATACAAGTTACAAGTGTGGTCTCAGTTAGAGCATTGCATCTATTGCTGTGTGCTGCTGTTCAGGAAGGGTGAAGGCATTAAACAGTGTGATAAAGGCTCATGACAATCATTCCAGGGTTGATACATTCGAGAATTTAGGACTCTCTTCCTTGGAGAAATAAAGACTGGAAGGAGATTTGATGGAAGTATTCAAAATCACGGTATGGGCAGAGTTGATGGAGATAACCTGTTCCCACCTGGACAGAAGGCAGTCGGGGTAAATGGTTTTTTTTTCTGGATGGCAAAAAGTAACGTGGGGTGTCACAGGATTCGGTCCTTGGGCTGACTTGGATACAGAGGTCGAAAGCTCTATAGCCAAATTTGCAGATGACACAAAAATAGGTGGGGCAGTAAGTTGCAATGAGGAAATAAGAACCCTACCAATGGATATAGGTGGGTTAGGCGAGTGGGTCTAAAACAGAGTTGAGGAGAAACGATTTCGCACAAAGGGTTGTGAATCTGTGGAATTCACTACCCAAAGTGTGGTGGATGCTGGGACAGTGAGTAAATTTGAGGAGTTACAGATTTTTAATTGGTAGTGGGTTAAAGGGTTATGGGGGAAATGGGGATGAGGAGCATATCAGCCATAATTAAATGGCGGAGCAGACCCGATGGGCCGAATGACCCAATTCTGCTCTTGTATCTTATGATCTTATTAAGTTGTCAAAGGATTGAGAGCGAGAGGGCACAGATTTAATGTGATTAGTTAAAGAAGGGTAAGTGTTAGGAGCAAGTGGTTAGGGTTTGGAATGCACTATTTGAGAGCATGGTGGAGACCAGATCAAATTAAAAGATTCAAAGAGAATTAGACTGTCACATTAGAAAAATGTGCAGGGTTACAGGGAGGAGGGAAGCTGGGAATGGTACTTGGTGAGTTGCTTATTTGGAGATCCATAGCAGTCACAAGAGGCCAAATAGCCACCTCCTGCACAGTTCTGTGATTCTATGATAATCCCTGCAAGTTGTCTTCAATTTCCTAGCAAAAAAAGTGTATCTGAACAATCTGCTGAAAAACAATTTCTTTTGTTTCTTTCAGTGACCAGGAGCCTCCGTATTCAATGATCACCTTGCACGAAATGGCCGAAACAGGTAACTACAAGACTGAACAAAAAAATATGCAAAGCCCCTTAAGCTGAGATGAAATAACGTTCACTAATTTTATTGATGTCATCACAGTGATTTTTTTTAAAAATTAGGAAATCGGGGTCTAATTTAAGCTCAGCCCTTTTTTTGTGAAGCTACATCCTTTTAAGGCTCACTTGGCTAAATGGGCAGACTGCTGATACTGCTCTGAATCTGATTAAATAAACAAGCAACCGTTGATGATTTTCTATTTGTCCTATTTTGTTGTCTTCACCTCCATGTGAAGCATTACCTGAAACAAAACATTGGAACTGGATTTTCTTAATCCTTTTCTCTTTTTAAAAACATCACCATCTCTTGATTACACTACTCACCTCTAACCGCTCCAGTGGTGTTCATGCTAATTGTAGCCCTACTCCTGTGGTTAAGAGCAGCTATCATAATATTTAGACGGGATTGGTGCTGGAATATCTCTGGTTTGTGCTACTCAGCTTTGCATCAGATAAACTTGATACATGATTTATTAGCATTGGGGGTGAGGTGCGGGGAGGGAAAACTTGGTAAACCTAAATGTATGAAATAGTTGCAAATAGCATTCATAAAATTGAATATGCTTGCAGTTGTGTGCGCAAATACCAAAAGTTAGAAAAACTTAGCTCCAAAAATGAGTGTGAAAAGGTGGATTTTTGTTTTACCTCTGCTTACCAATTGGTATACCTAGGTTTTTTTAAGCATACTGAAGTTGTTTATTTGGGAGAATTAAGAAAATCTATTATTAATGGCCATGCATTTTTCTGATAAACTCCTCATTAAAGTTTTGGACAATGCTACCTAAACGGAGAATATGAACTTTTGAAGGGGAAATACGTGATGTTAATTTACTTAGAACTTCACAGTGCGGATGCATGCCATTTGACTCAACAGTTTGATGCTTTTCAATCTCTCCCTATCAACATATTCTTCTATTTCTTTCTCACTCATGTAATTACCTTGCCCTTAAATGCATCTGTGCTTTTGTTTTAACTACTTCGTGATAGAATGAAGACCATAATGGTATGAAATTTAACCTAATTTAAATGTTTGTCAAAACGTTTTAACCATGAAACATTGTGTTTTATTCAACTGTGATGTGGGGCATACAGGTGCCAAAGTGGTATTGCCAACTTGCATGCTAGCTTATAACAAAAAATGGTTGCTATGGTGTGATCTTCAGAAAAGGCAGATTTATCCAGTCATCTAAATGATGCCGAGGATATTCTCAATAGCAGTGGAAGGCTTACTAAATGTGACATGGATATTTGACTGCAAAATAATTACATGCTTCAAAATGGTATTCCTTTCTACCTTTTAAATATAGCATACAAATTTCAATTTGATAACGTAGAAACAAAATAGAGATGTTGCTCTTCATCCTTATTCTAACCCTTAAAAGCTATGTCTTGGGAGCATTGCAATACTTTCTATTGCCTCTGCGTTTGTACAAAGAAGCTCTGTAAATCTTAAATGGGAAATCTGATCTGCATTGAAACCGTGTTCCAGAGTGATCTTTTTATAAAGGAGCAAATACATAATGTTGTAGCAACAGTAACCTTGGCTTCCTTTGTTAGATATGGGTCAGTGGTGGAAATGAAAATGCTATCAATCTCCTCCAGTAATTGTAGTGGCTGAACCTAATCTTCAAGTATGCATTTGTGCTTTAGTCTGGAAAATTAAGTTTTTTGTTAAACAAAATCACTTTGGGGTGAATGGTCTCCCATTGAGGGAAGTTCCTTTTCAATCAGTGATTAACATGGTCAGTGTGGAAGCAATACAAATTAGAAGATTCTTGGGATTGATGCCTTCTCATTATTGAAGCTGATCTTTGGCAGAGTATCAATGAGGGAGCTATGGTTACAAGATGTTGCATTAAGGAGTTGGGAAAATTCACTAAAGCTCCTGATAGCTTTCTGTGGCTGAGAATGTTGGTGATAACAGCATCAAACTTGCATGTGGCATCCTATTACCAAATAGCTTGTCCACACTCCTCTTTAATCCATAAAGAATATGAATGTGTCATGTGCAGAAAAAGCACTTCTTTAACTTGTTATGAAGAGAAGTTCATTAATGAAGCTGCTTAAGATGGTTCGGCAAGGACACTACCCCACAATAATTTTCTGGAACTGAGATGATTAACCTCCAACACTCATCTTCCTTTGTGCTAGGTATGACTCCAACCAGTCAAGAGTCCCATTGACTCCAGTTTTTCCAGGGCTCCTTGTTGCCATGTTTAGTCAGCTGCTGTCTTGAAATTGAGGGCTGTCACTTTGTTTGGACCAAGGCTGTAATGAGGTCAGAAGCTGAGTGAACCTGGTGGAATCCAAACTGAGTCATCAATGAACAGGTTATTGCTAAGTACCACCCGATAGGACTGTTATCGATACCTTTCATCGCTTTGATTGAGAGTAGGCTGATGGGGCAGTAATTGCAAGGGTTGCATTTGTCTTGTTTTTGGATTTGGACTATTTTCCAGTGTTCTAGCTATACTGGGACAACTTGGCTAAGGGCACAAATAGTTCTGGAGCACAAGTTTTGAGTACTATTGCTAGAATGTTGTTGGGGCCCATGGCCTTTGTGGCAGTATCTCAGAATGGTTCTTTGTGTATGAGGGATAGTCAGTAATCTTTAACAAATACACTATCCGAGTAAACTTATTGTAAACAAATGACCTGTTGAAAAGTAACGTGGTAATTTTTTTCTGTGGTATATGTATTTGTATCCAGAATATTTAAAATATAGGAGGCCATTCAACCTTTTGCCTCTGTGCCAGATCTCTGCAAGAGCAGTTCAGCTAGTCACACCACCCTGTCCATTCCCCTGCAAACCTTTTATCCTTAAGTGTTTATCAAATTATCTTGGAAAGCCGCAATTGAATCTGTCTCCTCCACCCCCTATTGCAGTATATTTATGAATCTAATCATTGGCTGCTTTTTGAAAGGTTTTTCATGCCCCCTTGAGGTTTTTTTTGCTAATCACTGTAAATCTGTCTCTTCCAGTTTTTGCTCCCTCTGTTAAAGGGAGCAGCTTCTCCCATTCGATTCTATTTCTAGACCCCTCTTGATTTTGAATGTCCATTAAATCTCTTCCCAACCTTTTCGAAGAAGAATAATCTCAGCTTCTCCAGTCTAGCCACAGAACTGAAGTCCTTCATTTTGGAACCATTTGCCAATCTTTCTTCCATCCTCTCTGAAGGCTTCATATTTTTCCTAAGTATGGTGCCCAGAATTGGAAACAACTGCAGTTGAGGCCATATCAGTCTTATAAAGGTTTGCGTATTTTGCTTGCTTTTGTATTATCTATATTTTTGGTGCCTTGTGGTAGTACAAGTTGAGAAATTTTGAGCTTCAATTAATTTGCAAATAGACCCCAAGGCCTCTTTTTTTTTTGCACCTTTTAAAATTAGGCATGTTAGTTTGTATTGCCTCTTCTCGTTCTTCCTACCAAAATGTATGACTTCACACTTCCCTGCATCAAATTTAATCTGCCACATACATGTCAGCATGTCTATATTAGCTGGAAGTCCATTGCTATCCTCTTCAGAGCTCTTGTGTGTCCTGCAACTTCTGAAATTGTGTTGAGATACCCAAGTCTAGGCCACGAATCTCCATTGGCAGGACCAGTGGTCTTAGTACTGACTATGTTAACTTAGCATTTTATTTGAACTGATCTGGGTGAGGATGTGTCCTTGAACTATATTAAGATAGATAACGGTCTTGCCAAAATTGTAATGGCAGGATGGGTCATTGACAGAATGTTGCTGTGACATGGCAGCTGAGAGTACTGAAAAACTCTTAAATGATGGACAATTTTTTAAAAAAATCTCTGGATGACTGCTTTATAACAAGACCATTTATTGCCCGAAGGTGGCAATAGGCTGCACTTATAATCACTGAAAGCAGCTTGATAGGCTGCTTCAGAGGCCAGCAATAGCCAACATTGATGTGGGACTGGTGTCTTCGAGACACCAGAGTAAGAATGAAAGGTTTCCTTCCCTAAAGAAGCATCTGGATTTTCAAATGATCTTACAGCTTTGAATCCTGTTGATATCGGTTTTGCCATGATGGGATTTGAACTCCTCTGCTAGTCACTACATTAATGAATTAGTAAGCTGTCATACAGAGGTAGTTTTGTGTGTGGGGTCGGAAATTTGCACACATGCTTGACCATAAACTTTGAACAATCTTTTTGGTTGGTCCCAATCTGACTTTCTCTCCAATAGGGTCTGCAACTGTAAGAAAAATATGACTTTTAACACCATTTTATTATTTTTAAAAATCTCTACAAGCTTGGATTAGTTTTCTTTTAAACTTGCCATTTCTATCTTGCTATCATTTCACTAACCAGTCAAAGGTCTACAGTTCCTGGTACCAGCCTTTCTGAACTAGGGTCGAGTGCATGATTTGTAAAAAGTTAATATGCAGGTACGACAATTAATTGGAAAAGCTAATAGGATATTATTGTTTGTTGCGAGGGGACTTGAATGCAAAAGTACGGTGGTTATACTTCAAGTTATACGGGGCATTGGCGAGGCCACATCTGGAGTCGTCTCATTTTAAGGAAGGATGTAAAGGCATTGGAAGCAGTTCAGAGAAGGTTTGCTAGACTAATACCAGAATGGTATTGTGTTACGAAGAAAAGTTGAACACTAGGCTTGTATCCACTGGAGTTTAGAAGAGTAAGAGGTGACTTGATTGAAACAGATCATGACGGGTCTTACAAGGTGGATGTGGAGAGGACGTTTCCACTTATGGGAGAATCTAGAACTAAGGGTCACTTTAATAATGAGTCGTCATTTAAAACAGAGGAAGATAAATTTTTTGAGGCTCGTAAGTTCTGGGAGCGCTTTTCCTCAAAAGGCAGAGACTTTGAATATTTTTAAGACGGCAGTAGATTGCAGATAAGGGAATGAAAGGTTATCAGCGGTAGGCGGGAACGTGGAACTGAGATTATGGTCAGATCAGTCATGATCTTATTGAATGGCAAAGCAGGGTTGAGTGGCTTATTCCTCTTAATTTGTATGTTTGTTTAAGGTCTCAAGTGGGACTAATTGCAGTGTTCAATACCATTCACGACACCTTGTACTGAGGCAAGCCATGTCCTTATGCAATAAGTCTAAGGCAAAAAGATAGAATCTACCCATTAACACCCTGGAGTAACTTTTTTTTTGTCTATCCCCTTCCTAAGATATAGGTGTCGCTGGCAAGCCCATCCTTAATTGCCTTTGAACTGAATGGCTTGCTAGGCCATTTCAGTGGTCAGTTGAGAGTAAACCACTTTGCTGTGGGCCTGGAGTCACATATAGCTAGATTGGGTAAGGATGACAGATTTGCTTCCCTAAAGGACATTTGTGAACCAGATAGGTCTTTACAGCAATCACTGATGTTTTCATGGTCACCAGCTTTATATTCCAGATTTATTAACTGAATTCAAACTCATCTTGCTGCCATGATGGGATTTGAACCCATGTACCCAGAACATTAGCTTGGCCTTCTGGATTACTAGTCCAGCAATATTCCCGCTATAACCATGGTCTCCCCAATTACTTAACTGGACCAGCCATAGAAATACCTACAAGAACAGGTCAGAGGCTGGGACTCCTGTGACGAGTAAAGTGCTTCTTGACTCCCCAAAACCCGTTTGCCATCTTCAAGGCTCAAGTCAGCTGTTTGCTGGAATACTCTCTCATTGCCTGAATGAATGCAGCTCCAACAATACTCGAGGCTTCTCACTATTTGAGACAAATCAGCCTGCTTGATAGGCAGCCCATCTACCACCTTAAACATTCACTCCCTCCCATTGATGCACAGTTGCAACAACATATATCAAATACAAGATACGCTGCAGCAACCTGCCAAGCCCCCTTTGAAAGCACCTTCCAAACTTGCAACCTCTGCCACATAGGAGAAAAAGGTCAGTAGATGCCTGGAACACCACCTGAAAGTTCCTTTCCCAACCCCACACTATCCTTACTTGAAACTATATTGCTCTTCCTTTATTGTCACAGGGTCAAAATCCTGGTTCTCCTTTCCTAACAGCACCGTGGACTTGCTGACACATGGACTGCACCACCAGCTTATTGAAGGCAATTGGAGATTAACAGCAAATGCTCACATCCCGTGAAAAAAAATTGAAAAAAAGTGTTCATTGTTATAGAGCTGATTTAAAAAAAATAATGATTGAGGCTTTTTGTTTTGTTTTTACTGAGATGGATATTCAGGACCAGACAGAATAAGTTTAAATGTTTTGATTTTCAATTTGACAGTAAAGTCTCTAAAGCATATTGTCTCTCTTTGCCATTTGAGCTAGAATGATATCAACTAGTTAGTCCTTAAATGAATATTTATTATTACAATTGCCATTATTTGCTAGAAATAGGAAAAGTATAAGATGGCTTAGCAGTATCTGAAACTTAAAATCTCTAAGAAGGCATGTGTAAATTTATTCCAGGTTGGGGATGTAGAACACTGGTTCCAACTCCAGTGAATTCTCCATCTCCTGGTTTAATAATGCAATGTAATTTAAATCTGAAACTAATAACTTGGGAGAGGATCATATGTTTTTACCTTGCTTTCCCCCCAAAGCTTCTGAAACGTTTTCTCCATGCCTTCATTATCTTGACAATTGACCTTTGTCATTTTGCTCATTTGTTTTACTGCTTCTAGTGTTTCTGAGGCCTGTCCTACACATCCACTCTTTCTGCTCATGTTGAACTCTTTGAGGTGTCTTTGAGGAATAGTGAGATATACTTGAGGAGTAGCTTTAAAATGTGAACATCTTAGTAAATGCCTGCTGTAGGTTTGCCCAATGAAGTAACGGGCATGCTTATAGGCCTTAATCAGTGTGATTTGTATCTTTGCATTTGGAGAACTGAGTACTCTTGTGATTTTAGGTTCTATTCCCTCATTCCAGGCTTTCTCTGATAGCATCACTAAAATGGAGAATTTACTGTATTACACTGGGTGGCTGGCATTGCAATAATTAATTTGTGACACAGCGCTCTAAAACATCAGTGTACTTTGAGTTTTAAAGTTTTAACTAAACAAATCTTTAGTTTAAATGCAGTAAGTGTCATAAGTTGACATGGTTTGTTTGATCTTTTGCTCTAGGCAAAATCCAATGCAACTCTGGTCTGCTCACGATTTAGGAGGAAAAACGTCTTATTTACCTTGCCCTGCCCATGATCTAATTCCTGGTCAAATCAGCAGTCTGTAACACAATTCACATTTGAAGATGCTGTGCTTAATTACTGAGTTTCGCAGTTTGTTTTCTGCACCTTTCAAGTGATTTATCAACAGAATGGAATATAAATAATAGCCTGAATTTTACCACTGCAGCGCTTCACGAAGGAGGCTCACCACTGCCTTCTCAAGAGCAATGAGAGATGAACAACAGTTGCTAGTCTTGCCACCAATGCTCTCTTCCCATGCATAAATAGAAAAATAGAAAATTAGTTTTAGGGCCAGAGAGATTGAAAAATAATTAGGACCTAGTACATAGTTTAAAAAACCCAGCTACATTTCATGAAAAAAGTTGCACCTTTAATGAGGATATTTATCATGACAGTAGTGTAAAAAGTACAAATGTGTCAAAACATTAATTTGCACCTTTGAGGACTTCAGGGCACATATGCCGTTAGCAGAAATTGCTGTCAATTTCACAGACTACTGACCATTTCACTGTCATTTGAACGGCAAAATCCAAGCCGACGTGTTCAAGAGTATATACATATTTGTATTCCAGACTGCTAGTGTCCACTGCTGCAAGTAGCAAAGTGTTTCACATCTTCCATTAACTGAACACTGATTATTGTGATGTCAATGCGCCGAATGGTCTCTTCTGCGCAGTAGGGATTCTATGATCTTGATGAAATTTTAACTATTGTGATCAACAGTCCTGTGTGTGAAAAAAGCGCAACATTGTTCACAGTACCAACTTCATCCCAATTTAGAAATGAGGTTGTACTAGTTTGAATACAAACTAAGCTGTTACATACATGGAATAAATACAAATGAAATCCCTGGTATGTTTACAATGCATGGGTGCATGACTTTTTACTCTCTCTAGTGTTTCTCAAGTACTAGAATTTTGAAGTGTCTTTTTATTCATCAATGTTTCTTTATATTGGGTTTTTTGATAGGTTAAACAAATTTCATTCCTGAACTTAAGAATCAGATGCATTGGTACGCTGAAGAGTCAACTTCAATCAGCTCAACTATCAATGTACCTTTAATGTTAGGCCTGCTTTCATTTAGTTGGAGATGGAGTGATTAATTCAATAGTAAAATATGGTTGTGCTTTCTTTGTTTCAATTCCAGTTTTTCATAATTTGTGGTTCTTTAGCTTGAAGCCTTAGCCCTAAATTCGAAATTCATGTCATGGAATCAAAGTTACAACAGAAGTTTTTTGGCTCATTAACACTGCACTAACTCCTCAAAGGCAAGTATCTGCTCTCGACCTTTCTGTATGCTTTTTCAAATACTCAAGTTTCCTTATTAAATGTTGTTGTGTACTTGGAGTTAATACCACATGCGCGCACATAAAATTTACACCCTGGCCTTCCCATTTGTTTTATTAATCTGGAGTTCATATTACTAATTTGCCAACTAATGGGACTTAGGAAAAGGTTCTGAGAATGTATCAAAGCCTTTAAAAAAAATTTGAGCATTTTCCCTATGACTCACTTGGTTCTGGGGCTAAAGTGTCTAATTGAGTAAACAGCTTAGGCATCTCATTTAATTATTACATTGCAGTGCCAATGCAGTTGCATTATATGTCTTCAATTTGGTGGTGGCTTAAGTCTTTTCATAGAATCATAGAAACCCTACAGTGCAGAAGGAGGCCATTCGGCCCATCGAGTCTGCACCGACCACAATCCCACCCAGGCCCTACCCCCACATATTTTACCCGCTAATCCCTCTAACCTACGCATCTCAGGATTCTAAGGGGCAATTTTTAACCTGGCCAATCAACCTAACCTGCATATCTTTGGACTGTGGGAGGAAACCGGAGCACCCGGAGGAAACCCACGCAGACACGAGGAGAACGTGCAAACTCCACACAGACAGTGACCCGAGCCGGGAATCGAACCCGGGACCCTGGAGCTGTGAAGCAGCAGTGCTAACCACTGTGCTACCGTGCCGCCCGTTTTACTGAATTATTCAGAACAGAAAGCTCCCAATGTTTAATTTCCCACCTCTATGGAGTTAGCTGATTTAAGTTGCAGTGGTAGTTCTTGCTTCTGATCAATTTCCTGCTTGGCCTGCAGATATGTACCAGTTAGCTGACCTTGCTGTGGAGCTTGCCTTGCCTTCCATTATTGAATTACTTCATGGTAATCTCGAGGGTGACCAAGGAGTTGAGTCATTTAAATGATGTAAATAATGACCACTGTTCACATGGAACTATATCCTCGCACACCTCACTTTCTGGGGAAGAAATCAAATTTAATTAATGTTTTGTTTAGTGCGGTTATATATGTTAACCTGTTCTTATTTTGAACAAAGCATGGCATAACTTGAACAACTTGCATAGAGGAGCAGCTGAACTATGGTGTGATACTGCTGAATCAGTGGCATTAGTTGAATTTAAGCATTTTGCTTCAGTTATATTTTCAACATGTATCCGCACACAATGTTGCGAATGGAGTACCTGCAGTTTAATATTGTATAAAATATTATTGATGTTTATTTTTTTGAATTCCACATTTACAAACCAAGTATTTTTTTAATGCAGTCTCCATGATAAATAAAGAATTTTGCAAGTTATGAAGGCTGTTTATTATGTAATTCATGCCACATTTGTGTATCATAGAAAGAAATCATAGAAACCCTACAGTGCAGAAGGAGGCCATTCGGCCCATCGAGTCTGCACCGACCACAATCCCACCCAGGCTCTACCCCCACATATTTACCCGCTAATCCCTCTAACCTACGCATCCCAGGACTCTAAGGGGCAATTTTTAACCTGGCCAATCAACCTAACCCGCACATCTTTGGACGGTGGGAGGAAACCGGAGCACCCGGAGGAAACCCACGCCGACACGAGGAGAATGTGCAAACTCCACACAGACAGTGACCCGAGCCGGGAATCGAACCCGGGACCCTGGAGCTGTGAAGCAGCAGTGCTAACCACTCTGCACAGTGTATATATATGGTGTATATGGGGATGAAGTGGTAATGCAAGTGAGATCTATGCCTCTTGGGTGAAATATATATATTAAGATGTTCTTTCTGTACCATGTGCCTGATTTCTGAGTGTGATACAGAGGTGCAGCATTAGTTTATACCTCAGAAGGTGGGAAGTGATTTAAAAGAAGATCCAATGGCAGCATAGTGTTGCTGCTAAGTATTTTTATAAATCTTCTCTTCCCAGTCATCTAAATTGAGAAGCTGTCATGCAAAAAAAATTACTTGCAAGGATTATTGATCCATAGGATTGGCAACAAAGATAAAAATACAGTTTATTGAAAGAATAACTCAGACTGCAAGGGCTTTTCTGATGCCACAAGTCTAAAGTTTGTGCCTCATACCTCACTCATTGTAATATTGAAAGGATTGTAGCAAGCACTAAAACTAAATCATCTGTGTTTGAACATAATTGACTGTGCGGCAAATTAAATTGATTCTGTTGCATAGGTCCATTTGAATGTCGTGAGGTAATACCCATTTAAAGTGGGATTTTTTTATTTGTGCGTCTAACACACAGAATACTTCTACCACAAACTAAATTTGGAGAGTGCAGTTGGCCACATGCTTTTCCTGATCCTTTTGCACCTGCATTTTGGGGCTTCAACG
This sequence comes from Mustelus asterias, assembly GCF_964213995.1. NCBI lineage: Eukaryota > Metazoa > Chordata > Chondrichthyes > Carcharhiniformes > Triakidae > Mustelus > Mustelus asterias. Next base: position 51,703,076 of record NC_135804.1, on the reverse strand, counting down.
TCGATTGCCAGCTTGAACAGTAAATGCAAACATTCCAATAGAGAACCAGATGAGTTCCTGCAGGAACTGCGAGGTTGTTGAGCAAATTGATATTGGGAGGGAAAAGGTATTGGAGTTTAACAGTGGACAAGTCTCCAGGTTTGGATGAATTGTGTCCCAAGCTACTGTGGGAGGCAAGGGAGAAGATTGCAGGGACTCTGACCCAATTTTTAATTCCTCTCCAGCCACAGGGGAAGTGCCAGAGGACTGGAGAACAGCTAATGATGATCTGCTATTTAAGAAGCGTGATAGAAATAAGAGAGGGTACCATAGACCAGTGAGTCTCACGTCAGTGGTAGGGAAACAATTAGAGAAAATTCTGAGGGAGAGCATCTATCTTGAGACTACGCTGATCAGCGATAGTCAGCATGGCTTCGTCAGAGAGAGCCATGCCTAACACATTTGATTGAATTTTTTGAGGGGTTGACAAGCTGTGTAAATGTGGATAATGCAGTTGATGTAGTTTAAATGGATTTCAATAAAGCCTTTGACAAGGTCCTACATAGGTGACTTATAAAGGAGGCAAATGCACATGGAATACAAGGTAATTTGATAGTGGATTCAAAATTGGCTCAGTGGTAGGAGACAGAAGGTGATGACAAAAGGCTGCTTTAATGATTGGGATAAACACAGTAAGGAGTCTAACAACACCAGGTTAAAGTCCAACAGGTTTATTTGGTAGCAAACACCACTAGCTTTCGGAGCGCTGCTCCTTCGTCAGGTGAGTGGGAGATCTTCTGCAAACAGGGCATATAAAGACACAAACTCCAGTTACAGAATAATGAATAATGATTGGAATGCGAATCTTTACAGCTAATCAAGTCTCAAAGGTACAGACAGTGTGAGTGGAGAGAGCATTAAGCGCAGGTTAAAGAGATGTGTATTGTCTCCAGACAGGACAGCCAGTGAGATTTTGCAAGTCCAGGCAAGTTGTGGGGGTTACAGATAGTGTGACATGAACCCAAGATCCTGGTTGAGGCCGTCCTCGTGTGCGGAACCTGGCTATCAGTCTCTCCTAATGACTGGGAGCCAGTGGCATACCGCAGGTATCTGTGCTGCATCCCCCGTTAGTCATCCTTTACATAAATGACATGGATGACTGTGAGGGTTAGGATTAGTAAGTTTGCGGATGACACAGGCTGGGTGGTTAACTGTGAGGTTGAGTGGCTTGGGCTACAGGAAGATGTAGACATGTTGGTTAAATGGGTAGATAAGTAGCCGATGGAATTTAACCCTGAAAAGTGTGAGCTGATACACTTTGGAAGGAGTAATTTGATAAGGAAGTATTCAATCAACAGCATGCACGAAGTTCTGTGGAACAAAGAGTCTTTGGTGTGTTTGTCTATGGATCTCTGAATGCAGAAGGGCATGCTAGTAGGATGGTGAAAAAGGCATATGGGGCACTTGCCCCTTTATCAATTGAGGCACTGATTACAAAAGCAGGGAAGTCATGTTGGAGTTGTTTTGAACTTTGAGGCCACAGCTGAACAAATGTGTGCAGTTCTGGTCGCCACATTATAGGAAGAATGTGATTGCATTAGAGAGGGTGCAGACGAAATTCATCAGCATGCTGCCTGGGATGGAACATTTACGTTATGAAGAGAGGTTGGAAAGGCTTGGTTGTTGTTGGAGCAGAGAAGACTGAGTGGCGACCTGATCGAGGTGTACAACATTTAGAGACATGGACATGGTGGATAAGGAACAGCTGTTCCTCTTAATTGATGGGTCAGTCACGAGGAGACATAGATTCAAGGTGAGAGGCAGGAGGTTTGGGGGATGTGAGGAATAACTTTTTTACCCAAAGGGTTTTGACAGTCTGGAATGTGCTACCTGGCAGCGTGGTAGAGGTGAGTTGGATCGCATCTTTCATAAAATACCTGGATGAACACACGGCACATCATAACATTTCAAGGCTATGGATGAAGTGCTGGTAAATGGGATTAAATGGGAGTTCAGGTGTTTCTTGTGTGCTGATGCAAACTTGATGGGCCGAAGGGCCTCTTCCGCACCATATGATTCCGAGTGTGAGACGTTGTGTCAGTTCTTGGGTGATATATTTCCTGGTCATTGTTATCTCCTCGACTCCTGCCTTCTTTGATTTGCCTTGGTCATAGAATGTCCAAGATTTATTCACCCCAACCAGAATCTATGTATTTGCTTCCCTCAGGAGATTACATGTTGCTGGTGGGTGGGGCGGGGAATATTGGTGATATGTTGACTATTTGCAGTACTACATCAAGGACCAGGTAGCCTTTTTTTATGTTGCTGTGTATGAAGTATTCAGACATATACTAATAATGACAATTCAGTGGGGGATGTGGCTTCAGACCTGTTTTTTATTTCTGTGGTTTGTTGGTTTTTGCAAATGGTTAACATTGATTTGGAGACTTAACCACATTACTTATGGTGGTATAAAGAAATCTTTAGCAGCGAACTCAACCAATCAACCCACACAACTACTTCCGGGGTTTTTTTTATGTATGCGGGACTGTCTGTCGCGGTGCAATTGAAATGTGCAAGGCCATTTACATTGCTACAGTCATATAACAGCTTGGATGGAGCAAGTGAACCAACATTGAAACAAATGCCTTTTATTTGTGTCAAATACTTGGTATGCTTTCTTTTTATCGTAAGCAAAATTTAGTTGCTTCTGCAGGAATCTTCACACATTACAAAGCCAGAGTAAATTTGGCATCAGATTTAGCATGGGAAGAATAGATTAATAATTTAGGCAGGTCCTTGTTGCTTTTGCATTGCTATGGATCTAAAACTACTTATACTTTAGAGAGGAAGAGAGTGAAATTTATTTTTTGCAAACTGGGTCACTCACAGAGAAGCAGTGGAGTACATATTTCCTTGTCAATATTTTTTGTGCAATTGAGTGTTTGTTTTCACGGAATGAGTGCTATTTTTCACACAGCAGAGACTGAATTTTAATATTGAAATATTAAAATTTCCCTGTTTTAAAGGGAGGTATTCACTTGAATAGTAAAAACCCATGTATGCCTAGGTAGTTTTTGGTTGTAATTTATTTTGACTAGTCGTCGTTTTAAAAGCCAACACATGGTATTTGATTCAATGTATTGTTCACTTGTGTATTTTTGAAAATCCTTTCTAAAAGTGGTATTTTGAAGTTATTGGGTTACAGAAAGATGCAGCTTTTTTTCAAAATTTCACTTTGGTCTAGAATGAGAACGTTTTTTAAGATTTGTATGTGTGTTCTAAAACTTTACTGAATTTTGACTGGATCTAATGTACTTTTTCTTCCTTGGTGATAGATGAAGGTTGGCTGGAAGTAGTACAGTCCCTGATCAGAGTTATTCCTCTGGAAGATCCTTTAGGGCCAGCTGTCATTACTTTACTGCTTGATGAGTGTCCGCTGCCAACCAAAGTAAGTGGTGCATTATTTTTCTCTCCAATGCTATTGTTTGTCTTCTCCTTTTAAATGAATGACTCATTCTAATATTGTATAGAATGTTCCATTTAAAAACATTTTATAATTATCTAATTAGTCATTATGCTTTGCATTAAACCATTGGAATTATCAGAAATGTTTCAGCACTAAGATTATCGAGCAGGGGTATGTGCTTCCTCGGGCCGTTTGATATGATCTTGGCTGACCATCTACCTCCACCGTTTTCCTGTCCATTTTCTATAAATCCCTTAACTTCCTGACAGATCAATTTTTGGTCTATCTCAGCATCAAATATGTTCAATGGTTATAGTATCCACAACTTTCTGGTAATTCTAAACATTGGCAACCCTCACAGTGAAGAAAATTCTCCTCATCATAATCTTAAATGATTTGACCCTACCTCCCTACCACACTTCACTAGACCCCTGCCTCTATGTTCAAGATTCCCCAGTTGGGAGAGCCCAATACCAACCCTTTCGAGCCCCTTCTGAGTTTTGGATGTTCAAATGAAATGGCCTCTTCTTTCAAGCTCTAGAGAGTATAAAGGCCTGATTTACTCAAACTGTCAGCATAGGATGAACCCTCTCATCTGCAAGGTTTGGTTCTGGACCCTTGCTATTTGCGGTGTATGTTAATGATTTGGTAGGTTGGTAATTAGTATGGAGGACAGCTGTAGACTGCAAAAGGATATAAGTGGACTGGACAGTTGGACAGAGCAGTGGCAAATGGAATTCAACCTGGAAATGTGTGAGATCATGCACTTGGGGAGGATTAACAAGGCAAAGGATTACATGATGAATGGTAGGACCCTGGAAAGTACGAAAGATTAGAGGGAGCTTGAAGTGCATATCCACAGATACCTGAGTGTGGCACAGAAAATTGATAGGGTGATGAAGAAGGCATATGGTTAAGGCCAGAGTATAAGAACAGGGAGGTCATGCAGGAACTGGATATAATACTGGTTAGGCCACAACAGGAAAAGTACATGCAATTCTGGGCACCACTTTATAGGAAGGAAATCAGTGGACTGGTGTCAGGAAAGATTGGATAGGCTGGGGTTGGTTTTCTTGGAGCAGCAATAGTTGAGAGGGGACTTGATAGGGGTGTGCAAGATTATGAGGGGCATAGAATAGGTGGGTGCTGTTTCTGTTAGCTGATGAGTCAATAAACGGGGAGCATAGATTTAAGGTGAGAGGGAGAAGGCAAAAAAAGGAGTTGAGGAGAAACTTTTCACCCAGAGGGTGCTGGGAGTCTGGAATTCACTGCTTGAAAGGGTTCTTGAGTCAGAAAATCTCAACATTTGAGAAGTATTTCGATATTCACTTCTGTTGCAATAACCTCCAAGACAATGGGAAATGGGATTAGTGCAGACAGATCTTTGACCAGCATGGATGCAATGGGCCAAATGGCCTTCTGTGCTGTAAACATCTATGAATCCCAGAGGGTCAATCTTGTGAACCTTTACTGTACCACCTCCAAGGTAGTTATGTCATCCTTTAAATATGGAGACCAAAACTATGCATTGTGCTCTGTGTGGTCTCACCAAAGCCCTAAATGTTTTGAATATTCTAAATTAATTAATAATTTAAATCAATATTGAATCCTGTGATAAATATCCAGTTCTTTTTCATGTTAATATTTTACAATGTTTAGTTATGGAGTGATTAACGTTTAACATCAGAGAGTTGGGTAATTGCAACTAAAGCAAATTTGAGTCATTACACTTCAAATTTGGGGCCATGTTGCTTTAGAGGTAGTCATGATGTGGAGATGCCGGCGTTGGACTGGGGTAAGCACAGTAAGAAGTCTCACAACACCAGGTTAAAGTCCAACAGTTGGACTTTAACCTGGTGTTGTGAGACTTCTTACTGTGCTTTAGAGGTAAACAGCTAGAAATGCAAGACCATAAAACAGCAGGTAGACTTACTTTGTGGGTGAAATAAGACATGTCTCTATGCTGCTTGCAAAGAAATGCAGTCTAGAGAGATGGTTACTTTGGGAATTAAAAGCTTTTTAATTTTTAAGTTTTTAAAATTTTATTTATTAGTGTCACAAGTTGGCTTACATTAACACTGCAATGAAGTTGCTGAGAAATTCTCCTAGCCTCGATACTCCGGCACCTGTTCACTGAGGGAGAATTTAGCATGACCAATGTACCTAATCAGGATGTCTTTCGGATTGTGGGAGGAAACTGGAGCACTTGGAGGGAACCAGCACAAGAGTGGCCCAAGCTGGGAATTGAATCTGGATCCCTGTGCCATCGTGCTGCCCATAAGCTAAATTAGTTTAAAAGCATTCAATAACACTGAAAGACTGCATCTTTATGAAGATGCGTGGAGTATATGAAAACCAGATAATATGTTTGCTGGACAATTGAGTGTTCTGCAGCAAGGAAAGAGGATGCCGAAGGGGTGCCTTTGTTTGCAGGATCCAGGCTATTTGGCGCCTAAGGTTTCTTCTGAGTCCTTTCAGTGTAGCTGACCATTGCAATTTTGACTTAACATGGTTTGTAGTTCACAGAGAAGCTCTGGGCTGTTGGGCTCATGAAGGTCCTGGGGAGATCAGAAGGTCATTGGTTCTGTGCCAAGCAGTTAGACCTCAAAACCCTGGGACCCATTTCGAGCTCTCTGCAGCTGGGAGACTGGAGAAATTCTGGGTAGTGTCAGCTTAGTCAAGTTTGCAGTCTGCGAAAGGGTTGGAAGTGTGCTGGTAATTAGAGGTGTGATTGCAGCTTTGAATTTTGTGGAACATGGGAGGGAGAGATTGAACCATTGGGAGGTGAACAGCTGTTGTGGCAGTCTGAGTCAGAGTGGCTGTTGAGGGAATTCAGTGGCTTGATCTTCAAAATTGAAATCCCTCTGAGGGTAAGTTTTATTGAAAGACTCATATTGGTCACTAATATCTTGGTGTGGTTGCTAAGAGATCCATGGCATCTGTTTTGTTTGTATTTGCTGTTTAATGTGCAGTATGGTGTGTTTGACTTCGGTTTGCCTATTAATTCATATTTACCTTGTGTTATTTCTGAATGTTAGAGTATAATTGTAGATAGTTTTACTTGCTGACCTTGTATAGTAAAGTTTATTTCATCTGTTTCAAACTGGAATCTTGTGGCTTTGCTCGAAGTACCTGAGATTTCAAACTTTGTCTGCTTTAAACGAAAAGCTACTGATCCCTAACCAGATCACCACAATCCAAATGTTTTCAAACTATTACAAGTGGTATAATGTTGAATTAAATGGGAAGCTTCTAAAATGTGTTAAAACAAATTTGTGAATTTTCAAAAACCATCCCATCTAATACAATACGTGAAAAACATAAATGGATTGCTCACTTAATGCACCCAGCATTTAGCGTGACCACTGAGGGAGCTCAAGAATACCAGATGTCTCGGCACACTCTTATTAAAACAAAAGTGTTGGAATTGGGCTGATTGTGACCAATGCAAGCCCATGTAATTCAAAATTTAAAAAACATATAGATCAGCCAAATTTAGCAAGATTGCTGGTTGGGGTAAAGATCAGTTGGTGAGTGTTTTGGTCTTCTATATTTGGGTTTTTTGTGGACAGGGGGTAGGGTGTGGGCAATGCTCAGACAGGCTGCATACCTCGTGGGGGTAAAACTTCTGGTACCATTTTATTCAAAATATTATTTCTTTCTGGGAACGTTTAAGACTTATCTAGATAGCCATATGAACGGAATGGAGGGATACAAAAGAATGGTCTAGTTTGGACCAGGGAGCGGTACGGGCTTGGAGGGCCGAAGGGCCTGTTCCTGTGCTGTATTGTTCTTTGTTCTTTATACAAATGTTACACACCTGAAATGAGAGGTTTTGTTAGTACAGTTGTACTTTCTAAATATTTCATTAGTTCCCACCAGCTACTTGAGTGCTTCAATGCAATCGAGTTCATTACCTGTAAAATCAAAAGTTGCTTTGGATCAAGACGATTGGGAACTTCCAGGAAAGGATGAGCACAGAAACCTGCTGGTTCTTCACTGCAGCAAAGTGGTCTGCATGAGCCATAGGAAGAATTCTATTCTGGGAAGCCACCATTTGTATTTTATGACCCAAAATAAAAATATCAGACATAAAGGTGTCTAATGTCATTTGAGACAGATCAGCTGAAAACAATTCAAATTGTCATCCTATCAGTGTTCAGGGATTTTAGGATGAGCTAATTTGTGCTTGCAGTGAGCTGACATGGGTTTGACAGGCCAGATGGCCGCCGCCTCCTGTGCTGTAACCATTCTAGATCTTAATTGGCCCAGGCACCCTGTAAATGGATATTAACCCATGTACATGGCATATGATGGTCCAGTAGCCTGAAGTGTATTATGTAAGTTATGTCCATCTTTTAAATTAGTGGAATAATGTATATAAATGTGGTGACTCTAATTACAATGAACTTAGCCTGGTTAGTAAATTGATTTTCCATGGTTTGAATGGAACATCTGCCTGTATGGTTCAATTTATTTTCCCATCATGTACCATACCTATGCTGATTTAAAAAAATGTGTGATATTAAATAACACGAGTTATTATTGATGTTTTCATTTCAGTTATGCTCTATAGTTATGAGGAAGTGGGTGTTATGGCGGGGACTGTTATCAATCTGATACCTGCCTTGTGTTCAAGGTTAAATCAGCTTCCATGAGCAGACAATCTCTTAGGACAATAGTCTCTTTTACGCTCAGTTAGTTAGCTCTGAATTTCAGCTTATTACTTGAACCTGCTTTGGGATAACCCGTCTTGCTTTTACCTTAATGAGTATAAAAATACCACAGGTAGACTACTACCTACAGATGTTAAATATACTTTTCCAAATTAAAACTGTACATGAGCAAAAGAAAGTGGACATCAGTCATCAAGTTATATATCATCTGGTCTGATTTTAGAATAGCAGCTATAATCCTTGCAATTTAAAAGTTTGTATTTTGCAATGGACTAGCCCTGTTTTGAATCTGATTTGCACTCGAGGGAATTGACTTAACTAGTGATAAAACCAAGAGTAAAGTTTCCAGTGCTGTGTTTTGATGCAGTGAATCGATTTTGATAAACATGTGAATGAATAATAAATGTGAAACCACACTAACTGTTTTGTAATTTTTTTTAAGGATGCATTACAGAAATTGTCAGAAATGTTGAATTTAAGTGCATCTCTAGCAAAGCAAGATGCTTGCAATCCAGCTAAGCACCGCAATACTACTGCAGTACTGGGATGCCTGGCTGAAAAGCTAGCAGGTATGGCAATCAGTTTTTTAGCCCCAGATTTCTTGGGTTTTCTTGACTTAGCACAATAATCTCATTTTTGAATTGATCTTTGATTAAACACAAACTTAGTTACTACATAATTAATGTAAGAATTGGTGGTGCATCAAACTGAACGGGTTCTGTTGTAGCACAGTGGATACTGAAGTTGTTTAGTATTTCATCCTAATGCAGTGATCACCTGCTATTGCCACTGCTTCACATAATTTCAAGTCTTAAAATCATGTGTAAAACAGTGTATTGATACATTTGTACACAATACTTGCAGGAATATGCGCCAATGCAGGCTGCATCAATTATGTTGGCATTGCTTCATCACAGTGGTTTCTAGAAGCAGTAGTAGCTGGGTGATAATACACTTGGAAGAAGACTGGAAACTTTTGTGGGGGTGGGGATGTTTACTGCCTTGCACTGTATATCTTAATAAATTGTCAAACTGTAGCTCTTAGCTTGCAGCTTTTCAATGATAGGACCTGATTTGAGTGATATTTTAACATCCTCAGTTAGTTTTGGGGGCAAGAAGAAAAATGGACTTTTGATCATCAAAGTTGTTTTTCAGAAGCAGCAGACTTGCTATTATTCGTTACCATTATTCCAAAATGCAGATGGTGGAGGATAGTTTTGTTAGTGCCCATCCATACTAGCTTATCACCTTTTGTATTATCGTACTGTGCAAGTCTTCAGTGTTTTTTTGTGAAAACTGTCAAACTGCTACTGGTGGCCTAATGAACAAAACGTGGCTTGTGTATCTCATAGAATCCCTACAGTGCAGAAGGCGGCTGTTCGGCCCATCAAGTCTGCACTGATTCTCCGACAGAGCATATTACCCAAGCCCTATCCCTGCAACCCCACATATTTACCCACTAATTCCTCTAACTTACACAACTTGGTACACTAAGCGGCAATTTAACATGGCCAATCCACCTAACCTGCACATCTTTAGACTGAGAGGAAACCAGAGCACCTGACGTCCCTGGCGCTGTGAGGCAGCAGTGCTTATCACTGTGCCAATTGGACCAAAAGATCCCAAACTCAATTATTGCAGAATTTTTCTCACCATTGATTGAATTCTGGAAATTTAACATTGACCTTGATCTAAGAAGAGGAAAAATCATCCAAGGATCCTGTTCATGATTCTACATGAGTCTGGCTTAAAAATGCACATTGTCATCTATTAAGGAAAATAAGCAATCTTGGACACATCTCTCTGAAATAGCTTAGCAAGCCACTCATAACCACACAAAGAATAATAAGAAAGCACTGTTGGATGCACCATCACACATTAAAATTAAGTAAAGTTTGCCACCAAATCACAGGGAAAATCAAGTGAGTAATAAATGATGGTTTCCAGTGGTTCCCTCATCCAGCGAATGAATAAGTATTGGTGCTTCAGAAGAATGGTAGAAAGGGAAAATAAGACTTCCAAAGAATGATCTAATCCATTGCTGAAAATTGGTTTTATGCTCATGAAGGCTGTTCTCGCTGGGAAGAACAGATCAAGGTAGTTGCTTGTTTTGAAAATGGAAATCCTACATGTGCAATTTTAAGTGTGCTTTTGGTGCTGTAAACAAAAAAAAATGCACTTCTGCACCATTGGGTGTTTTGCATTGGGTATTGTCAAACGTTTATGTTCCTGCAATGCAGGTATAGTGTTGACTTGAGACAGGTTGTTTGCCTCCTTAATTAGATGTGTGCCTTTGAACGTTCTGACACAACACAGCTTTGAATTGTACTAAATTCTCATCCAGTGAATTAACTTAATTGGCAAATCTTGAAACAACAAAAAATAGTAACTTTTGAAATGAAAAAAGTGCACATTTCTTCAAAAACTGTGGAGTTCTAAATACTCTTTATTTTCAATGACAACACATTCTCATGGAGAGGTGCAAATTATCTGATGAAACTTCTAACATTTACAGGTCCTGCCAGCATCGGTCTTCTCAGTCCGGGGACTTTGGAATATTTACTGGAAAGTTTGGTGAGTACTGGAGATTAGAGCCAAATTACTGGGCCATGTCAACCTCATTAAATGGGTAAATGAAAGTATTCCTACATTAAAATCAATTAACACCAAATGCTGGAAAATCTCAGCAAGTCTGACAGCATCTGTGGAGAGAGAATAGAGCCAACATCTCTAGTCTGGATGACCCTTCATCAGCTCTGATAAAGGGTCATCCAGACTTAACGTTGGCTCTACTCTCTCTCCACAGATGCTGTCACACCAGCTGAGATTTTCCAGCATTTTCTATTTTTGTTTCAGATTCCAACATCTGCAGTATTTTGCTTTTATCGTAAAATCAATTAATGCTTGTTTTATTTTTTGACACTTGGTGTTTTTGGATCATGTCTGTACTTTACACATCATAAACATCCAATCAGTTTTAAATAATCTAGGCTGAACTTCGATCAAATTTTTGACCAAATGACTGATTAAGCAGGTAGGTTTTAAAAGATGTGTTAAACAAAGAGGTGGAGAGGTTTTGAGAAGGAGTTCCAGAGCTTGGGGCCTAGATTGCTTGAAGGCACAAGCGCAATGATTGAAGGATGCACAAGAAACCAGAGTCTGAGGGAAGAGAGCACTTGGAGTGCAGACATGATCCAAGTGCTGCAGGGAAGAGTGTAATAATTATTACTTGTCCGAATGGCTGTCCTAAGTTACAGCTGTCCTTGTGGTCATGCTGCTTTCACACATTGTTGTTGGGTATGAATTCTAGGATATCGATGCCCAAATTGGAATGATATTTGACTCAGAACTAATGGCATTCCCATGATACCAGTCCTCTTCTCCTTCTTGCTGATGGAGTTTGCAGATGAAGGGATTTGCTGATGAAGAAATTATTCCTGGTGAGATGGTGTAGTGCATCCTGTGTATTATGCAGCCGGAATGTGTTGGCGATGGGGGTTAATAGAGGTAATACTATCTTCTGGATATGGATTGCACTTCATGGAAATTTATGTCAAGTATAATCTTCAAGAACAGCTTTTACAGTTGGTTACAGACATCAATCTTGAAGGTCAACCCACGGAAAGCAACTGACCCAGATGGGGGTACCCAGACGAGCACTCGGGTCCTGCATGGACAGCTGGCAGGAGTATTCAGATATCTTCCAACCTCTCCTTACGCCACTCTGAGGTCCCTACCCTGCTTCAAGAAGACGACCATCATCCCGGTACCAAAGAAAAGCCAGGCAGCGTCCCTTAATGACTATCGTCCGGTGGCTCTGACACTCATCGTTACGAAGTGCTTTGAAAGGTTAATCATGGCACAAATCAATTCCTGTCTACCAGACTGCCTGGATCCACTACAGTTCGCCTGCCGTCGCAACAGGCCCACAGCAGATGCCATCTCCTTGGCCCTGCACTCAGCCCTGGAACACCTAAATAACAAAGACACCTATGTCAGACTCCTGTTTATCGATTACAGTTCACCCTTCAACACCATCATTCCTACGAAACTCATCTCCAAATTCTGTGCCCTGGGGCTCAGTTCCTCCCTCTGCGACTGGATCATGAACTTCCTAACCCACAGACCGCAATCAGTAAGGCTAGGCAACAACACCTCCTTCACAAGCATCCTCAACACCAGTGCCCCACAAGGCTGTGTTCTCAGCCCCTACTACACTCCTTATACACTTATGACTGAGAGGCCAATTTCCCCTCCAACTCGATTTTCAACTTTGTTAATGATAACACCATAGTGGGTCAGATCTCAAGCTTTGACGAGACTGAGTACAGGAAAGAGATAGAGAATCTGGTGTCTAAAGATTGGAGGGCGGCAAATGTTGTGCCTTTGTTTAAAAAGCGCTGTCAGGAAAAGCCTGGGAACTACAGGCTGGTGAGCCCCTCATCTGTGGTTGGTAAGTTGTTGGAAGGTATTTTGAGACACGGGAACTACAGGCATTTAGAGACACAAGGACTGATTAGGGACAGTCAGCATGGCTTTGAGAGTGGAAAATCGTGTGTCTCAAATTTGAGTTTTTTGAAGGGGTAACCAAGAAGGTAGATGAGGGCAGTGCAGTTGATGTTGTCTACTTGGACTTTAGCAAGACCTTTGACAAGGTACCGCATGGTAGGTTGTTGCATAAGGTTAAATCTTACGAGATCCAGGGTGACGTAGCCAAATGGATAGAAAATTGGCTTGATGACAGGAGACAGAGGATGGTTGTTTTCAAACTGGAGGCCTGTGACCAGCGGTGTGCCTCAGGGATCGGTGCTGGGTCCACTGTTATTTATCATTTATATTAATGATTTGGATGAGAATATAGGAGGCACGGTTAGTAAGTTTGCCGATGACACCAAGATTGGTGGCATAGTGGACAGTGAAGAAGGTAGATTGAACCAGGGCAGGACTTACTCAGTTAATGGTAGGACATTGGGGAGAGTTCCAGAACAAAGAGATCTCTGGGTACGGGTTCATAGCTCCTTGAAAGTGGAGTCACAGGTGGACAGAGCGGTGACGAAGGCATTCGGCATGCTTGGTTTCATTGGTCAGAACAGTGAATACAGGAGTTGAGATGTCTTGTTGAAGTTGTACAAGACATTGGTAAGGCCGCACTTGGAATACTGTGTACAGTTCTGGTCACCCTATTATAGCAAAGATATTATTAAACTAGAAAGAGTGCAGAAGAGATTTACTCGGATGCTACCTGGACTTGGTGGTTTGAGTTATCAGGAGAGGCTGGATAGACTGGAACTTTTTTCTCTGGAGCGTAGGAGGCTGAGGGGTGATCTTATAGAGGTCTATAAAATAATGAGGGGCATAGATCAGCTAGATAGTCAATATCTTTTCCCAAAGGTAGGGGAGTCTAAAACTAGAGGGCATAGATTTAAGGTGAGAAGGGAGGAGATACAAAAGTGTCCAGAGGGGCAATTTATTTCACACGCAGGGTGATGAGCCTCTGGAACAAGCTGCCAGAGGTAGTAGCAGAGGCAGATACAGTTTTGTCTTTTAAAAAGCATTTAGACAGTTATATGGGTAAGATGGGTATAGAGGGATATGGGCCAAATGCGGGCAATTGGGACTAGCTTAATAGTTTTTAAAAAAACGGCAACATGGACAAGTTGGGCCGAAGGACCTGTTTCCATGCTGTAAACCTCTATGACTCTAACTGGTGCGACAGCAATAATCTCTCCCTCAATATCAACAAAACGAAGATAGTCATCGACTTCAGGAAACGTAGTGGAGGGCATGCCCCTGTCTACATCAATGGGGATGAAGTAGAAATGGTCGAGTGCTTCAAGTTTTTCGGTCTCCAGATCATCAACAACTGGCCCCTCTATGCTGATGCTATGGTTAAGAAAGCCCACCAGCACCTCTACTTTCTCAGAAGATTAAGGAAATTTGGCATATCCATTACAACTCTCGCCAATGATTACCGATACACCATAGAAAGCATTCTTTCTGGTTGTATCACAGCTTGGTATGGCTCCTGCTCTGTTCAAGACTGCAAGAAGCTACATAGGGTCGTGAATGAAGCCCAATCCATCACTCAAACCAGCATCCCACCCATTGAAACTGTCTACACTTCCTGCTGCCTCGGAAAAGCAACCAGCATAATTTGGGACTCCACGCACCTCAGACATACTCTCTTCCACTGGAAAACAGATAGAAAATGTCACGACGCGTAGCGACCGACACAAGAACAGCTTCCTCCCTGCTGCCATCAAACTTTTGAATGGACCTATCTCACATTAAGCTGATCTTTCTCTACGCCTTAGCTATGACTAACACTACATTCTGCACTCTCTCCTTTTCTTCTCTATGTATGGTATGCTTTGTCTGTATAGCCCGCAAGAAACAATACTTTTCTTTGTATGCTAATACATGTGATAATCAGCATTTTTACTGGCTGAATATCAATTTAATTTTGGAAGCAGTCAGCAGTCCTTTTGAAATTTTAATAAAGCTTGTGAACAAACTGCCTTGCAGGTAGGTTCACATACAGCCCAGATACATGTATGGACTTATGCAATTGGACCCATGGTAGCCAAAAATTGAACAGAAGACCTTAGTTACCTGTATATGATTACAAGTCCATAATCTCATAGAATGGTTTAGATGATGTCAAACCATCAGAGTAAACCTTTGGCAGCTTATAATCATCATCTTAGCTCTCTAATCACCAAGTGTTATGCTAAACCAATAGAGTTCTATGCTGTGTTCTGGTCTCCAGAAGGATTGGCCACAGTAAATTGCCCTTCATTAGTGTGTGTGTGTGTGTACCCTGTAATGGACTGGCCTCCTGTCCAGGGTGTATCCTGCATCACGCCGAGTGTCTGTCCAGATAGGCTCTGATTCCTCGCAGCCCTAAATTGGAGTAAGCGGTTAAGTGAAGATATAGAAAGATAAATTTACAACTGTATTATTAGAAGTAAGAAGTTATAACTATCAGTTGACACTGAAGAAGCTGTGGCTTATTTCTTTAAGAAAGAAGTCTGAGAGGTGACCTGACAGGTCTTTTAAATCGTGAAGGGCTTCAATAGAATACATGTAGATAAAGTGTGGGAGTCCAGACTAGAAGTTATAAATATGTTAGTTTAATAGGAAATAAGGGTTTACTTAGTGGAAAACTGTGGAATTTACTGTCACATGCAATAGTTAAGGCAAATAACATAAATACATTTGAGAGGAATCAAGATAAATGAGGACAGATTGAATAGAAGGATGTGTTGATGAGGTGAAGAAAGGTAGAAGGGGACTTGTCTGGAGTATAAACATCGGCATAGGCCTGTCTATTAAAGTGCAGCATGTTTACTTAATAAATACACATTGTGACTTCAAATATGGCTGCCCTTTGGCAGCCAAATAATTGTGCATTACACGGAGAACACTTCGCTCATTATAAAACAGTATCATCCAACATGCTGTGAATAGTGTTACTATGTGTCCCTCACTATAGTCCAAGTTACTCTGCATCTTTCACTGGAAAATTGATTACAAAATTTGGTTGAGGATTCAATCATCATTTTGCAAAAAATTCTATACACTTAGTAGCACAAAAATGCAGCAAATATTCAATTTCAAACTATTGCTGTATTGCAGACAATTTAGTTTTTTGCAGAGGTAGCCATTGCTGTCGTGAAAATTTAATAGATGGTTCAAAAAAATTTATGAAATTTGGAGGATATTAAGTAGTTTTATTTTGAACAAGTTTAGAATAATGGAAAACCTGTGCTGAATACAGACAAAATACAAAGTATTAACAGCGCAAAACAACAAACCATTTGGTCCAACAGGTCTATGCTGATGTTCACACAGCCCATGAAACTCATTCCATCTTGCATCAGCATATTCTGCTCCCCCTATTCCACATGTACATGGGTAATGTTCCCTTAAATGCATCTGTTATTCGCCTTAAAATTACTGCATGAAATAGCAAGTTCTACATTCTAGCTGCTGAGTTACAAAATTACCCCAAATCCATATTTATGACCTACAGTTTCAGATTCCCACACAACTGAAAACAAATAGTCGCTTGGTACAGAAATTGAGTACGACTGAAAAAAAGACATGCTGTGTTAGCTTTTTGTCTTGTACTCATCAGGACATTCACATGAATACCAAATCTCAAAAGCAACAAGAATTTATTCTGCATGTGAGTGTTGATTGGTTAACAAGTGGACTCCAGTCTTGTGAATCTGAGTGTGAGATGAAAAGTTTTAACAGCACATCTTTTTTACTGAAATACAACTGAAAACATATATACTACAAACATCTTATTGTACCTCTTCCAAGGCCAACCATCTAGAAAAAACCTTGTTCATTGTTTCCCGTGAGCTATGAACTCTCAGTTCTGAAATCATTATCACAAATTTCTACTTCAGGGTCTCTGGTATCACCATATTATTTCTCTAATGTGGAGACCAGATCACAGCACAGTAATAATGAAGTAAAGGGTCAAAAATTGAGTTTAAACACTGATTCCTTCTTCAGTAGACTGATAATGCCTTTTTATCTGATGTTTAGCACTCCAGGCTTTTTTTATTATTCAAGCAAATTGTGGTGCAGTGTTACTCAGCTTTCCTTTTCAGGAACGTTTCAGATGCAAGGTATTGTCAACGATTTACTGTACTGCATTCAGGCACTCTGCTTTGCTTTGATGTGGACTGCATGCAGAGTTACCACCATGCCGACTGTGTTGCATCGCAGCTTTTGTCCAACAATGCTTTCTGATTCTTTTCAATTAAGTGCTGGTTCTGTTTGGATTCCCTGTGCAATTTTGTGATGCTTTTAAAATTACTCTCCTAACTTTTACTTTTAGTAACAATTAATTGTACTTTTGTGTGATCTTTAATTGGATTGATAATGCCTTGTGTCTTCGGGCTATATTTCATAGCTCGAAACCACCTAGCCAATAGTTCTTTAGCAGGCAAACTAGAATTTGCATCTGTGCTAATAATGAATATTGATAAAGTTAGTACAGCCAAACGGGAATAACAAAAAGATACAAATTAACTCTGTAATCTCTTAATGAATGAACATTCATTGAAGCTCCTTTTCCTCAATTCTTGGGCGTGCAGGACCTTCTGTATTCTGATGTGGTTAGACCACAACTAGAGGGCAGTAAGCAGTTCTTGGCACTTTGCTTTGGGGAAGCTAGATTGAAAGGAGTGCAGGGTAGGTTTTACCAGACTCCGAGGTTAAACTGTGAGGCACAGATGAATGTAGTGTTTTCTGGAATATTTTGGAATTTGAGAGAATTTGATTGAAGTTTACAATGTTAAGGGGAACACAGAGGTTAGATGGAGAACCTGTTACCACTGAGGAGTCTCGATCTGGAGATGTAGTCTAAAAGTTACAGCCATGCCCTTCAGGAATGAATTAAGGAAACAGTTCCACATAGTGTGGTAGAAGTTTGGGACCCTTCCGCAAAAGGCAATTGATAAGTCAAATGTTAATTTTAAATCTGAGATTTAGATTTTTTTTGTTGTCTAAAGATAGTAAGAGATGGAGCAAAGGTGAGCAAATGAATTTGGGTTACAGATCAAACATGATCTCTGTGAATGGTAGAACAGGCAAGAGAAGCAAAATGGCATACTCTGTTACTGAGACTCTTAGGGCACAATCTAACAAAAATCGTAAGTGCCAAACAAGTGAGAAAACTGGAGAGAATCATGGTTTTTTGGGCAAGCTGAGAGTTGCAATCTTATGGCTGCTAGTGCAAAAAAAAGTCAGAGTGCAATTCTTGCCAGTGTGGGGATGGGAAGCCTAATCTCACTGGTGAAGCCAGCTGCTGAGCTCTTGGAGTTGCCAATGTGCAGGCGCCCCAATCTCCCAATGTACTGGGAAATCGCCTCCCATGGACGTCTCCCCCCTCCCACACCACCACCACCACCACGAACATCGGTACTCGCCCCCTTTGCAGAATTCCCTTCTGTCCTGCTTTGCAGAGTCCCTGATTGACACCTCGGCAGAGGCCTCCCGTCCCCTGTCTGTGGCGATCCCGCTGCCATCTCATACCCTGCCACCTCAGGTCCTACCCCCTTGGCACTGACCCTGACAATGCCAGGATGCCCAGCTCTGTCCCTGATCACCTGGGGCTGGAATGGCCTCCAGTCCCACCGCTGAGGCCATTATATCTGGTCTCTGCCGATGGAGACAAGTTGTGATTCATGTCGGTGAGGACCTCAACTGGCAAGCAGGTATGTGCAAGTGAGCCCAGACTCACTAATAACTTTTAAATGATGCCATTAATATTGAAATAGGCTTCAGCAAAACAGTGTAGGTACAATCGGGAGAGGCAAGAAACCGGGTGTATTTTTCACCGCTCGCCACGCTGGTAAGATCTCACCCTTAGTGTATGTGAATATTTTTCATCTATCATGTATCTTGCTAAATTGAAGGCATCTACCTAAGAACTGTTCAGTGATTATTGTAAGCTGGACAGTAAAAATACATCTATCATGTACTGTGTCCTGTTATATTTTTAACTTGAATGTTATTCCTGTTGACATGATGACCAATGTTGTTAAGCCAACATAAAACCATCATTCACTCAGGCTGTAGATGACCCAAGTAATTTTTTTATTATTTGAAACTGAGATGTAATTATTTATATATTTGCTATATGGTAGGCTAGAATTTGTTGCAAGATGATGGATAAACCATTTCTTAAACTTGGTTGTTTTCAAATAGAATATTTCAAATACAACATGTACTTGAGTACAAACCAGTAGAATTTAACTCTATTTTTATGATTATTTGGATGCAAGTGTAATAGCAATCGAGTTATTTATCATGGCTCTGTTTTTAGTACAAGTGTGCTAAAGAATTTTCATTTATCACAATATCTGGACACCCCAAGGTATTTCCTGACCAATGAATTGCTTTCGAAATGTAGTGACTATTTTCAAACCAATTTATTTTTATGCTTCATTTTTGGCAGAAGCCATGAAAATATATTTTCTCCTTGCCTATCCTTTGTTAAGATAAGTGTGCTTCACAATCCACAAAGTCCAAATTGTTTGTCTTGTATTTTAAAATTACACTTAGAAATTATTTGTGGTATCTCATGTACATTTATATTTGGTTTTTGACTCTTTAATATTACAGAGTGGACAGTCTCACCCCACAGTCATGCTTTTCTCCCTTATTGCCCTGGAAAAGTTTGCACAAACAAGTAAGTTTTTGCTTATATGGATATAAGTCTAGTGACAGGATTTTTTAAAAACAAAGTAAATTTGCCATTAAATTGATTGCCATGCTGCGTTGTATTAACTCTGTTCTTCATGTTCCATTTAGTTTAAAAATGAGATGGTTCACAGCAGGCTTTAAAAGTAATTGAACTTGATAAGGCTTTCAGTCCTGCATAAGTCTGCAAGAGTTGAAGGTTCGCCTCCTAAGCACTGCTAATAGTAACATAAAGTCAATACTTTGAGTTCATGCTTATAATGTATATCTACTTTGTATCTGTCTCTGCCTTCAATTCTTGGGGCTGGCTTGGCAATTATGCTTAGCAGCATCTGAGGATCCAATCTAGCTGTTTCAGCCACCCCCTGCCTGCAGAGTGCCCTGGAATTTCATTATAGCCCATGGTTGTGTAGTACTTGCAAAGTTATGGCATTTAACAAGACCAGCCAATTGTGTTCTGTCTGTACTAAAGTTGAGTAGGTTTATCAGCTAACAGTGTAATTGGTTCATTTGGTCCTTTTCATGCGATAAACATTTACTAATTAATTAATGAATTTCAACAACTGTATGCTTATCATAAATAACTGTGGGAGTGTGACATTTACGCACGAGTTAAGCCTAAACCTAATCTATTGGAAAGGAATTTATTTTGCTGTAAATATTTTGTTCCACCTTTTCTTCTTTGAAACAATACAAGCTGCACTGAGAGTTGCCATTGCCTACCCATAAATATTTGCTTGGATGTAGATGAAAATGGAACAGGATGACTCATGACATTTCCACTCAACAGCCATCACTGTTCAATAACACAGTTGATATTTAAGAAATCTTGTGTTGGGAGACTTATTTCCACCATTGTGTGATGGAGCAACTTGGGGCACCAGTAATCATGTCTCTCTGCTTATTTCCCTCATATCCCTGATTTCCTTTCTCTCCCAATGCTTTTCTCCAAAAAAAAACACATTGGTATTCCAATATGATTCCAAATCACTGTCTAAATTGTGAATCTATTTCATTGGAGTTCTTGTAGTGTAGGTTAATTATCTTGCCTTATCTTTGGAATGATAGAATACTGAGATATTCAGCTAAGCTAAATGCAGTAGCATTTGTAAACATTAGTTAAATGCTCTGTGATTTAATGCTGAGACCAGATCTTCAGGAATATGCCAACCAGAGTTGACCAGCTCTTCAGTTACAAGCATTTGGTAAGAAAAAAACCAACAATTGCCACAAAGGAGATAAAAATCTATGCACTGAACAGATAGCAGTTGGTCAGTGAGTGACCAACATGGATTTGTTTTCCGTTCTGCCCCTTTAGGACTATTTTAATGTACGTCTACTTGTATTCAACAGAAACTTTGTTCGTATATATTCTTAAAGCCAAATCTTTTTTTTCCTTTCTGCAATCTTATAACGGTTGCTTTTACAAGACAGCCCTGCACTTATTCCATCAATACTTGTGTCCTTCAGTGTAAACAATCTGATCCAACAATTTGCTTATATGATACTGTACTTGAGTATCATGGGATCTTAATCCATAAAATTGGTTATTAGATGGCTGTTGAACATCTCATGCAAAAGATGGATTTTCATCAATGTACCTGTATGAACCTTGCAAGTGTGGGTGAGATTTATATCTCAATTTGCAGCACTAAAGCAGGCCATTCAGTCTAACGGATCTATCTGGTGCTCATGCTTTGCAGAAGCCTCCTGTCTTTACTTAATCCACGCACCCCACAACTTGCTCTTCTATTCCTTTCTCCGTAATTTGCTTACCTAGCTTCCACTAATGTCTCTGTTCTGTTAGCCTTAGTCACTTCAACTGGCAGCAAGTTCCATATTCACACTATTGAGGAAAGTTTCATTTGAATTCCTTCTTGGATTTATTAATGAGAATATGCATATTTATGGCCCCTCGTCTTGGATTTCCCACAAGTGGAAACATCTTTGCTATATCTACCCCCTTGAACCTCTTCCTATTTTTAAAGACTGCTTTAAATGTTTCACTTTTCAATCCCACCCTGTTCAGCCTTTTTGACAGTGTCCCTCTCCGTTTTGACATCATTTTTGGCATTTTCCCAGTGCTTCTATATCCTTTTTTACAATAAAGTTCTGGTCTCGAAGTGTGAACTAAACACCACTTATGTAAGTTTAAGGCTCAGAGATTGTTAAACATTGGTAACACCAAATGTAAAGAATGCTACTACAAATCCTTATTATTCAGTTGTATGTTGACACCTTGTACACAATTTAAATATTTATGCTTTTCATTTTTTGAAGTTAGAATACTGATTCTGTTTACTTAGCATTTGTGTAATTCATAGCTGATTTGTGTAACTACAAACATTATCAAATGAAAGTGCTCATGTGAGTAAAACATAAAGCATTTTTATCATTTAAATTAGCAGCAGCAGGTACTTGTTGAAACAGTGCAATTTTTAATTGCAGGTGAAAATAAATTAACAGTCTCTGAATCGTGTATTAGTGATCAACTACTTATGCTGGAGTCTTGGGTAAATCATACGGATTTCCTGAAACGGCAGGTTGGCTTCTGTGCACAGTGGAGCCTGGATAATTTGTGTAAGTTTGAGTTTTTTTGCTTGCTTGTCATAAACTGAAACATTTGTCAAGTTTCAGATGGAAACTTGTAATTTTATTGACATTACAGCCTTTGAAAATTATTCATATACTCGCAACTTTAGTAAATAAAACAGTGAGGTGCAATATTATCAATCTCTACTTCTGGGAGTAACTGAGTCTAAAGGCTTCGCCCACCAACTTCCTTGCATTTAATACAATGCAGTCTCCAATGATGCCTCATTTCCACATTCCTCCTTCAACTTTTTTCAATTAAAAAAAATTCTCACTGTTATGAACTGAATTCTAATAACCTTGTAGATGAAAACTTGGTGGCAATCAAACTTGAGAGTATTTAATGAGCAGTTTGAAACCTTTCGCATCCTGCTTAGACAGGTGATGCCTTGTACAATAAGTTGGTATGTACTGTCCAATTCACAACCATGTGATCTCTCTGCAGAGGCAAAAAGCCCATGTCGATTAGGGAGGTGACATTTGGATAATTCTTCTGCCCAACCTAGTTCAGGTGATCAAAATTAATCCAGGAAACCACTTGGTTCTGCGTGGGATGATCACCATCCCAGTTCTTGCTTGAAGTTCAGCAATCAACATTCCCGAGTCCACTAATTTCTGGAAAAAGAGCCATTTCTTAGCTTCTTTGCAATCTTTTTGTATCCTAATGTTTTTGTCAAGCTCTGGGTCATTCACTTTAAAACATGTTTTATGACACATGCCTTGTACGATAATTTGTGCAAAGATAGCTAGAAGCTCAGAAGATTGGACAGAATATAAGTAACAGCAAAGGATGACCAAAGATTAATGAGGGAAAAGCTACAAGAGGAAAGATGGCCAGAAATATTATAACAGTAAACGTTATACAAATATTTTAAAAAGAAACAAATTAACAAAGTGAGCTTTGGTCCTATAAAAAGTGAGTCTGGAGAATTGATGATGGAAAAAGAGGAAATGGTGGATGAATTGTATTTTACATCAGTCCTCATGATGGAGGATACAAGTAACATCCCAGAAGCAGCTAGGAATTAGGAAATAAGAGTGGGGCAGAAACTCAAGATAATTACAATCACCAGAGAAATGGCACTAAGTAAATAGTTGGAGCTGTGGGCTGACAAGTGCCGGGTCCTGATGCACTTCACCCTAGGGTCTTGAAAGAAATGGCTGGGGGGGGTGAGATAGATGATGCATTGGTTTTAATTTTCCAGAACTCCCAAGATTCAGCCAATGTCCCATTTAATCGGAAGATAACAAATGTAACTGTTATTCAAAAAGGGAGGGAGACAGAAAGTGGGAATCTAGAGGCCAGTTAGCTTAACATCTATCATAGTGAAATATTAGAGACTATTATTAATAATAGGTCAACCAGATGTAATAAGTGGTGTGCGACAAGGTTCAGTGCTGGGACCGATATTGTTTACAATTTATATACTTGGGTGAAGGGCCTGGTGGATGGTTGCCAAATTTACTGATGACACAAATAAAGGTAGGAAAATAATTTGTGAAGACGACATAGAGGCTGCAAAAATAGATTGATTCCAGAGGTATGGGGTTTGTCACATGAAGAGAGATTGAACAGTTTCGGCTTATATGCTCCGGAATTTAGAATGAGGTGAGATCAAATTGAGGTATACAAGATGATAAGATATGGATAAAGTAGACATGGAGTGGATGCTTCCTCTTGTGGGGAATTCTATGACGAGAGGTCATAGTCTTAGGAAAAGAGGTAGCAAATTTAAAACAGAGTTGAGGAGAAGCTACTTCTCCCAAAGGGTTGTGAATCTATGGAAAGTGTGATGGATGGACAGTGAGTAAATTTAAGGAGGAGTTAAACAGATTTTTAATTGGTAATGGGTTGAAGGGTCATGGGAAAAGGTGGGAAAATGGGGATGAGGAGCATATATGCCATGATCAAGTGGCAGAGCAGACTCAATGGACTGAATGGCCTAATTCTGCTCCTTTTATCTTATGAACTTATATTGATAGGTTAAGTGAGTGGGCAATAATCTGCCAAATGGAGTAATGTGGGAAAATGTGAAATTGTCCATTTTGGCAGGAGGAGTAAAAAAAGCTATTGTCCAGATGGTGAGAAATTACAGAGCTCTGAGATGCAGAGGTATCTGTGTGTCCGACTGGATCACAAAAGACTACTAATATGAAGGTTCAGTAAGTTATTCGGAAAGCAAATAGAATTTTATTTATTGTGAGGGAATTTGAATACTAAAGTAGGGGGAGTTATGTTTCACTTATGCGGGGCACTAGTGAGACCACATCTGGAGTACTGTGCACAATATTGGTCACATTTAAGGTAGGATGTTAATAAATTGGAAGCAGTTCAGAGAAAGTTTATCAGACCAGTAACTGGATTGGGTGGGGTTATGTTACGAGGAGAGGTTGGACAGGCTAGGCTTCTGTCTGCTGGAGTTTAGAAGGATAAAAGATGACTTGATTGAAACATAGAAGATCCTGACAGGGTGGATGTGGAGAGGTTGTTTCCTCTTGTAGGAGAATTTAGAACTGGGGTCATTGTTTAAAAATAAAGGGTCACCCATTTAAAACGGAGATGAGGCAACATTTTTTCTCCAAAGGTCATACGTCTTTAGAACTTTCTGAAAAGAACAGTTGACTGCACTCACCTTCTGTTCCCTTCATGACTGCCCATCCCCCATGTCTCAAAAAAGCGATTTAAAAGTTTTGGGATTCTTTGACTTTTGATTGAAAGCTGCAACCAGTTACTGAAAGAGTTTTTTTTTCTCCAGTCAATGAATGGTTTCTATCTCCATAATTTAAAACCTCACACAAGACCAGAATGCCAGCATGTGTATTTCTTCCCTTATTCCAAAATAATGACAACCAATGCAAAAAAGATCATGACCACGACTATTCATATTCTTTAAATTCATTTTTATGGGTTGTGGGTGTTGCTAGCCAGACCAGCATTTATTGCCCATTCCTAGTTGTCCCTCAAAAAGTGGTGGTGAGCTGCCTCCTTGAACCGCTGCAGTCCTCAAGATGCAGGTACACCAACAGTGCTGCTAGGGAGGGAGTTCTAGGATTTTGACCCAGTGACAGTGAAGGAATGGCAATATATTTCCTAGTCAGGATGGTAAATGACATGGAGGGGAACCTCCAGGGTGTTCCCAAGCACCTGCTGCATTTGCCCTTCTAGATGGTAATAGTCATGGGTTTAGAAGGTGTTGCCAATTTCTGCAGTGCATCTTGTAGATGGTGTACACGGCTGCCACTGTACGTTGGTGGTGGAGGGATTGAATGTTTGTGAAACGGGTCGCAATCAAGCGAGCTGCTTTTCCCTGGATGGTATAAAGCTTTGTAAGAGTTGTTGGAGCTGCACTCATCCAGGTAATTTGAGATTATGACATCACACACCTGACTTGTGCCTTGTAGATGGTGGGCAGGCTTTTGGGGTGGTGGTGAGATACTCACCACAGGATTCGTAGTCTTTGATTCCTAGTTTTTGACATGCTCTTGTAGCCACACAGTATTTATATGGCTAGTTTGGTTTCTGGTCAATGGTAATCCCCAAGATGTTGATAGTGGGGGGATTCAATGATGGTAATGCCATTGAATGTCAAAGGGTGATGGTTAGATCCTGTCTTATTGGTGATGGTCATTGCCTGGCACTTGTATGCCGCGAATGTTACTTGCCACTTGTCAGCCCAAACCTGGATATTTTCCAGATCTTGCTGCATTTGGGCATGGACTGTTTCAGTATCTAAGGAGTCACGAATGATACTGAATATTGTGCAGTCATTAACGAATCTCCCCACTTCTGACCTTGTGGTGGAAGGAAGGTCATTGATGAAACACCTGAAGATGATTGGGCCTGGGCCATTCCCCTGGGGAACTCCTCTAGTGATGGTCTGGAACTGAGATGATTGACCTCCAACCACATCTTCCTTTGTGCCAGGTATGACTCCAATCAGCGGAAGGTTTTCCCCCTGATTGCTGTTAACTCCAGTTTGGCTAGGGCTCCTTGAGACCATACTCAAATACTGCCTTGATGTCAAGAATGATCACTCACCTCTGACGTTCAACTCTTCTGTCCATGTTTGAACTAAGGCTGTAATGAGGTTAGGAACTGAGTGACCCAGGCAGAGCCTAAACTGTGCATCCGTGAGCTGTAGGCCTATCACGCAGCAGCAGATGGATTTTTAAAACATCCACAGTAACAGCGCTGTGGCAATTGTAAGTAACTCTGAACAATGAAAACCAATAAAATTGGAGGCAACTTCAGAAATGATGCCTATCTTATCCTACTCAGCTCATACACTCGCCATCCCACCATCTTTAGAATTTTAAAATTTAGGACTTGCAGCTACTCTATGTAACCATTTCATATCCCAGTAGATAAGTTTGTTGTTTGAGAACGTGAAACTCCAGCTCTCAGCTGTGATCCTAGTTTGAATCTAAATATACCCATATTTGGACCATGTTGTTTTGTAAAGCAACAGTTATTTAGTCTCAACAAATGCATTCATCAAAACTCATTTACTTTGTTAGCGTTATTAATATTATGAAGATCAGCACTTGGATGTCTATTTCAACCCTCTTGTCGATAGCATTGGGGAGCTCAATGGTTAAGGATGCAAGTACCCTTGAGTGACCCAGCTACTCGGTGTGATTGGGATTCAATATCTGTGCAGGATGAGTCCTACTGCAGTCCAAAAAATTAAAAAATATCTTTCATTAGTCTCCTCTGCTTTTGGTTTATTTTGCAAACAACTGCAGATTTGTCATCCTGTTAAGAGGCGAAGCACAGAAAACAAACATTTTGTTTTTCAGATTCCATTGTTTTAATTTACTCATGTTTTTGCAGTTGTTCTTGAAACTGGAACTAGCTTGAAGTAATATGATTAAGAAAATCTAAAAGCAGCTGCTTGTTTAGAGGATGTAACATGTACAGCGCAGTTGACTCTGCATAATGCACAGCCTAACTAGTTTAAAATTGACTCTGTCTTCACATCCCTTGCTGAAGAACCCAATGTTTCTGGGTGTTGTTTCCTTTAATGCAACCTGTTACCTCCATTTTTTTAATAATGCAGTTTTGAAACCGAAAAGGCAGTTCACATACGAGAAGGTAAATCTCAGCCACGTTAACGCCATGTTGAACAGCAATGACGTTAGTGAATACCTCAAAATTTCACCAGATGGACTAGAGGTAAGTGTGCTTTTTTGTTTACATGTAACACTAAAATTAATTTTATTTCTGTAGTATTTTTGAGGGTATCTGAGAACACATGCAATATCAGTTAGCAATGCCAAAAAAAGCATAAAATTGAGACAAAAAAATTATTCCACTTCTCTGCAGATATTTTATACAAATTTGAGTAATGCGCCTCACATTTTACAAGGTTTCACAAGGAAATTACGCAGACTGGCACACCCCTCATTATGGTAGCAACTACCTTGCTGTCAGACTATAACCATGTCAAAATTATTTATCAATCTCACACAAGTAATCACAGAGACAAAAGAATGCAAGAGGTACAGTACAAAAGCTCATGAATGGACTCAATTTTGTATTTGAGTGTTAAACAGACCGATAAACAGTACTTTGACACACTTGGAAACCTCACACTTTTTACTTGCACTTTGCAATTTATAAAATGGACATTAATCTAACGCATAAATTTTATGACCAGATTATATTTTCAAATGTGAAGTTTAGAAGATTTTTGCAATTTATAAATAGGAAAGTACATAAATGTTTCAAGTATAAAATAGTTAGAAAGAATCTTATGTAATCAAAAAGGCAGTAGGCAATCTAGAGTAAGAATAATTAACTGAGGAAGAGCTGACATCAATGGGGCAAGAATGGAGCTGGGCTGGATAAACTGGGACGAAAGGTTGGCAGGAATAAACTAGCTGAACAATGGACTACCTGCAAACAAATAAATGGTTCGAGTGCAGTCAAGGTTTATTCCCTCAAAGGAAAAGCAGAGCAAACTAATCCAGAGCTCCCTGGATGAAAAAGATAACAATTAAGATGAGGAAGAAAAAGTCTGCTGATGATGGTTGTCAGCACTAAAATACAATTGAGAACCAAGAGGAATGCAGATGGTTCAGCGAGGAGGTGAAAAAGCACATTAGAGAAGTGAAGAAGGATTGAGAAAAGACTGGTAGCCAACGTCAGGGGGAATCCCAAAGTTGTCTCGGCATATGAATAGTAAAAGGAGGAGCAAGACAGATCAGGGACCTAAAAGGGAATTTACACATGGAGGCGGAGACATGGCTGAGGCATTAAATTAATACTTTGCATCTGCCTTTACCAAGGAGGTAGATGCTACCCAGGCCATGGTGACAGACAAGGAAACTCTGACCTTGGTGTTCAAAATTGATCAGGAGGAAGTGTCGAATAGACTGTCAACACTTAAAGTTAACTAGATGGGATGCATTTAAGGATATTGAAGGAAGTATGAAGGAGAATTGCAGTGGCACTGGCCATAATCTTTCAGTCTTCTCAACTCGGGAGGTGCCAGAGGACTGGAGAATTGCAGATATTGTGCCCTTGTTCAAAAAAAGTTGTAAGGATAGCCCCAGACCAATTGGTTGAACATTAATAGGATGCAAGCTTTTAGAAAAAATTATTTGGGATAAAATTAATTTTCGCATGGAGAAATGTGTGTTAATTAGGAAGGGGGAAATCATGTTTAACTAACTTGCTCGAGTTTTTTTGAAGACAAAGGGTTAATGACAGTTATGCTGTTGATGTAACGTACATGGAGTTTCAAAAGGCATTCGATACTGTGCCATCCAACAGACTTGAGAAAAGTTATAGCTCATGGAATGAAAGGAACAGTGGCATTGTGGATACAAACACAAAAATAAGGCGTAAAATTCTTAAAAGAGGTGCAGGAGCAGAAGGACCTGGGTGC
The DNA here is from genome assembly GCF_964213995.1 of Mustelus asterias. Taxonomy (NCBI): domain Eukaryota; kingdom Metazoa; phylum Chordata; class Chondrichthyes; order Carcharhiniformes; family Triakidae; genus Mustelus; species Mustelus asterias. The sequence continues at coordinate 51,674,241 of NC_135804.1, read as the reverse complement.
ATAGATCATTGAAGGTGGCAGGACAAGTGGAGAGAGCAGTTAATAAAACACATGGCCCTGGACATTTAATTAGGGGCATAGGGTGCAAGAGCAGGGAGTTTATGCTGAATTTATACAAGCACTAGTTAGACCTTAACTGGAGTAAGTTCTGGGTGCCACACTGTAGAAGAATGTGAATGTGTTGGAAAGCGTACAGAAGAGGTTTATAAGAATTGTCCCTGGGATGCAAAACTTCAGTTATGAGAATAGATTGGCGAGGTTGGGACTGTTTTTTCCTTGCAAAGAAGGCTAAGATGAGATTTTATAGAAATGTTCAAAATCAGGAAGGGCAGAGTAGTTTCTGCTCCTAAAATATTCAAGAACGGGAGGGCACAGATTTAGTGGTTTTCAAAAGAAGCAAATGTGATGTAAGAAAAAATATTTTCACACAGTGAGTGGTTCCAGTCCGACATGCACTGCCTGAAAGTGTGGTTGAGAGGTTCAATCAAGAGGACATTAGGTAATTACTTGAATAGAAACAATGCAGAGGTACAAGGAAAAGCCAGGGGACTGATACTAAGTCCTAACACTCATTTGGCGACCTGGTACAGACAGGAGATATGTTTCAATAAGAGCTGAATAATCATCCAAAGAACCCAGGGTAGAGTTTCCATTTGGATGCAGTCATTAATCAGTTTGTAAATTGCACTCATTTTCCCAAGTGAAGTTATGGTTCAAGCTTCCATTCAAGTTCTGCTCGAACTTTTTTGCACAATCTCAAATTCAATCCTTCATGAACCCCACTGCAATTGGATGCAGTTTTATAGTAATTTTTTTCCCCTAGAGTTGAAATATTCCTTTGTAATCCGATGTGGTTTTATTCATGCCAGTGAAAGTGGGTTTACCACAAATATTTTTAAACAGAGTCTACCTTGTCACTTCTGAATAAACTGGTTTTAACAACTGAAAATGACTTCAAAAACTATATGGAACCATTTACTCGTTTCACTGGTGTACACTAATCAGTTTCATTGTAAGTTAAATATGTTTAAATATTTAAAAACCTAAATGCCTATTTGTGCCCCTGCACCAAAAAAACTTCAGATTAAGAGCCTCCTGGAAGGACTGAGAGCAGTCACAAATTGTGGAAATTTGCTAATGCTGATTAATTTCATCAAGGTACATGGCCGGTTTTGTGGCGGGGCTGGCTTCCCGCAAGATTTTAAAAAACCCAATGCAAAAGGTATTACCAAAACTACATTCGCAATTGGTGTAATTTGTGCTTGGAATTTGTCTTGGGCTGGTGTGGTCAACTTCAGATACATGTTGCTGGTGAAAACTCTACCCCACCACTCTTGATGATCTCACGACCTAAAGACCCAAAGCAAAATTTCAAAAGGGGAAGTCTAACCTAATTCAAACTTTGGTTTGATATGGCCAGTGACATGGATGATTTTTCAGCATCTTTTACCCGGGTGAAACATTAAGCAACTGTGCCTCATTCAATATGTTTATACACAATATTTAAATATGATTGAAGGGGCAATCGGGGGGGCCCCCAGAGGGTCGGGCGGCAGGGGGAGGTGTCTCCAGGCATTGGCACCTTGGCAGTGCCAGCCTGCCCCTTGGGACTGCCCAAGGGGCAAAATGCCAGAGCCCAGGGGAACCTTGGCACTGCCCATCAGGCATGGGCTGGGGCATATGGGGGTTTGAGGGGGGGGGGGGCCCACTATCAGTTTATAAACAGCCTTGGTGAGGGAGGCCAGCGATTGGGGGAAGGGGGGGTATTGTGGCAGGGCTGGACATGGTCGTGGGCCAGCGATTAGTGGCGGGGGGGAATCGCACGGCCAGTCATGCGGGCATTGCATGGCCAGCGATGGGGAGGCCGGCAAACGGGTCACTGCGCGTTCACCGATCTCAGCGCTGACAGATTGGTGCTTTGCTGTTGGCCTCTCCAGTGGGAATAGGCCCTGCCCCCTGATTTTCAGTATGATTTATACTAGTGCACTCTGCAGAGTGAGAGAGATTCATTTTGAAAGACCCACCGATCAAAACCAATGTGATTTACTCCAGTTTCCATACAAATTTGGCACTTTGAATTTTTTTGGGAGAATACTTGTGGATGTAATAAATTGCAGGCTTAGTTTTCTTTGGTCTGAATAGAATTTTCTAATTAAGCTGAAATCCTTAATTTAGATTGAGTTTGTTGAAGGGGTAACCAAGCAGGTTGATGAGGTAGTGCAGTTGATGTTGTCTACATGGATTTTAGCAAGGCCTTCCACATGGTAGGTTGTTGGTAAGGTTAAATTTCACGGGATCCAGGGTGAGGTAGCTAAATGGGTACAAAATTGTCTTGATGACAGATGACAGAGGGTGGTTGTAGTGGGTTGTTTTTCAAACTGGAGGCCTGTGACCAGCGGTGTGCCTCAGGGATCAGTGCTGGGTCCACTGTTATTTGTCATTTATATTAATGATTTATAGAACATAGAAAGCCACAGCACAAACAGGCCCTTCGGCCCACAAGTTGCGCCGATCACATCCCCACCTCTAGGCCTATCTATAGCCCTCAATCCCATTAAATCCCATGTACTCATCCAGAAGTCTCTTAAAAGACCCCAACGAGTTTGCCTCCACCACCACCGACGTCAGCCGATTCCACTCACCCACCACCCTCTGAGTGAAAAACTTACCCCTGACATCTCCTCTGTACCTACCCCCCAGCACCTTAAACCTGTGTCCCCTCGTAGCAACCATTTCAGCCCTTGGAAATAGCCTCTGAGAGTCCACCCTATCCAGACCTCTCAACATCTTGTAAACCTCTATCAGGTCACCTCTCATCCTTCGTCTTTCCAGGGAGAAGAGACCAAGCCCCCTCAACCTATCCTCATAAGGCATGCCCCCCAATCCAGGCAACATCCTTGTAAATCTCCTCTGCACCCTTTCAATGGCTTCAACATCTTTCCTGTAATGAGGTGACCAGAACTGCGCGCAGTACTCCAAGTGGGGTCTAACCAGGGTCCTATAAAGCTGCAGCATTATCTCCCGACTCCTAAACTCAATCCCTCGATTAATGAAGGCCAGTACGCCTTCTTGACCGCATCCTCCACCTGCGAGGCCGATTTAAGAGTCCTATGGACCCGGACCCCAAGGTCCTTCTGATCCTCTACACTGCTAAGAATGGTACCCTTCATATTATACTGCTGCTTCATCCCATTGGATCTGCCAAAATGGATCACCACACACTTATCCGGGTTGAAGTCCATCTGCCACTTCTCCGCCCAGTCTTGCATTCTATCTATGTCTCGCTGCAACTTCTGACATCCCTCCAAACTATCCACAACACCACCTACCTTGGTGTCGTCAGCAAACTTACCAACCCATCCCTCCACTTCCTCATCCAGGTCATTTATGAAAATGACAAACAGCAAGGGTCCCAGAACAGATCCCTGGGGCACTCCACTGGTCACTGACCTCCATGCAGAGAAAGACCCCTCCACAGCCACTCTCTGCCTTCTGCAGGCAAGCCAGTTCTGGATCCACAAGGCAACAGCCCCTTGGATCCCATGCCCTCTCACTTTCTCAACAAGTCTTGCATGGGGGACCTTATCGAACGCCTTGCTGAAGTCCATATAGACCACATCCACTGCTCTTCCTTCGTCAATGTGTTTGGTCACATTTTCAAAGAACTCAACCAGGCTCGTAAGGCACGACCTGCCCTTGACAAAGCCGTGCTGACTACTTTTGATCATACTAAACTTCTCTAGATGATCATAAATCCTGTCTCTCAGGATCCTCTCCATCAACTTACCAACCACTGAGGTTAGACTCACCGGTCGGTAATTTCCCGGGCTGTCCCTGTTCCCTTTCTTGAATATAGGGACCACATCTGCAATCCTCCAATCCTCCGGAACCTCTCCCGTCTCCATCGACGATGCAAAGATCATCGCCAAAGACTCCACAATCTCCTCCCTCGCCTCCCACAGTAACCTGGGGTACATCCCATCCGGTCCCGGCGACTTACCAACCTTGATGCCATTCAATAGTTCCAACACATCCTCTTTCTTTATGTCCACATGCTCGATCCTTTCTGTCCACCGCAAACCAGCAGTACAACCACCCAGATCCCTTTCCACCGTGAATACCGAGGTAAAGTATTCATTAAGCAGCTCCGCCATTTCTAACGGTTCCGCACAAACTTTTCCCCCTTCACCTTTTAAGGGTCCTATGCCTTCACATCTCATCCTTTTACTCTTGACATATTTGTAGAAAGCCTTGGGATTCTCCTTAATCTTACCCGCCAAGGCCTTCTCATGACCCCTTCTCGCTCTCCTAATTTCCTTCTTAAGCTCCTTCCTACATCCCGTATACTCCTCTAAATCCTTAACACCTCCTAGCTCTCTGAACCTTCTGTACGCCTCTCTTTTCTTATTCACCAGGTTCATCACAACCTTCGTGCACCACGGTTCCCGTACCCTACCAACACCCCCCTGTCTCATCGGAACGTTGTCATGCAGAGCTCCAGACAAACATTCCTTGAAAATCCTCCACTTTCCTTCGGTACTTTTCTCCAAGAATGCCTCCTTCCAATTTACCCGTCTAATTTCCTCCCTGATGACACTGTATTTCCCTTTACTCCAGAGAAGCACTTTCCTAGCCTGCCTGATCCTATCTCTTTCCAATGCTATCGTGAAGGAGATAGAATTATGATCGCTATCCCCAAGATGCTCACCCACCGAGAGATCCTCCACCTGTCCAGGTTCATTTGGGTGAGAATGTCGGAGGCATGGTTAGCAAGTTTGCAGATAACACTAAGATTGGTGGCATAGGCAGCCAATTCCAAAGGTCAGTTGTTCACTGGGTGGTATTGCTTCCTGGCATAGTGGACAGTGCAGAAAGTTATCTCGGATTGCAACGGGATCTCGATCAATTGGGCCAGTGGGCTGACAAATGGCAGATGGAGTTTAATTTAGATAAATGCGGGGTCATGCATTTTGGTAGATTTAACCAGGGCAGGACTTACTCAGTTAATGGTAGATCGTTGGGGAGAGTTACAGAACAAAGAGATCATGGGGTACATGTTCATAGCCTCTTGAAAGTGGAGTCGCAGGTAGACAGAGTGGTGAAGAAGGCATTCAGCATGCTTGGTTTCATTAGTCAGAACATTGAATACAGGAGTTGAGACGTCTTGTTGAAGTTGTAAAGATATTGGTACGGCCACACTTGGAATACTGTGTACAGTTCTGGTCACCTAGAAAGAGTGCAGAAAAGATTTACTAGGATGCTACCGGGACTTGATGGATTGAGTTATAAGGAGAGGCTGAATAGACTGGGACTTTTCTCTCTGGAGCGTAGGAGGCTGAGGGGTGACCTTATAGAGGTCTATAAAATAATGAGGGGCACAGATCAGCTAGATAGTCAATATCTTTTCCCAAAGGTAGGGGAGTCTAAAACTAGAGGGCATAGGTTAAAGGTGAGTGGGGAGAGATACAAAAGTATCCAGAGGGGCAATTTTTTCACAGAGGGTGGTGAGTGTCTGGAACAAGCTGCCAGAGGTAGTAGTAGAGGCGGGTACAAGTTTGTCTTTCAGAAAGCATTTAGACAGTTACATGGGTAAGATGGGTATAGAGGGATATGGGCCAAATGTGGGCAATTGGGACTAGCTTCGGGGTTTTTTTTTAAAAAAAGGGCAGCATGAACAAGTTGGGCCGAAGGGCCTGTTTCCATGCTGTAAACCTCTGTGACTCTAGATTGCCCTTCAATTTATCTTCTCTATTATGCACAAGATTGCTGCTGGTTTTTATTCCTAAAGGTGGAAGAGTGTATGTATGCATGACAAACATTTGAATTTGTTAAATACATAATTTGTGCATGTGAATTACTCCAATGGTTTAATTCAGGAATGTCCAAACAATGACCTGTCAACTTTATCTGTTTTGGCCACTGAGCTGCTTTTCTCTTCGTGTTAATTTCTTGCTGTCCTGTTTGAGTTTTGTCAGCTTGATGATTTGGAAAGGGTTCATTAGCATTTCACAGTCGTGGATGAAGCACCTCCAATCCACCTAACCTACACATCTTTGGACTGTGGGAGGAAACCGGAACACCCAGAGGAAATGCATGCAGACATGGAGTGACCGTGCAAACTCGACACAGTCACCCAAGGCCAGAATTGAAACACTACCACTGTGCTGCCCTATTCTGTGGTGTGGTACCTTAATAGAAACAAGCACTCTGTTGTGATCCCCAGTCTTTAACTCAGCAGGGCATTAAAAAGCATGTTATAGTTAGCATTATGCCATAAAGGGAAAACTTAGCTTGGATTCCTACTGCCAATTCCTGGAATTCTTTTGGAAACTGAATATGAAGACTGGGTTAAATTGGCTGTGATGCCATCCATTTCTGAATCACCCAGGAGTACATATGAATTGGGCATGAATTTGAGAATTGAGACAAAGATGACGAAACATTAGAATGGAGATTTTTTTTAATTGATTTTTGTTTCCATCTTCCTTGTTGGCTTTGTCTGGGTTCTTGCATTATGAAATAGTTAATGCAGCTCATAAAACTTAAGAGCTGGAACTGCAGATTAGACCAAATGAAGTTGCTGGATGTACCCTATGTAAAAGATGGAAGCAACCAGTTCCAATTTGTGCAGATCTACCAGATTCTTGTTTTTCTCGTAGCACAGACCTAGTACAAAATCAAAAAATGTCTATCTATTGACACCCTAATGATAGTCTGTTCACAGTTTTGCCAATGAAGATAAGATTATATAGGCACAAGTTGAACGCTGTGCAATTTAGCAGTTCAACCTTAAACTTGCCCAGTATAAGTACCAACTTTGATTTGCAATGTTTATTTCCACACATTCTAAATTTGCCAGAAATACCAGGTCCATTCTGGCATGACAGAACAATGCAGATTTATTGATGCTTTCCTTTAGCATTACTAACAACTGTTTGTCTTCAAAGTATTTTTGTATTTCCTATTACCGCACCTGTAACCACTTCTGAGCCATGGGACGTGACTAGTTGCCTCTAGAACTTTCTGAAATGAATTGGAAAAAATGAAATGTACTTTGAGTTGAGTTTATAGGTTATGTATTCACATCTATTCTCCTATTTAATGTGAAAGGAATTGAATTGGACTTGATGTTGGCATGAGTGTTGTGCTACATTTAGATCAGTAAGTTACATGGCTTTAATAAAGTATCTACTAAAAAGATTTATTTGAATAGTGAAGCAGTTTGCTAAACTTTTAAGGCATATTTTCATTACATGCAAAATAAACACAATATTAAATTGTGACTGGGGTGGATTCTTGGTTGTACCTTAAAAAGATAGGAACAGGAATACTCTGTTCAGCTATTTTATTTGGTCATGGGTGATTTGAACATCAATACCATTTAACCATCTTTGTCCCATATCCCTTTATAACTTTGCCTAACAAAAATCTCTCAAATATTTCGGAACAACATTTGGAAGTCCCAGATTTCTCCTACTAAATGTGTGGATACCTACTTCCTGATACCTCTAATTCTATGATTATTCCACATTGCTTGGATTATCTCACCAGAGGAAATAATTTACCTGAATTGCCCTCTTTCTAGATCACCCTCAGCTTTCTAGACCTGTTCTCACAATTTAACCCTTTGGGTCCAGTATATTTTAGTAAATCTGCATCGCATCCCTTCCAGGGTCAATGTAATCTTTTCCTGAAGTGTCCGGAACTGACATCTGAAGCATCACATCCACACTAATTTTAATTTTGCTAGCATTGTGATTTAGTGCATGAAATCTTAACTTAAAGTTGAATTTCAATGTATTTTGTCTTGCAGGCTCGATGTGATGCATCCTCTTTTGAGAGTGTCCGATGTACATTCTGTGTAGATTCTGGAGTATGGTACTATGAAGTCACTGTAATTACTTCTGGTGTAATGCAGATTGGTTGGGCGACCAAGGATAGTAAATTTCTTAATCATGTAAGTCATCAAAATACTCAAGTGAACCAAAAACTCTATTTTCACATTTCTTAAATTCTAAGTTTTGATGAAATTCATGTAAATGGCACCACTGCATTTCTGCAGATGAAATGTTGTGAATCGGTTCATTAAAATGTGGGCAACAGAGGTGCTTTCATTTGAGTGTTGATGATTTGAAATGATAAATCAGCAGATTGTTCTGTTGCAGCAGGGAAGAACATTACACATCTGAACCCAACCCAGTCTAAATCTGTCCGATTGTCTGTTAGCTTGAAGTGATGAGCCTTATCAATCATTTGTCCTTTCCAATTTGAGAGTATTTGAATACCCTTGCACAATCCCAAATGAAATTGGAAAATTCCATACATGTGAACCTAATCTGAAGCTTTCCTGGTTTGGATAAACTCACTGGAAGCATTGGAACCCTATTTATTTGTAAACAAATGCTGTCAAAATGCCAATCTGTCATCATTTACATTCAGTAAGCACTATTCAATTGGATAAATTTTACCTAGCTGAAATTTCTGCTAGATTTCTCAGCACTCAATATTAAATATATCAAACATTTCTTATAGTAAACATATCTATAATTATTGATCACAATATTCTGAAAATACTTCCTGGGTAACTTGTTAAAAAGTGGACTACATTAGTTACTGTATGTGTTCTTTTAAAGGAGGGTTATGGGATTGGAGATGATGAATACTCGTGTGCATATGATGGCTGCCGGCAGCTGATTTGGTACAATGCCAGAAGTGAACCACACATCCACCCTTGCTGGAAAGAAGGTAGTGTTAAATGTTGCTCAATCCAGCATACAGAATTTTATTTTGTAGCTTTCAATTTCTGATGACTAAAAACTGGGATTTTTTGTATCTCATTTGCTATCTTTAAATTGGAATATACTGAACATTTCTCCATGCACTTTTTGAAGGCTCTAAATAGCTGAACTATCACAGGACCCTGGAACTTGCTTTGAGTTGCACTGATCAGTATTCTGTCTGTAGACTTCGAAATGTATAGTCAGCTAGGTTTCTGCTATTGACTTGCTTTCTATGGCATCACTCTGGTGCTTGCTGACCTATATCAGCTCTTAATCTCATGTCTCAGATTTTTGAATTTCTCATCTTTGTTTCAAATCCCTCTGTGGCCTTTCCTTAAGTCTGTGATCTCCTCCAAACTCTGCCAGATTCTTCCAATTCTGCCCTCTTGTGTATATCCTTGATAATTGCTCTGTCATTAGTGACTATACCGCAGATTCTTTGGCCCTAAGGTCTTGGATTCCCTCTCTAAAACTCTCTGGCTCTCGACTTTTTTGATCCACTTCTCTTTGAAATGGTGGAATTTGAGGCATCAAATTTGCAAATGTCAAAATTGGGAGGTAATTAAACACTTCTCCATGCACTTCTTGAAAACTTAGTTATTAGCTTATCTGTGCAGACCAGAACTGATTAGTTAATGTCTTTCAGGGAAAGAAATTTGCCATCCTCACCCAGGCTGGTCTAAATGTAATTCCAGACCCATAACAATGTAGTTGACTCTTAAGAGCCTCTGAACTAACATCTGGGGACTTGTGCTAACATGGAAGATCTGTCCCTCAAATTAGTCAAACAACATTATAACATAGTTATATTCACAAAACCATACTCCTCAACCAACATCCCAGACTCCTCCATCAGCATCTCTTGGTATGTCCTGACCCACTGGTAAGCAGATGCACCAAAGTGGCAGCATAGCAGTAAAAATGATGCGGTGATGGGCATGGGCGTCCTCAGTTTGATTCTGGACTCCATGAAGTCTCATAGCATCTCGTGGAAATCACCTGGTTACCAACTATTGCCCCCTTGCAGCTGATGAATCGGTGGTACTCCATGTTGGCGACACCACTTTGGATAACAAGGGTGTAAATGTATTCTAAGTGGGAGACTTCAACGTCCATCACTAAAGGGAGACTCTGTCGCAACATTACTGAACTGGCTCAGTTCTGAAAAACACAGCTACCAGATTGGACCTGCAGCAAGTGACAAGGAAACCAACCTGAGGAGAAAAACCTACTTGATCTCATCCCCACTGATGGAGCTGTCCAAGACCATGTTTAAGTGGCCTCCTTGTGGAGATGGTCCTGTCATCTTACTAAGAATGTCCTCCATTGTATTGTATGGCATCAGGTTGTACTAATTGAGAGAGATTGAAAATAGATCTAGCAACTCCAAACTAGATCTCTTGGAGGTGCTCTGGGCCATCAGCATTGGAATTGTATTCAATACAATTTGTAACCTCGTATTTCCCTCATTCTACCATTACTGTCAAGCCAGGAGACCAACTCTTGTTCAGTGAAGAGTATAGGAGAGCGTACCATAAGCAGTGCCAGGCATAATTTTAAAATGAGGTGCCATGTGGTGAAGCTATAACATGGGGGCTACATGCATGCATAACAGTGGAAGGAACATGGCATAGACACAAGTAAGCAATCCCACACCCAAAAGATCAGATCAATTCTGCAGCACTGTCATATCCAGTTGTGAATGGTGATGGACAATTTAAACCACTAATGAGAAGATGAGGGGCTCCATGAATATCCTGTCATGCTGGCAGAACCCAGTACATTAATACAGAAGACAAAGCTGAACCATTTGCACCCACCTTCCACCATAAGTGCTGAACAGTTGATCTACCTCTGCCTCCTAAGGTCCACATCATCGCATGCCAATCTTCAACCAAATTGACTTCAGTCAGTGAAATTAACAAAATAGTTAAATTCACTGGATGTAGCACAGGCTGTAGGCTCTAACAGAATTCTGGCTATCGTGTTGAGCATTCATGCTCCAGAGGTAGTTGCGTCTCTAGTCAAGCTCCCCCAGTGCAGCTGCAATGCTGGCATCTATGCAACAAAATGGAAAAATTACCCAGGAATGCTCTGACCACACAAAAAGGACAAAACCAACCTGGCTAAATAATGGCCTTTTAGTTTATTCTCAATAATTGTCAAAGTAATGAAAAGGATAGTGTTTCCCAATAACCTGTTCAGCAATGCTCAGTTTGGGTTCTGCTGAGACCGCTAATCTCTGGACCTCAGTTATGGCATGAAGAATAAATGGAAGTAGCAGTGGTTGCTCAGCAACTGGGGCCTTTTTAAGGTAGGAGGGCTTTTTGTTAATGTAGCTGAAATTATTTGCAGTTGGAGACAGGATACCAGAGAGTGAATATCTCAATGCTGCTAGGAGAAAGACTGGACTGGACAGGACAAGGAAGGTGCAAAGAGGCAGGCTTTCCAAAGACCCCAGATAACTAAGGAATGTGTACAGAGAGGATGTCTTAAGAAGACTGAAGTTTGTGAACAGAGACCAATGAATTCAAAGGGAGAAGCAGACAAAGCGTTGAGTGACAGAGACACCTATAGTAACCAGAGCTAAAGTGGGAAAGCAGACTTCAGAGGTAAACCAAACATTGGATGCCATTTTAATAGAGTCTGGGTATCGAAAGTTAAAGCAATGGTGAAAAGTTTGTACAAGAGTAAAGACAAAGATCTGGAGAAGGAGAAATAAACCCTGGATACTGGAATAATTGTTAAAAGTGGAGTGGAAGCTTAGTTTGAAAGTAATTTGGAAAGCCTGGACTGAATTTTGGAAAGCAAACAGCTGATAAAAGCAGCGTTGTGAAAGCAGATTTTAAAGTGTGTTTTCTGGGAGTTAAGTTTGGAAGTTCCCATGTGACAATCATTTGGGGGGATTTTGAGAAGAAATCCACAGACACTAACTTGGGTTCAGAGCGGAGTGTGTGTTTTGACACACCAATCTGTGTGTTTAAAGGGACTTTGTGTTACTGAGACCATTGTAGTTCAAGATATATTTTTGTAATCTGTATTCACCGTAACATCTAAGTGGGGAAAAATTGAGTATTATATCAAAATCCAACTTTTCATGTTTAAATATTTTTGCTCGCATTAATATTAATTAGCATGTTCCTCCTATTTTCTTTTTTTTAAAAAAAAGGAAAAATTGTGATCTTTGGAACCAGGGTTCCATTCTGGAAACTAATCCAGTTATAACATCAACTGGGATTGTAACACATCAAGGTGGCATTTGAACTAGTAAGGCCTTTGGAAAATTGAGGCTTCTACTGGCTGAACAAAGAAGGATGTTTGTGATTGTTGGAGATCAAACCTCAGCCTCAGGACACAACTGCAGGAGTTCCTCAACTATCTTAGCCCCAGCCATCTTCAGCTGCTTCATGAACTTTCCTCCATCATAAGATCAGAAATGAGAATGTTCACTGTTTACTTTCATTTGCAACACTTCAGATAAGGAAGCAGGGTATCTATATGCAGCAGGACCTAGACAACAGTTGGGCTTTGTCTCCTTAGTGGCAAGTAATATTCTTGTGTTATGAATGCCAGGTAATGACAGTCTCCACTAAGAGGGTGTCTAATAACCTTTCCTTAACTTGTATTGATATTACCATCATGAACCAGAGGCTGAGTATTGTGTGGTGTGTGAGTCCTCAAGGCCTGGATAATGGTCTTAAAGGAATTAACCCAATTAAAAGCTGATCCACCTTGACAAAACACCACAACCATGTCTCATTATGCCGATAAGTAATGTAATCAAATATTTTGTATTGCACATAAGAACATAAGAAATAGGAGCAGGAGTAGGCCCTCGAGCCTGCCCCGCCATTCAATAAGATCATGGCTGATCTGAAGTGGATCAGTTCCACTTACCCGCCTGATCCCTATAACCCCTAATTCCCTTACCGATCAGGAATCCATCTATCCATGATTTAAACATATTCAGCGAGGTAGCCTCCACCACTTCAGTGGGCAGAGAATTCCAGAGATTCACCATCCTCTGAGAGAAGAAGTTCCTCCTCAACTCTGTCCTAAACCGACCCCCCTTTTATTTTGAGTCTGTGCCCTCTAGTTCTAGTTTCCTTTCTAAGTGGAAAGAATCTCTCCATCTCTACCCTATCCAGCCCCTTCATTATCTTATAGGTCTCTATAAGATCCCCCCTCAGCCTTCTAAATTCCAACGAATACAAACCCAATCTGCTCAGTCTCTCCTCATAATCAAAACCCCTCATCTCTGGTATCAACCTGGTGAACCTTCTCTGCACTCCCTCCAAGGCCAATATATCCTTCCGCAAATAAGGGGACCAATACTGCACACAGTATTCCAGCTGCGGCCTCACCAATGCCCTGTACAGATGCAGCAAGACATCTCTGCTTTTATATTCTATCCCCCTTGCGATATAGGCCAACATCCCATTTGCCTTCTTGATCACCTGTTGCACCTGCAGACTGGGTTTTTGCGTCTGGACTCCACTTTACTGAAAAATAAGTCCTATGATGTAGAGTGATATAATACTTCATAGAATCATAGAAACCCTACAGTGGCGAAGGAGGCCATTTGGCCCATCAAGTTTGCACTGACCACAATCCCACCCAGGCCCTATTTTCGCAACCCCACACATTTACCCTGCTAATCCAACCAAGGTCAATTTAGCATGGCCAATCAACCTAACCCACACATCTTTGGACTGTGGGAGGAAACCGGAGCACCCAGGGGAAATCCACACAGACAGGGGGAGAATGTGCGAACTCCACACAGACAGTGACCTGAGGTTGGAATTAAACCCGTGTCCCTGGTGCTTTGAGGCAGCAGTGCCAACCACAGTGCCAACCACTGTGCCACCCAAACTTATTTATTTGGAAAGTGCATACTCAGAGCCCAACAATAGCCTTGTCAGTGGCTAATTGGAGTTCTTTAAGCCCACCTTCATGTTTAGTCAGTGGACACTCCTTGACAATATGAATCATTATTTGGACTGCACCACAGCTGCAACCTGCAACCCCACTGATGTTGCATGACTACCCAGAGGCCTTGGCCAGTCTGGAAATAATTTAAAATGACCCACTGTCACCATGGGAGATCAAAGCCGGTGGATGAGCAGTGGAGTCTACTATGATGGAGTGGTTTCTTGTAGAGTGGATGCTTTTTCCTGCCGAGGTCTTCAGCTGTTACTCCTCTGTATGGTGGATTTAACACAGTAAGAGTTTTAACAACACCAGGTTAAAGTCCAACGGGTTTATTTGGTAGCAAATGCCATTAGCTTTCGGAGCGCTGCTCCTTCATCAGATGGAGTGGATATCCACTCCATCTGACGAAGGAGCAGCGCTCCGAAAGCTAATGGCATTTGCTACCAAATAAACGTGTTGGACTTTAACCTGGTGTTGTTAAAACTCTTACTGTGTTTACCCCAGTCCAACACTGGCATCTCCACATCATGGTGGATTTAAACCATATCGGTTGATGTGAGGGTAGCTGCACTGCAGGTGGGTTAAGGGGTCCCTGAATAAGAGCAGGCTTGGGTTGGAATAGACCTTCACCAGTAGTTTGCCTGTTGCAATTACTGTCCTGATGTTTGGGGATGGCTGCAATGTTGTTCAGGACTTAGAGCCAGGGGACCTGAATTGGTCAATGATTATTTTATGATGTGAGTTGAGTTTCACATCGATAAATTTGGTGTGGACAGATTGGTGCCATAATGTTGTGCAGCATTCTGATGTATTTTATGTGATGACGAGAGCTGAGGCCCTTGGGGTCTTTAGTGCTAAATAAATTAATTAATTAAGTGATATCTTTCATTTTGCTCCTGTTTATTGTGAGAAAGCTGCATAGAATACAAAAATACATCCATCTGATTATCCTTCTCATGAATTGTTGTGGACTTCATTCAAGAAATGTTCTCCTTCAAATTGAATTTGAAAAAAAAAATAGTATTTTATGGTTTGTGTAGATTTTTTCTGGTAACATTCCTTGTTTTTTTTTCCATGCAGGGGACACAATAGGATTTCTTTTAGACTTGAATAAGAAAGCAATGATTTTCTATCTTAATGGAAACCAGCTACCCCCAGAGAAGCAAGTCTTTTCATCAGCCATGTAAGTAAATTTGAACTTAAATGCAGCGAATGATTAGGATCTGGAAAGCACTGCCTGAGAATGTGGTTGAAGCAAATTCAGTAATGGCTTTCAAAGGAGAATTGAATAGTTATTTGAAAAGAAATACTGGGCTATGGAGAAAGGGAGGGGAGTTAAACCTGCAGAGAACTTGCAAGGATACAATGGGCCGATTGGCTTCTCTCTTTAGTGACTGGAACTCGTGGATCAATGGTACAGTCAAGAGGGAGTCTTTAACATTGACTGCGAGATTGCATGGAGTCTCGTAGCATTAGATCAAACAACATGCAAAAAAACCTCCTATTTACCACTACTCTGCTGATGAATCAAAACCCCTCCATGTTGAACACAAATTGTAAGAGGTACTTGAGGGTAATAAGAGCACAGAATTTATTCTGGGTGTATCCCCCACTATCAACATCCTGGGGTTGCCATTGACCAGAAACTTAATTGAACCAGCCATTCAAGTACAGAGGCTACAAGAACCGGTCAAAGGCTGGGAATTTTTTGAGTTATTCATCCTGATTTCCCCAAAGCCTGTCCATTAGGGATTGGTGGGAGGGAGGTGAAGTAGCTGAGAGGGGAAAAATAAAACCTGGTATTAAGGATGGGATGGTGGTGGGAGTGGAGAATGCAAGAGACACAGAGGGAGAGAAACAAAGAACTTCTAGGAACAGGAGTCAGCCACTCAGCCCTGCTCTGCCATTCAGTAAGCTCATGGTTGACCTGATTGTAATCTCCATTTGACATTCCCATCTAATCCCCGATAACCTTCTACCCCTTTGCTTATCAAGAATCTATCTGCTGTAAAAATATTCAAAGATCCTACTTTTGTTGCCTTTTTGAAGAAGAGAGTTCCAAAGACTCATGACCCTCAAAACATTTCTCCTTACCGCTGTCTTAAATGGATGACACTTTCCTTTTAAACAATGGCCTCTAGTTCTAGATTTTGCCATAAGATGAAACGTCCTTTCCATAGCCACCCAGTTAAGACCTTTCAGGATCTTGCATGTTTCAACCAAGTTGCCTCTTACTTTTCTAAACTCGAGTGGATACAAGCCTAGCCTGTCCAACCATTCCTCCATAAGACAACCCTCTCATTCTACGTATTAGCCTATTAAGCTTTCTCTGAACTGTTTCTAATGCATCTGCATCCTTCCTTAAATACAGAGACCAATACTCCAGGATGCAAAGCATAACCTCACTACTTTTTGGTCTAATTTTCCTTGCAATAAACGATAAGATTCTGCTGGTTTTCCTAATTATTTGCCATACCAAATACTAAACTTTTAGCTATTCATATACTAGGGTGCTCAGATCCCTCTGCATCAGTTCTGCAATACCTCACCCAATGGACAATTTTACGCTTTCTCACGTTGTACTCCATTTGCCTGGTCTTTGCCCACTCAACCTATCTATATCCCTTTGTAGCCTCCTTCTGTCCTGTTCACAACAATTTCCCTGCCTATCTTTGTCATCAGCACATCTTCACTTCCTTCATCCAAGTCATTTATATAGTAGAGTTGGGACCCCAGCACTGATCCTTGTGGCACATCACTTGTTACATCTTACCAACCAGAATATGACACATTTATACCTACTGTTTCCTGTTAGCTAGCCCAACTTCTATCCATAACAATATGTTACCCCCTACATCATGAGCTTTTATTTTCCGAAATGACCTTTTGCGGTCGGTACCTTATCAAATGCATTCTAGAAATCTAGGTGCACTACTTCCACAGGTTCCCCTTTTTCTGCAACACATGTGACTTCTTCAAAGAGCTTCAATAAATTGGCTAAATATGATTTCCCCCTTTCAAAACCATGTTGACTCTGTTTGATTACCTTGAATTTGTCTCAGTGCTCAGTATCTTTAATAGCTTCTAACTTTTGTTAATGACAGACAAACTAACTGACCTGTAGTTTCCTGCTCTTTGTTCCCCACCCACTCTAAATAAAGGAGTTACATTTGCCAGAGTCTCTTTGTACCAATGACCATGAAGAGGTTAGTTTGTGCTTCCAGAGCCATAGCCAAAATGCCTGCACCACTACCCCCCCCCCCCCCCCCCCCACTTAAAGACAGGCTATTGGATCTGAAATTCCAATAGCCTGCCTTTGAGTAAAAATGTCAGCATGCGCTCTCCATAATGAGCCACTAACCTGTCAGCATCAAATGCAATGTCGCCATTGAACAGCACTGCTTTTTTAGATATACTAAGCATACTTATATTTTAGTACCTTATTAGCAAAATTGTTTCTAACACTGTGGTATTGTATTTAATATTTTATTCAAATTATATTCAATTACAGATCTGGCTTCTTCGCTGCTGCCAGTTTCATGTCTTATCAACAGTGTGAGTTTAATTTTGGAGCAAAACCATTTAAGTATCCGCCAACAGTGAAATTCAGCACATTTAATGAATATGCTTCCCTCTCGCCGGAAGAAAAAATCATTCTTCCAAGGTGAGTACTGTCAGCATCAAATGAAAAAATTTCATAACTACAATATATTTAAGGTATAATGGCCTTAATAGGTGTTTTTCTTTTGGGTCCTCACAAGGTACCTGTAGTACCACCTTAAGATGCAGACACCACATTCACAGCAGTTCTAATGATTAGAAAGTGAATGTAATCGGAGATCTAGTATAATGGTTTATAAAACTGTCAACTGTGTTGTGTTTAAGGCACAGACGTCTAGCTTTATTGAAACAAGTGAGCATACGGGAAAACTGCTGTACACTTTGTTGTGATGAGATGGCTGATACAGAACTCAAACCATGTGGACATAGGTATGTGAACTCTTGTTTTCGCTAAAGCATCTCTGTTTATAATGGTTGTCCAAGGTCACATTTTCTTGTTTTCAAATTGGATACTACTGAAGTGACGATATCCAGTCTAATCTTTTTAATATTTGAAACAAGCTACTTCTTATAAGATTTTTCATAACTTCCCATTATTCTGAGTACTGGTCTCGTGATAGTTCTTTGCACTGTTCCAAGAATTGGCTTCAGTTCCCCTTCCCTATCTTTCCTAAAAGGGAGGGGCTCCTATCAAAAAATGTCTGCTGTGCACGATACATTTGTTGCTTCAGTGGCCAGTCGGAGTTGTACAAGAATGACCCTTGTAACCACCATCCCTGCTCTAAGTGGCATTCCAGAACATGCTTGTATGATTTCTGGTAGCAGAAAATTGATCCTAATTCATATGCATTGTATCTTATAAAAGACCAAGGTCCTCAAAGGAAAAGAGGTTTGGATTATGTTCACACGTTCTAGGAGAAACTTCAGATTTTTAAAAATTTTCAATGTTTGTGCTTCCTGAGTCTTTGCCAACATAGACTGACGACACAGAAGGAGGCCACATGGCCCGTCGTGTCCATGCTAGCTGAAACTTTTACCAGTCTGATCCCAACTCCAGTTTCTGGTTCCTAGCCTGGTATGTTATGTTATCTCCAGTGCATATTTTAAAAGTGATAAATATTTGTCTCTACTATCAAATTCAGTTAGCAAGTTCGAGACCCCCAGCCCCCTTTGGGTGAAAATATTTCTCAATACCTCTCAAATCTTTCTAATTACTTAAAGTCTATGTCCCTGGTTACTGATTTTAAGCTAAAGCAAAAATAGGCTTTTCTTCTTCTTAACATTATCTAGGCCCCTTAATTTTAAACATGTCCTAATATTTCCCATTGGCCTCCTCCCAAATAAGCCCAATCTGTCCAATTTCCTCACAACTAAAATTTATCCGTTTATTTCCTCATGACCAAAGTTGCTCAGTCCTGCCAATGTCCTCTCTATCCTTTCTGGTACAATCATATCCTTCCTGCAATGCAGTGACTAGAACTGCAAATAGTGCTCCAGATGTGGTCTAACTAATGTTTTATATAATGCAAGTATAACCCCTCACTTTTGTGTGCTATACCATGCCCAGTATCTCAGTCATTTTTTAAAATCTGGAAACTTCTTAATTATGCCCTCTACATTGACTTACAAATCACTGATGTCCACTTTAAACAGTAAAGGAACCTGTTCTGGGGCTTGTGGAACCCCACTGGAAACAGCCTTCCAGTCACAGAAACACCCATTGACCATAGCTTTGTTTCCTGCCACTGAACCAATGTCCCTTGGTTCCCATGAGCTTTTACTTTTATGTCTGCAATCTTGTATTTTGTCAAAATAGCATCATTTGAGTTTTACAGCACAGAAAGAGACCCTTTGGTCCTTGTCTGCAACAGCCATCAAGCACCTATCCATCTAATCCCATTTTCCAGCACTTGGTTTGTAGCTTTGTATGCTATGGCACTTCAAGTGCTCATCCAAATGCTTCTTAAATGTTGTGAGGATTCCCACATCTACCACCTTTTCAAGCAGTGAGTTCCAGATTCCCACCACCCTCTGGGTGAAAAAGCATTTCCTCAGGTCCCCTCTAAATCTCCTGCCCGTTATCTTAAATCTATGCCCCCGGTTATAAAAAAGCTAACCACCTTGTCCCACCCAGAGAATCAAAGTCTTTTGATGGCTTGCTATCGACTTCTCTGCAATGTACTTTGTGAATCAGCTTCATATTTACATAATGCATGTAAATAATACCTCTTGTTTATAAGCATGATTTGTTGCAGTTTTTCTTGTTGGTATTAACATGAATGCAGTTGCCTAAATTTCTTTGAAACCTATTAAGAACATTATTTGACTATCATCAAACCAGTCAATTAGCACACACATATAACATTATAAAAGAGGAGGTTATGTGGGGTTTGATCCTGAAGAATAAGTGTGGGTGATTTTATAAGGTGCTGAGGAAGTCATCAAATGAAGGAAGGTGACCAGGTGTATAGTATCTCTCTTGTATAAAGGCTGATTTCCTTCAATTACAAACTGCAACTTGGCCCAGTAATTGCTCCTGATCTAGTGATGGCTGGAGTATTTGGAATCATTTTTTTATGAAGCCTTTATTTTGTTGGTTGTCAATCCTGTATGTAACTGGAATATTGACAAGACACTAAAGCAAAAATCATTGGTTTTCCAAGGTCCAGTCCACAGTCCTGCAAACCAGTAGACAGAATGAAGATGGCACATTTTAGACCAATGGATCATTGAATAGACCAGCTTGTAGTTCTGTCTGAGCTAATGGCGTGTGACTGGAACAGCCCCACAAGATTTCTTAACAATTGTTATAATTCCGTTCATCCCAGGAACATGAGCAAAAAGACCGAATAGATTGCTAGCATATAACTTCATGAAGTGATCAATCTCCCTATTGGCTAAACAAATCATTGTTGAGCTACAGGAAGCCTCTGGCTTACCCATTGATGTCCTCTGGGATATCTGCAAAAAGAATTTCCAGAATAACCCATGGAAAGTATAATGAAGTAGTCTAGTTGATTCCCCAAACTTGCACTACTCTTCTTTGTGCTGCACTGGGATAAAGTGACATAAAACGTTGGGACAGTGTTTTGTGATCAAATACTGCAGTTTATTCGCATTTTAAATTGCTATTTTACAGTTTTAATTGAGGATAATATAGTTGTCCAATGTGCATGTGGCCCTACAATGGTCACCCAGATATTTTGTAAAGCTTACCTTAACATTTGATCTTTCTGTTTACCAGTGATCTATGCATGGAATGTGCCTTGCAGCTGGACACCTGTCCCTTGTGTCGTCAAGAAATAAAGACCCGGGTCAGGCTGATTTCACATGTTTCCTGAACTTTTGCTTCTAAGACCTGTTCCAATCAACATAAAGTACCAAGTGCTAACAAATGAAACTCTAGCAGGGACATGTACTGTCCAAAGTGCAATGCCTCCGGATGCTAGTATCAGTCCATCAGCCAAAAAGGGCTAACTTGGCAACGGTTCCAATGGAATAAGTTTGGGCAGTTTCAACAAAGTTCCGAGTGTGCATGAACTCGCACATACCTGGCTGCATTTTAGCACTAAATTAGTTATCTCACTGATGCCATGCGTTGGCTATTGTGGGAATCGATAAAATGTCATATTGTTGCAGTAGAGTGCTCTGAGGATGGATTGAAGTTCAGTGGTGGGGGTGAGACAAATTATGGGGCAATGTAGAGAAACTACACTGCAGCCAACAAAACATCTGACCTGAGAGTGCTTGACATGAATATTGGGTATCTGAAATGGGAAATGTTCTATTCCTCAGCACTTACTATCTCTCGCCTCGAAGAGCACAAAACATCCGAAGTTTTTAGAAGATGCAAATTCCAGCTTGTTTCAAGAATAAAGAGATCTATTTGTTTTTTTTGCCCTCTGACTAAAAGAAGGTGCTGCTCATTATACTGTACTTTTATTTGGCATCAGTCTGGCACATTGTCCAATCTGTCAAAAGCTCTAAAAAGCTCAAGAAGGCTCCAAGGATATATGCAATGGCAGCAAATCAAGAAGAAACATATTCATGAATGATGAGATTTGTTTTCCATTATTACTATATGCAGAACTGTTTACTTTCGTAGGTGGTGTTCCACAAGGTACAAGTGTGTGTCAAGAGTAGCAATATCAACTTTTGCTGAAAAAAATGACATGGAAGATGAACTATTCAAAAACTGCAAGATTTGCCAAATTACTTAGAATTTGAGATCTGATGAATCCAAAGAACATTGAACTTTTTTTAAATGCAGGACATCTCTGGTAATCAACATACTTTCAAGTTTTGTTTTGTTTTAATCACAAAAACATTTGTAATCTGTCTACACAACCAAGCCTTGTGGATAGCAAAATTATAAATTATTTATTTAATGAAACAGTGCGTGTTTTACTGATGCAAGAAGATTTTTTTCATTCATCTTTAACATTAATGATTGCATTTGCCAAGTTTTGTAAGGCAACAGATTTGTGCTTTCTCACCTCCCCTCCCCCTCCCTGATTTCTTTCAGACCAGAAACGCACTTGCTAGAGCAATGAATTATGAAACAGTCTGTTTCAAAGACACCTCTCAAATCTAGGTCAAGAAAGGGATAGAGCAGCCTTTGCTAAAGAAAATTTATGAAGCAGTTTTAGGAACAATTGTTGAATAATTAGGCTTGGAAATGGAGTATAGTGCCATTTTTGGATGAGTTTGGTATGTCATGTTAAGTTTTATTGGTGGACAATTCAAACTTAACTGGTTGCTCTGGATCATTATTGTACTGCACCAAAAGTACTTTACAAGATTTTACTACATTCCTATTTACCACTGTACAAAAATCAGATGATGGTATTCTTGTCCAATGTCAAACATGAAAACAACCAGTGTTTTCAGAAATTTGAATACAGAAATAAATAAATTTGAATACAGAAAATGTTTGAAGACTTGAGAAGCATTTATTAGAACAATGCAAAATTAGTGACATTTTCACCGTTTGTATGCCATTGGTGTTTAGAACAAATTACCATTGAGCTTCCCATTGCGCATATTTGACTAAACGGATGAACAACATTCAGGTTTACTTCCACTGTTTATAAGAATGAATATTTTGTACGTGTCATTAGAAATTAATCTTCTGTTGGGTAGTTACAATTGTCTTCCCTGGTGCTGAAGTCCCTTATCGCTGTCAAATATTTCAAAATGTATTGATTTCCATTATTGTTACAAAACTGGTTTGTGAGACAGCTTGTGATGTTCAAATCCCTTTGAGGTGGCTTGGAAATTGTGCCTTATCATGATTGGGAGAGGATTAGTCACTGTATTCAGGAGAATGTTCAACCGGAGACTGAAAATATGACCAACAACTTTAACAACCTCTGGCTGTCGATATTCTCTCGGCCCCGCGCTCGCCCTCACCCCGCCCGCTTTCCCCCCCCCCCCCCCCCCCACTCCTACTTCAGATTGAATATTTATCACCTTGTCAGGATCTCATGGTTTTGAGTGAATGGTTCTTTGTTCTCAACCATGTTTTCTTCTTGGAACTGTTATCATCGAAAATAGGTTATACAGCCCACCACCAACAACAGTTTTATCTTGGGTAATTCCTTGCCAAATTGCAGTTTAGTAACCACTAGTTTTCCCCTCATGCACAGAATAATAAACATTAAGATGAAGAATATACATTAGCTGGAACTTACAGAGTAATTGTAGTATCCCGATGGTCTTTGGTTCAGTTTACTTGGTTGGTATCCTGAAGTATTTTTGGCCATCTATCTTAAGTATAATCTAATGTCTCTGTTAGCTGGGAGCATGAAAGAATAAGAAGTTAATGGGCCCAGATGAAAAGGGATAAGAGGAGGCTGGTGTTGAGCATTACACTGCCATTGAATGATTGGGCTGTAGCTGCTATCTTCAGTACAGTGTGTTTATACTCTAACATAAGATTAATGAAAAAGTTGTACACACTAAATTCAGGATTAGTCTGAACATAATTGTGTTGACAAATAGCAATGACCTTCCGAAAGCTGAAATATTGAGAAGTTTATTTCCAGTGTTAAGGTAATTAATTGTAATACAGTATCCACAGAACTGGATTCAGTATTCATCTCTACTACGGGCCCTGAGTACATTACTGTGGATGAAGCAGCAACTCGTCTAGGTTTAAAGCTTACTTAGTGTCACAATCGTTAACACTGCAATCAAGTTACTTTGAAAATCCCCTCGTCATTACACTCCGCTGCCTGTTCAGGTACACTGAGGAAGAATTTAGCATGGCCAATGCACCTAACTCGCACATCTTTCAGACTGTAGGAGGAAACTTGTGCGAACATGTAGACTCTGCACAGATAGTTGCCCAAGCTGGGAATTGAACCCTGATCCCTGGCATTGTGAGGCAGCCCTGCTAATGACTATGCTGCCAGTTACCTTATTAGCAAAGTGTGCCATTATATATCATTTTGAACGGGAAAAATAATTTATTGCTGGCTTATAATTCCCAGCCTTTTATCAGCATCAATCCATGGACGAGTGTGGGTCAGAAGGCTGCTTAAATTGGTCAGTAAATGTTGCCATGGCACGAGCAGTCCCAAAATAATAACATGCACATTGCTGGAAACTTGAAGGGGATTTGGGGAAGGTATTTTTTCATATATATCAATTATGACCATTTGCTAATTAAGGCAGTAGGAATCAAAAACTTAAACAAAAAGTTGATTGTCCCCCTGGCGGAGCGGAGTACGCACAGGAAGTAGTCCCTCAACACCAGGTTAAAGTCTACCAGGTTTATTTGGCAGCACAAGCTTTCAGAGCACTGCTCCTTCCTGTTTGTGAACACAACTCCCACTCACCTAATGTGAGTGGGAGTTGTGTTCACAAACAGGGCATATATAGGCACAAACTCAATTTACAAGATAATGGTTGGAATGCGAGTCTTTACAGGTAATCAAGTCTTAAAGGTACAGAAAATGTGAGTGGAGAGAGAGGGTTAAGCACAGGTTAAAGAGGTGTGAATTGTCTCCAGCCAGGACAGTTAGTGAGATTTTGCAAGCCCAGGCAAGTCGTGGGGGTTACGGATAGTGTGACATGAACCCAAGATCCCTGTTGGGGCTGTTCTCATGTGTGTGGAACTTGGCCATCAGTTTCTGCTCAGCAATTCTGCGTTGTCCTGTGTCGTGAAGGCCGCCTTGGAGAACCATACACCAGCCTGATTGTCCCCCTGGCGGAGCGGAGCACAAAAGCCTGATTGTCCCCCTGGCGGAGCGGAGCGCAAAAGCCTGATTGTCCCCCTAGCGGAGCGCAAAAGCCTGATTGTCCCCTTGGCGGAGCGCAAAAGCCTGATTGTCTCCCTGGCGGGGCGGAGCGCACCAGCCTGATTGTCCCCTTGGCGGAGCGCACCAGCCTGATTGTCCCCTTGGCGGAGCGGAGCGCACCAGCCTGATTGTCCTATGGCGTAGCGGAGCGCACCAGCCTGATTGTCCCTTTGGCGGAGCGGAGCCGGACTCGCGGCTAACGGCTGCCGGTTCCAGTGCTCGCGGACCGGAAGTTGGGGCTGGGAGTAAATTTCTTACAAAGAGCGCGATTGCTTAATGGGGAAATTAGAGAGAGGCGGCTGAATTTTGCTGATCTGAGCCCCAACTGAGTTCACCGCCATCTCCTGCTTTCTATTCCCCGCAGTCAATCCTAGGAACCTGTGGTGTCGCCGCTATTTGTAGTGGGGACGCTTCTGTGGTGGGACCGGTTACTTCCGTTGCTGTGGAGAGGAGGCTTTCAACAATGGCCTGGAGATTACCAGGTGAGAGACTGGGAATGGGGAATGGAGATTACCAGGTAAAAGCGATTCCCATTTGGAATATTGTGAGCAGTTCTGGGCCCCATTTCTAAGGATGTGCTGGCCTTGGAGGCGGTCCAGAGGAAGTTCACAAAATGATCCCAGGAATGAAGGGTTTGTCATATGAGGAGCAGTTGAAGAGTTTGGGCCTATACTCGATGGCGTTTAGAAGAATGAGGGGGGATCTAATTGAAACTTACAGAATACTGAGAGACCTGAATAGAGGGACATGGGGAAGATGTATCCAGTAGTGGGAGAGACTAGAACTGGAGGGCACAATCTCAGATTGAAGGGACACTTCTTTAAAACTGAGATGATGAGGAATTTCTTCAGCCAGAGGGTGATGAATCTGTGGAACTCATTGCCACAGAGGGCTGTGGAGGCCAGGTCATTGAGTGTCTTTAAGATAGAGATAGATAGGTTCTTGATCAATAAGGGGATTTGGGGTTACGGGGAGAAGGCAGGAAAATGGGGATGAGACTCATATCAACCATGTTTGAATGGCAGAGCACACTCGATGGGCCAAATGGCCTCTGCATCTATATTTTATGTTCTTAAAAGAGTGAGACTGTAGATTACCAGGTAAGGGAATGTGGAATTGCAAATTGCCAAGTAAGAGCTGGGGAACTGGAGATTACCAGGTAAAAGAATGGGATTGGAGATTACCCAGTGGGGGACTGGGGAATTGGAGATCACGAGGTGAGGGACTGGGGAATTGGCGATCACCAGGTGAGGGGCTGGGGAATTGGAGATCACCAGGTGGACTAAAAATTGATTAAAAGGACGTATAAGGAAGACTGGCTGTAAAAGCTGATAAGTCATCTGGATCTGATTCAATGACATTGGAAATTGAAGAAATATTTGCTATACTCACCTAATCCTCCTCCAGTGTCAGGAGTGGTGCCAGAGATTTTGATTTATTATTGTCACATGTATTAGTATACAGTGAAAAGTATTTTTTCTTGCATGCTATACAGACAAAGCATACTGTTCACAGAGAAGGAAACGAGAGAGTGCAGAATGTAGTGTTACAGTCATAGCTAGGGTGCAGAGAAAGATCAACTTAACGCAAGGTAGGTCCATTCAGAAATCTGATGGCAGCAGGGAAGAAGCTGTTCTTGAGTTGGTTGGTATGTGACCTCAAACGTTTTCCCCGACGGAAGAAGAGGACCGAAGAATTGTAAATATTATACTCTTGTTCAAAAAAGGCCAAGAAGTAAAGTTTATTTATTAGTCACAAATAAGGCTTACATTAACATTGCAATGAAGTTACTGTGAAATTCCCCTAGTTGCCACAGTCCGGCACCTGTTTGGGTCAATGCACCTAAATAGGCAATTTAGCTTAACCTTGGTGGTGGGGCGTTTTCATAAAATAATTCAGGAAAAAAATTAGCAGTGCTTTAGCCTAATGTAGATTTAATTAAGGAAAGTCAGTATAGATTTGTTCAGGGCAAATCATGTTTAACTAATTTGATTGCATTTTTCATTGAAGTAACAGAGGGTAGATGAGAGTAATATGGTTGATGTGGTATAAATGGACTTCTAAAGGCTTTTGATTAAGTGCCACCTGACAAATTTGTCAGCAAAGGTGAAGACCATCGAATAAAAATGACAGCGGCAGCATGATACGAGTTTGACTGTGTGATTGGAAGCAGTGAATTGTGCTGAAGAGTTGTTTTTCAGACTGGAGGAAGTTGGATAATGGGGTCATACAAAGGTCCAGATTAAGACCACTGCTTTTTAAAAAATCTATATTGATAATCTAGATTTGGGTGTGCAGGGCACAACTTCAAAATTTGCAGATCACACAATTGTGAATTGAGGATAGTATTAGACTTCAAAAGAACATAGGCTGAAGGAACAAGTAGACATGGTAAATGAAAGTTATTACAGGGAAGTGTAATGTGTAACAAGAATGAGGAAAGCATACAATTCCTCAGGGCATTCAAGAGCAGAGGGTCCTGGGAGATCTATGTTTACAAATCCTTGCATGCAGCAGGACAGATTAAGGGGCTTCTTTATAAAACATTAGGGTGATCTGAATTAGTACAAAATCCAGCATGCTGCATAGTGTTGTGATGGTTTACTTGGGGAATTTGGTAATTGACTGCTAAAATCCACTGTTTGCTTCCAGTTTGGTAAATACAGGACACTTTTTTGAGGCTAGTTTGGCAAGTCTCTCATCCACTGAGGCCATTGGATAGATCTCACATTTCACTGATCTGTTTCATTGAGTTAAATCCGCGTATTGACCATTGGCTCTGTCTACGCTTCCCACTGCCTCGGAAAGACAGCCAGCATAATCAAGAACCTCACACACCCCGGAAATATTCTCTTCCACCTTCTTCCATCGGGAAAAGGTCTGAGATCACCTTTTTTTGATTTGATTTATTATTGTCACATGTATTAGAATATAGTGAAATTATTATTTGTTGCACACTATACAGACAAAGCATATCATACATAGGGAAGGAAAGGAGAGAGTGCAGGATGTAGTGTTACAGTCATAGCTAGGGTGTAGAGAAAGATAAACTTAATGCAAGGTAGATCCATTCAAAAGTCTGATGGCAGCAAGGAAGAAGCTGTTTTTGAGTCAGTTGGTACGTGACCTCAGATTTTTGTATCTTTTTCCCGACCGGAGAAGGTAGAAAAGTGTATGTCCGGAGTGCACGGGGTTCTTGATTATGCTGGCAGTTTTTCCGAGGCAATAGGAAATGTAGACAGTGTCAATGGATGGGAGGCTGGTTTGAGTGATGGACTGGGCTTCGTTCACGACCCTTTGTAGTTTCTTGCAGTCTTGGACAGCAAGGAACCATACCAAGCTGTGATACAACCAGGAAGAATGCTTTCTATGGTGCATCTGTAAAGGTTGGTGAGAGTTGTAGCTGACATGCCAAAGTTCCTTAGTCTCCAGAGAAAATGGAGGGCTTGGTGGGCTTTATTAATTATAGCGTCCGCATGGAGGGACCAGGACAGGTTGTTGGTAATTTGGACACCTAAAAACTTGAAACTCTCGACCATTTCGTCCCCATTGGTGTAGACAGGGACATGTTCTCCTTTACGTTTCCTGAAGTCGATGACTATCTCCTTCATTTTGTTGACATTGTGGGAGAGATTATTGTCAGCGCACCAGTTCACCAGATTCTCCATCTCTTTCCTGTACTGTGTCATGTCATTGTTTGAGATCCAACCCACAATGGTGGTGTTGTCAGCAAACTTGAAAATCGAGTTGGAGGGGAATTTGGCCACACAGTCATAGGTGTATAAAGAGTATAGTAAGGGGCTGAGGACACAACCTTGCAGAGCATCATCAGTATTGAGGATGATCGTGGAGAAGGTGTTGTTGTCTATCCTTACTGACTGCATTCTGTGGTTGGGAAGTCTCGGATCCAGTTGCAGAGGGAGGAGCCAAGCCCCAGGCCATGGAGTTTAGAAATGAGTCTCGTATAAATAATGGTGTTAAAGGCTGAGCTGTAGTCTATGAATAGGTGTCTGTGTTATCTAAGTATTCCAGGGTTGAGTGTAGGGCCAAGGAGATGGCGTTGGCTGTGGACCTGTTGCAGCGATAGGCAAACTGTGGTGGATCCAGGCAGTCTAGTAGGCAGGGATTGATTTGTTTCATGACTAACTTTTTGAACCATTTCATAATGATGGATGTCAGAGCTACTGGACGATAGTCATTAAGGCAGGCTGCCTGGCATTTCTTTGGTACCGGGATGATGGTCATTTTCTTGAGTGTAGGGACCTCATATTGGTGTAAAGAGAGGTTGAAGATATCTGCAATTACCCCTGCCAGCTGGTCTGTGCAGGACCTGAGTGCTTGTCCGGGTACCCCATCTGGGCCAGTTGCTTTCCATGGGTTGACTTTTGAGAAGGCTGCTCTGACATTGGCAGTGGTGACCTCGGATACAGGTTTGTTCGAGGCTCTTGCTGAAAACTAGCATAGAACGCATTGAGCTTATCGGGGAAGGGTGCATTGGAGCTAGCGATTTTACCCGCCTTCATCTTGTTGCAGACCTTGCCATGGCCAGCGGGAGGTCATGTGGCTAGCCTGGGATTCTAGCCTGGTTGAATACTGTCTTTTGGCATCTATGATGGATCTCTGTGGATCATATCTGACATTCTTGTACAGGTTAGGATCGCCTGACTTGAACTCCTCAGACCTGGACTTCAGCAAGCAGTAGATATCCCTGTTCATCCATGGTTTCCAGTTGGGAAACACGCAGATTTGCTTCTTTGGCACACAGTCTTCTACACACTTTAATGAAGTCTGTAGTGTCATGCTCGTTCGGGATGGTTGTGGAGTTTTTAAATACTGACCAGTCTACTGACTCTAAGCAGTCCCGTAGGAAATCATCCAATTCCTCAGACCAACATTGCATGACTTTCTTTGACGGATTCTCCGGTTTCAGTTTTTGCTTGCCGGGAGCAGGAGCACAGCCTTGTGGCCTGATTTACCAAAGTGTGGGCAGGCGTTGGAGCGGTAAACATTTTTGATATTTGTTTAGCAGTAGTCTAGTATGTTTGGGCCTCTGGTGGAACAGGAGATATATTGGTGATATCTTGGTAAAACGCTCTTAAGCTTGGCCTGATTGAAGTCCCCAGCCACAATGAGCAAGGCCTTGGGATGTTTTGTCTCAAGACTATTTGTGATGGTTGCATATTTCGTCCAGCCTGGTCTTCAAGTCTGTGTGGGGTGGGATGTAAACTGCTGTCAGGGTAACAGAGGTGAACTCCGATGGAAGGTAGTAGGGGCAACATTTTGGTGTCAGGTGTTAGAGATCCGGGGAGCAGAAATTCACCAGTGTATCTATGTCTAGGCACCACGAGGTGTTGATTAGAAGGTAGACCCCACGCACCAACCGACTCAAGAACAGCTTCTTCCCTGCTGCCATCAGACTTTTGAATGGGCCTCCCTTATATTAAGTTGATCTTTCACTATGTCCTAGCAATGACTGTAACATTGCATTCTGCTCTCTCTTGTTTCCTTCTCTATGAACGGTATACCTTGTTTGTATAGTGTGCAAGAAACAATACTTTTCACTGCATACTAATACATGTGACAATAAAACAAATCAAAAAAGTAAATTCTTATTAAGCCATTGGCTTTAGGACCGTAACCATTCCTGAACACCATTTTGTTGACCTGGTGAACAGTGAGAGAACCCCATTGCTTATTGCATCTTCTCAATTTCGCCCTCAACTTTGTCCAGGATTGTGGGAGGGACTTTTCTCGGTGTAAAGGGGCAAACTGGTTTAGCATCAGCTTGTCGGGTGATATGGTACTCTGTCTTGAACTTCCTGAGGCCTGCAAACAATTTTGGAAATTCATTTTGAAATACAACAATCTTATTATTGACTTTAACAATTAATTCAGCCAGCAGTGCCTTTCATCACTACTGTGTCAACTCACTTCATCCCAAAATGTGAGCTTATCTGTTATCAACATGTATGTATTTTTTTGACTATTGCCCTTCCTTCCTCTTCACACTTTCCATTGGAAGCTGAGCACAGAGTTGAGACTGAACCTTCCTGATCTGTATGGTACCATTCCACGTTGAGCAGTGGGTTGCACAACATTCTGCTAAGGAATCAGGGTGATGTTGTCAAGTATCAGCAATTACATTGTTAAACCAATTGCATTACTAAAGAGAGGTGAAAATCAAATAGTGGATAAGCATCGGTTCGCCTATAAGTGAACATAGCTGTAACAGTGAGATGTGGAGGGAACTGAGAGAGTGTTACTCTGCTGAACAGTTTTAAGAGTAAGCCTGTTTGAGGTAAAAGACTAGTTTTAGACTCATTCTTTCACCATATACAGTTATTGGAATTATCAGAGCTTCACAACTTTTGATTCTTATCTGATCTGAGGTAACTTGCTATCTGTATGGTTTGTACAGCACTGTACTTCAATCTCTAACTTTACACATTTACAGATAAATAATTTAATGATATTTTGAAAATGAGCCTACTTCTATAACTTTTTTTTTGTTCCGGATAGTTCTGTTTGGTAATGGAGATCGAGTGGTAGAAATGGAGGATCCAGAAGATGACAATCTTGCCACAGCTATGTGAGTAAGCTTTTGTCATTGAGTTATTGTTTTGGAATACCAAAATGTGAGCCTTGAATTCAGAGTATTTCAGGAATTCAGAGCTTTTACTTCTTCAATGGTCTTAATAACACAAAACAGCAAAAAGAAGATTTTTTTCAATGGAATGTTGTAACACACCCTGGATGATGTAACATTCATCACTTGGTGTCCTCCAGTGATCCTATAAGCCTACAAATAATCAATTCTTCCACAAGTCTCTTAAGCTCACAGAATGTCCCTTGGAACCTTAACAGAAATTGTATAATCTAACTATCCTTCACATAAACTTATTCATGTTAAATATACGTTTAAGTAAGTACACTGGCATGTGTTACTGCACTGCTAGAAACATTAAATATCTATCCATTTTGTGGTCATTAGTTGGGAATCATTATGCTTCCCTTTTCAGACAGCTTTCTTTTATCTCAGATTTTATAAAGATCTTTAAGGTATCTCCAAGTTCAACTGGTGTCTTGAACATTTCTATGATGAATCTTAAATGTACATGACATTCAGGATGTTGTACAACAAAACATGAACTAAACTTTAATCATATCCCATTGTAAACATCTGAATGGATATGTTATCTGAATGGATATGTTATCAAAAAGATGACCAGATGCTACAAAAGGGAAAATGTACAAGGGACGGCCAGGAATTCATTTTTACTTCCAACCAATCTGATAACAGTTGTTATGCAGGAGGACACCAGTCGTAATCACCAGAATTGTTAGTGTTGAAGGAGGCCATTTGGGCCATGGTGTCTTGCACTGGCTTGCCAAGTGAGCAATTAACCCAGTGCCATTCCCCTTTGTCCCTACATGTTATTCTTCCTTTTCAGATAACATTCCCTTTTCAGATAACAGTCTAATTCCCTTTTCAAATGCTTGACTGAACCTGCCTCCAATAGGCTCTCGGGCACTGCATTCCAGACCTTAACCACTTGCTGTGTGGAAAAGGTTATACATGTCATTTTTCTTTTTGCATCTTCTGCCAGTTGCATTAAATCTATATCCCCTTGTTCTCAATCTTCTCGTGATTGGGAACAGTTTTTCCCTATCTAGCTTTATGGTTTTGAATACCCGTCTATCTAATCTTCTCTCAGACTCATCGCCTCCAAGGAAAACATCCATCGATTTGACCCGAGTAGGCTGCCTAGCCCTTTGAACCAGCTCTGCCATTTAATGTGATCATGGTTGATCAGACTGTAAGCTCAAACTTCACATTCCTGCATACTTCCAACCATTTTTCACCACCTTCCTTATCAAGAACCTATCTACTTCTGCCTTTAAAATAGTCAGATACAACTTCACTGCCTTTTGAGGAAGAGAGTTCCAAAGACACACAGCTCACAGGGAAAAAAATCTCCTAATATCTGTTCTAAATGGCTACACCTTTTTTTAAACAATGGCCCTAGTTCTCGATACTCACGCAAAAGGAAGTGTCCTCTCCACATCCACCCTGCCAAGATCTTGTATGTTTCAATCAAGTCAGCTCTTACTCTTCTAAATTCTAGTTACAAGGGTACAAGTCTAGCCTGTCCAACCTTTCCTCAGAAGACAACCCACCCAATCCAGCTTTTAGTATAGTAAACCTTCTCTGCTTCAGGTCTCTCCAATGCCCTGTATAGGTGAAGCATAACATCCCTGCTTTTGTATTCAATTCCTCTTGCGATAAACGATGACATTCTATTAGTTGTTCTAATTACTTACTGAACCTGCATGTTACCTTTCTATAATTCATGCACTAGGACCCTATGGCCCCTTCCAAATAGAGCTCAGATCTCTCACCATTTAGAATAAAAAATAAGCATATTATCTTTCTCCCCAAATTGACAATTTCAAACTTTCCCACATTATACTCTATTTACCAAAACTTCACCCACTCACTTAACCTATCCATATTCCTTTGTAGCCTCTTTGTGTCCTCCTCACATCTTCTTGTCCTACCTATCTATGTCATCAGCAAATTTAGCATCCCTATCTTTGGTCCCTTCATCCAAGTAATTTATATATATTGTAAAATGTTGAGGCTCCAGCACTGATCCCTGTGGCACACCACTTGTTACATCTGCCAAGCAAAAAAAGACCCATTTATGCCTACCGTCTGGTTAACTAACAGCAAACAATCTACTATCCATGCCAATATCCCCAATATTTGCAATAACCTTTGATGTGGCATCTTATTAAATTCCTTCTGGAAATCTAAATATAGTGTATCTACTGGTTGTCCTTTATCCACAGCATATGTTGCTACTAAGACCTCCATCCAATTGGTTAAACATGATTTCCATTTCACAAAACCATGTTGACTCTGCCTAAGTGCCTTTAATAATAGTCTCTAAAATCCCAACTTTTCCAGTCTACCTACATAACTGGAGTTCCTCATCCCTGGAAGCATGCTTGTGAATCTTTTCTACACGTTCTCCAATGTCTTCACATCTTTCCTATCACATCTTTTCTGGTGCCCAGAATTGGATGCAATACTCCAGCTGAGGCTGAATTAGTGTTCTATACAAGTTCAACGTAACCGCTTTGCTTTTGTACTCTATGCTGTTACTAATATTAGGATACTATGTGCATTATTGGTCGCTCTTTCAACCTGTCCTGCCACCTTTGATTACTTATGCGCATATAAACCCAAGGTCCCTCTGCTCCTGCATCCCCTTTAGAATGGTACTTTTTATTTTATATTTTTTTATATTCTTCCAGCCAAAATATTTGTTTGTTTCAACTGCCTTCCAATTAATTATCTTAATTGCATTAAAATTAATTTGTAAATGTTACATATCAGTATCCAACTTTGATTGAAAACTGGAGTATAATTTAATCATCACAGAGAATATGACTTCAATGTGCACAGTGTTATCTCAGTTATATCCGTCATGTATATTTTATCAAATGATAAAAAAAACTAATGTCCTTTTCTCTGGCATTCATATTGGGTCATTTTAAACATAAATACTAAAATCTCTCCAATATTGAAAAAAGTAATTTATTATCAGAATGATTGATTACACCAAATCATATTAAAGAGGGTGCGGGAACAGAGCAACGTGGGGTATACAGAGATAGAACGTTGAAGGTGGCAGAACAGGTTGAGAAAGCCGTTAAAATGGCTTATGGAATCTTCTTCATAAATCAATAAGAGAGTACAAAAACAAGAGAGCTCTGCTAAACCTATATAATACTCTGGTTACATCTTTGCTGGAGTATTGTTTCTAATTCTTGGCATCGCACTTTGGGAAATATGCCAAGGCCTAAGAGATGGTGCAGAGATTTATTAGAGTGTATCAGGGTTGAAAGACTTTGATTATGTCAAGAGGATAGTGGAATGAGGTTGTTCTCCTTAGAGCAAAGAACGTTAAAGGAAAACTTAATAGAGGTATTTAAAATCATAGACGGTTTTGATGGAGGAAATAAGGAGAAACTATTTCCTTTGGCAGGCAGGTTGGTAACCAGATACAGACTTGTGGTAATTGGCAAAAGAACTAGATAATTTAGCAACAGTGAAGTCATCGAGAGAGATGAGGGGAGAAAAATGAAATCTGGAATGCACTGCCTGAAACAGTGCTGGAAACAGATTCAATCATAACTTTCAAACTGGAATTGCAGAGCTCTGGTGAAAGAGGAGGGGCTTGGGACTATTTGGATAACTCTTTCAACCAGCCATCGCAGGAATTGTGGGCCAAATGGCTCACCTCTATGCTGGGTCATTCTATGATTCACAATTACTGAATGCTATTTTGTTACACCCCACTATTGCAGTGTTAGTGATAATTTCAGGACCAAACTCGATAATTATGTATTTAGAAACATAGAAAAACTACAGCATAAAACAGACCCTTCAGCCCCACAAGTTGTGCTGAACATGTCCCTACCTTTTAGGCCTACCTATAACCCTCCATCCTATTAAGTCCCATGTACTCATCCAGGAGTCTCTTAAAAGACCCTATTGAGTTTGCCTCCACCACCACTGATGGCAGCCGATTCCACTCGCCCACCACCCTCTGTGTGAAAAACTTCCCCCTAACATTTCCCCTGTATCTACCCCCCAGCACCTTAAACCTGTGTCCTCTCGTAGCAGCCATTTCCACCCTGGGAAAAAGCCTCTGAGAGTCCACCCGATCTATGCCTCTCAACATCTTATATACCTCCATTAGGTCTCCTCTCATCCCACCTATTTGTGTGGGAAGTTTCTACCTTCACGACTAGATTGGATAATTATGTATATAATTGTGTGGAAAGTTTTCACCTTCCCCGCCTCAAACATATCTTCAGCTTCTCTTGATGGGACAAGGTCACCAACTTAGGTGGACCTTGGATCTTGCTAATTCTGTCAGCATACACTTATTATGGAGCCAGCAAAATCTGCAATGGCTTAGCCTTGTCATCAGATGTATATCCAAAGACCTTCTATATGGTGAACTGGCCACTAGGTCACCACCTTGTTCACAACAAGGATTCCTGCAAGTTGGAGATGAAGATGGCATGCACCAACACAGCCACAGAGAACTAGAAGATGGCCACCAATGGTTGGGACCTCTGAAGGGGCATCGGAAAAGGCGAGGAGATATGAAAAGTTCAGCTGGCTGAGAAGAGGCCCTGAGAAATCAGGCCAGTGAATTATGTACCACCTCAGCCCATTGTGGCTCAGTGGCACTGTTGCCTCTCAGCGCTAAGCACCCGGGTTCGATTCCGGCCTTAGGTGACTGTGCGGAGTTTGTATGTTCTCCCCATGTCTGCATAAGTTTCCTCTGGGTGCTCCAGTTTCCTCCCACAGTCCAAAGATGTGCAGGTTAGGTGGATTGATCATACCTTGCCCCTTAGTGTCCAAAGACATGTAGGTTCGGTCGATTGGCCATGGTGGGGGGAAGGGTGGGCCTGGGTAAAATGTTCTCTTAGAGAGTCCATGCAGACACAATGGGCCAAATGACCTCCTTCTGCACTGTAGGGATTCTATGGCTCTATGCAGCAGAAACTGCATTCCCAAGTGGAGCTCCTGAACCACTCCAGGCAATGTTTAACACCGAGTTGACCATCATGTGTAAACCATTGTCTCTCAGAACAGAAGGCTGCCAGCTAGAAAGATCGTTATGTGGAAGCTGCAAATCCTTCATTTCTACTTATCCTTAAGGCTCATTTATCTCATTACAATTTTAAAAATTCAGAATACATAGCAAGGTGCTGGGCAAGTTGCACCTAATTTGGTTGTAGACACAACAATAATTTGAATTTATATAGCTCCTCTAACATAATACAATATCCCAAGACTCTTCACAGGAGCATTATAGAGCAAAGTTTGACACCAAGCCAAAGGAGATGAGATATTTGGAAAGATGGATTTTGGTCATTGAGATGGATTTTAAGCAGCAGCTAAAAGGAGGGGGACAATTTGAGGGAATTCCCGAGTTTGTGGCCTAAGCAATTGAAGACATGGCCAACAATGGTGGAGTAATTAAAATCAGGGTTGCTCAAGGGGCCAGAATTAGATGAGCACAGATATCCCTGAAGGTTGTGAGGCTGGAGGAGATTACAGAGCGAGGGAGGAGCAAGGTCATGGAGAGATTTGAAAACCAGGAGAAGAATTTTAAAATGGAAATGTTGCTGGACCAGTAATCAATGAAGGTCAGTGAGAAGACAGGTAAATAGGACTTGGTGTAAGTGACCACATGGGCAGCAGAGCTTTGGATGACCTCTGGTTTAGGAGGGTAGCATATGGAAGGTCAGGCCAGAAGTGTGTTAGAAGTAACAAAGACTTGGGTGGGGGTTTCAGCAACAGATGAGCTGAGACGAGTGTAAAGTCAAGTGATGTTACGAGATGGAAATAGGCAATGTTGTTGATTGCCGTTTTGTGTGGTCAGTAGGTCATTTTGTGGTCTCATGTTACCAAGGTTGTAAACAGTCTGGTTCACCTCATACTGTTGCCAGGGAGAAGGATGAAGTTGGTAGCTAGTCAATGGAGTTTGTTGTAGGGACTGAAGATAATGGCTTCAATCTTCCCAATGTTTGGTTGTGGGAAATAGCTTCTCATCAAATTCTTATTTCGGATAAGCCCATTGATAATTTGGCCACAGTAAAGTCATCCAGAGAGGTGAGGTAGAGCTGGTATCATAAGTGTCCAGGTGAAAGCTAGCACTTGTTTTCAGATGATGTTGCCAATGGGCAACTTGTAGATAAGAAATGGAAGGGGAGCTTCAAATAGATAATAGTTTGAAGGGTCTCAACTTGTATACAGCCAACAGGAAATGTCACAAAAATGTATTTCATATTAACTGATGTAGCTTTGCAAAGTCTGAGAAGGTGCAAGGCCCATTTCTGGAAATTAGATGTACATTATGTATAATATTAATATGGTACAATTATGCATGAATTACATTTTTTAAAAAAAGTTAATATCCTATTTCCATCTCTTATCCAGTTCATCTGATGTTGATGCTGAGTTTGATACAGTCATTGGGCACATAGAAGATATTATTATGGGTAGGTGAAAACAATGCTGAAGAAATTAATTTAAAGTTCAATATTTTTACTTCATTTTCACACTTTGCAGATATCCTGATGACATTTGTACCATTCATATCTTAACCCTTAGATTTGGCTTGTTATTTTAATTGGCATGTCATTGCTGTACTATGAAACCTAATTTGAGAAAAGAATTGGGAATTGCATCAACTGTTGAAGCTTTTTTATCCATAGTTTATGTTCTTATTCTCAGGTTATAATTCTGGCAAATCTTTTGTATCATTGTTTATGGTAATCCAGCAGGTGCAGGGTTTCCCAGCAGCAGGAGTTACACCATCTGACACACTGTTAATTCATATTAATATGGGAAGTGATCACATTTTGATATCTTAATGTATGTAACTTGCCAGGCTAAAAGGAAAGTGGCTGCTGCTGGGTTCACCTCTCCTGTTTACGCTTATGCTATATTTAGGCTGTGTTGTCTCTTTTAAACCACAAAACAGTTCTTGACCCTCTAAAGAGGCACATTCTGAGATTAATTAGAATTTATTAGCCCTGCAGAAAAATCCATGCCTTCAAATTAGCAGTTGCTTGTAAATTGCTAGCATTTCTGAGGTCAGTTTGATTTCAGAACCAAACTATATTCTATGCAATCACATCAACAACCTTAATTCATCATTCATTTAAAAAGTTACAATTCACGTATTCCAGTTCCTACTTGTCAATTGAGACAGAAAGAATGTAGATTGATTTTTTTTTCCAGGGAGAAGTTAAAGGTCAGAGAAGAGAAATAAACAGTGCACATGGAAAAATGATGCAGTAGGCAATGAATGCAGAATAAACGTTGAATAAGTAAATGAATGTCGGGCCTTCTACCCTCAACCATCACCCTCTGCTTTCCTGGGGAGGGAAGGCCTGGTCCTTGCCAATTGGGCTCTTGTGAGTGCAGACTCAGTGCGATCCCCCTGAATCAAGGCTGAGGTCAAGGGCTGCAGGAAACTCACAGAACTCAAAGAACTATCGATGATATTGGGGGACTTCAATCACCTAAATATCATTTGGACTAGTGTTAGAGTGAAGGGCATGGAGAACTTCCTTGAATTGTATATTCTCTTGGTTCAATGAGAACAGAGGCATTGCTGAATCTGGTGCTGGAGAATAAGGTGGGCTAAGTGGACTGAGTGTTGGTGGGAGAACACTTGGGTAAAAGTGATCATCATCACACCATAAGGTCAGTCCAGTAATGCAGAAGAGCAAGCAACATCTTAAAGTTGAACTAACTTGGAATTTGAAGAGGGATAATTTCAATGGGAGGAGAAGGGATTTAGGGTAAAATGAAACAGAACAATGGGTGGTCTTTAAGGAGATGATGTTTTCAGGGCTACGTGCATTCCAACAAGAGCAAGGGGGATAAAACCAAAACTATGGCTCTTTCAATGATAAGGGTGATAGAGAATATGATGCATGTCGTTAAATTCTTAAAGAAGAACCTGATCAAATATAATAGGTTGAGTGGTGATTTGAAAAGGAAAATCTGACTAGCAAAGTGAGAATAGAATGGCAATCAGCATAAAAGGGAATCCAAATGTCTTCTACCGCCATGTAAACAGTAAACAACTAGCAAGAGGTGGAGTGGGTCTTACTGGGTTAAAGAGGATAATATATGCTTTGAGGCACAGGGCAATGGCTAGAAAACGTAATTAATGCTTAGTGTTGGTATTTACCTCAGGAAGAGGAAGCTGATAAATTAGTGATAGAGCGGATGTGGTGGAGGCATTGAATGTGGTTAAAAATTCAGAGGCAGGAGGCTGGTAATGCTTC
The DNA here is from genome assembly GCF_964213995.1 of Mustelus asterias. NCBI lineage: Eukaryota > Metazoa > Chordata > Chondrichthyes > Carcharhiniformes > Triakidae > Mustelus > Mustelus asterias. The sequence goes on along the minus strand of NC_135804.1, from coordinate 51,634,769 downwards.
GGGTGGATAAATCGCCTGCTCTGGATGGCTGGCATCCCAGGTTGCGAAAGGAAGCAGGATGGAGATAACGAAGAGCTTGCCATAATGTTACAATCTTTCCTAGATACAGAGGAGGTGCCAGAGGATTGGAGAGTAGCAATTGAGATACCTTTATTCAAGAAAAGATGTAAGGACAGTCCTAGCCATTATAGGCCAGTTAGTTTAAGTCTGTTATTAAGTCTGCAGAGAGCTGGCATGAACGTGATGGGCCTAATAGCCTCCTCCTGTAAATGACTGTATGACCCTGACTGCAAAATCCGGCTGGTTAAATCAGCACTTTCTATATCTATTTAATGACACTGCAATGTATACAAATACAGTTGCCGGTCAAAACTTGCACTTAATGCTGCATTTTGTGATCTTTTAATCCCTTTCTTTCAGATGAAGAATTTCAACAGTTACAGAGAAATTTTATGGACAAATACTATTTAGAATTTGAGAATACTGAAGAAAACAAGCTTATTTACACTTCAATTTTTCAAGAATATGTGAGTATCTGCCCTCAATGACTTTTTGGCATCTCTCTGACAATCTTAAGATGTTCTAAAATACATAACCGACATAGATTATATCTATAATTTCCTGAAGCATCCTAATAAACCTATAGTATTCTGTACAAATGGCAGTATAATTTTATATGAAAGCCATAGTAAAGATGGGTGTAAGAGGAACTGGAAAGTTGGAATGGATTTTTACACCGCCCCAGAGGGGGGGAAAAACTTGGAAAGATTGCCTGAAAACTTTGCAGATATCCTGATGACATTTGTACCATTCATATCTTAACCCTTAGATTTGGCTTGTTATTTTAATTGGCATGTCATTGCTGTACTATATGAAACCTAATTTGAGAAAAGAATTGGGAATTGCATCAACTGTTGAAGCTTTTTTTATCCATAGTTTGTTCTTATTCTCGGGTTATAATTCTGGCAAATCTTTTGTATCGTTGTTTATGGTAATCCAGCAGGTGCAGGGTTTCCCAGCAGCAGGAGTTACACCATCTAACACACTGTTAATTCATATTAGTAAGGGAAGTGATCACATTTTGATATCTTTAATGTATGTAACTTGCCAGGCTAAAAGGAAAGTGGCTGCTGCTGGGTTCACCTCTCCTGTTTACGCTTATGCTATATTTAGGCTGTATTGTCTCTTTTAAACCACAAAATAATTCTTGACCATCGAGTATCAATAGATGTCTGTAATGGTACTTAAGTAAGAATACCTTTCTCCGGAGACTTTTGTGTTCCAGGACCAAGTAGCCACTTGTTTTCTATATTTTTGTGTCATGTATTGCCTTGTCGATGAGGAACTGTTCAGTGGGTTTGATTTTCAAAAGATATAAAGTTTTCACATGATTATTTTAAAGAAGTGGAATGGTTTTTAATTATTTGAAGGGAGTGTATGATGGAGCTACAATAAGAGCATGTTTTGCATTACAGGCAATCCTTGGACTTACGGCACAATTGGCTCCTGAAAACTGCATCTCAAGTTCACATGTAGTAAATCGAAACTGATTTTTCTATGAGAACAATGTAATAAATCGGGGATTGAGTCCTGAACCAAGGCCTGTTGCCTTATTTTCACCAAAATAAATGGTTTGGCTACACAGACTCATCAAGGAAAAATGCATTGGAACAGCTACTGTCTTGAGCCAGGGAGATGGGCCAAAGAAAACGTTGGTGCGCCCTTATGAATATTTGAGCATATTCACTGGCATGACATTGTAAACTCAAAGCCAATGTCGTAAAGTCAAAACAGGGTGTCGATTTATAAACATCATAAGTGCTGTCTGTGGTAACTTGAATGTCGTAAAGTTGAGGACTGCCTGTACTCAGGTTTTTTTTCTTTTGGTGAAGAGCAGGCTCAGCATGCTGAGCCACCTGTATATTTTTTCTTAAATATTTACGAGAGTTGTCAGTATCCCATAATATCAACCATTTTTCATGTTTTTTCCCTCCTGGTAAGCAGTAAATAACGGTGCCTTTTTTGCTCCCAGATTGATTTGTTAGAGAAGTACATTGAACAGCAGTTGATAGAGAGGAGACCAGCCTTCAATATGACTACATTCATTACATCACTACAGTAAGTTAAGCAACTTGGCAAATAGTCAATTGGGACATGTTGGTTCTTGTGAACTGTGGGGCATTTTCCAATTTTGTTAATTTCATGTACTCAAAAATCAACCCTGGCCTACTGTGATCCCTTAACTTCATTGAGTGGAGCAATGCAAACTAGGATCTCTAGAATGTGCAGAGTTAATTGATCTCAGCATGGCTGGTTGGTGCCACACGACAATTGGCATAAGTGCTGCTGGATTACAGAAGTAAAAATCTATCAGTTCTTCCACTCTATCATTATCCAGTGTCCTCTGCTGGAAGTAATTGGACACCAGGCGAAGATAGGCTGTTGCTTTGCAGACACACACATGAAAGATGGACCATGTAGATGAGGGAGCAAATGCTGACCTGATCCCTTAAGACCATGTAGCAGCCATGAGTCAACTTCAAGAATGTTAGGGGGGCCATGGTGGTGTTAGCAACAGAAAAGACGATGACTTTGAGCAAGTGATTACCATTATTACTGCTCTCAACTGAGAGCTCCTTCTGACATCAAAGCATATAGCTAAACATGGAAATCCAAAGGTTTTTGTCAATGACTCGGTGCTTCTCCAAGGGTATGCTGTTGAGGTCTCCCCAGACTGAAATCAGTTGAAAACCATTGTGTGTACGCTCAGTCATGCTGTGATAGCCCTTGAAAAAAGTACACTTTGTTGAATGCAGAGTAACTGGCTTTTAGCCGTGTAATAAGTTCATAATTACTGCCAAACAGCCTCACTGGCCCTGAATTTTAATATTATTGAATGTCAAATTCCTCCATTATAAGCAATTCCACCTTTTTAAAAATACTCTTTCTTAAGTTTGATATTTTAAGACTTTCTGTCTTAATCCCTAGTGTTATGATCTTGGTAAAGACAGTAACTTTTCTTGGAAATCTAAAGCCGAGGTACAAACCACAAGGTTCATTGTTAAACACAAAACAATTTTACTAAACAAAAATTTAAAAAATATGAATACTCATGACTACACGTTATCTTAAGTAGTCAATTACATTAAAAATTCAAAAGTATAATCAATGCAGTTACTGGTCCTCTAAACCAAACTTCTTAAATCAAATTTCTTTCTTTCATTTGACTTGCATCCCCAAACCAAGCTTAGATCAGATACTTATGAGAGATTGGAAGATTTACCATTTGGTCTGAATATTGTTTCAAAGATTTACATAAGGGTTAACATTCCTTGTGCCTTCTGCTTACTTCTAGCAAAGTTGTCCCTTCAAATCTCCTCCAACTGTCCCATAATTGTAGATTCCCAGTGCATTGCAGACATCGCTGGCATCTTAAGCCTAGCCACCTCAGAGGAGAAATCGCCTTGTTCTGATCTTTAATTCTGGAATTTTGCATCTAGGATCTCTCTCTCCCACTTTGTTCTCAGTTTAGCAATCCCAGAGATCCAACTCCCTATTAGTACGTCCTTCAATTATTAAGGATATTAAACCCTTTTATCCAGCAGAAAGTTTTAACTGAATTTTGCATGGAAGAGATGTTCTCTGCAGCCAGCTAGTTTTAAATTAAACTGCCTGATAAACAGAACCATGCACAAAAATTTACTCCCTGCTGTAATTATTTCTTGTTTACCCTTGCTTCACTATTGTTTGTCTCTCAGGCAGCTTGGTCACATGATTAGTTCCAGAAGCACGCTGGAAGATGATTTCTAGAAAAAAAACAGAGAAACCTAATTCTTAAAGGGATCATCACCCTAACATAAAATATAGGCTTTCCCCAAAAAGCACATGGGCCATCACAAAAGTGTATTACCAAACATTTATTTCAGTCTTTTTTTTAAATTTAAGTGTTTTCATATTCTAGTTTGCTATCTGAGAATATTTCAGTATGCTTACTTAGACACCACTGCTGTTGATGCCTGGATTTCCGCTTGCCGGTGCCAGATTTAAACTAAAGTGGGGAAAGTAGAACATACGTGCCACAGGGATCACGGGAATGCTTTGTGAGCATCTTCTTTCAACACCAGTCATAACTTCGTTGTTTGACCACAAAACCCACCTCAAAAGTTTTCAACCCAATACCTATGCTATTAATAGAAAAGTTCAGATTGAGAATATAGTGCCTCATATTGTGGTGTGTCCAAGCTTTTGGCAAAGCTGCATTTTCCCACACATTTCTGCTCTTGGTGTGTCAAGCGTAGGTGCCAGCTTAGGGCCTTTACTTATAGGGAGACAATATAAGTTTCATTGATTGACCCTGGGTTGCTTTCACACACCCAACAAATGTTTGTGGAATTGTATTGGCAGAATTCCACTGAAGGGTGTGTGTATGAGAAGCAATGATGTCGGAAAAACAACTAGCAGCTGAAGATTTGAAGGCAAGCAATCCAGGAAATTATTTCTTACAAGAAAATGCAGTTTTTAATACCTTTTATGAAACTGGATTTTAGAAAGCATGCACGGAGCGGGCAAAACATAAAACTACAAGACTATCTAGCACAATATTCACAGAATACTACAGTGCAGAAGAGGCCATTCAGCCCATCGAGCCTGCATCCCTAACTTGTGTCCCCTTGTAACTGACCCTTCAACTAAGAGTACAGCTACTCGCTATCCACCCTGTCCATGCTCCTCATAATCTTAAACACCTCAAATGGGGTCGTCCTTCAGTCTTCTCTGCTCCATCAAAAACAACCCAAGTCTATTCAACTTCTCTTCATAGCTTAGATATTCCATCCCAGGCAACATCCTGGTGAATCTCCTCTGCATCCCTCCAGTGCGTTCACATCCTTCCTATAATGTGGCGACCAGAACTGCATGCAGTACTCCAGCTGTGGCCTCACCAAAGTTCTATACAACTCCATTATGACCTCTCTGCTTTTGTAATCTATACCCCGATTGATAAAGGCGAGTGTGCCATATGCCTTTTTCACCATTCTATTTATCTGCCTTTCCGCCTTCAGAGATCTATGGACAAACGCGCCAAGGTCCCTTTGTTCTTCAGAACTTCCCAGTGTTAGACCTTTCAGGGTATCCTTCCTTATCAAATTACTCCTTCCAAAGTGCATCACCTCCACTTTTCCACGTTAAATTCCATCTGCCACTAATCCGCCTATTTGACCATCTCGTCTATATCTTCCTGTAACCCAAGGCACTTAACCTCACTGTTAACCACCCGGCCAGTCTTTGTGTCATCAGCAAACTTACTGATCCAACCTCCACATAGTCATTTATATAAATGACGAACAATAGGGGGCCCAGTACGGATCCCTGTGGTACGCCACTGGTCACTGGCCTCCAGTCACTAAGGCAGCCGTCTGTCTCCTACCGCTAAGCCAATTATGAATTCACCTTGTCAGATCACCCTGTACCCCATGTGCATTAGCCTTCTTAATAAGTCTCCCATGTGAGACTTTGTCAAAACTACATCAACCGCACTACTCTCGTCCACACACTTGGTTACTTGCTCAAAAAATTCAATCAAATTTGTTGGGCATGATCTCCCTCTGACAAAACCATGCTGACTATCCCTGATCAAACCTTGCCTCTCCAAATGGAGATAGATTCTCTCCTTCAGAATCTTTTCCAGTAGTTTCCCAACCACAGACATGAGACTCACTGGTCTGTAGTTCCCTGGCTTATCCCTATAACCTTTCTTAAAGAGTGGGATCACATTAGCTGCTCTTTAGTCCTCTAGCACCTCCCCGGTGGCCAGGGAGGAAATAAAAATTTGGGTCAGAGCCTCTGCAATTTCCTCCCTTGCCTCCCACAACAACCTAGGACATTCATCCGGACCTGGAGATTTGTCCACTTTTAAGCCTGCCAATACCTTCAATACCTTGTCACTCCATATGATAATTTTCTCTCCCCTCAGTCACAATCTCTCTCCCTGAGTTCCATAACTACCTCCTCATTCTCATGGGTGAAGACAAATGTGAAATATTCATTTAACACCCGACCAATGACCTCTGCCTCCACCCACAGATTTCCCCTTTGGTCCCTAATGGGCCCTACTGTTTTCTATATTGAATAAATAATTGCAGTTTATGATGCTTTATCTTATTAAAATGCCTTTCTTTTGGAATGCAGTGAATTCTGTGAATAGGTGAATATGATCGATAAATTCAGCAAAAGCTCTGGCAAATGTTCTGAATCGAGCTGTTGTGAAAATGAATGTGACATTTGAAAAGTCATCACTTGGGGGTGCTATAAACAGCTTTGGGGAATTGGTGAAAATTTAATTAATGCTTTGTTGGAGGCATGAATCTCTCTGACTGCAATTTATGGGATCAACCTGGGAAAACTCAGGAGCTGAGCTGTTAAATGCTACTTTCTCTATTATTTTCAGTGACGTTATGCAGGTCTTTGAAAATCTTGGGCCGACCATGATTCAGCACTATAATGGGGTAGTATATAGCCTGATGAATCACCATAATCTTAAATGTTGACTAAAGGAGGGAGTAATTGTCATGCTTTACAACCTGCAGTGAGCAATATCCTGGAAGGAAAATCTCCAGGTGGAATTCTTTTTCTCCTCCCTGTGTAATGAATGAGGATGTAACATTCTAAAGAGCACTTATCATTGATATGAGCACTGCTCCAGAACACGGTGTCATGTTAGAGAAGGAAAGGATTTCTGCAGAAAATGGCTGTTTCCAAGAAACTGGTTTAAAGCATGATATGAACCATCATTGCATAACATTCCAAAACGTACCACCCCTTCAAGAAGTGCCAGCTATAGGTTGTCTCTGAAACATATTGGAATGAAGGGATCTCTGCTGCCCAGTAAATCATGATGGAAACTTGGTTAAAAGAAGGACAGGACTGGCAGCTGAATATTCCGGGGTATCAGTGTTTTAGGCGAGACAGAGGAGGGGCTAAAAAAGGTGGGGGAGTAGCGATATTAGTTAAGGAGCATATTACCGCGGTGCAGAGGGTAGACAACTTAGAGGGGTCATGTACTGAGTCGCTGTGGGTGGAACTCAGAAACAGGAAGGGTGCAGTCACTATGCTGGGGGTGTACTACAGACCACCCAACAGCCCACGGGAAGTGGAGGAAAGGATATGTCAGGAGATTCTGGATAGGTGCAGAAAACATAGGGTTGTTGTAGTGGGGGACTTTAATTTCCCTGGCACAGACTGGAAAGTGCTTAGAGCTGGGGGACCGGACGGGGAGGAATTTGTAAAATGCGTACTGGAAGGTTCTTTGGAACAGTATGTAGATAGCCCGACTAGAGAGGGGGCTATACTGGACCTAGTTCTGGGAAATGAGCCCGGTCAGGTCGTCAAAGTTTCGGTAGGGGAACATGTGGCAAATAGTGACCACAACTCTGTTAACTTTAGGATAGTAATGGACAAGGATGAGTGCTGTCCTACGGGCAGGGTGCTAAATTGGGGGAAGGCTGACTATAGCCGGATTAGGCAGGAATTGGTGGATGTTGATTGGGAGAGGATGTTCGAGGGTAAGTCCGCGTCTGGCATGTGGGAGTCTTTTAAGGAACTATTGATAAGGCTGCAGGATAGGCATGTGCCTGTAAAAAGGAAAGATAGGAAAGGTAGGATTCGAGAGCCGTGGATAACCAGGGAAATTGAGGATCTGATTAAAATGAAAAGGGAGGCGTACGTTAAGTCCAGGCAACTGAAAACAGATGGAGCTCTGGAGGAATACAGAGAGAGTAGGAAAGATCTCAAACGGGGAGTTAGAAGGGCAAAAAGAGGGCACGAGATGTTCTTGGCAGGCAGGATTAAGGAGAATCCTAAGGCATTCTATTCATACGTTAGGAACAAAAGAGTTGTCAGGGAGAAAATCGGACCTCTCAGGGACAAAGGAGGGGAATTATGCTTAGAACCCAAGGGAATAGGGGAGATCCTAAATGAATACTTTGCATCGGTATTCACGAAGGAGAGGGGCGTGTTAACCGGGAGTGTCTCGGAGGGAGGTGTTGACCCGTTAGAGAAAATCTCCATTACGAGAGAGGAAGTGTTAGGTTTTTTAGGGAACATTAAAACTGACAAAGCCCCAGGGCCTGATGGCATCTATCCTCGACTGCTCAGGGAGACGAGAGAGGAAATTGCTGGGCCTCTGACGGAAATCTTTGTCGCTTCTTTGGACACGGGTGAGGTCCCTGAGGATTGGAGGATAGCGAATGTGGTCCCGTTGTTTAAGAAGGGTAGCAGGGATAACCCAGGAAATTATAGGCCGGTGAGCTTGACGTCCGTGGTAGGGAAGTTGTTGGAGAGGATTCTTAGAGACAGGATGTATGTGCATTTAGAACGGAACAATCTCATTAGTGACAGACAGCATGGTTTTGTAAGAGGGAGGTCGTGCCTTACAAATTTGGTGGAGTTTTTTGAGGAAGTGACAAAAACGGTTGATGAAGGAAGGGCCGTGGATGTCGTCTATATGGATTTCAGTAAGGCATTTGACAAAGTCCCACATGGCAGGTTGGTTAAGAAGGTTAAGGCTCATGGGATACAAGGAGAAGTGGCTCGATGGGTGGAGAACTGGCTTGGCCATAGGAGACAGAGGGTAGTGGTCGAAGGGTCTTTTTCCGGCTGGAGGTCTGTGACCAGTGGTGTTCCGCAGGGCTCTGTACTGGGACCTCTGCTATTTGTGATATATATAAATGATTTGGAAGAAGGTGTAACTGGTGTAATCAGCAAGTTTGCGGATGACACAAAGATAGCTGGAATTGCGGATAGCGAAGAGCATTGTCGGGCAATACAGCAGGATATAGATAGGCTGGAAAATTGGGCGGAGAGGTGGCAGATGGAATTTAATCCGGATAAATGCGAAGTGATGCATTTTGGAAGAAATAATGTAGGGAGGAGTTATACAATAAATGGCAGAGTCATCAGGAGTATAGAAACACAGAGGGACCTAGGTGTGCAAGTCCACAAATCCTTGAAGGTGGCAACACAGGTGGAGAAGGTGGTGAAGAAGGCATATGGTATGCTTGCCTTTATAGGACGGGGTATAGAGTATAAAAGCTGGAGTCTGATGATGCAGCTGTATAGAACGCTGGTTAGGCCGCATTTGGAGTACTGCGTCCAGTTCTGGTCGCCGCACTACCAGAAGGACGTGGAGGCATTGGAGAGAGTGCAGAGAAGGTTTACCAGGATGTTGCCTGGTATGGAGGGTCTTAGCTATGAGGAGAGATTGGGTAGACTGGGGTTGTTCTCCTTGGAAAGACGGAGAATGAGGGGAGATCTAATAGAGGTATACAAGATTATGAAGGGTATAGATAGGGTGAACAGTGGGAAGCTTTTTCCCAGGTCGGAGGTGACGATCACGAGGGGTCACGGGCTCAAGCTGAGAGGGGCGAAGTATAACTCAGACATCAGAGGGACGTTTTTTACACAGAGGGTGGTGGGGGCCTGGAATGCGCTGCCAAGTAGGGTGGTGGAGGCAGGCACGCTGACATCGTTTAAGACTTACCTGGATAGTCACATGAGCAGCCTGGGAATGGAGGGATACAAACGATTGGTCTAGTTGGACCAAGGAGCGGCACAGGCTTGGAGGGCCGAAGGCCTGTTTCCTGTGCTGTACTGTTCTTTGTTCTTTGAAGGGGGGGAGGTTTAACACAGATATCAGAAGGACATATTTCACACAGAGGGTCGTGGGGGCCTGGAATGTGTTGCCGGGCAAGGTGGTGGAGGCGGACACACTGGGAACGTTTAAGACTTATCTAGACAGCTATATGACCGGAGTGGGAATGGAGGGATACAAAAGAGTGGTCTAGTTTGGACCAGGGAGCGGCGCGGGCTAATTGTTCCTTGTTTCTCGTTTCAAGGCTTCATTCTATGATCATCTTGCTGGTGCCAGTACAGAGCGAGACTGCGGATAGTTGGGAACCTGTCTCGGGGGCAGGGAATTCATATGGTGTTCATGGAAGTGGAAATGACTAGGGTTGGGAAGCATTTTCCGATCAGGGCCATTGTGATCTCCTGGACTCGTTTCGATCGCCTCAGGGGGTCGGAGAGGAATTTCCCAGATTTTCTTTTTCCCCATATTGGCCCTGGGGTTTTTCACTCTGGGTTTTCGCCTCTCCCTGGGGATCACATGGTCTGGAATAGGGGGGTGGGGGTGAGTTAATAGGTTGTAATGAACAAAGCATCGTAGCTGTGAGGGACAGCTCGGTGGATAGGATATTGGTATGTGGATAGGCTGGAAAATTGGGCGGGGATCCTGGATTCAGGATTCAATCCTGGACCGGGGAGCGGCGCGGGCTTGGAGGGCCGAAGGGCCTGTTCCTGTGCTGTATTGTTCTTTGTTCTTTGTTCTTGGGTTTGGGAATCTGGTTCTCATGTACTCTTCTTCAGTTGGCTGAAGGTTCAGATTCCAATGCACATTGGAAGCGCTGATGAATTTTGTCGTTAGTGTCTGCCTTAGTGAGAGGAGGCTCCCTAGGTACAGAAAGTAGTTCACATTGTCCAGGATCTCGCCATTGATCTTTAACAATGATGGGAAAGCGTTGTGCTGTAGTAGCTGGTTGGAAGAGGAACATAGTTTTTCAGGCATTTAGTAAAAGGCCCATTTTATGCTTTGGAGACCTACAGCAGACACCTCACAGCACTGGAGAAGTGCCATCAGTGGTGGCTTCAAAAAGTGCTCCAAATTCGATGACGAAAAGTGTTGCAACAGCAGCATCCTCTCCCAAGCCAACATGCTCAGCATCCGAAGAACATCCACAACATGAGAAATAAGAACAGGAGAAGGCAATTTGACCCCTTTCTCCAACAGTCATTAAGATCATGACTGATCTGATTGTGATCTTAACTCCACTTTCCTGCCTGTCCTCCATAACCCTTTGTCATGACTCATTTGTCAGTCAAAATTCTGTCCAACTCAGCTTGAATATATTCAATAACCCAGCCACCACAGCACATTGGGGGAGAGAATTCCCAGGACTAACAGACTTCTGCGAGAAGAAATTCCTTTTCATCTCCAGCTTAAATGGAAGACCCCTGATTTTGAAACTGTTTTCTCATTTTAGATTCCCCCTATGAGGGAAAACATTTCTCTCAGCATCTACCCTGACAAATTCCCTCAGAATCAGAATTCAACAACTTCAGATGATTAGCTCTACCCCACCTCGACCCCTTTGTTTTAATTTTATTTAATTTTTAACTGTTCTCTACCTTTTATTTCTTTATTGTATTTCTTTATTTTTTTCTTCCCCTTCCCCCTATTTTACCCCCCCCCTTTCCTTACCTGTTCTCCCCTTTCCCCCTTTTTCTCAATTTTACCTCTCTCCCACCCATTCCCCCTCCCCTCTACCCTCACATCTTCATTTGTCACAGTTTACCCTCTGTTTCAGCTTCTCTTATGTTTGATCATTCACATCTTTTATTCTCTCTATGGACTGCCATTAGCAGCCTTTTCCCTTGTTTCTGTGGCTATGACTCATCTTTCATTCTCTCACCTGCAGTATAAATATCTCCCACTTTCTATGCCTTTCAGCTTTGGCAAAGGATCAACTGGACTCAAAACGTCAGCTCTTTTCTCTCCTTACAGGTGCTGCCAGACCTGCTGAGATTTTCCAGCATTTTCTCTTTTGGTTTCGGTTTCCAGCATCCGCAGTAATTTGCTTTTATCCCTCAGAATCCTATATATTTCAATAAGGTCGCCTCTCATTCTTCTAAACTTCAATGAGTAAAGACCCAGCCTGCTGAACCTTTCCACAAAAGGCATCCTCTTCATCCCAGGAATCACTCCAGTGAATTTTCTCAGAACTGCCTCAAAATGCACGTATGTCCCTCCTTAGCAAAGGTGATCAAAACAGTGCACACTATTCTAGATGTGATCTCACCAATGCCCTGTAGTGTTGTAATAAGATTCCTGTACTTTTATATACCATCTCCCTTGCAATAGGTGCTAATAATTTAAAATCAGCTCCACTGGGTGCGACATGTTGTCCATATGTCTACACCATACTCCCAAAGCAACTGTTTTACCTGGTCACTATTCGAGGACAGCAAAAATGTTTTAGGGATGTCCTCCAAGCATTCGTGAAGTGGTCAAGTATCATCCTGACACGTGGATGTCCCTGGCTTGTGACTGACCAAAATGCAGAAGGTTTACTCGAGAAGGCACAAAAGACATGGAGAGATTTCATCGGGAGCACATAGAGGTGAAGGCAATTGTTGAAAGTGCACAAACTTCTGAACACTTCATTTGCCCAACCTTCCAGGCACCATCTGCCCACATGTGACAGTGCCTGCAGGTCATGCATTAGACTTTCAGCCATTTCAGAAACAATCAAACTGGAAGCAAGTCATCTTTGATCCAGAACGGCCTAAGAAGAAGCCCTTCAAGAATAATTATGAAGTTAACAGCTTTTTGTGCTGCTGTGTTGAGAGCTAGATTGTTACTAATGGCACTTAAATTATTTTGTTTGTTTTAAATATTTGAAAAATAGGGAAGATGAAATAGTACTCAGATGTTTAAAGATCTGGGAGGTATCCATAATTTCTGTGGAGAATATTTGGTAAAAATTGAACAAACTGGCACATGTAGTAACTGGCAGCCATCCTTTTCAAACCTGTTAAATGAATACCAGCAGAGGATATCTAACCAGTGTTTTTTGAAGAGAATGCAAGAGGCTTCTGAGAAAATAGAGGGGGGTTTTTTTCTTAATATTTTTATAGGAAAGGAGGATCATTCATGATCCTACCAGCAGGACTTGTGCAGAAGCTGATCGATTTCTCTGCTACAGAAAACTGGCAAGTTGCAGCATTGTGCTTGTAACAAGCTTACTGATTAATGTTTTGCGACTCAATCTGAAAATGGTTCTGACCTTCCAACTGTCCTCATTCAGTTATGTGGCCACCTACAATTTGGGGTGGTCTCAAAAATCTCCTTTTTCAGGAGTCTGCTATAAGTTTTGGTAATTATGAAACTTTCAGAAAATGGGGTTGTATCTAAAATTGAAGTATTATGTTCCAAAGGTATGTAATCTTTGTTTGAAGAGAATATAATGAATAGTAACAATAGCGCTATTATTTTGTTACAGACAACATAAAGATGAGATTTCTGGAGATATATTTGACATGTTACTGACTTTCACAGATTTCCTGGCTTTCAAAGAAATGTTTCTTGACTACAGAATGGTACGTACAATATACCTGGTCTTTCATATAAAATTAAATCATCTTGTCACATTGGCATGCAGCTTACTGGAAAATATAAGGTCTGTTTTCCCTGGCCTGTAATGAGTTAAATGTGACACTGGAAATCCCAGGCTTGAGAAGAGATGGGTGACCTCGGAGAGAAAGTCAAGATTCAGCACAATCCTTTGGATGCTAAAGGAGTTCTTGCATCAGTAGAATAAAATCTATTTGCAAGACTGGCCAACTCCTTGTGTATAAATATACTGGACAATCATGTTTATATGGTTGTTGGCAAAGTGGATAGGTGAATTCATGTTTGTCCTTTTGGAGGTATGAAATTTAGAAAGCTCCAAGATCACTCTGTACTACACACTATGTACTAGACTAATGTAGCTGGCATCCACTTGATATTGGGAAGTAGCCTATATGCTTCCACTAAATACTTTTCTTTAGATTTTTTGAACAAGAAGACTTGATTGAGGTTTTTCTTATGAGATGGCTGTGTCCTCTTGAACGTCCAGGAGAGACTACTTCTCTTACTCCTTGGGAATTATCCTTATCGTGTTTGTATTGTATTTAAGACTTTGCAGCATCAACTTGGAGGTGATACCTTTTATATGGTGGGATATTGGGAAGCCACACATATACCACTATTATCAAACTATGTGTGCTAAATTCTCAGTATGTAGGAAATGTATCCATTCAAAAAATGAGGGTGGCCCTTGGGTATCAGCTATGGCTTAGTTGATAGCACTATTGCCTCTTGTGTCAAAGGTTGTGGTTCAATTCCCACTTCAAAGACACGAGCACAAAAGTCTAGACTGACACTCGTGCGGTACTGCAGGTGTGCTGCAATATTGGAGGTGTCATCTTTTTGATAAGATGTGAAACTGAGGCCCCATCGCTTCTGAAATAGGCATAGAAGATTTCACAACATGAGGATGAACAGGGGAGTTATCCCTGGTTCCTTTGCCAGTATTTATCCCTCAAGCAAAGCCACAAAAAAAGTCATCATTATCACTTTGTTGTTTGTGGGAGGTTGCTGTGTGCAAATTGGCTGCTTCATTCCTTACATTATAACAGTAACTGCACTTCAAAAATACTTCACTGGCTACAAAGTGCTTTGGAAGCAAATGAGGTGAAAGGGGGCAGTATAAATGCAAGTTTTTCTTTGCCATAATGGTATGGAAGTGTCCATAATTTGTAACTGGCATCTACTGGCTATATGCTTCATGCCTATAGTCACCCATATGTTTCCATTAAACATTTTTCCTTTGAAAATGTGAATAAGCTAAAACACCCTTCAGTATCCACTTTCCTTGTAAATTAGATGATTTGTTTGTCATGTTGGTTAAAGGATACGTTTTGGCTAGGACACTGGGAAAAGACCCCAGCTCTTATTTTTATTGTGCCATGAAATGTTGTATCCTACCTGCAGGGGCAGATGAAGCCTCAGTTCGGTGTCTAATCTGAACGATGGTATGTTTGACAGTTGCACACCAAAGTGTTCGCTTCAATAATGTGCTCAAGTCTCTGGAATAGGATTTGAACCCATGACCTTCTGACCTGTGAACAGTAGCACAAGCAAGGCTGACATACGTGAGATTTGACTTCTCTTAACACCCTCCTGCCTAGTCATCCTGCTTCAACCCCCGCAGGTCTGCCTCCTCACACTGTCACCTTTGTTCTCTTCTGGTTGCGCTAATATCCTGTGCCCCAGTGACTTGAGTTTAATGTTAGCATATCCTCCAGTTTTCTAACAATGGGGTTTACTCTATCCTTTCTTCAACTCTTGATATTCAGTGACTATGCTTGTGTCCTCTAGTATTCTGTACCCAAATTCCTTTGCCTTGCAGCTCTTTCCCAAAGGCATCTGCTGAATCCTGCTGTCGAACCAACCTTTGCTCTTCCACTCCAACTGTCTCCATTTTACACACTATCCACCTGCTCAGCATTCACTTTTCAGTCCACAATATAAAACATTTGAGAAATGTTTTTCTGCATCTAAAGAACAATGTAACAATATAGAAATGCAAGTTGAAGCTGAGTGGTTTTAATTTCGGCCATATATATAGTTTACTAGAAGTTAGTCTCGTGTAGACAGATTCAGGTTGCACCATTGTTGAACTTCGTTCTGTTCTCAATCTATATAGATGCAAGAAAGATAGACTTGTGTTTATAAATCATAGATTCGTAGAATCCCTACGGTGCTGAAGGAGGCCATTTGGCCCAACGAGTCTGCATCAATTCTCCCTCGGGCCCTCCCCCTAACCTGCACATCTTTAGACTGTGGGAGGAAACTGGAGCACCTGGAGGAAGCCCATGCAGACACAACATGCAAACTCCACACAGTCAGTCGCCCAGTTGAACCCAAGTCCTGGCGCTGTGAGGCAGCAGTGCTAACAGCTGTGTCACCCTTGGCACTTTTTATGTCCTCAGGTCGTCCTAAATAATTTTACAGCCATGATGTACTTCTAAAGTGTAGTCACTGTTATAGGAAGCATGCCAGCCAATTGTAGCAAAGCAAATTCCCACACACAACTTGATGTGAGCAAATAATTTGTTTTAGTAATGTTGATTGAGGGATCAAAATTGGCCAGACACCAGGGATAATCCCCCTGTTCTTTGAAAAAGCACATGGAATCTTTTACGTCTATCCAAGTGAGTAGGTGGGGCTTAGGTTTAACGCCTCAACTGAAAGACACTTGTGATTATTGTAGTTCTTAATGTAGTAAGGAGGATATTGGCTATCTTTCTGGTGTTGAAAAACAGCAATTAATAAGATGAAAACAGGACCTCAATGTAAAGTGCTTCTCTGCAATGTAGTTACGGAAAAGATAACAGACAATTTGTTGTACTTATTGGGAAAACTTTCTTTGCTTGATACTGGAGGTTTGTTCTATTAGCTAAGAAAAGGAAAAAGAGGCAACTTTCAGGTTGGGGAGTGAGTCTAATTAACTTATTTTGTTGGACTTTGGTCCAATTGGGATTACTACATAGTTCGAATTCAGGACCAGTCAAATGTAAAGCTGATATTTAAATGTATTTCCATAGTCCTCTGTTTGAAATTTGTATGAACCCAGTGACATGTTTGACTAGTGACTTAAAATGGTTTATTATTAATGTTAAATGTATTTCCTTTTCAGGAAAAGGAAGGGCGTGGCCTTGACTTTAGTGGAGACCTAGTAGTGACATCGTTATCAAAGTCATCTTCATTTCCTCAATCTTCACATAACATGCAACCTTTCCAATAGTTTTACTGTATCCCTCTGGAGTTCTCCATTCATTCCTGTATGCTTACACATTTCAAGCACAATTGGTACAGACATTTTTACATGTTTCAGTATTCTCCAAGAATGGTTGTACAGGTACACCATAAAGCTACAGGCTTCAGTTCTAATTTTTTAATGTTTTTCAGATCCTACTTAGCAAGAATCTTATCTTTTAACATATAGGGTGATGGCCTCCTAAGCCTTTTTGCAAGTCTGCATGCTATGATGAGCATTCACCTTACAAAGATTCTAGTGGCAGTATCTTGAAGATAAGGCTTTATGGCCACCACTATGTGCTCTTGAGACCCATCTGAGACATGTGTTTAGCAGAACTCTTTAAATAATAACATTGTAATTAGAGGCAGAGGTTGCTGTCTCACATTAACTGTACAGTCCATGTGTCATTTTTGGCCTACTGGTTTGGGGTATGTAGCTTCCTGAATTAGAAATACTAATGGCCTTTTTGCCTTTGGCTCCCATTGGTACAGTTCAGACCCTTTCATCTTGCAAAGTAATTCTTGAAATGGGATCTTCATTCCAGAACTGATTTTATTTAGAACACTGAGCCTATATCCATGACTTCCCATTGCGTTCAGTACATTGGTAATTTTAGTACTTTTTTAACACTTCAACCATTAAAACAAGTGTTCCTGAGGTCAGATGTTCCCACGTGCTGGTAATTAGGTCAGTGTTACTACTTCGACCTGTGTTTGGGAACCTGTAAATATAGGTGCGATTGAATCAGGATTTTGTATCTCCTCTGTTTGAGATTTCAAATTGTGTTTTGGTTTGTTGCTGTTGTCATAGTGCTATAGCATTTCCTGAACAAAAGCTGAGAATTCCACAAGATAATACATTGGTTGTATTACAGTTAGGTAAAGCCTGTGATAACATTGTTCATATCACGTACACACTCCCAAAGCAATTCATGTTTTGCATTATCTTAACGAGAGGACTCTGTAACTTATTTGACCTGGTTATAAAACATACTTTTGTGAGATATCAGTTAGGAACTTTTTTTTTCCCCCACTGCTTAAACGCTGTTCATTGAGGTTAATTGACCAGAACTGTAGACTTTGACTTTTTAATCAAGTTTATGGTTGTGAATTCAAAGTCTATAGCACTGTTACATCCAACAGTTCAAGGTGTAAGAATAAGGATCTTGTTAAGACGATATAGATATTATGGCTTTTGTAATGTGTTCAAAGTGAATTTGCCGATTTAGCTCGTTTCACTGAGTTACAAATTCATGCTTACTTTATTTTTCATATTTGTACATATATTTTTATTCCTGTGTATTTTAAATAAAAGATTGCTGAAATGCACTTTAAGATAAGTCGTGGGAGTTTTGTTTTTTTTAAAATGCTATCTGTATACTTGGCCCTATTTACCCACAAGACACATTCCACAGTGCTAGAAACAACATGATCACACTACATGTGTCCCGTTGTCCTTAATTCTCAGCTTATTATTTTGTCTCCTAGCTGTTTTCATTTTCCCTCAGGTTGGGGGGAAAAAATGCAGTCATAGAATTCACGTACTGCTGGAAATCTGCAAGGAAAACCAGAAATGCTGGAAATACTCTGGGTGCAACAGGGACACAAGGAAGGTTTTTGATAGGGTGGATGGCAGGAGCTGTTGAATGTCAGAAGAGTCTTCTGGGAACAAGAATGTCTTATAGGCGCAAAGAAAATGATAGGACAAGAAAACAAACAAAAGATGGAGCAGGTGTGCTAGCTGCTGTCTGAAAGTGAAAGAAACAAAAAGAGAGTAGAAAATAGAATGGGACGAAGTTAACTGTCTGAAATTGCTGAATTCAATAAGTTTGGAAGGCTGTAAAGTGCCTAAGTGAAAGATGAGCTGCTGTCCTTCAAGCTTAACGTGCTGCACTGGAAGAGCGCAGCAATACAAGGACAGATGTCAGTGTTGGAGCAAGGTGATGAATGAAAATGACAGAGCAACAGAAGCTCAGGGTCATGCTTGTTGACTGGAGATGTTCTGCAAAGCAGCCACTCGATCTGCTTCTGGTCTCCCCAGTGTAGAGGAGACAACATTATGAGCAGCACATACTGTATATTCAATTAAAGTGTAAGTAAATTGCTGCTTCACTTGGAAGGAGTGTTTGGGACCTTGGAGGGTGAGGAGAAAGGAGGTAAAATGGACAGGTATTAAAAATGCAATGCCACTCAGAATGAGTCACTAAATTTGTCAGTGACAAAAAATGCCAGATTGTTCCTCCAATGCCAGCCTTTATATGATTATGAAGGTCAGCCATCCTTTATCATAGAAACCCTACAGTGTAGAAGGAGGCCATTCGGCCCATCGAGTCTGCACCGACCACAATCCCACCCAGACCCTACCCCCACATATTTACCCACTAATCCCTCTAACCTACGCATCTCAGGACACTAAGGGGCAATTTTTAACCTGGCCAATCAACCTAACCCGCACATCTTTGGACTGTGGGAGGAAACCGGAGCACCTGGAGGAAACCCACGCAGACACGAGGAGATTGTGCAAACTCCACACAGACAGTGACCCGAGCCGGGAATCGAACCCGGGACCCTGGAGCTGTGAAGCAGCAGTGCTAACCACTGTGCTACTGTGCCACCCCACGGGGTGGTGTTTAAGGTGGTGGAACAGATGCTAATCAAGATGGCAGCATAGCCATTGGATTAATACAGTAGTCAGTCAAGATGCCAATGTTGGTCATATTGTAAATTAAGTGGGGCTTAAGAAAGCCACCCAATATCCACAATGGATGTCATAATCAAAGGACAGTGTTAAATGTGTGCATTTATAAGCATTTTCCTCCTTTATTCTCTTACCAGCCTCCTATTATGTTTCTTGTTGACAATGGGGCAGTAGAAGCTATTGATGTTTCTATGGTTACTGTCCTTATAAGCAACCAGTCCAATTGACCAGAGGCTGATACTCAGTTCTCCTATATGGTTGAAAGTATTTTGTTGCTGCACAGTACTCTAAGTTTAGCTGAGATGTAATGATCTTTGCCAAATATGGGAAAGTAGGTTTCAGTATTGATTACCCCACAGAAGTCAATGCTCTGTCCTGATTTATTTTCCAGTGGCCAACTGTGGAAGATCCAGGTTGGAGGAATGATTTACATAAGATCACAAAGATTCTAGTTTAGATTTTTTTTTAAACAAAGATAAAGCTTTGGTTTTAAATGTTACTGTGGTTTTGAGCATTTTAGCCCCAGCTCATCAGTGCAAGAGTTCCCTTGTAGTATCCTAGACCCAATCATCTACAGCTGCTTTATCAATGACCATTCTAAAAGGTAGGGATATTCACTTATGATTTGCAGGTAGTAACACATGGACAACATGCTACTCTGGCAAATAACATCTGTGCCACAGAAATGCTAGATGATGACCATCTCTAATAACATTCAGTGGTCTCATTATTGAATTGACTAGAAGCCAAAGTGATTCAGTTATATAAATACTGTGGATATAAGAACAGGTCAGAGATCGCGTATTCTGTGGCCAGTCGCTTACCATCTGACTCCCCGGAGCCTTTCAACCATCTACAAGGCATAAGTTAATGAAATAGAATACTCCCCAAATACAGCTCCAACATTCAAGAAGCTCAACCCAAAGACAAAACAACCTGCTTGATTAGCATCTGTTCCACCACCTTAAACATTCATTTCCTAGTTGGAGTGTGTACAGTCTAAAAATTGCACCACAGTAATTCACTAAGGCTCCTTGAATGTCACCTCCCAAACCAACCCTACTACCGCAAAGGATAAGGGCAGCAGATGCATGGGAATGCCACCAGCTCAAAAGTTCCCCACCACGTCACATATATTGCCTCAGAAAGATACTGTCTGTTCAAATGCCTGGGAATCTTATTGACAATGAATGTACCTACACTACACAGCTCACAGCAGCCACTCACTAACTTTTCAAGAGCAGTATGGAAAAGTTCAAAAACAAAAGTAATGCAACGTTCTGGGATCCAGTACATTGTTTGGAGATCTGTGAAAGCCAGGATGTGTTGAAATTGGCATCATTTTCTTGTTCCCAGATAAATCTTGGTGTTCAAGTTAAATGCCTTGTGTGGTGCAGATGTCTACAAACAAAGGAAGATCCCAGGTTGCATCTTGGATTGTGCTGAGTGTGCCATTCTCTGGACAAGATGGCAGCTCAGGGCATTACAATTCACACAGCCCCTTTGACAGTGGGGATGCAAGGTTCCCATTCCCGATCCAAATGATCTCTACTCAAAACTGCCTAACTGTAGTTAAACTTCTGGGCTCAATGTGTAAATAAGGACTATGTGGAGATGCCGACGTTGGACTGGGGTAAACACAGCAAGAAGTCTTACGACACCAGGTTTATTTGGTAGTGAAAGCCACTAGCTTTTGGAGCGCTGCTCCTTCGTCGGGTAAGTGGGAGTTCTGTTCACAAACAGGGCATATAAAGACACAAACTCAATTTACAAAATAATGGTTGGAATGAGAGTCTTTACAGGTAATCAAGTCTTAAAGGTACAGACAATGTGAGTGGAGAGAGCGTTAAGCACAGGTTAAAGAGATGTGTATTGTCTCCAGACAGGACAATTAGTGAGATTTTGCAAGCCCAGGCAAGTCGTGGGGGTTACAGATAGTGTGACATGAACCCAAGATCCCGGTTGAGGCCGTCCTCGTGTGCGGAACTTGGCTATCAGTCTCTGCTCAGCCCAATGTCCCCAATGGCAGCGAATCCACAGCAAGTTGCTGCTGCTTCACAATCTGCCAATCGGATTCGCTGCCATTGGGGACATTGGGCTGAGCAGAGACTGATAGCCAAGTTCCGCACACATGAGGACGGCCTCAACCAGGATCTTGGGTTCATGTCACACTATCTGTAACCCTCCACGACTTGCCTGGACTTGCAAAATCTCACTAACTGTCCTGTCTGGAGACAATACACATCTCTTTAACCTGTGCTTAACCCTCTCCACTCACATTGTCTGTACCTTTAAGACTTGATTACCTGTAAAGACTTGCATTCCAACCATTATTTTGTAAATTGAGTTTGTGTCTTTATATGCCCTGTTTGTGAACAGAACTCCCACTTACCCGACGAAGGAGCAGCGCTCCGAAAGCTAGGGGCTTTTACAACCAAATAAACCTGTTGGACTTAAACCTGGTGTTGTGAGACTTCTTACTAAATAAAGGACTACCTAGTGGCATATCAGCCCCCATTGCCACATACCACAATAAGTTCAACCGCAGGAAAACAAGGGCAGAAAACCTGGCAAAAAGTCAACTATACTTCAGTATTGATCAACATGGACAACACAACCAAAAGTTGATGACTAATTCCTTTTATTAGAATGTAACACATTGAAAAATTATCAATTATGTGCAAACAGATGAGTGATTTTATACAAATATAATTTTGTTTTAAGAATTAAAGAAATGTCAGTGCACGTTGATTATGTAATTTATGTTTTTAAATTGTTACAATTAGAATCAACATATCGCAGAAACCAGATTCATTTTGTTTTAGATTTTGCAACTGTAACAAATGAGATGCACAAAAACAGTAATAAATATACTTGAGCCGGTAAAATGGAAGGTGCATTTTATAAAGATGCTGGGAGGTCTTAAACAAAAATACAACTGATTTCTGCAAATTTGAACTGTTTTGAAATAGCACTCTTGTCTCCTACGTTGACTGCAGCTTTATATTTTGAAGGTTATTCCTGCCATGATCATACAGGTTTGCTTTTAGACACTAAAATTTTATTAAAAATCTGTTTTGAAAGATTTATATTTCCTTGCATCACTTAATTTTCCTTCCTCCTCACCCAATACTATTTTAAATGATGCAGCACATATATTTATAAAGTTTATTTAATTCTGGCCATACACTTTAACCAAAGAAAACATTCTTCACCTCTGACCTGTACCCCAAACAATATCCAACCTGAAAAAAAAATGGCTGAAAAGAGAGACATGTTGCCACTCATCAGGACAAATGCAAGAAAGCCAAATTTCAAACAATTGCAACAATTTATCCTACAGGAGAATGGGGTACTAATTGGTTAGAAAACTGACCTCGGCCAGAATCAACTTGCCAACAAATCAGCACCCTTTTCTCTTGCAGCACAAAGAGTTGCTCCCTTTGAAATTTGGCATTCTTGCATCTGTCCAGTGTGTCTCTTTTTTCAGCAATACTACACTCATTAGTACAGAGTGACAATCTCTAACTTCCTTCAGCCCACCAACACTCTGACCCTGGCCCCTTGCACATGCCCTTGCCCTTCAATCAAACATTGTCAGATGTGGATTCCACCACCAAGGTTCTGGATTCCACCCCTCTTCATTTCTTTTTAACCACCTGCTTTAACCTTTTCATCACCCCTTCCTAATATTTTGTATGCTCGAGGTGTCCATTTTTGGTTTCCGATTATATCTTGGTTCAGTTTCTTGAATTGTACCTCTTGATATTTTCTTCTTTAAAAAGGACACCAAATATCTCTTTTATTCAACTTCAATATGACTGAAGTTTCCTGGACACACTCTCTGCAAGTTGAATGCTCAGAGTTCCTCCTCCAGCTTCTCCATACCAACACAGGCGAGATCGGTACTTCAGCAATACTCAGGACTACTGAGCCCCTCACCTTCTCTTCTTCCTCAATACCCCTCTCCTGCTGCCCTAGATTAACAATCCTGGTTTTATACATTGGAGTTCTAACATGTCTACTCTAGCACTGCTGTTGGCACCAAAACAGTAAAATGATGTTGCAAGCCTTTGTACTGTGTTCACACAATAGTTCTCACTCCTTTACATATACTTTACTAGAGTGAGTGGAGCCATTTTGCTGAGTGGTTCATTGGATTCCAGAGCAATTGATTGGTATTACTGGCAGAGTGCGAGATTAAATAGGTACAGCAGCATGTTCAGTTATAGTGAATGATCCTGTTGGGTTGGAAGCATATGCATACTTTATGGATTTGAAGGACTTGAAGACTAGTTTGAAAAACTCAAATTCCCAACCTCCAATGTACTGCATTATACGATTAAGTGCATGTTGTTATGACAAAGATTGCAACCATTTGCTATGGAAAGCACAGTTGGATTTTCAATGTTCTCCATTCCATACTGAAAGTATTGGCATTGAGATAACAGTTCTACTTGTGAACTTAACACTGGCGGGCTCTTCGACCAAGAATAGTATCACAGCTGAGCCTCACTTAACATCCAGTCAGAAACAAATAATAGCATGTGCCACTGGATAGTGATCAGGACCAGGTGGTCAACTTGTCCTCCTCCACCACCCAGGACCCTAGTTAAGCTAACAAGCCCAAGGCCTTTTGCTTTGCCAAGTGCTGCACCACCTTCACTCAATCCAGCAGAGGAAGCAAAGAGATCATTTCTTCAAGACATTTAAACAACATTCAGGTTTGTTGTACAGGTAGATATTTTTGAGGTGCTTCTAATGTAGTTCACTTCCATGTGGTTGGATTACAGCTGTAATTCCTCAGGCAAGGATAAAAAGTGATGAGAATATGGTAAACTCTGTTACAGAGAGGATATCAGAGGGTCAAACTACAAGAAAAGTTGCAATATTGTCAAGAGAGAGGAGTCAGAAAAAGTCTAAAATTAAAATTCGATGAATTATTCTGGTCCTTGGTAACTGCAGTGTATGTGGGGGGGAGCTGGAATGGAGTGTGCTTTTTGAGGCAGCTGAGACAACACAATCTGTTCATCATTTCAGAGGTGTATAACAGATTAACATTGTGACCTTCATCTTGGTGAAAAAGTCTATGCTGAATTTCTTCCTGTGGCCTGACTTGTTGCTGCATTGCTACCATGCCCTCGCAATGACAGGAAGCAGAGGAAGGTGCTTACTCCATACGATATCATCACCACACCTGCGAAGAACTGTGGGAAAAGCACATCATGTCATCAGACATGTCCAGTCTTAAACTCTAGACGGATTGCTCTTCTTCCCCCTCCCACCCAGCCTGAAGCTGCTGACTTGTGCTGGGAGGTTAATGAAGCAAGTAGGGGAAAATGGAGGGGATTTGGAAAGATCAATGAGCATTCCTGCTGGAAAGTAAATGAGGGAGGGGGGGGGGGGGGGCGCTATCGTATTGTTTGCTGATGTTCATTCACCATCTGGGCTCACAAACACACATGGCAATTTGGATGAGGCACCAGGGAGCTTCAGGTTCCCCTGAAATTAAACTCACAAGCCAGCGAGTCAGTGTTTAAGGAAGGGTGAGGGGGTACAAACTAAAAAAAAGATCTACCAGTAAAACAATTTTTTCCAGAAGTATTGCGTCAGAATCATTTCATAATCTTAATACAACCTTTTAGTAAACTGTTTAACTTGGTTTTTAACCTCCTTTTGAAGGTTAATCTAATCGTGATGCATAAAATGACAGATATTCAATAAGATCGACCAGGACCAGTGTGTTTGTTCTAAGCCAAAAGAGCTCTTTATCAAAAATATTGGCTAAAACAATAACTATTGGGAGCCACAAGATGAAAATAGTCAATCACAAATTGCTAAGTGCCTTTGGTAGAAAGCATACTTTGCATAAAGTGCATATTAATTAAATTTATATAAATCAATAGAATTAAAATAGTCCCAACTCTGAATTATCGCATTGATGTTTTTCTTGATATACTTCATTAGTTATCATCTTTAAAACAAACTTTAACTTAATATAATTTATTCAACTATTAATTTAGCGATTAAAAATAGTTTTGAATAGGGCATTTAGAATCATTTATAGGTTCAACTATATTAAAAACAATAATGATCGCAAGTATAAAACCTCTTCTTTGAACCAAAGGTATTATCCCAATAAACCATTATTCAAACAGGTTTATTTAGAACACATTAAAATTAAATTGGAAACCTAGGATTCTCTCTCCTAGAAGGCCGTCACTGCTCAATCCAAGGGCAATCAAAAGGCGCGCTGGCAGTGGTTAGCACTGCCACCTCACAGCACCAGGGACCTGGGTTCCATTCCCACTGCAGATCAGTGTGTGTGTGGAGTTTGCATGGGTTCTCCGGTTTCCTCCCACAGTCCAAAGATGTGCGGGTTAGGTTGATTGGCCATGCTAAATTGACCCTAGTGTCAGGGGATTAACAGGGCAAATGTGTGGGGTTACGGGAATAGGGCCTGGATGTGATTGTGGTCAGTGCAGACTCGATGGGCCGAATGGCCTCCTTCTGTACTGTAGGGATATGATATGGATCAAATGTTAGGTAAACACAATCATGGTACAAATTAGAAAGTGCAGCAGTCTCCGAGCTGAATGGCCTATACTCCCATATTCCTCTGATTCATACATTTCTTAAATTAGGATTATTACTGCTTTTAACAACCAGTAAAGGCTTGCTTTTGGTTTATGTGCTGGACTGAATCTTCCTAAGATATTCAGGTCAAAATTCCATGTTAAAGGATAATTATCCCACCGAGTTTGGGTTCTGTTCTGGCAACAGCCGAACAATGATAAAGAATCCTGTTCATATTCAACAGGAATCCTGGACTCAGAACTTAATTCGATATGCAAATTTAAATAATCTAATGAAGGAAGAATTACTGTGTGCTACACGTAACAAAGATTCATTAGTTTATTTTAAAACTAGATTAGTGACTTTGTTCTATAAACCACACTGAAAGTTCTTTCTGACGAGGTGATCCAGTTTCTGGAGGCTATGCTGCTTCATCTGGCTAATCCAGGAGACATTGGTTCAGTTTGAATTCTGCGACAAGAGGGAATACAGCCAATTCCATTCAAATCTCATGTGCAACTGGTCCTGCTGACTCGATACAAACTGAAAAACACCCAGTCATTTCCTGTTCACTTTAGCAGCTTTACAAAACAGCTACATCAGAAGTAAATGAGAGTTTTCAGCCAGTTCAAATGCTGACCATTCAGCTGGATAGTGCATGAATGAGAAATGAACAAGCATGTGTATTCAATTCAGAAGATTAACAGTAATGGAATGAGTATTTTATACATAATCATTTCAAATGTATGATTTTTAAAATACCATTTGAAAAGGCAAGAGTAAATTTAAAATACCTATAAACACTCACCGCAGCAGCTGCTCGGTTGTTGTATTTGGCCGAGCCTTTAATAGATGTTGGGTCAACGGATGATGCATTGGTAATGAAGGCAGTTAAGTACAGAACTGTAGCACCCAAGTTAAAATATAGACTCTACGGAGAGTGAAGAACATATGTAAGTTGTCTCAAGTTGCAATAAATACATTTTACATATTTCTTTTTCATTCTAAGAATCCCTATCACAAACACAAAATTAAATTGAGGTACAGTTAAGGGAATCAGAGATTTGGAAGTCCTGCTGAGTGTTATTCATGGGATGTGGGTGTCACTGGCTGGGCCAGCATTTATTTCCTATCCCCAATTGAGTGGCTTGCTAGGCCATTTAAGAGTCAACTTTGGGTCTGAAGTCACATATGGGCCAGACCAGGACATTAGTGAACCAGATGGGTTTTTAATGACAATTTCACAGTCATCATTCTACTAATTCCAAATTTATTGAATTCAAATTTCCCCATCTGCCATGGTGGGATTTGAACCTGAGCCCCTAGAACATTCCCCTGGGTCTCTGGATTACCAGTCCAGTGACAATATCACTGCCTTCCTATTTAATAAACCACTTATGTAAAAGAATTCCTCCCCAGTCATTCCCCTTTATCTCATGGAGGTCCTGTATGAACCTAGACAGAATGTTCCACCATAGGATTAGGCTTAGTTGTGATGCCTCCTACCTTCACCATTAGGCCTTGTGTTGTCCCAGCTGAGATCAGCTAACTCAGCATAACCTGAACCTAACGTGCCATTTTTAGCCAAGGTTTACAAAGATTCCCCATTTTTGTTTTTTTTAAAATTACTTTTCACGCGTTTATTGTAACTCATTTCAGTCAGAAGGCAAAAATGAATGATATACCTTTTCTTAGGAATTGCTACTTTGATCACCTAATAAAATCAGCCATTCTGCAAAGCATGTCAGAGAAATCTCAAAATGAAACCTCGCTCAATAAATCCAGAGTTCGAGGTACAGACAGGAATCTGAAGTTTGCCATATTGAAGGCTATATCTCAGGATCCAGAGTAGACAAGACCAGGTGACAGACTAGTCCCAGTGCGGGCAACATCTACTGAAGTGTCACTTCCAGGAACGTTATGAAGGGTTAAAGCACAGTTGTACACTTTTGCATTCTGCACTATCAAAATAACTTGGAGGGTTTGGAAGCTGGACTAATGCAGCCTGCAACAGGGCAAGTTTTATATCCAGGGCTTGACCTACAATACAGGAAAGGTTTAATGTTGAGATTTCCATGAGCCCCACTGATTATGTTTTATTCAGCTGCAAGCTTCAGGTACTGCTGGGAAAACTCATCCACTGGGAGAACTATTCTGTCTTGAGGATTGGTGCATGATCTTTTTTAAGCTACTTAGTGTACAAAAATCCAACTCATTAGGTTGGTTGCTTTGCAATTTGGTGAGACCTTGAACTCTCTGTGAAAGAGCATTTGGTATAGCAACACGGGTTATAAAAACCAACTGCATTCCCTCTTGGGATTCGATCTCCATGACGAACCAAGACTAGGTTGGAAAGTTCACTCATCACCCTGTGCTGTGTACAACCCATCTTATATTCTGTATACAAAAGTAACGTACCATTTAAATCATAACCAAGAACAATTGCTATGACAACATGAAGTTGTGGTGCAATTCTCTAATCACTCCCACAGCCTGTGTTGAGACCGACTTGCATCTTGAAAGAGAACAAGTTACCAAGGAATGTCGTCGAAATGAAAAGACTCCGTCTGGGGCTCAAATTGTGCTCTATTTGCAACAAGGTCAAAAATCCCAAAGAGTATTAAGCTCCACAATATGATAACAAAAATTAACATGGCCTTTGTATGATAAACCCAAGTACAGAAAAGAAAATCATTGGGAATTGTAGAAACCTAAAGCAGAGAAGGTGGCCATTTGGCCCATAGTGCTGGCTCATTGAAAGAGTTACTATTGAATCTGCTTCCATCACAATTTCAGGTACATCATTGTCGTGCAACAAAAACCTCTGCTCATATTGCCTCCTGGCTCTTTACCAATTACCTTTCAAGAAAATAGCAACAAGGAGAAACCAATGGAAGGAACTGATTAACTGAAACAAACTGATCCCACTCCTGACATTGAGGGGTGGCACAGTGGCACAATGGTTAGCACTGCTGCCTCACAGTGCCAGGGACACAGGTTCGATTCCCAGCTTGGGTTGTTTTTTGTGTGGAGTTTGCAAATTCTCCCCGTGTCTGCGTGGGTTTCCTCTGGCTGCTCTGGTTTCCTCCCACAGTCCAAAGATGTGCGGGTTAAGTGCATTGGCAATGCTAAAATTGCATTGGCAATGCTAAAATTGTCCGTTAGTGTCAGGATTAAATGTATGGGGTTGTGAGGATAGGGTCTGGGTGGGATCATTGTTGATGCAGGCTCGATGGGCCGAATGGCCTCCTCTGGCACTGTAGGGATTCTATGATGTAAATTAGGAAGCCTGTTGCCTGCAGTCACAGACCCCACTTGTTTCTGGAGTGTCACTTACACTAATTTGCTGCTTTTTTAAAAAAAAAATGGAACCTACCAGATGCAGCCAAGGCACCATTGGCAGTTTAGGTGCGAGATTCAACAGGTAGAAGAGAAAGAGAACAATGGTAAGTATCCACAGCAAGATGGCCACAAAGATCACCCATCCAAAGGCACCATCACCAGATGAGATTCCTGAGCCAGCAATCAACGCCCACACCAACAAGCCAAAAACCTGCACAGAACAAAATAAAAAAAACTTTAGAAAACAAAACACTCGTATTAATATAACATCTCTCACTCATTGCTTCACAGTCAATTAAGTATTTTTTGAAGTGTAGTCACTCTTATAGGAAATGAAGCCAATTTCCACACAGCAAACCCCTGTAAAACTGCATTGAGCTAATGTCCAGATAACGTGTTTTAGGAAAGTTGGTAGTTGCATCAATATTGGCCAGGACATAAAAGAAATTCCCCTGCTTTCCTTCAAAACAGTGTAACAAGATCTTTTACATCCACTTGGGATTAATGATTTGTCTGAAAAATACCACCACCCAACAGTGCAGTATGGATTATGTGCTCAAGTCTTTGGAGTAGGATTGAACCCACAGCCTTGTACTACTGAGCCATAGCTGATCCTTAGCATAAAGCTGAGAATGGCAAGGGCTCTTTTTTTTTTGCTTGGTAGCATAGAACTTGAGTTTTGCTAAAAAATAATGAGACTTGCTGTCAAAACATTTAGGGAACAACAATTTATACTACTTGAGAAAAGGGTGCTGATTGGTTGGCAAGTGGGTTGAATGACACAAGCATTGCCATGAACAATGCACCAAGGAACAGTTAACTGCCAAGCTTTGTTTAAAACGCAAGCAAACAGGTTGGCAACATCCTGCATTATGGAAATGAAGCTTGACAAAAACCACAGCATTTCCCTCCAGGCCTTCAATGCAAAGGCACATTCCACAAAGAGATGGGCAACAGGCTCTTCCCCACCGCAGCCATCTCCGAGCGCAATGTGTGGAGGAAGCAAGCTTCCAGATATATAGGAAGGCTCAGGTGGGAAATGGCCTTTCCCACCACCAGTCAGGCTATGTCTTGATGCTTGTTTGAAAGATCTGGTGATGAGGCATTCTGCCAAATCACTTTGAAAATCTGCTCCGGGAACCATCCAACAGGATCCTTTCCTTGCAGAGCCTCTATGTGCAGACCAATAATTATGGTCACAGGTGTTTCTCTGCATAAACTTTTCTAGGTGGTATGACAGTCCAACTGCTTCACAGTAACATTGGCCAAACCATCTTTCATAAAGCCAAGGCTCAGCACTTGGGTGTTTGCACAGCTTGATAGAACTGCACACAAGATGGCCATCAGGATAACGGGCATTGTTGACCTTTTCCTCCTTTAACTAAAGGTTTGATCATTTTGCTCCTTGTGCAACCACACTTCACTTAGCTGGAAGCTGAAAAAGATGACGGTTGGGTGATTACCCAAGCACGGGAGTGAGGAATGGGCCAGACCGGTGGCACATACAACAACAACACCTAATGACCAGGTTCTTATGTGTAATGGAGACAGAGCATTGCTTCCACATTCCTGGTTGTGCAACACGCTCCTTCCAGTTCTTAACTGCACACCATAGCCCCTCTGAACCCTATTGCCAGCACCTTCGGGTAATTTGACCTGAAGAAGGGGACGAAAGGATCAATTGGCCCCATTCCCAAAATGAATATGGTCTCACTCTTGCCTCGATTTGCCACGACTCCAGAGGCCAGTTCAAACCAGTTACATAATAAAAGCAAAATATTGCAGATGTTGAAGGTCTGAAATAAAAACAGAACATGCCAGACCTGCTGAGTTTTTCCTCCAGTTGCTGTTTTTATTTCAAACTGGTTGCAGTTGCTTATCCATTAAATCAACACTAGATCCAAGCAGAAGGCGGCGAGGTGACATTGTCCGTTTACAGAGAGGCTTTGACCAGAGTGCCTCTGCTACCCAGCATTTTCATCCCTCTTGTATCCACATCTTTCCTGATGGATTTGGCACATATTAAACAAGATGAGGGAGAGAGGGTAGCCTTGCTGGACTCCAGATAGGATAGGCAATCTTTCCAATTCTCACTCTGATTGAAACCGAGCTACTGATGTTGGTGTAGAGCAGTTGGATCCACCTGCAGATTCCCAACCCAAGCCACACAACATAGAGTATATTCATCATGTGTGAGAGAGATATTCTGTCACAGGCCTTCTCCTGGTGCAGGCTGATGAGTCAGTGTCCACCCGCTTGTCCCGCACATTGCCTTCTGTTACTTGGGGGTTTCATTGCCCAGAGATCTTCCTTCCGGGTACAGTGGAGGTCTGATCAGGGTGGATCACCAACTCCAGAGTAGATCTGACCGAACTGGCAGTGTCACTGGACAGAGTTTTGTGGAGTCCACATTCAGCAGTGAGATGTGTCACTAATTTCCTCTCCTTCCCCTTACAAAATAGGACAATGATACCTTATCTCATGGATTCCAGATTAGCGCAAAATGTTATCAGTGATCAGGGTTTCTGATGTAGTTTGCATTTGCATCTCATT
Organism: Mustelus asterias; assembly: GCF_964213995.1. Classification (NCBI taxonomy): domain Eukaryota; kingdom Metazoa; phylum Chordata; class Chondrichthyes; order Carcharhiniformes; family Triakidae; genus Mustelus; species Mustelus asterias. Next base: position 51,603,123 of record NC_135804.1, on the reverse strand, counting down.
AAATTTAAACAACTCTTGCATTTTAAAGGCGAGCAGCTCGTGCAAAATTCAAAGCATTTATTAGTAGATGTTCTCTTCATGAAGTCACACTACATCTGTGCTCAAATGCAATCACTGTCAGGAACCATTGACTGTTCTTTTAACAGTTATTTAATTGATGGCGGGCTTGAAGATTTCTCTACCATTAGGATTGATGACAGTTCTAAATAGTTCTTCTGGTGGTTCTGTTTCAGTGGAACAATAAATGACTGGAATTGGCATTCGGACGTGTAGGCTGAGTTCCCTAGTTTGCGGGTTTCAGCTAAGGATGCACCAGCAGAATTAAAATTGGCCTTAATCTTCCTAGGCTAGCAAGGGAGAAAGAGTGGGGCAAGGAGAGGATCTTGCTTTCCTGTCATATGTCCCCCCCACCTCCTATCATTGCTTGTGTGCGTGTTTGCCAGCATCTACAGCAGACAGGAAGCAACACTTTAAAATTGCCCAAAATGAAGCGTTTGGTGTTTACAAATCCTCCATCAGAAAGAACGGTTTGATTCTTGTGCCTTGTTGTTTTAAGGACTGGTCCTTTCTCCTCCACTCTTGCATTTCTATTGTCAAGCCACTGCAGTGAAAACAATGGCCTCAGTGTTAGGCTTGTAATGTGTTGTCATAGTGCATGACGTGCTTCAATAAGCTTCCCTTATCAGTACAAAACCTCTCTCGAAATGTAATCCTATGTCATTGAGGTATTGTTGTTCCTCGGACTGCAACAGCATCAACTGGTAAAGTGTGGAACTGAGCACAATCTGTTATCTCAGCCAGGATAGCAGCACGGGGCATTGTAATTAGTCGTGGCATTAACCGACTAATTAAGGCAAAAAGTCAAATCAGGTTTCCCGCTTAAACCCATTCTCTGCTGGAAAGTGCTTACACGTGGATGGTGAGGTGGCCAAAATGCGATGACTCTTTGGATCAACCGATTTGATCAGCACTTGAATGAAGGTACCAGACGGCACTGTACCCTCCCTTGGACAAACTACGTATGTTCATTCTGCCCCTTTCACAATCCCAGCCTGCTGCATGTGTCAAAAATCACCATTACTGGCTTAGAAACTGAGGATCAGAAATACTACAAAGAGGGGAATTGCTTGCTTTTTTAAAAATAAGCTTAATTCTAATTGTTTTACTTTGAAATACACTAAATACCAGTATAAAGACTCATCATTAGATTTTGCGAGACTTCTCCAGATTGTATTTAAATTTAGTTTTAACAAGACATTGGCCGGGATTCTCCCAAAAAAATTCGAAGTCCCCAATTTGCAGGAAAAGGGGAGTAAATCCCGCTACCAAAAGAGAAAATGCTGGAAAATCTCAGCAGGTCTGGCAGCATCTGTAAGGAGAGAAAACAGCTGACATTGAGTCCAGACGACCCTTTGTCAAAGAGTAAATCCCACTTTTTTTCAGCATGATTTCCAGAATGAATCTCTAACACGCTGCATCAGAGTGCCTCAGTGGGATTCTGTGGGCAGGGCCTATTCCCACCCGAGGCTGGTAGCATAGCAGTTGAGCGGGCTACAGCGCATGCGCCGATCTGTCAGCAATAGCCCCACACTGCTGGCCTCCCGACCGGCCCACCTCCTGATCACTGGCCTCCCAGAACTCCCCGGGCAAGCTCCTGCCCCCCCCCAACGATAATCCCAACCGCCCCATCCAGCAGCCTGGACACCCTACCCCACCCACATGGCCAGCCCTGATCACCCCTTCCCTACCTCTGCCTGCAATCCCAATGCAGAGTGGCAGCGGGATCCCACTCCCTCCCCCACTGCCTGGAGGACAGTGCCAAAGAGCAAGTCCAGAGAATCGAGCCCCAGCCAGCTAATGAAATGGAAAAGATGTCCATGTGCTAACAGTGTGGAGCTGATTACCCTAACTCTTTAGCGGAGACACGCGAGAGGCCGTGACGCCCAGTGGGAAGCCCACGAAACGGCCTCCACTGACATCTCTGGGCCTGCTACGCTCGGAGAATCGCCCCATTGTCTTTTAACAATAGGTGTTCCTGCCCTCTCAGACCACAAACATAAACCTGTTTTTGTGGATGCAAATCACATCCTTCATCACTTTCATTGTTTGTTAACACTGGCGATAAGAGCATGTGTTCTGGAGCTCCAAATAACATTGGCATACAAACATTTCAAATGTGTCACTTTTGTGGGTTCAGTGAAAAAGAGTATTATGAAGACAAATCACGATATGTAGATGATGTGTAATAGAAATAGTCCTCAACCAATAAACCAGACGTGGAAAATACCCTCATTAGTAAGTTGCAACACTGAGTTTAATAATTATTATTTGGTGGATTTACACCGCGAGTGGTGAAGAGCTATTTTCCTGATAATGTGCTACATGTTGCCATCTCCTATACATTATTGCATACCCACACGGGTCAATGGCAATGCTGCAATACACGTGCCGCACCTGTTCTCCAAGCTCCCTCTGTAAAACTTGGGATTTTGCACAGCGTGCATAACACACACTTTGTAGATGAATTAGTGGATCAACTACAACAAACAGACTTGCAAAGCACATGGGCCTATGTAGTGGCACACACTGAACATCAGTGGTTATTGTGTCCACTGTTTCAAGAGCTTACAGATGTTTACTGAATAATTGCCAGTTCAGGCATGACTGGAAGCACTAAGTTCCGTTACGAAGACAACAGGCACAGGACATTGGAGTTGAAGTACTTGTTCAGCTGCTACTCAAAATAAAACTCATTGTGTTGGGTACATTGATGCCATGTCACTTGAGCCCTCCCACTTAATGCCAAAGAACCATTGTTCCATTGCACAGCTCACTGGAGGCTGTAGCCTCTCCCGACAGGTTGCAAATATCTTTTTTAAATTTTAATCATCCATCGGGAGGGATCCATTTTCATTTTTTTTAAAAACAGGCACACCAAGCAGTCTAATGGAAGCTTGCTGGGAAATGGGGACAGGCAGAAAAATTGCAGCCAGCTTAGTTAAATAAACATGAGGCATCAGCTAAAAGCTAGAAGGAAAATAAATCACAGGGGCGGCTAATGCGACTCCTATTTCCACGGCTCATTGGACGTATTCTAATTAACTTGAAGTCACTGATAATAAAAATAATGGAATCCTTCAAAGATGCAATAGAGAAACATCTCTTCCTGTTTCAGGTATCATGCCTTAAGAGGATGTTAGCGACCCTGGACTTCCATTGGATTGGCCCATAGTTATGCTTGGCAAGGTACTGTGGTGGTTTGTTGTCGTCTTCCACAGAATGGCTGACTAGGAAACTCTCCTGCTCTTACCGCCTGCTAGCGCATGTATTAAAAAAGGCTTTACAGGCTAACAGTTAATCCGTTTGACTGTGTTATGAACGTGCCATCCCATTTTGCACTTATTGAACCCAGAGCTTCTGGCTCAGAGGCAGGGGCGCTACCCACTGCGCCACATGATCACCAGAGAAACATACAACATGGATTTGAAAACAAAAGATCATAAATGATCAACTTTATTGAATGCTTTGAAGGAAGCAACATATTTGAATTCCATAAAGCGTTCGCTCAAAACACCATATAATAAACTCATTACAAAGGTCAGAAATTATGGAGTCAAATGACAAGTAATAGAATTAACAACAAGTTGGTTATAAAACAGATAGTCAGGGGTATAAAGATAGTTACTTGGATTGGGAAATGACAGGAAGTGAAGGACTGATAGTGGGACCATTGTTGTTCACCATTTGTACTCCAGAATTGCAAGTACAATTTCAAAATTTGTGACTGACAGCAAATGGAGGGCATGGTTAATATTGAGGGCAGCTCCAAAAGAAAAATTACAGGAAGACATTACTAAATTTGTAGAATGATCATGAATGAACCTCAATACTGGTAAAAATAAGGAAATACATTTTGGGAGGAAACAGGCCATATACTGTGGGGAAAAGAAGCGTCTAAACGGTACAGAGGAAGATGGGGATTGTGAAGTGGTAGGTGGTAAAACAGCATCACAGGTTAATGAGGCCATAAATACAAATAATCGACTATAGATCATTTCTAGATGACAAACAGGGAAGTCATGTTAAATTTGTATGGAGCCTTGGTTAGACCATTCTTGAGAATGCTATGAATAGTTCAGGTCTCTATACCAAGTATGATACAGAGGCAGTAGAGAAGGTAAAAAACTAATTTACTAAAGTGATGCCAGAACAGAGAGGTGATATCTATCAGGAAAGATTAAACAGGCTGGACTCCTTTCTCTAGAAAAGATCACTCGGCCTTCTAAATGAAGAGGGGGTTTGATGGGGTGAACAGATGTTTCCACTTCAGAATGAAGAGCCATAAATATAAGATAGTCATTAATAAATCCAGTAGGAAGTACCTTCTTTACCCAGACATAGGTTAGAACATGGAACACATTACCACAGCAAACAGTGAAGATAAGTGGCATAGATACATTTAAGGGGAAGTTGGATGAGCACATCAGGGGGAAAGTAAAGAAGGGTGTTTATGTTAGGGAGGTGGGAGGAAGCTCATGTGGAGCATAAACTCTGGCATTGACCGGTCAGTTCAAATGGCCTGCATCCTGGAAACTAATACTTTGTAACTTCAAATCATTACTCCCTTCTCCCAGCAAACAGTTAACAAGGATAGTACATTCCAAAGTATGGAGTCACATACTTGGCGGGGGGGGTCAGCAAATAAGGTCGTAAATCGATGCTTGCTTGGAAGGAGTAAAAAAATTACAATCTGTGCAAAGAAAACAATTGCCTTGGTACACACAAAGCTACTTAGCAGGAGCTTGAGTCAGGCTTGCAACACAGTGACGGCATTGCAAATAAGTTTAATGCTTGCCAAGACAGATCAGTGAAATGCAACTGGGTTTCAAAGTCCTCACAAGAAAGCAATGTGGAATGGGAGAATGTTTAACACACACCTTGTTAACTGATAACTGACGTGGATAATCCCCCTCTCATTCTTTGAGAACTCTGGCATTTTGAAATTTCATTTCTCATTCTCTGACTCATTTAGGCAGAATTGTAAGTGCCTATTGAACTCTTAGACTCTCCCACAAGGTGAAACAACCTCTCAGCATTTACCCCGTCAAGCCCCAGAGAATCCTGTATGTCTCACATTCTTCTAACTCCAGTGAGTACAGGCCAACCTACTTAACTTCTACACAAGAAAATCCCTCCATACCTTGGATCAACCTAGTGAACTTTCTCTGGTTACTCTGCTGGATACAGTTTGTCCTTTCTCTGGATATTCACCTGTTTGGTCACCATACAGATGAGCAGCCTTGAGGACAGTTTTGAACAGATGCACATTTGCTGGATATGTGGAATTGTGGGCAAGTGCAATCAGAGTAATTATATAGTGACAATAAATCCAGTCAATTGACAAATGGATTGAAAGTGAATGCCAAAATAAGCACGTTGGTTGTCAGAGAAAAAAAAATCCCAAAATTGACTTTCAAGTGAACAATATGGAAATAGGGTAAAATGGGATTTGCAAGAACCTTAGGATAAGTGGTAGGCCATTCAGGCTCTCAAACCTTTGTTGACCGTTCAATTAGATCTTTGCTGATATGAACCATGATTCCATTTAGCTACTTTTGCACCATATCCAACCTTACCAAAATGAAAATCTATCTTGAAAGTTTTAACTGACTGTCATGTCAAGTCATGAAAATAAATCAAAAGTTGCAATATTAAAATGGACTTTTGCTGAACCACAAGATGGCAGCTACAGGTCACATGACTCAAGATTGGCCACTTGTTCTGGATGCTTCCAACAGAGATTACAAGAACAAAAAAAAGAGTTCCACTTGCATCCTTTTGGAATCTCACACCCCATTGTAATCACAAAACTAAACAACTAACTAACAAACTGGCTCCCCCAGTGGAGATGATAACAAAGATATAGAGACATTGGAACCCTTAGACCTTAACAGTCACCATTTTGATTCCAAGGGAATCAATGGATTTTGGCCAGAAGCACAGAAACTGCTTGTAAGGCTTCAATTAACCCATTCATGTACCATATCATATGACCTCCATGCTACTAGCCTTGCGAACTATTTTATTACATTTCTAACCTCACAGCTCAGTCTGCTGATTGAGCACCAACTGGGCAGAATTCCAGATCTCCTGACTGCCAATGCAGCCAGCCACCATCACTGAACTCCTCGAAGCTTTTTAAATTTTAAAAGTCTCTGATCATTGCCTGACAATCGGTCAAAGCACAGAAATCACAAGTGCTGCATAGTCATTCATTTCAAGGATTTTCAGGCTGTTGCCTCCAACCAGAGACTCATCTGGCCTGAAACTTCGTCATGAAGGAAACATCCTCCGGAATTCAACTTTCTGCACTCTGGAAATCACATGAATTTAAAAATTTGTAAAAGTTGTGAAAATTTTTATTCCTACTATACATGCGTTTGTAAACATCACGCCTGCCCTCAGGACACAGGAGAATAATTGGCCCAGTATGTTTACACTGCTTTGCAGGAGTTATCGAATTTGTCCCACTCCCCACTCTTTCCCTTGTAGCACTACAATTTTCTCCCTCCCACTATTTATCCAATTCCCTTTTGGAAGTTAATACAGAATCTGCTTCCACCACCCAGGTCATCGTAATGTGCTGCATTAACAAAACCCAGTTGCCTTAAATATGTATCCTACAAGACCATAAGACATAGCAGCAGTAATAGGCCATTCAGCCCATCCAAGTCTGCTCCACTATTCAATGAGATCATGACTGATCTGATTGTCCTCAATTCAATCCCACCTTATCCCCCATAATCATCAATTTCCTTATTGCTCAAAAATCCATCCACCTCAGCCTTGAACATGCCTAACGACCCAGCCTCCACAACCCTCTGCAGTAATTCCTCCTCATCTGTGTTTTAAAATGGGTAATCCCTTACTCTGAGATTATGCCCTCTGGCCTTAGATTCTCCCACAAGGTGAAACAACCTCTCAGCATTTACCCTGTCAAGCCCCCTAAGAATCCAGTATGTCTCAGTAAGGTTGCCTCATATTCTTCTAACTTCAGTGAGTACAGGCCAACCTACTTAACCTCTACATAAGAAAATCCCTCCATTCCTTGGATCAACCTAGTGAACCTTTTCTGATTACTCTGCTGGATACAGTTTGTCCTTATTTACTCATCGAAACCCGTGATTATTTTGGATATCACAGACCTCCACTTAATTTCTTCTGTACTGAGGAGAACAATCTCAGCTTCTCCAGTCTCTTCACTTAACTGAAGTCCCACATTCCTGGTACCATTCTTGTAAACATCCTCTCCAATGCCTTTGCTTTCTTCAAGAATTAGACATTACTCCAGCTGTGGCCCTTACCATTTTCTTGTTTAGGTTTAGTATAACTTCCTTGCTTCTGTACTCTATAAGACAAGAAACCTGTCCTGCCATCCCCAGATCTCTCTATTCCTGAAAGTGCATTAAAATTATACCATTTATTTTAAATTGCATCTCATTGTTACCAAAATGAATCACTCACACTTCTCTGCTTTAAGTTGGATCCGCAATCATCGATTTCACCAGTCTATATCCTTCAAGTCTTTTGCTATTACTATAAATACCATGGTTCATAGTAATTGTTTATAGGTAATTTGTCATTCTAGGAAAGTTGTAGAAAATTGAATAAATGCAACTAAAGCAGCTCAAAGACTACACTTGTGGCCACGTGGATTCAGGGGTTAACAGAAAAAGGTAAGATCTTAAAAGGTAGGTGGAGAATTGGAGGTTTTTCTACACTGACGATAAAGAAACATAGCCCTGAAAGTTACTTTGTTTTGGGAGCGAGAGCAGCAATTAAATTTTAAAAGCATTCAGTGAACCCTGGAAGGCTACGTCATCCTAGAGATGGGCGGAGCTTAAGAGAAAGTTCTAGGGTTTGGGTTACAATTTGTGTGTGTTTGCTTGTGGGGAGGGACGGGGGTGGAGGGGGGACAGTTCTGCAGCGGGGGAAAGGCTATGCTAAAAGGTGCTGCTGTTAGCAGGCTAGGAGGCAGAAGTGTTGCCTTAAGCTGGATCTGTGCAGTTAGGGCTCAGAAGCCATTCATAGTTTGGTGTAGCTGGCGAAATTGATGAAATCCATGGGCAGTGCCAACCCAGTGAACAGCTATTAAATTAAATTGTGGCAGTAAGTCAAGGCTGGCGTGCAGACTCCAATCTACGGGAAATAAACCTTCAAAGAGGAGACTGAAATCCTGGGAGATCTGCAGTCATCGAGGCAGTATAACTTGGGTGTGGTTTTGAGGGAATTCAGAGGCTTGATCTTTGAAAATGAAAAGTTCGGAAGACAGTTTGACTCACTGACCTCTGGGTTTCATCTTTATGATCTTGTATAGTATATAGTTTACTTTATTTGTTCAAACCTCTTGGAATCTTGTGACTATTCTCTTTGCCAGTGTCTTAAATCTCAAACTTTGTCTACTTTAAAAGAAAACATTATTGGTCCTTGACTGGATCTTTCCAAAAAACTGGGGGCCTCTGGACTAGGATCATAACAGTATCCTTATCAATGTTTCCAGCATTTTCTAGTTGTGTGTCTTATGTTAACTTTAAATGATGCCGTTTACGCAATTCCAGGTGATAAATATTTATCAAAAAGACCCCTCGGGGACATTTCTCTCCCATCTGAAAAAAAACAATCACTACTCTCTGCCATCTTATTTGTCCATTAACCAATTCCATATTCATTACCACTGCCCATTGTCAATTTTATTAGCAAATCTATTATCTAGCACCTTATCAATGCCTTGCGGAAGATGCATACTACTCTCATCAACCCTCTTTGCAACTTCAACAAACTCAACCCAGTCAGTCAAATACAATTTATCTTTAGCAAATACAATCCGATTTTCATTTATTAAATCATAGAAATCATAGAAACCCTACAGTACAGAAAGAGGCCATTCGGCCCATCAAGTCTGCACCGACCACAATCCCACCCAGGCCCTTCCCCCATATCCCTACATATTTTATCCACTAATCCCTCTAACCTACGCATCTCAGGACACTAAGGGGCAATTTTAGCATGGCCAATCAACCTAACCCGCACATCTTTGGACTGTGGGAGGAAACCGGAGCACCCGGAGGAAACCCACGCAGACATGAGGAGAATGTGCAAACTCCACACAGACAGTGACCCAAGCCGGGAATCGAACCCAGGTCCCTGGAGCTGTGAAGCAGCAGTGCTAACCACTGTGCTACCGCGCCATCTGTTATTATTAATTATTAAGTGTTAATTATTTACACATTTTTCCCAAATGCTCATAAATCCTTATTTACATTCAGCTTGATTCTCTACTTTGTAGTGAACCCTGAATTGTAATATTCCTCCCTCTGTCTTCCACACTGTTACCATCCCAATCTGTGTTAGAAGAATTGAAGTTTCCCCATTAGCACTACTTTGTAGTTGCTGAAAGAGAGAGACAAAGGTTTTCATCTTTTACTCATGAATACCAAAATAAAAGAGGGAAAACATTGTATTGTAGGAGGGGAAGATGCTGATTGGTAGCACCCTTCTCATATAGAATAAATTGTTTTCTCTTAAATCAGGATATTTCCAGAATACCAGTGTGAGTACAAGATGAAAAGCTTCGACATGTCTCTTTTTTCATCAATACTCAAGTTCTGTACTGCCAAGCGATTGTTTATTTTATAGTTCTTGCATCTTTCTGTAAGTTGCTCCTTGATCGCATCCCCAATATTTAGTGGCCTATAGCAAGTACCTGTTAGCGTAATAGCTCCTCTATTAGAGTCACTGTGATACACAGCATAGAAGGAGGCCATTCAGCCTGCCAGGGTTATGCCAGCTCCCTGTGGAATAATTCAGTCAGTGCCATGGTTTCTCAATTTTAACCAAAGCTGCTCTTTGGCTCCCTCTCAGAGACATTGAGACATAGGAGGCTATTCAGCTCCTCGAGCCTGCTCCACCATCCAAACATATTATAGCTGATCATCTACTCTTACTATTCCCATATCCCTGGTGTCATTAGTATCCCGAAATCTATTGATTTCTGTCTTGAACACGCTCAGTGACTGAGTTTCCACAGCCCTCTGGGGCAGAGAATCCTAAAAATTCACCACCTCCGAGTGAAGAGATTCCTCCTCATCTCAGTCTTCAATGGCCTGATGCTTGTTCTGAGACTGTGTCCACTGGTTCTAAGTTCACCAACCAGGGGGAACATCCTATCCACATCGACCCTGTAATGTTCTGTTAGACTATTGTGCAGTTCAATGAGTATCACTCACATTCTTCAAAACTCTTAGAGAATACCGGCCTATGCAGTTTTTTTCTCAAAAAAATCCTGGCATCCCAGGGGTTAGCCTGGTGAACCTGTTGAACTCCCTCTATGGTAAATACATCCTTAAAATGTCATAGTAGCTTCTTTAACCAATATTGCTACGCTCTTTCCCCATCCTTCCTGAATACTCAAATATTAAGTTCCCAATCCTCACCCTTTTGAACTAGGTCTCTGATACTGCCACTTTGTTTTTAAATAGTCCCACATGGTAACTTGTGATTGCAGCTCACCAGCCTTATTAACCAAGACCCATGTATGTACATACATGCACTCCAAATCTATCTGAAGACATTCCATTACCTTTTCGTACCTGCCACTAAATCATTTGCATACTTGACCACCCAAAGATTTGCTCCTCTAGTTACTAAGTTCTCACCATAGTTTTTCCTATTCACTTAAATCCATCTTTATCGCCATCTGCACCATTTATTTTTCCTCCTAAACTGCCATCTACGAACTTGAAGTTATAACTCTATATGGCTTTGTCGAGTCAGTGAAAGATATGATGAGAGGATAAGACCCCAGAATAGATCTCTAGGAAACACCACTTGTCACATGCCACCAGAATACATGTCCCTCATTTCCACTCCCTGGCCTCCAGACAAACTTCTTAGCCAGGTCAAAAAGGCTACCTCCAATTCTAAACAGTCTCACTTTGTTAATTTCATCTGGAACCTCACTGAATACCTTCCGGCAATCCATATAGATAGCATCCATAGACAGAATTTCTTAACCATCTTATTAGTGGCCTCCTCAAAAATCCAACAGACATGACTAGCTCTTAAATAAAGCATACTGGCTGGGTCTTTCGTATTTGTTCATGTGTTCAGTCACTTTATCCCTAAAAGGCAACTTCTAGTAGCTTCCCCACAACTGACATTAAACTGACAAGTCTGCGTTTTACCTGGTTTCTCTCACCCATTAAGCTTTTTAAAATAGAAGAAGAAACCCTACAGTGCAGAAGGAGGCCATTCGGCCCATCGAGTCTGCACCAACCACAATCCCACCCAGGCCTTACCCCCACATATTTACCCGCTAATCCCTCTAAAACCTACGCATCTCAGGACTCTAAGGGGAAATTTTTAACCTGGCCAATCAACCTAACCCGCACATCTTTGGACTGTGGGAGGAAACCGGAGCACCTGGTGGAAACCCACGCAGACACGAGGAGAATGTGCAAACTCCACACAGACAGTGACCCAAGCCGGGAATCGAACCCAGGTCCCTGGAGCTGTGAAGCAGCAGTGCTAACCACTGTGCTACCGTGCCGCCCCAAAATAATGGAGAAGGATTTATCATTTGTCAATTGAAGGGAAAAATTCAAAAAAATGAAGAATTTTGGAAGATCACAACTAAAGCATCTGCAATTACTTTACTTCTTTTAAACATTCTGGGATGAAAAACGTCATCTAAGTTCCTTTCCTCTCCACATTGCCTTAAAAGAAAAATCAAATCCAAAAAGTACTTCCTTTCCTGAAATTCTTTTATTTACAAAAAACAAGCTGGGCTCCCTGTTCTACTTCTGGGGAAATAAAGGAATGAAAGTTAAAAATATGAAGTGTTTAATAAGATAATGAGTTGAAATATTCACCCTACAGCCATATCGACTGAATGAGATTGAGGTGTTGAAAAATCAGGCTTGAAAAATGTTTCTATGAAGGAATTTATTTGAAGCAATTCCTAATATGCCAGATTCATTCAACATTTCACTTTATTAGCTTCTTTCACAATTATTTTAATTAAATCATTTTAATCCCACAAAATTCTCTCTCACAAAAATATATTTATTTTCACAATGAATTTACTTGGCTTGATTCTAGTATAATTAGATTTACAATTTTACTAATCATTCGCTACACCCTCAGCATTACACAAAATCTTCAGGATCAAAACATACTGATAGTGAGGAAATGGGTGTAGATGTATCAAAGGCAGCATCGTATATCATTCTTTACATTTTCAGTGTTTTTTGAAACATTAAATATTTCATGATAGATCGTGTTAGAAGTTCTTCCTTTTAGAGTAAAATAAGATTTCTTGGTGATCCTACTCAACCATGTATTACCATTTTGTTTGAGGAATATTTTGATTTTGTTGTTCCACAAGAACATTCAATGGTCGGGTGGCTCACTTAAGGATGGCAATCGTACTTTACTATTTGCATAACACATGCACCACATTATTCACATACCTACAATATCAATCTCTGAGTCTGACTCATCAATATTGGTGAGTCATAATATACTGATGAGTATCATATAGAAAAGCTACCTTAGAGAGTCTTGGTCTCTTAATCGCTGCACTGGTTCTTCCCACAGTCTGCTGCACTCCCTCAGCTTCTTGCTTGGCCTCATCATCTTCCCTTTCTCTAATTGCTGTCTGCTCTTGTCTCTTAATCTTTCCTGGGTCGCTTTCTCTTATCAAGTAATAATGTGTAGTGTTAAGAACTTAACGTACATGAAATAAAATGAAACATGAATGTAAGTTGGGATTTATGACGTTCTTGGAATGTATGGTTAAAGCACATGTGAATTGTGTCAGCAGATACATCAAGTTGGCAGGGTCATGGGATCCCCGATAGCAGGCCAAAGCCCCCTCACCCCACATGGGGTGTGGCAGTTAGATATCAACTCCCCTATGACAAATCGCTTGGACCAAGGTATCATGCCACTAAGTTTGGGCCAAAAACTTTCCTCTCATGGAAATAGATACAAAGTACTCAATAAATCTTCCATTATTTTGTTGGCTGCATCTGTCTTTAATGGACTCAGATTCCTTTTACCCACTGCTAAACCATTTGTTACTCATGCCTCTGGAGTCACATGTAGGCCAGACCAGGTAAGGACGGCAGGTTTCTTTCCCTAAAGGACATTAGTGAACCAGATGGGTCTTTCCGACAATCGACAATGGTTTCATGGTCATCAGTAGATTCTTAATTCCAGCTATGTGTCATTGAATTCAAATTCCACCATCTGCCTCGGCAGGATTCAAACCCAGGATCCCAGATCAGCTGAGTTTCTGGATCAATAGTCTAGCGATAATATCACTCAGTATTTGCCTCTTAAGACTTGAGCACAACATCCAAGTACACTTCACCAGTGAAATGCTGAGGAATGTCAAAAATGTTGCCTGTTGGATAAGGTTAAAAACTTGAGGCTCTTGTCGAAGGAGTTCTTCTTGTCCCAATACTTATCCCTCAAACAATCGCCTCCTTCTGTGAAGTAACCATTCAGCCAGTCAAGCATCTGCTGGTTCTCCACAAGGACAATTTGGCAAATCCCACTCCCTTACCCTTTCCTTGTAGGCCTGCAAGTCTTAACCACACTGCTGTGCAAAATGGCTCCAGTGCTTATCTACAAAAGATAATGTATTTACACCTCAAAAATAATTAATTGAATGAGAGGCAGTTTGATATACTATGGGGCCATGAAGTATGTAGGTGCGCAGGTTTGTGGTGTACTGTGTGCGTCAGGAAAACTCTATCAAGGTACACTGGGACATGGGCTTTCCGGAAATATGGATGTGAATGCAATGCTTCCTGTCCAGTTTCTACTTGTGCTCTTTAACTTTAAGAAATAATTTACATCCAAGCAGAAGGAGGCAGGGACGTTGAGGCTTCACCCCATTTTAGGGCAGCACAGTGGTTAGCACTGCTGCCTCAGTGCCAGGGACCTGGGTTCAATTCCAGTCCTGGGTGACCATCTGTGTGGAGTTTGCATATTTTCTCAGTGTCTGCGTGGGTGTCCTTTGGGTGCTCCCGTTTTCTCCCACAGTCCAAAGATAGAACATAGAACAATACAGCACAGAACAGGCCCTTCAGCCCACGATGTTGTGCCGAGCTTTATCCAAAACCAAGATCAAGCTATCCCACTCCCTATCATCCTGGTGTGCTCCATGTGCCTATCCAATAACCGCTTAAATGTTCCTAAAGTGTCTGACTCCACTATCACTGCAGGCAGTCCATTCCACACCCCGACCACTCTCTGCGTAAAGAACCTACCTCTGATATCCTTCCTATATCTCCCACCATGAACCCTATAGTTATGCCCCCTTGTAATAGCTCCATCCACCCGAGGAAATAGTCTTTGAACGTTCACTCTATCTATCCCCTTCATCATTTTATAAACCTCTATTAAGTCTCCCCTCAGCCTCCTCCGCTCCAGAGAGAACAGCCCTAGCTCCCTCAACCTTTCCTCATAAGACCTACCCTCCAAACCAGGCAGCATCCTGGTAAATCTCCTCTGCACTCTTTCCAGCGCTTCCACATCCTTCTTATAGTGAGGTGACCAGACTGCACACAATATTCTAAATGTGGTCTCACCAAGGTCCTGTACAGTTGCAGCATAACCCCACGGCTCTTAAACTCCAACTCCCTGTTAATAAAAGCTAACACACTATATAGGCCTTCTTCACAGCTCTATCCACTTGAGTGGCAACCTTTAGAGATCTGTGGATATGGACCCCAAGATCTCTCTGTTCCTCCACAGTCTTCAGAACCCTACCTTTGACCCTGTAATCCACATTTAAATTAGTCCTACCAAAATGAATCACCTCACATTTATCAGGGTTAAACTCCATTTGCCATTTTTCAGCCCAGCTTTGCATCCTATCTATGTCTCTTTGCAGCCTACAACAGCCCTCCACCTCATCCACTACTCCACCAATCTTGGTGTCATCAGCAAATTTACTGATCCACCCTTCAGCCCCCTCCTCTAAGTCATTAATAAAAATCAAAAGAGCAGAGGACCAAGCACTGATCCCTGCGGCACTCCGCTAGCAACCTGCCTCCAATCCGAAAATTTTCCATCCACCACCACCCTCTGTCTTCAATCAGACAGCCAGTTATCTATCCAATCGGCCAACTTTCCTTCTATCCCACACCTCCTCACTTTCATAAGCCGACCATGGGGGACCTTATCAAACGCCTTACTAAAATCCATGTATATGACATCAACTGCCCTACCTTCAACACACTTAGTTACCTCCTCAAAAAATTCAATCAAATTTGTGAGGCACGACTTGCCCTTCACGAATCCGTGCTGACTATCCCGGATTAATCCGCATCTTTCTAAATGGTCGTAAATCCCATCCCTAAGGACCTTTTCCATCAATTTACCAACCACCGAAGTAAGACTAACTGGTCTATAATTACCAGGGTCTTTTCTGTTCCCTTTCTTAAACAGAGGAACAACATTCGCCACTCTCCTGTCCTCTGGCACCATCCCCGTGGACAGTGAGGACCCAAAGATCAAAGCCAAAGGCTCTGCAATCTCATCCCTTGCCTCCCAAAGAATCCTAGGATACATTTCATCAGGCCCAGGGGACTTATCGACCTTCAGTTTATTCAAAACTGCCAGGACAACCTCCCTCCGAACATCTATTTCCTCCAGCCTATTAGCCTGTAACACCTTCTCTTCCTCAAAAACATGGCCCCTCTCCTTGGTGAGCACTGAAGAAAAGTATTCATTCATCACCTCGCCTATCTCTACTGACTCCATACACAAGTTCCCACTACTGTCCTTGACTGGCCCTAACCTCACCCTGGTCATTCTTTTATTCCTCACATAAGGAGTAAAAAGCCTTGGGGTTTTCCTTGATCCGACCCGCCAAGGACTTCTCGTGTCCCCTCCTAGCTCTCCTAAGCCCCTTTTTCAGCTCATTCCTTGCTAACTTGTAACCCTCAATCGAGCCATCTGAACTTTGTTTCCTCATCCCTACATAAGCTTCCCTCTTCCTTTTCACAAGACATTCCACCTCTTTTGTGAACCATGGTTCCCTCACTCGGCCATTTCCTCCCTGCCTGACAGGGACATACCCATCAAGGACACCCAGTATTTGTTCCTTGAAAAAGTTCCACTTTTCATTAGTGCCTTTCCCTGACAGTTTCTGTTCCCAACTTATGCCCCCTAATTCTTGCCTAGATGTGCAGGTTAGATTGATTGGCTATGCTAAATTGCCCCTTAGTGTCAGGGGATTAGCAGGCTAAACACATGGGATTGTCACTGCAGGCTCAAGGGGCCGAATGGCCTTCTGCACTGCATGATTCCATGATCTTAGCCATATACTCCAGTCAGTAGAGCATGGCATGTATCATCCACTTCCCTGATAGCAGCTTGTTGCTTTCTCCTGCACATGTCACTGATGTAACCGCTAAAAATAAATCTCCAGTACATCTTTGCTCTTTGGAACTCCCTCACTGGATACTGCCAGTTTCCTTTAGGAATTCAAAACTCATGACCAGCAAGTCTGGAATTGCTACCACAACCTGACAAGGAAAGCACGCAGGACCTGCTTATAAGAAGGTCCTCCTGTAAGTCTTAGAAGTTCTCCAACCCCACTGATCTGGATGTGCAGAATCTTCCTCCCCATGTTTCTGCTCTGAAGCAGAGTTAGGAAGGCTTGTTTATGTTGCTGATAAGGCAGCACAGTGGTTAGCACTGTTGGCTCACAGCGCCAGGGACCAGGTTCAATTCCAGCCTTGGGTGACTGTGTGGAGTTTGCACATTCTCCCTGTGTCTGCAGGCATTTCCTCCAAGTGCTCTGGTTTTGTCCCAAAGAAGTGCAGGTTACATGGATTGGCCAAGCTAAATTGCCCCTTAGTGTCCAAAGATGTGCAGGTTAGGGAATGGCAGGATAAAATTTGTGGGGTTACGGGATAAGAACAAAAGAACTAGGAGCAGGAGTAGGCTATCTGGCCCCTCGAGCCTGCTCCGCCATTCAATAAGATCATGGCTGATCTTTATGTGGACTCAGCTCCATTTACCCACCCGCTCACCATAACCCTTAATTCCTTTACTGTTCAAAAATTTATCTATCCTTAAAAACCTTAAATACATTCAATGAGGTAGCCTCAACTGCTTCACTGGGCAGAGAATTCCACAGATTCACAACCCTGTGTGTGAAGAAGTTCCTCCTCAACTCAGTCCTAAATCTGCTCGTCCTTATTTTGAGGCCATGCCCCCTAGTTCTAGTTTCACCCGCCAATGGAAACAACTTCCCTGCCTCTATCTATCTATTCCCTTCATAATATGTTTCTATAATATCTCCCTCATTCTTCGGAGCCTGGGTATGAGTCAGTGATGCCTCAATGGACAGAGTGGTCTTTTTCTGCACTGTATAATTCTATGTTCAGAGCTGTTGGAGGATGGCCAAGTTTCAAACAGTGGCGTGTTCATTGTTTTGGTGCTTCTTTCAAGTGATGTACTTTATGCTTGCTTACATGTCAAATTGCCCATTACAGCTGTTTATACATACTAACAGAAACTAGCCTTTAACAGCCAAATGATGATTTGGAGCCCTTTCCTTCAACCCTTTAGTTACAATACGTTTATGTCTTAATTGTTAATTAACAGTGTGAAATATATCCAAAATAAGTAAAAGAAACACTTATAAAAGCTGCAATGTTCGAGGGTCTGAGGCTCTGCACTCTGCTGTTTAATACTGAACTCAGTGCGATAGCGAACTCACTGATGCCTTTCAATATGCAAATTACGCGGCAAAAGGAACAAAAATACAAACTCAAAAAAACAAAAGATTAAGTGTGGCTATCAACAGTCAAGCAAGCATTTCCAACGAGTCACGCATATAATTGCGGGAAAAGCAAGATTTGAATTGAGCAGACTTACTAATTCCACTACCATCAATATTCCGATGGAGGATTTGAGGAAATTGATATCCATTCCGACTGGGGAGAACCTGGGACTGGTGCTGTTGCTCTGAGTCCCCGTACTGGTCTGAGTGTTCACTTTGTCTGGAAAGTCTGCCATGGTGAGATTTGGCTGCAAGCTCCCGAGAGTAAAGGTGGTGGTTGCTTCAAATAAAAGTCAGCACAGGGCTACTAAACTTCATCCTCTGCCACTAGTCCAGACAGGGTAACAGGCTGAATGTCTCGACCAGGAACCTGCCTGATGACTACTCACTGGCTGAGGGCGTTAACCAGAGTTAAACATTGACACACATCTGACACCGCTTGGCTGCTGAACAAAATACATCCAACCCCTTAACAATTATTTCCTGTTCTCTGCCATCCAATCATTGCTTTCTAGAAACGTTCTCTATAAATAACCCGGGTGTTTGTTAGATCCGATTTTATGCCTTATTAAATCAATGCCTACTCAGGTTTGCGATATGTGCATTGTATAAATTGTTGGGTGGAATTCCAGCTATTTACGTTTCACACAGCGACCCAATTTCCCTTCTTTATATTTTGTCCATCTGTCTGAGGCCAGCCAGAGGATACTGCAAACCAATGTTACTCAGACCTTGCCCCAATACAATGTTGTCTCTGTTACACTTCTGGTGAATTAAACGTGATATGAGATTGAGAAAAAGACGCAAGTACACAATAGGTCATGGACACCTGTTCAAAATATTTAAAAGGGAAAGATTTATTAAAAACTGGAGTGATCCCTTTTCACAGGAATTACTCTGAGTTGGGCCTTGTCACCATGTTGGTGCCTTTGCAGTTAGGATTGGAGTTTATGCCCCATTGAGGTTATAACATTTAATAAAAAGATGTTAACACAACTTTTCTCACACCTCAGACTTGGGCCCTTATGTTGTGCTTCTCTAATTAAAGGATACAACTATGCTGGAGACTCTTTGTCCAACACTGCTGCTTATTTGTGAAGGAGTTGGGCGGATGAAAGAGGGGGAATGACTTTGTTACAAATAGATTTTATGCTGCTTAAGGCCGAGTAATTTCTTTATTTCTCCCACTTGCTATCCACCATTACTGGTGCGGTTAATTCAAGTCGCTGGCTTTCACCACTGTGTTGGGATAGGGCATCAAAACAAGATGGAATCCCTGCTTCCAAAATGGAGGCCGTGGAGCTGGAATTGAACTTCAGTCAGACCAAGTTATGCACACAAAATGAGCAAGTCATGAGCTCTCCACTTGCTGTACCTGGTTCTTTTCCAGTTAAGCAAATGGTTGATGGGGTGACGAAGCCCTCAAGCTGAAAATGGGAATGTAATGCAAATCTAATGCAAATTTAGGACTTTGTAAATTCTTCTTAATGAAAAGTTTAACTATTTCAGCAGGACCAAGATAATTTACACTAAGAACGAGAAAAATAATTGCGAACACACATAATAAATACCAGGCATGACCATCACCTTCAAAACAACAAAACCCACAGAGAAATGGTAACAGAGCTTCCTTCGTCAGGTTTAACCATCAGAACATCGAAGCGGGGCAGATGTGAGTAAAAGACGTAAATCCACCCCGCAAAAGTAGGGGAATATGAAGGTAGCTTCTTGAATTTTGGTTTTATTTACATTAGGAAGCAGACATACTCAAGGACTGTCCAAGGCACCTTTCAAACCCTCCAAATTACAGAGACATTTAATTACCAAGTATGAGATATGTAAAGACAAGCCACGTTTGTTTTTAATGGTAAGGAATTTGTCAGTGGTGAAATCCAAAACTACCACTGACAAAAAGCTTGTAGTCTCATCCTTAGTGATGAGAAAAACTGCTAAAGCAAAAAAAACCATTTCATTGCTGAGTAGGTGATAACACTATGAGCCATTGAAATTGCATGGGTAATATTTGGAGAGCAGGAGGCCAAGGAACTGAAAATGTTAGCAACATCAAATGACACTGTCAAATAATGGATTAATTTACTGTCATCGAAGAGACAAGTTTTGCAGTGGTTGGTTGTCTTTGCCATACAACTTGAGAAATCCACTGGTATTTCTATAATATCCCATTTCCTGTGTGTGGAATAAGGAAATAAAATAAAACATTCTGTTTTGTAAACACTCAGGACAATCACACTGTTTTTAAATTGTTGGATGATCTCATAACTCCAGATGGATAAATTGCACTGGGTTCTGTGCTAATGGGAATGACTGGGAAAATTTTGGGTATTGTGAAAAATAAAAAAGCTGCTACACCTCATGCTACTTGGATACATGGCTTTTGGCACTGACATGAACTTGCTGGGGAAGATATTCAACCAGGTTTTCACAGCATTTTCAACAAAATGGTTAACACTCATCAATTTTGTCAAATCCAGAGCAACAAACACCCATTTGTGGCATTCTGTGAGGAAATATTCAAGATCATGATGGGGGAAGGGGGGATGAGTCTGGATAAAGTAGTTAGGGAGAAACTGTTGCCATTGATGAAATGATCAAGAACAAAAGTAATTTACATAACAAGCAAAAGCAACATGAGAAAATAAATATTTTAACCAGCGAGTCGTTATGGTCCGGAACACACTTCCTCAGAGTTTAGTGGAGGTAGGTTCAATCAAACCATTCAAAAAGAAATTAGATTATTATTTGAAGAGGAAGAATGTACAGGATTACGGGGAGAAGGTGGGAGAATGGCATTAAGCAAATTCATTGCCAACATGAAGGGCTGAATGGCCTTCTTCTGCACTGTAACAATTCTGATTCTGTAAATGCAAAGCATATTTATATCTTGATGCATACTGAGGTGAGATGACTATTTTGGGTCAGAATGCTCATCCTGAATATTTGATTTCAATTAAGATGTATATACAACTGGAACTTGCTAAAGTGCTGAATGATGATGTGTGACTGATTAAACTTGCAGGCACACTCAGTGAAATAGATAGGCTGAATCAAACTATGCAAGGTGGGAGAAGGTGGGACATTTTCTTACCCGTGTGAAAGAGTTCGAAAAGAAACCACAAATCTAGAATGTTTCTGTCTCTTGGGGGAATGTTTGAGCTCTTACATTCAAGAAAAAATGTTGCATGATCAAACCACAACTAGGAGTGCATCTTTCTGATGGATGCAACAAATGCAATGCTTATTTTCCAGAATTCACAATGGGACAATCTGCTATGCATTAGCAGGCTAGAAGCTCCTTTAGTGAGAATATTGAAGCTAAACTGTTATCATTTGTCCCAGCAAAGCTCTTAGAAGAATTCATTAACATTTCAACAGCTTCCCCAGAAACAAGTTCAGTGAGATAACCTTCGGATTCACCCACATGTGAATGTACTGATGTTATGCTTCTCCTGCAGCAGTACAAGTGTTGGCCCCTTTTTGTAAAACCTATCTAGGTGAAGCTGCATTTTTAGCAATGAATTAATGAAAGCAAAGTACTGAGCCCAAATGAACATTGAGCACAATGTGTGCAAGCTTGTCAAAGGTATGCCCATGTTGCTCAGTATCAGCAAGAAATTTCAGATTAAATGAAACTGAAGTTATGAATATGCCAAACAGTATAACAAATTTAAACAGAAAAATACTTCTCATTTTACAGGAATGTTTGTGACCAGAAAGCTTCAGAATCATTTGTTGTGCCTGCCGTACAGTCTGTTTTAACCCTTATACGATGGACAAAGAATTGTGAGTAGACTTCTTGTTAGTTCAACCAATATTTATCTAAAACGCAGTCAATAATCACCCACCCAACCAACAATAAGTTATCTTACAGAAAATACTAAAGTTCAAGTCCAACACTAGACCTTGACTTAACTTTGCGTGACTGGCAAGTACCCAAGCAGATATTTGCCTTTATCTGTGCGCTGGTCTCTGTAGTCCTCTGCGTAGTCTGATCCTTTGGTCTGGTCTGGCACTCTAGCTCTGGTCTTTCTTCCTTCTTGGGTGAGGTGGCTCTCCTCGTGCTGGTCATTGCTGGCGACGGTCACCATTGTTGTAGCTCGTTCGTGGGGTGAGAGAGAGAGAGAGAGAGATTCTTGGTTGCGCAGCACCATTTATACCCCATTGGGTTTCGCGCCCCCTTTGGCCATTGTCAATCAATCGATCAGGACTTGATCACCCTCATCGATAAAGTCCAATCGGGTGCTGCCACACCAATCTCTGGGTGTGTCCCCAACACAGTAAGAAGTTTAACAACACCAGGTTAAAGTCCAACACCTGTTGGACTTTAACCTGGTGTTGTTAAACTTCTTACTGTGTTTACCCCAGTCCAACGCCAGCATCTCCACATCATGTGGCCCCAACAGCCATGTCTGTAGGTGCTGGGGCACATAGGACACACACCTCCCTCCCAAATAAGGGGTTACGGTGCCTCTATGTCTGATAAACATCCCAGTTTGACCAGCAGGTGGTGAAATTTGAATCCAGAAAAAAAATTGGAATAAAAAAGTTTAGTGATGACTATGAAACCATTGTCAATTGTTGGAAAAACCCATCTGGTTCACTAATGTCCTTTAGAGAAGGAAATCTGCTGTCCTTACCTGGTCTGGCCTATACATGACTCCAGATTCACTGTAATGGTTGACTCTCAAACACCCTCTGAAATGGAGGGGAGTTAGGGACAGGCAATAAATGCTGGCCCAGCCAGCAACTCCCACTTCCCATAAAATGAATAAATAAAAATCAACATCACAGAAGCAGATTATCTGGCCTTTAACACATTGCTGTTTGTGGGAGTTTTGTTTATGCAAATCAGCTGCTGCATTTCCTACATTACCAGAGTGACTACATTTCAAAATTATTTAATTGGCAGCAAAGCACTTTGAGACATTCAGTGACCGTGAAAAGCACTATACAAACTCAAGCTTCTCTCTCATGGTAGGTGTTGCACAAATACATGTGCTGTTCTCATATTGGAATCAAGCCATCTGATTTATTGGTGCAATCCCATTAGTGTGCTGACTGCATCTTATTTATTACCTGTTTATCGAAACCTCTACATGCTCATTACTGAAGTGTTGGGCTTTTCAATAGTGTGATGTGTTCATTTATGTGATTCACCATTCAAGTTGAGTGTTGGGGAAAACCATTGCAAAATAAGTTAACAAAAAAAAGCTATGTTTCACACTGCAGCAACCTACTAAAATGGCAACATTTCACGGAAAATATACTTTCAACAAACTTGAGGTTCGGTTGTCTAGTCCTTCTTGATCGTTAATCAGATGAATATTGTAATAAATGTGAGACAGCTCCAACCCCAAGAACTGAAAGTTTGATAATTAATAATGAAACAATGACTCTTTAAATCATTCAGATAGCACCGTGATAAAGAAAAGCAAAAACAGTCACTTTCTGATCACTGGGATTAAAAGTGGGGCAGGGAGCTTTTTGGAATTTCCTATTCATGGTTGTGATTATTTTTGAAAAGTCAAATAAATCAGTGGAAAATTTTTCAAATTTGTTTACTTTTACACAATTGAAAACATTTCACTCAACCACTGAGATGCATTTGCTCCATTGTTTCTGTTACGCTATATGTAAAAACAGACATACCGACCAGATCTCAGGTTCTTGATTCTAAAGTGTGTCAGGTCACCTGCTCCTGACCAGGGTGACCATTGTAGATCTCCAATTCTGGCATGTGACCCTGAACTCACGAGAGAAACATCATCCAAGGCTCCTACTTCAATCGCCTCCCAATAGAGTGTCAATACTGACCGATGATGGCATCAAGTTTGGCTGTGGTACACCAGTATTGTTCACAATTTAAAAACAGCCATCAGGGCGACCTGAAGATGAGTTACTGCTAAGCACCAGAGCAATCATATAACAATGGTCCTTTCACGGATAGTAGCTGATTCCCATTAGTAACCAAAGCTAACGACCCTAGGGTGAATGGGAAGTTCCACTATCTGGTAAAAAAGAACCTATGTGACCCAGCAGAAAGCTACCCTTGCACTGTTTTGCTTCCATGATTTAACACCATAAAAATAATGAGTTACCAAATAAGCATGGTTCCAATCAAGTAACTAAATTGTAATCACTGTACTTTCCTAGTACATGTCTAAGTGATTGAAGAAAAAAATTGAAGGTTGATCAGTCATCTCAGAACAGATAAAATTAAATGTGCTTTTGACACTTAAATCAGATGAATTTTAACAGGAATTCAGAGCAGGCCTGGATGAATCTGGAAATGGTTCAGGGGTTAAAGGAAGCAGCAGCTTATGAAACAGGACTTCTAAGCTGATGAATTAATTTTCTCAGGATGGCTTTCCTGTTCAGGCAGGAATGGATGGTGGGTTTGGGTGCTTGTCTTGGAGGTTTCATATTGGAACACTACTGGAAGAGAGGTCTGCCCTGTTGGAATCCATCTGATTTCTTCTCTCCTCATTCAATTCCGGCCATTTTAAGCTATGTGAAGCGTCTTGGGGCAAATTACTGGATTGAAGGTGATTTACAAGTGTAAGTTGATGAAATGGCACGGTAAATTTCTGTTCAGAGTTTTAACCTTGTCAAAAGTAGTCCCCGGAAGCAGACTGACACTGCACAATCTGACAGCTTTAAACATAATTACAAGCAAAATTAGTAAAGAATACAATAACTCATTATCACATAAATGCTTTATTTCCATATATACACCACACAGATGGGTTACATCAAGTAACTTGAGAAATTTTAACAAGGGATGTCCACAGGACTGTAAATAATACAAGGCCAAGGTAACCACACACCTTTCAAACAGGAACTGAAGATCTTAAAACTACACATTAAGCAAGTACATATTGCCAACACTTCAGTTACAGAAGTGCCCTCACTATAAACAAGTGAAGCCAAGGAATTTGAAGACAAATGTGTAACTGAGGTTATCAGATGCTACATGTAATACACCCAACTTTGCACTTCAAAAGGACTGAGCATTCACTGCTTTGAAAGGGACACCTTAAACAAAACAGCTGATAAAAGCCCAGCCTTTTTAGAGTGAACTATGGAATAACTGGTATGGATGGAAATTAGGAGCTCAAATACAGGAGTTCAGATAAGTAGTCGCTTGGAGTACAGAACTCGAGCATTGCGAAAAAAAACATTTTGTCAAAGCTTTTCATCTTACACTGGACAATCACAAGGATATCAATGCAAGGGAAACAACTGTTTGGGCAATGCCTTGACCACAGTCAATCTACCTGGTTTAAATTTCAAACAACGTAGTTAACTGTCAGTCACAATCAACTGCTGCATTCTCCATGGTAATGCCTCTACAATCACAGCCCACTTGCCGACCAATCAGCACCCTCTTCTCATACAGTATAAAATTGTTGTTTCCTCTGACATAGGTGTCCTTGCAATTGTCTTGACGAGTGCAAGACAAAAAGCTTTGATAAAATGTCTTTTATTTTAGCAATACTCAAAGTTCAGATAAGATCAGACAAACTACAGATGATAACCTATTCACACATATTTATGATATACACCCAAACATCACTGATATGGAGTATTGACATTTTCTTACAATCCAAAGCTGGGAGTGCCAAGTTTAGTTGTGAGGTATTGTGCTGGATGGGAAAATTCAGCCAGAGCTGATTTACAGGTTCACATTCGTGTGTGCAAACGGTTTTGGAATATGTCTAACCTAAAGCGATGCTGTAAGGATTTTTTGCTGACGCACCATTGTGCTTTCCTCCATTGTAATGGTGCCATTAAACTCCCTTAGGTAATTTATTCTCTTCCCCCACCCATCCTCCACCATCTTTAGACAAGTTAAAACATTAGTTATAAAATAGATTCTTCATTAGAGGATGAACTTGAAAATAATAGAGTTGAGATAGAAAGCGAGAAATTGAACGACCAACAGGCAAAATTAAAATTACAAGCAAAATTAATAAAAAATATAATAACTCATTACCACATAAATGCTTTATTTCCATATATACATCACACTGATGGGTTACATCAAGTAACTTGAGAAGTTTTGACAAGAGCTGTCCACAGGACACAAGACGCAAAGGTGGTTAGACAAAAGAGCCATATGACAATCCCATAGTGAATGGAAATTGGACAATTCTGGACAGTTCGGCTTGAATTCAGATAGCTTTCAGAGCTCTATCGATAGTAAGCAGCATGGAAATGGCTCTAACATGACCTCCTGCTAACTGCAACACTTAAAGGAGCATGGTGACAAAGAGGTAAAAGGAGAGACTGCAGGAACTCAATATGTAATGGTTTCCTGGGCAGCGACAGCAACTGGATGTGATGATGGGATGGCTGCGGGAGAAGATGAACCAGGTCTGGATGGTGTGCACCCATGCAAACTCAAGAAAACTAGGGAGGAGATAGCAGAAGCATAAGATAGAAACACACATAAATCCATCGGAAAGTACTGGTGGACATCTAATCATAGAATCCCTACAGTATGGGAGGAGGCCATTAGGCCCATCGAGCTTGCCCTGACTACAATCCAACCCAGACCCTATCCCTGTAACCCCACGTATTTACCCCTACTAATCCCCCTGACACTATGGGTCAATTTGGCATGGCCAATCAACCTAACCCTCACATCTTTGGAGTATGGGAGGAAACTGGAGCACCCCAGAGGAAACTCATGCAGACATGGGAAAAATGTGCACAGTCAGTCACCCGATGCTGGAATTGAACCCGCAACTCACAAGGAATGGAGTGGGTTTCAAAGTTTGCATCTTCCATCTCAACCAGTAAGCCAAAGGTTCACTCTAAAAGAGCAGGGATCACTGGGTAGCAATCAGGAGCAGGATCCAACTTTTTCATTCCCTCCCCACAAACACCACCCATCTCTCCCAAAGCCTGGACATACACCAGTCATTCTCATGATTTATCAACTCTACATAGATCATTGCTCAAACCTCAGCCCTTCCTAGTCTGAATAGCTCTGTGTCAAAGTGTACAGCTGATCCATCAAGTCACACTGCAGAGTGCCTTACCTTTTGTCTGTGCAAATTGGATAGATGGTGTATGTATTTTGCATTTTAGTTTTTATTCTTCAATTGCATTTAATAGTGAAAGCCTTCCTGCTACTATCTTTTCTTTTTAACTATAAATATTTCTAACATCGAGCTAGAAATGTCTGGAAAAATTAATGCTGGCTGCAAAAGATATTGATGAAAATAGCCATGTTAATCACAGCTACCACTCATCATGAAAGATGCAATAGTGTAAACTGAATCAAAAGTTGAATTTATTCAGAGCTGTCATTTTGAAAAAAGTTTTCAAAAATTGGAACAAAAAGCTAGTAGCTGCAAACTCATCTCATTGGAAGCCGATAATATTGTGGAATATTTAACAAGCACTTTGCTTAAACTGAAGTGACAAGATCAGTTAGTAGCTGGGCCATGGGAATAGTGTAGGCAATGAGTAGTGGGTCTACTATTCATGTGGAAGATTATTACCAATACAACCAGGGCAAAGGCGCTGTCTCCAGGTAATTCAATACAATATCTGAAAGTTCGGTTCGCCTTCTAAGTGCGATTCCCTCTTTAAAACTGACGGTCCTTCATGGTCACTGTTGATCAGCAAGATAAAAGGCGAGCAGAGCAGATAGGTGAAGTGCTGCACGTCCACTAAGTCACAAGTGATGGGATCACAGAGGTCTGTATACTTTAAAAAAGACCCAATGGTCAACCAATGAGTAAAGAAAATACAAACCCGCTGAACAGAAACCAATGCGAGTGGAAGTACCTCGCAGGAAAACCGGAGAGATAGCTACAGCCTGAACTTTATTCCAGTGTTTCGGCCTGAGATTTAAAAATATTGGCAGGGGCAGAAATAAAGCATGATTTTTGAAACCAGGTTGAATTTGGTTTTCAGCATTTTATGATTGTAAACTTCAATTGTGTGTGTGGAGGACTCAATGGAAATATTAACAGATGCCTGGGGGAACCCCCATACACGCCTCCTTCACCACTCAGTCTTATTTTCTGAAAGACAGTTATCCAAAGGAAAAGTGCATTATACCTGCTGAAAAAGTTATTTTTTTTAAAAAAACAAATAGTGACAGAAATAGGGTATCAATGAGCCCCATTTACCCTCTACAGGTCTGATTTCAATGTTCAGAAATACCAAACAATTAACATTCTTCAATGAAGCTTTAAAAGACTGCCAGTTAAGAGAGACATACTATCATAACAGTCCCTTCGGTTGACCATCATTTGAGGTCGTGTACAATTGTCTCTCATGCACACAGCTGGGATTACACCCAAACCTGAATGGAGTCAGTAACCAATCTTTGCAGCCTTTCTCCATTCTTCCTCTGATGCCATAACAATATGGTGTTAAGCATTTTGTTTCCTGAGGTGAAGACCTGTCAGAATTCAGTCATATTCTGAGCCAATAGTAATACTGAGCTCTTCTCCCAAAATGTGTGTTTCGTGAAACCATTTATTTGTGTCCAGCACAACTGAAAGGAAGAGGAAAGCAAAATTACAGCAGCAATAGCCAAACTATTTCAACCTGTACCACTTGTTTACTTATTTAACAGGGTCTAAGGGTTAGAGCAACAGCACAGTAAATTGGTCAGGGATGTTGTACAGCATGCAAGGTCTGCAGACTATTATATGTATATACATGTACACAGGAGCTGTACTTTAAGTAGTAACTTATCACCTGCAACACAGATAAATACTTGACGCTCTGGAAAAAGATCAATAGAGTGCAATGTACAGTCTTTCTGCCTGATCCTCCCGACATTAAATATAAACTGAGATATGTAAACGCCTGCACTCATTCGGATAATAACATCTTGATTCTTGTGCAAAAGGTTCCTTTTTAAGGACCGAACCAAGTAACTCACCTGCTGACTCCTCAAAACTGGTCAATTATGTACAAAGTGCAAGTCAGGAATGTGATGGAGAACTCTTCGCTTGAAACCCATCCACCAAATTAAACATTCACTCCTTCCACAATGGCAATAGTACGTACCATCTACAAGATGCACTTGAGCAACTCACCGAGGCTCCTTCGATAGCACCTTCCAAACCCGTGACCTCTACCACCTAGCAAGGGCAGTAGATGTATAGGATCACCACCACCTGCAAACCACACACCATCCACACTTGGAACTATATCACCATTCCTTCAATGTCGCTGGTCAACATCCAGGAACTCTTGAACAGCACTGTGGTTGTACCTACACCATATGGACTGCAGCGGTTCAAGAAGGCCACTCGTCATCTTCTCAAGGACAATGAGGGATGGGCAATAAATGCTGACCTAGCCAGCAATGCACACATCCTGTGAAGGAATAAATTAAACAAAAAACATAATTGAAGGTTAATTTATTTTAATGCTTTGTTCTAAACGCTTTCGAGTTAAAGATCGAGAACGGAAACTAACAGCTCTATGCCTGGTCCTCTGTTCCTCTATATTACCCTTCACTCTATTACAACACATTAGTAAAAGTACATCAGTGAATACCTAATATTTACATGATAAAAAAACCCATATTTCAAATCAAGTGTTCCCTCCAACTATTGTATATTCGCTTGAGTTAACAGGAATAAAGAGCTAAAATAATTAGCGAGTTACATTACACCCACATATTTTCAGCCAAGTGATTTTAAGGTGGATGTACTGAATAACTTCAACCACTTCATTCATGCTAACTTCAACAAGTTAGAGAAATGAACTGTTGCACAAATTCAGTTTGCTGCAATAGCCACAGTTCAGTGTTTTACTCTTAACATGGGACTTCAGAAGTCCATTAATTAGAATAACATAAACACTGTGCAGCTACTGAGCCCCTAATTAGTGATTTTCCTAATGGCAAATCTGATAAATTACATCATGGTGTGAATCTAATAGTGTGTATTGGGAGAGTGAGGGAGTCCTTTAGATGCAACTGCTACTGGGAACAACTTTAGTGAACAGAGGCATCATTAAATAAGCTAGAAGTCACAGCTTTCTTTGGGTTTTTCTTTTTGATATGTGATCACCATAAATAGGAATTCACTGTGAAGTGGCCTTACACCCATAATTGAGTAACACCAAATGTTTGTTCAGTAGAGACTTCTAGCCGAGGCCCAGTTGCATTATCTGCTCTTTGTGACTTTTCTTCACACCTTTTGAGTCAAAACTTCTTCAAAGCTGTATTTCTCAGTTATAAGGGTGGCACAGTGGTTAGTACTGTTGCATCACAGCGCCAGGGACCTGGTTTCAATTCCGGCCTTGGATGACTGTCTGTGTGGAGTTTGCACGTTCTTCCCGTGTCTGTGTGGGTTTTGTCTGAGTGTTGCCGTTTCCTCCCACAGTCCAAAGATGTGTGGGTTAGGTTGTTTGGGCATGCTGAATTGCCCTTAGTGTCAGGGGGATTAGCAGGGTAAATGTGTGGGGTTATGGGGATAGAGCATGGGTGGGATTGTTGTTGGTGTAGGCTCAATGTGCTGAATGGCCTCCTTCTGCACTGTACAATTCTGTGATTCTAATGCAAATCATTTTTAGAAAAGGAAGTCTGCATTTCTGGTGCACAAGCAGTTTGCTAAATGTGCTGTTTGGTACAAGCTTCCCAGCAATAGCAAGTTGTTATATTAAGTTTCAGTTGACAAAGAGAACATGTCGTATAATGCTGAGTAAACATCCGAGTATACACAGGATTTAAAAAGAAAGATGATTAACAAAACTCATCAACACTAAATTCCTGTATGTGAGAAAAAAGAAGAACTTGCAGTTACACATGAGATTTCAACAACTTCAGGACATGGGACGAGCTATACAGCCAATGAGGTACTTTTGAAGGGTATTTGTTGTTGTAGTGTAGGAAATATAGCATTATGAATTTACTGGTTTAGGGATAACTATTAGCCTGGGCACCATGAAAACTCTCCTGCTCTACTCTGAATATTGTCATGGGATCTTTTCAGTCGACTTGTGCTGGCAGATGAGGTCTCAGTTTAATGTCTCATCATGAAGGACAGCACCTCTAATAACCAAAATGTGCATTTTATTGCACCTTTAACATAGTAAAATGTCCAGAGATCCTTCGCAGTAGTGTTGCTAGACAAGATTTATTACAGAGATGCATAGAGAATTTAGGGCAGGTGGCTAGAAGCTTGGTCAGAGTGGGAATTTGTAAAGAGCAACTTAAAGACAGGGGAGGTAGACAGGCTTAGGGAGGTAATTCCAGAGTTTAGGGTGGAGGCAATTGAAGGCATGGCTGCCAACTGTGGAGTAATGAAAATTGAGGATGTGGAAAAGAATTGGAGGAGTGCAGAAATCTCGAAGAGTTGCAGGAGATGGAAGGGGACAAAGCCATGGAAGGATATCAACACACGGATAAGAATTTTAAAATCGATTCATATGCAGATTGGAACTAATGGAGATCAAGCAAACATGGGTGAGAATGAATGAAGCTTGATGCAAGTTAGAATATAGGCAGCAGCATTTTGTTTGTGCCTAAGTGTATGAATGGTGGAAAGCAGGAGACTGGCCAGCAGAGCATTGGAATAGTTGAGTCCAGAGGAAACAAAGTCATGGTTGAGAGTTTCAATATCAGATGTGCTGAGGCATGGATGGAAACTGGCAATATCAAAGGTGGTACTGGCAGTCTTGGGAATGAAGAGGACACTGGATTAGAAGTTCAGCTCAGTATCAAACAGATCGCCAAGGCTGCAAATCCTTTAGCTCAGCCTTGGACAGTGGTTAGGAAGGGAGGTTGAAATGGTGTTCAGGGTATGGAATTTGTGGCCAGGATTGAGGACAATGATTTGTCTTTCAAATATTTAATTAAGTTTCTGCTCATGCAAAGCTAGATGTGAGAGAAGCAGTGTGACAAATCAGGGATCGAGGGGTTGAGGGTGGTGATGAGGCAGAGCTAGGTCAGCATACATGTGGAATTTGACTATGTTTTTGGATAATATTGCAGTATGCTTTTTTGGCTGGATTTTGTTTTGAGTATTCTGCCTGATTCCACGTTGGAGACATGAAGTTTTATTTAGTATAATTTGTGTAGAATTTGACTCTGTTTCCAGGCAACCAAGCAAGTTTACTTTATACTTTATCTCTTGGGGTAAACAAAACACAGCGGATTTACTAAATGCCAATAATTCCCTCCATAGCAAACCAAAAAGGGTATTCCATTTAAGATTACATTCTTCTTTTTCGCTGCAATCTTCCCCAAGGCGGTGGCCAAATTAAATTGAGGCTGGAGTCAACCAAGTACCAACATTGTCCCAATAAATACAATGACTGTGAAGTCAGTCACATTTTTGGCTCGCTCCTAATTTAAGCAAACATTTGTATGTATAATTCTCATCACAAAGTTCAATATATGAGGAAGGACAGAAACACTGGTTCTGACAGAACCTGACTGGTTGCAGAAGATAACTGAAGAGCACACGGCATTAGTAAAGCCAGAACAGTTGGAGAGAGGAGAGATTGGAGATATGTCTCCTTAAACTTTTTCTCCTGCCCCAGTGGCATCACTTGTGGATCAATAAACTTGCAACCTGCACATCTGCAATGATACAGTGCAAGGGGTAACACAAAACCATATCTCCCACCCTATTAATGAACTTTAGTTTGGTTGCTCAGGAAGCTCTCTGAAAGTATAGGCAAGTAACTGAGAATTAAGTATCTGCTTTTAACATGCAAATCTTCAATTTTTTTATTCATGTACAATAATTTGAAATTGGAAGTGATATAGCAAAAACTAAAAGCTTTCAAACAAAGACACACATTAATGATCTGGATAAAGGCATCAGGGAACAGTCTGCAGGTTTGTGGATTACACCAGGATGTGTGGGAATTGGGATCCTGTCTGCCAGCAGATCTACACACAATGGGGGAATTGAAATTGAGTGCGCCTGGCAATGTCTTTCAATGTGAACAAAGAACAAAGAACAGTACAGCACAGGAAACAGGCCCTTCGGCCCTCCAAGCCTGTGCCGCTCCTTGGTCCAACTAGACCAATCGTTTGTATCCCTCCATTCCCAGGCTGCTCATGTGACTATCCAGGTAAGTCTTAAACGATGTCAGCGTGCCTGCCTCCACCACCCTACTTGGCAGCGCATTCCAGGCCCCCACCACCCTCTGTGTAAAAAACATCCCTCTGATATCTGAGTTATACTTCGCCCCTCTCACCTTGAGCCCGTGACCCCTTGTGATCGTCACCTCCGACCTGGGAAAAAGCTTCCCACTGTTCACCCTATCTATCCCCTTCATAATCTTGTACACCTCTATTAGATCTCCCCTCATTCTCCGTCTTTCCAGGGAGAACAACCCCAGTTTACCCAATCTCTCCTCATAGCTAAGACCCTCCATACCAGGCAACATCCTGGTAAACCTTCTCTGCACTCTCTCTAATGCCTCCACGTTCTTCTGGTAGTGCGGCGACCAGAACTGGACGCAGTACTCCAAATGTGGCCTAACCAGCGTTCTATACAGCTGCATCATCAGACTCCAGCTTTTATACTCTATACCCCGTCCTATAAAGGCAAGCATACCATATGCCTTCTTCACCACCTTCTCCACCTGTGTTGCCACCTTCAAGGATTTGTGGACTTGCACACCTAGGTCCCTCTGTGTTTCTATACTCTGATTACTCTGCCATTTATTGTATAACTCCTCCCTACATTATTTCTTCCAAAATGCATCACTTCGCATTTATCCGGATTAAACTCCATCTGCCACCTCTCCGCCCAATTTTCCAGCCTATCTATATCCTGCTGTATTGCCCGACAATGCTCTTCGCTATCCGCAAGTCCAGCCATCTTCGTGTCATCCGCAAACTTGCTGATTACACCAGTTACACCTTCTTCCAAATCATTTATATATATCACAAATAGCAGAAGGCCCAGTACAGAGCCCTGCGGAACACCACTGGTCACAGACCTCCAGCCGGAAAAAGACCCTTCGACCACTACCCTCTGTCTCCTATGGCCAAGCCAGTTCTCACCCATCTAGCCACTTCTTCTTGTATCCCATGAGCCTTAACCTTCTTAACCAACCTGCCATGTGGGACTTTGTCAAATGCCTTACTGAAATCCATATAGACGACATCCACGGCCCTTCCTTCATCAACCGTTTTTGTCACTTCCTTGAAAAACTCCACCAAATTTGTAAGGCACGACCTCCCTCTTACAAAACCATGCTGTCTGTCACTAATGAGATTGTTCCGTTCTAAATGCACATACATCCTGTCTCTAAGAATCCTCTCCAACAACTTCCCTACCACGGACGTCAAGCTCACCGGCCTATAATTTCCTGGGTTATCCCTGCTACCCTTCTTAAACAACGGGACCACATTCGCTATCCTCCAATCCTCAGGGACCTCACCCGTGTCCAAAGAAGCGACAAAGATTTCCATCAGAGGCCCAGCAATTTCATCTCTCGTCTCCCTGAGCAGTCGAGGATAGATGCCATCAGGCCCCGGGGCTTTGTCAGTTTTAATGTTCCCTAAAAAAGCTAACACTTCCTCTCTTGTAATGGAGATTTTCTCTAACGGGTCAACACCTCCCTCCGAGACACTCCCGGTTAACACGCCCCTCTCCTTCGTGAATAACGATGCAAAGTATTCATTTAGGATCTCCCCTATTCCCTTGGGTCCTAAGCATAATTCCCCTCCTTTGTCCCCGAGAGGTCCGATTTTCTCCCTGACAACTCTTTTGTTCCTAACGTATGAATAGAATGCCTATAGAACAATAAGGCATTTGGGCAGGGGCAATGCCAGGCAGGGCATTTGGGCAGGGGCAATGCCAGGCAGGGCATTTGGGTAGGGGCAATGCCAGGCAGACATAACAATACAGGGTTGTATACTCAAGGCTGCCAAGTGGGGGAAGAAGTTATAGTTCATGAATCATTGCAGGTTCATGACCATTATCAGGAGACTGTTTGAAGGAGAAATTAAATATAAAAGAAGTAGAATCCCTCACTTTGTATATGGCCTTGGTTCGGCCACCTCAAAGATGGTGTCCAGTTTTATTTCCTGCAATGATGCAGAGATATCAAGGCTCTAAAACGGATTCAGAGGTTAGCTACTTGATTGATTTCGATTTAAAGAAACTTAGTTATCAGGGCAGGCTTAGCTCACTGGCGTTTTGTTAAGAAGAAAATTGTAGACTTTGAGGAAATATGATTGAAGTTCTATAAACAATGAGGGGATTAGATTCTGTCCAAATTTACCATGGTTAATCCTCCTAACCTTCACATCATTGGACAGCTTTTTCAAAAAGAGTCAATACAGATATGACAGGCTGAATAGCCACTTTCTGGGCTGTAGGATTAATTTCAGTATAAATTAAGAAAGCTTAAAATTAGGCTAAGTGCCAGGAAGCAATACCACCCAGTGAACAACTGACCTTTGGAATTGGCTGCCTACACATGTGACGAGTGTGGACTCACTGTAAGCCTTTAAAAAGGATTTAAACAAGATGGTGGACAATATCAGTCACCAGTGTCTCCTGGAGCTTACTTGATTGCATTTTCGATTGGAGAGGAGTTTCCCAGTAATTGTTCTCCCCAATATTGGTACAAAGCTTTCAACTGGCTTTTTCTCTCTCCCAGGAGATTGTGCGTCTCCAAGGGTGGGTTAATTTTCTGTAGGTTGAATCATATTGGATGGACCTAGTATATGGGTTAGCTGGGTTTTTTCGGCCTTTTTTTCTATGTCCCTAAATAAAAAGATTAAATGTACAATAGTGCAGTAAAAGAGGGAGAATACTGCTCGCCAAGTTGCTGAAATAATTCTCTTGCAGGAACAGTACAGTACCATTCACAGTCTCTAAAAAATTTACAAATTACTAATTGCTGCAATGATTTCTCTTCTTTGAGTACCATAATTTATAAACAATTTACTTGGGATTCAATGCAGTTCTTGACATTTCTCTGTTGGATTATTTTATAAACAATTCATATTGTTCAGCCTCATTGGAACTAGTACACGAGACAAGTTCTTGAATAAATGCAATTCTTTTTCTAATGCGTCTCTGTTTATAGCAGCAGTGCATCACTGTTTATTTTGTAAATGGTATGAAAGTTCCATGATTTATGTGCCAAGGTGTGGCTGTATGTGTGATATTATAAATAAAGAAACAGTTAAGCTTCAGTTTAAATTGTGTTGCATTTTTCACGTGTCTTCTATAAATAATAGTGGTGTCCTGGGACTGAGTGCTTCAGCCATCTGTCATGCAATTGGTGCCTTTGCTTTGCATGATACACATGGAAGGACATGGGTTAGCGGCTGGTTAGTAATGTGGTATTCTGGAACAGTACAGCAGGTCACAGGTGGCTTTTAAAACTGCATGATCTTTAACAAGCGGAAAAACAGCCATTTAATAATAAAAAAACATACCATTCCGACAAATCAGGCATTAACAAACTCTTAGCTGATGCTCCGCTACAATCAACAAGCTGAATCCCTCAACTCTCATCTAAAAGCAAATTACTGCAGGTGTTGAAATCTGAAACAAAAAGCAGAGAATGCTGGAAAATTTCAGCATCTGTAAAGAGAGAACAGAGCCAACATCAAGACTGGCTGACCCTTTGTGACAGCTGATAAAAAAACCCAGCTCTGACGAAGGATCATCCACACTCGAAATGTTAGCTTTGTTCCCTCTGTACAGATGCTGTCAGTCCTGCTGAGATTTTCCCTCAACTCTCATTCTTCTTTAGTCTCTCAGCTTGTGCTAATGAGGTTCTCTCTTCATTTAACCATTTAAAGAACCATAGAATCTCTACAGTGCAGATGGAGGCCATTTGATCCATTGAGTCTGCAACGGCTCGCCAAAAGAGCACCTTACTCAGGTCCACCCCGTTGCCCTTTCCTTGTAACCCTGCGCATTTATCATGGTTAATCCACCTAACCTATATATCTTTGGACACTCAAGGGGCAATTTTTTACCATGGCCAATCCCCATAATCTGCACATCTTTGGGCTGTGGATGGAAACCAGAGCACTCAGGGGAAATCCATGTGGACACGGGGAGTCACCCAAGGCCGGAATCGATCCTTGATCCCTGGTGCTGTGAGGTAGCAGTGCTAACCACTGTGCCACCATGCCACCCACAAAGGGTCCAACTAGGTGGCTATAAATTATTTAAATATATTTGTTACTCGTTTCTCAATTTTACCCCTCCCTCTACTAAAGCAGCATCTCACAATGGGGTTTTTTTTGCAACAGTGCCCACAGTCCTTCAACAATTGCTATGGGGTGCGACTAGCCAGTTAGAGGTAACAGGCTATTTTACCGCATAGAGCATCAGAGCAGAAAACTTTCCTATTCGTCTGCTGTTCCAATATATATATATTTTTTTAAGCAGGGGAATCAAACACAAAGACATTTCCCACTATTTCCTTGTCTTCCTTGCTACTCACAACCCCCTACCTCCTTCTAAGTACACATTCTGGAGAAAAGCTCTCCCCAGGTTATCCATACTTTCAAACTCCAAGCATCTAAA
Source organism: Mustelus asterias (assembly GCF_964213995.1). NCBI lineage: Eukaryota > Metazoa > Chordata > Chondrichthyes > Carcharhiniformes > Triakidae > Mustelus > Mustelus asterias. Next base: position 51,565,728 of record NC_135804.1, on the reverse strand, counting down.
CCATCATTCACTATGGGATCACTACAATGGGAATCACGGCAGCTTTTATTTCTGCTCTCCTCTGTGTCCATTCACAAGGTTGAGATCAGTTAATTTAGCAAAGGATCTAATTTGGGTGGTGCAATTACCGGAGCTCTTCTGATTTGATTTAATGTGGCATTTCTACATCCTATAACAGCTGAGGGACATTTTAAATAAGCAAAATCTAAAATGAAATTTGTTCTGGTTGTAAGGTCAGGCAAATACTTCATTTCCTCTTTCCACAAACACTCTGTACAAGGTGAACATGACCTGTTTAGCTGGGAATCCACCTGTAAAATTTAGTTCAAAATACCATACTTTTTCAGAAGACAATGGTATAAAATGGCTTCAATGCTTAGAATCTATCTGGAACAACTCTGTGCATACACAATCAGACCTCCTGTCTATTGTGGTCATTTGATCTCCAAACCAACAATAAATGTGCAATTCAGATATAATGCTGCATTCAGGGACCAGCTAACACCCACTGACAGACTGCACAAAGTGAATTATCCAGTATTGCAATTCAATAGCTCACTGGGCTGGTTTTCAATACCAGTTCAACCACTGTCAAAATGAGGTTTGGGACATAACCAATCGAAAAGTCAGCGTGCAAATTAATCCCTGACTGCAACTGATTGCATAATAATAAATTGTAATGTTCCGTTTCCAGACAGCACAGGGTGTTTGGTGACAAGCCTGAATTGTTTAATGCAATCAGATACAAGTACAGGCCTGCGGGAACCCTGGACTCCATGTATAATTTTGGTTCCAATGAGTAAGACTCCAAGTTTTAGTTGTAAATGTGAAATTCAGGAGTCATCACTTCTTTCTAATGTTATAAATATTTGGGAGAGTTGCGAAAGTGTGTATAATGCCATAGTACTTACTGATCTGCCCAGGGTACACAATGGCTTCCAGAGAAGAACATTCATAATAGCATTCTGCTGGAGGTTCCAGCTTCCAGTGTTTGATGCCACGGATTTGAGCCTGCCATGAGGGATTATCTACATCATCAATCTAAAGGGGAAAAAGATAAGTTACTAAATCATTTTAACATCAAAAGTAAGGAATGCACATGGTTACAGCATAAAGGCCGTGATCTGTACATGGTAACAGATCAGATAGGTCAAGATCATAGGCTTGGGGCTAAACCTACATCAGTATTATTAGGCACGCAAAGGAAAATAAACTCGTGTGATGCATTTGTAATCCACATGTTTGCAATTATGGAAATCTAAAACAGCTTCAGAAAGTTGTAGTGCAAGTTGAGTGTGAAGATCCAAACTGACTCAAGTGCCGCTTTGACTCCCTTTGTCTCTTTCCACTTAACCTTGCTGGAGGCCAAACCCTTTATCCTGGAATAATGACAGTCTTAAATCTCAAAACCAGCGATATAAGTAATCAGGCTTCATACAAGGACACTATTAGCATGTTTTAAACTGATTTTAAAATATCAATCCCAGCATTCTTTTTCTAAAGTCTTTTTAACGATCGAGCAAAAGAAATAGGAAAATCTGAATCTTGCCTCTACATACGACAGACTGCCTGGAAATGCAAGAGCAGCAAATTAAAACATCCAACCTTGCGAACAGGATAAACATTTGGCCTAAGCACTTACTGTATTATAAACAAAATGTGTAAAGGATTAGAAGCCAGGTAAACACCTAAAATTTCAGCTAAATACGTAACTCGTGTATTTGTACTGAAAGGATTAATAATCATACCAGTTTAAAAATCACATTAGCTGTTAAACTCAGTAACACAGAGACTCTCAGAAACCATAGGCATTGATTCTAAGCAGACCCAGTCAAGGACCATAAAACTCCCAGTGGCAAGGGAAACCTCAGGTCACACAACATACACACATGGCCTCCACTGAATTATGTGCAGCTGCAGCTTGTCAGTATCTGTTAAAATAAGGGACAATGAACATGGGAGGTAGATATATCAGTGGTTAGACCTATAGCTATCATACTCGCGTCTGGAAGGTGATAGATAAATAAAGAAAAAGACTTGCTTGATGATATTATAATTAGGTAGACATGCACAAGTTGTCATTGGACAACTATACCTGTGTGTTGTATCTTATGTCAACCTAACTATTAGTTGTGAGTGAATATAGATAATTTCTGAGCAAATGCAAACCTTTGATTGGTATATGCTAATTACTTGTAACCGAATTTAAAGTATAACTGTATAATGTTTGATTCAGGGCTCTCTGGTGTGCCACCTGCTGGTGTACCAGATCCCTTGCTATAGGACGAAAATAGAGGCTGTTGTTGAAACTCTGGTCACTCAAAGGGGACAGAGTCCGAAAGCAACTGGACAGCTAATTTTATCCGACAACAGTGCCTACATATTATGTAAGCACATGCCCAGATTATATATATATTTTTTAGTGTGCACAGTAATCACCAATCCGGGCAATAGCTTTCGCAGCGGCTAAATGGAGCTCTGAGCTCTTCGGTGAATTTTGTCAGAGGACAGTCTTCAATGATGAGTCATTGAATGGGGTGCACCACCGCTGCAGCCTGGGTTCCCTGCAAGGCCCCACTCGTGTTAATTTGCTGCACGAAAGCTGTCATTGTGGAAACAGTTGAGGTGAGCCCAATGTTAGCTTGGCTGGTTGAAGCCAGGTGGGTGGGTTGGGGGACCTGTGATGAGGGAGTAGTTTTTAATGGGAGGTGTTTTGGTCCATTTGTGCTGCCACTGGGCCTCTGCTGTTGTTCCTTGCCACGGTGGTCTAACCATACAGGTTGGCGCAATGGGAAACAAGCAGCAGGTGGATTGCTAAGGTTATTGTGGAGCGGCAGGCTTGGGTTGATGAAACCAGGCTGTATAATAGTACAGGAATAAAACCCATTTCCCCTTAAAAGCAAAGTATGCTCAATGTCCAGGGCCAAGCTGCAGCGGAGGGTCTGGAAGGCAAGAACAGGTTGCTCCAGGACTTGTGTTGTTCTCTAGGATTGGAGCATGCTTTTGAGATGGTTAGACTCTGGGAACCAAGTTGTATTATTTGCACAACCAAATTGGTCAGCTAATGAAGTTTATTATTATTAAAAACTACACACATGTACAGATCATAAATGAAATTACTGTCACCAAATTAACAACCCTTTATTGCAACAGTAACCACTATTGTAAATAGGCACCTAATATAAAAATAGGGAAGTGATGCTGAATTTGTGCAAGATATTGGTTAGGACATAGAACAAAGTATTGTGCAGAGGAGGACACGTCAACTGTACACATTAGTTCTAGATTCTCCCATGAGAGGAAAAAGCCTCTCAGAGTCTACCTTGTCAAGCTGCCTCAGAGTCTTATATGTTACAGTAAGATCACGTCTCATCTGTATCTCCAATGAGCATAAGCTCAACATTTCCTCAAGACAAACCCCTCCTTAAGGTGACCAACACAGTACTCTAGATGCAGTATCACCAATTCCCTGTACAGTTGTAGCAAGGCTTTCCTACTTTTATACTCCAGCCCCCTGCAATAAAAGCCAACATTTCATTTGCCTTGCTAGTTACTTTCTGTACCTGCATGCTTTCCTTTTGTGATTCAACACAAGGAAACCCAGGATCCTCTGGATTGCAGCATTCTGCAGTCTCACCATTTAAATAATATTTGCTCTTCTAATCTTCCTGCTAAAGTGGACAACACATTCCTACATTATACTTCATGTGCCAATTTTTTGCCCACTTACTTCACCTTTTGCAGACTCGGATCAAACTTGGGTATGCAAACCGGTTAAGAGCCAAGTGGGCTTGAAATGCCAACTCTGCCCTCTACAGAAGCTGCTGCACCTGCTGAGGGTTTTTCCAGCATCCTCTGTTCTTATTTCAGATATTAGCATCCGCAGTATTTTTCTTATTTTATGTGTACATTAAGCTTCTGCTAATTACCATCTACAACTTTCCCCTCAGCTGATGGATCAGTACTATTCACATTTAGCACCACTTGGAAGAAGCATTGAGGGTAGCAAGGACACAGGAGGCACTCTGGAAAGGAGAGCTTCATGTCCATCACCAATAGTGACTAGGTAGCATCACTCCTATCTGAGATGGCCAAGTACTGAAGACATACTTGCCTGGGGAAGTGGGGATGTTCACTGATGATTGCACAATGTTCAGCATTATTCATAGCTCCTCAGATACTGAAGCAGTCCGTGTTCAAATGGAACAAGATCTATACAATATCCAGGTTTGGGCTGACAAGTGGCAAGTAATCATTCACGCCACACAAATGCCAGGCAATGACCATCACCAATAAGAAACACTCTAACCACTGCCCCTTGACATTCAATGGTGTTTACCTTCACCGAATCCCCCACTGTCAACATCCTTGGGGTTACCATTGACCTGAATGTCAACTGGACTCACCACATTACCAGAGGCTACAAGAGCAGTCAGAGGCTAGGAATACTGCGACAAGTAACTCACTTTCTGACTCCCCAGAGCCTATCCACCATCTACAAGGCACAAGTCAGGAGTGTGATGATGGAATACTCCCCACTTTCCTGGATGGGTGCAGCTGCAATAACACTCAAGAAGCTTGACACCATCCAGGACAAAAGAGCCCACTTGATTGGTACCACATCCACAAATATCCACTCCCTCCACCACCAACACTCATTAGCAGCAGCGTGTACTATCTACAAGATGCACTGCAGAAATTCACCAAAGATCCTTAGACAACACCTTGAAAACCCATGACCATTTCCATCTAGAAGGACAAGGGCAGCAGATATTTGGGAACACCACCATCTGCATGTTCCCCTCCAAGCCACTCACCATCTTGATCTGGAAATATGTCACGTTTCCTTCAGTCGCTGGGTCAAAATCCTGGAATTCCCTTCCTAACGACATTGTGGGTCAACTCAAAGCACATGGACCGCAGCATTTCAAGGCGGCAGTTCACCACCACCTTCTCAAAGATAACTAGGGATGGGCAATAGGTCCTGGCCAGCCAGCGACATCCATGTCCAATGAATGAATTTTAAAAAAGGCTGGGCCTGTGTATGTTAGTGGTGAGAGGACTAACGGGAGGGAAAAAGTTCCTCCACCAATCTACTTGCTGCAAATGCATCTGTCCATGATACCAAAGTCCTTATGGACACGAAGTTCCATTTTCACACTGAAAACAAATCTGCTTTTGGTCCCATTGTCCTTATAAACTCCTGCTCGATCTTCCAACATAGCTTTCCTTTACTATATTCTTGAGTGTTATCACCTCCCGAATCTGTGCCCATTTTTTCTGCAACTCCTTATTTTTGTCCAATCAGGTTTCCGTCTGATAGAAAATGAACCCATTCAAAAGTTACAGATAACATCCTGTGGCTGTCGCTGTGGCATGTTACCCCGAGTCTTCTCATCCCCTCTAAAGCTACTGGCCATTTTCTCCAAAACTTCTCCTCCACTGCCCAAGTCAGTTTTGCTCAACTCTTGCCTCTGAGAGTTATGGGATGAAGTCCTGGAGTGGATTTAACAGCAGGAGAGCTAATAAGTCAGCCAAGCATTTGTGTGCACTTGAGACAGTACTGACCTTTCCACACATGTCAATCCTCATACTATGCCAGTAATAATGGCAGACAACTGCCATATAATCCATTAGATTCCTATCCTGTAGGCGTGCAATATGCACGGCAAAGGAAAATGCTTGTGAAAATAGCATTTAAATTGCAACAAATTTGTAAAGAGAAACGAGATGCTTTCCTTCTATGTTATTCATGGAGCATATCCTGCAGCATTTTACCAGAATTCTTGAATTATAAAACTCCAAACTGTCAGGTACCTTAGTTCATCACCAACAATAAATTACTGAGAAGTACAGTACGTTTTGGCATGAAGACAGATTCCGAATTTTCAGGCTGAATTGGTGTATGACAAGATGCATTAGAATGGGTTTACTTTCCACATGACTGGGGAATGCTGGCCCAGTGCAAACAGTCCCTATTCAGGTTTCACAACAAAAATGTTCCTAAACTTTTTCTAATCGTCACCACCTCCAGGCCAATCATTCTGGGTGGGGATTTTAACTGCATTATAGACACGGCCGGCCGATCCAGCAGGGCTGAAAACAAACTGGACACTATGTCCAGACTCCTGCTGGAAACAGTCAAAGATGCCAAGCTGCACGACATCTTCAGCAACCCAGCAGACGGAGCGCAGCGTAGAAACACGTGGTCGCGGCCAGACTGTCCGCTCCAGGATTGACTTCATGTTTGTATCCCGCGCGCTCACGGTCAGGTCCACCGACGTCAAGCCGGTGTTCTTTTCTGACCACTGCCTCCTGCTGGCCGACTGTCAGCTAGAGGAAAACCAGAAAGTGGGCAGGGGGTCCTGGAAGCTAAATGTAGAACTGTTGACCCCAGAGAACCTCGAGAAACTCAAAAGGGTTTACCACAGTTGGAGAACTGTGAAACCCTTCTTTGAGTCTCCATTGCTCTGGTGGGAAACCATCAAGGATAACATCAAGAGGTTCTTCATCCGCAAAGGGGTTCAGAAGGCCAGGGAGAGACGGGAGGGGAAATGTCCCGACTCCAGAAAAGCATGCAGAATCTACTCCAACTGCAGTCGATGGGGGTTGACGTCAAGCAGGATCTCCGGGAGGTGAAGAGTCAGCAAGCCTTGCTCTTTGCCTCGGAGGCCTCCAAGGTCATCTTCCAATCCACGGTCCGCTCCGTGGAGCAGGGTGAAATGTGCTCACGTTTCTTCTTCCAAAAGGTGCACAGAGAAACCTCTGATCAGCAGCCTGAAGGAAGAAGATGGCTCTGTAAGGTCATTGCAGTCTGACATTCTGAGGATCTGCAAATCCTTCTATGCCGGACTGTATGACCTGAAGTCAACAGACAGCACGGCCTCCCAGTCTTTCCTGTCGTCTATCACGCAGGTCTTAGATGACGGCGAGCAGGAGAGCCTGGCAGACCGTTATCTCTGGATGAGCTGACAAAGGCTGTCACGTCCTTTCAGAAGGGTAAAACTCCCAGAAGCGACGGCTTACCAGCTGAGTTTTACTCGGCGTTGTGGGAGTTGACGGGCCCAGACCTGCTGGAAGTATACGAGATTATGCTTCTGGAAGGCAGCATGTCCGAATCCATGAGGAAAGGCATCATTACCCTCATCTACAAGCAGAAGGGGGAAAGGGAAGAAATTAGAAATTGGCGACCCATTTCACTATTGAACGTGGACTATAAAATTCTAGCCAAGGTCATCGCCAGCCAGGTCAAGTCTGTTCTGGGGTCAGTGATCCATCCTGATCAAACCTGTGCTGAACCCGGCAGGAAGATCTCTGATAGCCTCGCGCTACTCAGGGATACGATCGCCTACGTGCAGGACAGGCAGGTGGATACATGTCTCATCAGCCTAGACCAGGAGAAAGCATTTGACAGAATATCGCAAAACTACATGATGGATGTGCTCTCCAAAATGGGCTTTGGGGAAGGAATCCGCAATTGGATCCAACTGCTCTACACAGACATCAGTAGCGAAGTTTCAATCAATGGGTGGGAATCAGATAGGTTTCAGATCAGGTCTGGAGTCAGGCAGGGATGCCCTCTCTCCTCCATCCTTTTTGTGTGTTGCATTGAACCCTTTGCTGAGGCCCTCAGAAGGGACCCAGGCATCAAAGGGGTTACAATCCCAGGCAGCGGAGACACGCAGGTCAAAGCCTCCCTGTACATGGATGACGTGGCTGTCTTCTGTTCAGACCAGTCGTCTGTTCGTAGGCTCCTCCAAGTCTGTGAGCAGTTCGAGCGGGCCCCGGGAGCCAAAGTCAATCGGGGCAAGAGCGAGGCTATGTTCTTTGTAACTGGGCTGACAGACCCTTTGTCCCCTTCACCGTCAGGGCAGACTACCTTAAGGTGCTGGAGATATGGTTTGGAGTGGCAGGGGCATGTGCCAAAAACTGGGAAGTGCGCATCGCAAAAGTGAGGCAAAAATTGGGCTTGTGGGAGCAACGCTCCCTCTCTATCACCGGAAAAAACCTGGTCAACCAATGCGAGGTACTGTCCGTGTTGTTGTACGTGGCAGGTCTGGCCTATCCCCAAATACTGCGCAGCAGCAGTGACCCAGGCCATCTTCAAATTTATATGGAGAGCAAAGATGGATCGTGTCCATCTTTGAGGCCGCAGCTGGAATACTGTGTGCAGTATTGGTCCCCTTATATGAGGAAGGATATATTGGCATTGGAGGGAGTGCAGAGAAGGTTCACCAGGTTGATACCGGAGATGAGGGGTTTGGATTATGAGGAGAGGCTGAGGAGATTGGGTTTGTACTCGTTGGAGTTTAGAAGGATGAGGGGGGATCTTATGGAGACTTATAAGATAATGCGGGGGCTGGATAGGGTGGAGGCGGAGAGATTCTTTCCACTTAGTAAGGAAGTTAAAACTAGAGGACACAGCCTCAAAATAAAGGGGGGTCGGTTTAAGACAGAGTTGAGGAGGAACTTCTTCTCCCAGAGGGTGGTGAATCTCTGGAATTCTCTGCCCGCTGAGGTGGTGGAGGCTACCTCGCTGAATATGTTTAAAGCGCGGATGGATGGATTCCTGATCGGTAAGGGAATTAAGGGTTATGGGGATCAGGCGGGTAAGTGGTACTGATCCACGTCAGATCAGCCATGATCTTATTGAATGGCGGGGCAGGCTCGAGGGGCTAGATGGCCTACTCCTGCTCCTATTTCTTATGTTCTTATGTTCTTATGTGTCCGGAGGGAAGCAATGCACAAATCTCTAGAAAGAGGAGGGAAAAGCGTTCCCAACACCGCCCTCATCCTGATGGCCACCTTTGTGTGCGACTGCATCAAGCTGTGTGTAGATCCTCGGTACGCTAACAGCAAGTGCCACTACTTTTTGAGGTTCTACCTGTCCCAAGTGTTGCGGAGGATGGGTCTGGCCACATTGCCGCGGAACGCTCCAAGTAGTTGGACCATACCGCAGCACCTGTCCTTCGTGGAGAAACTTTTCCAGAAACACACCTTTGACCACATGGCAATCGAGCAGTGGTTAGCACGTAATGTCCTTGGGGCCTTGAGAGAAAAGGAGATGGTGGATCCTGTCGGATGGTTCCCTGAGCGGACTGTCAGTGTCATCTGGTAGAATGCCTCATCACTAGGACTCACAAACAAGCACCAAGACCTGGCTTGGCTGGTGGTGAGAAGGGCACTTCCCGTCAGATCCTTTATGCACGCTCGAGGTCTCAACATCACCGCACACTGCCCTCGAAGCGGCTGCGGGGCTGATGAGACGGTCGCACACCTCCTTGTGGAATGTGCCTTTGCAAAGAAGGTCTGGAAAGAGATGCAGTGATATTTTGTCGAGTTTCATCTCGAGCAGCTCGGTGACGCAGGACTCTGTGCTCTACGGGCTGTTTCCAGGAACGCACACCGAGACAAATATCAACTGCTGCTGGAGGGTCATCAACTCGGTGAAGGACGCACTTTGGTCCACCCGAAACTTGCTGATCTTCCAGTTGAAAGATATGTCCTCGACCGAGTGTTGCAGACTGGCACATTCCAAGGTCCAGGACTACGTGCTGAGGGACGCGCTCAAGCTTGGGGCAGCCACCGCAAAGGCACAACGGGGAAAGGCCACCATGTAAAGCCTTTCAACTGAGGCAGTTTGAGGGCCCGGTAACTGTACAACACCCTCGGCCTGCGTAACTGTGTGCTAATCTGAAAAACAACACCACATAGTGAAATCCAATGAATGTATATAGTTTCAAGTACTGAAATGTAATGAATGTAATGTCTTGTAACTAAGCATCATGTAGTATTGTAAAAATGACTGGGTTTTTTTGCACTGTTTGTAATTATCGGATATGTCATTTTGCAATGGCTTATTTGAGAGGTTTTTTTAATGAATAAAGTATATTTTTGAAATAAAAAAACTTTCTCTAATCTGCAGTTCTAAAGCACAAGATGCAGCTACAAAGGGAGATGCCCAGTTCATGCAGACATTTTGCGTTATAGCACATGAGATTATGCAGCAATTCGACAAGAGTTTCTCACTCTTACATGCATGTGGGCTCCGTGCCCTGGTACTCCCATGAATATCCAATCCATTTTACTAGATTCAGAAATGGCTGGGATAAAATACGGTCGCTTGTAGTGTTGTCTCAGGATACTTGCTGCACTGGAATCGCAGTTACTCCTGTGAAATGAAGGCAGAGCTAAAAATTATCAAATCAAATTGGTTCCCTCCTTCCCACTGTTCCCCCCCACCTCCCCACCTCATACACACTCTTACAGGCCACTTAAACATAGTAACATCCACCTGTACCCAAATCAGCAGGAAAGCCTAGCCAGCAAATTTCTCCACATTTGTCACCAAAAGCTCACTCAGACTGGGCAGTTTAATTCTAATAAAACAGAATCAGTAGCAGCTTACAGCATCAAAACAGCACTTTATGTTAAATTATAGGTATATGTTCCGATTTCCTCTTCTGTCAGTAATTTGGAGGATACACACTTCTACCTGTGCCCAAAAAATGATTCACAACCACATTTAGTACAAGATTGTTATATAGAATATTCCCCAGTAACTCACCTTCTAGAATATGAGTCCACAATACCAAAACCAAGGTTTGCCATCAAATCAAAACCAATGTCATTCACGCAATATAAAAATTCTTGAATGGTTGGCAGATTACAGGTTGTGGTCCTCCTATCTAGTTGCTAAATAATTTATTTCAAGTACTAGCTGTTATCTTCCCGCCCTGCAATCACTGCTCCTTAGATCATTTCTAAAGCTGTCCCTTGTAGCTTCTGTGAATCTTCCTTTCATCTCACTTCAGTTTTGATTGCTCAGGTTCCATTTTCTTTATGGTGGCAGTGTTTTAGGTCAACTTCCCCCTCTAATCTCAACAATCTGATAAAGAAGCTGAATCGTTGATTCTGCTCCTCCACTGTGACTAATATCAGCAGACTACTGACTCCACTACTTTATGGACCACAATCAGAATGATGCTTTTATGGTAATCATCCCATTATCCTTCAAACTTATCATTTTCTAATGTTCTCACTCTGGGTCCACCTTTCTTTGGAATTTAAATGTGCTTGCACTCATCTGATTCCCAAGATAATCTCCAACTTTCTTGTTCTATTGTCTCTACATTTCATCCTTTTGAGAGCTATGGAAGCAGTTTCTAATTTTCAAACCATTCATCACCTTGAAAGTTCCAATTAATCTACTGTCAGCAGTATGGCTAATGGGAGATTCATATTTTGATGAATACACTTGGCCTTCTTGGTTTCAGAACAAGTTATCATATGGTCTCTATTGTAAAATGCTGGCCAAAGTTTCCTCTACATGGGAGTAAAATATGGGATAATGTGAAATTGTCTATTTTGACAGTAAGAATAAAAAAAGCGTATTATCTAAATGTTGAGAGATTGCAGAACTCGGAGGTGCAGATGGATCTGGGTGTCCTTGTGCATGAACCACAAAAGGCTGAAATGTAAGTACGGCAAGTAACCAGGAATGTAATAATTTATTGCAAGGGAAATTGAATACAAAAGTAGTGAGGTTATGCTTCAGTTGAGTACTAGTCAGACCACATTTGGAGTATTGTACTAGTCACCTTTTTTAAGGAACGATGTCAATGTATTTCAAACAGTTTAGAGAAGGTTTACCAGACAAACACCTGGAATGAGTGGGTTGTCTTATGTGGAAAGGTTAGGCAGGCTAGGCTTGTATCCACTGGAGTTTAGAAGAGTAAGAGGCAACTTGATTGAAACATACAAGATCCTGAGGGGTCTTGACAGGGTGTATGTGGAGAGGATGTTTCCTCTTCTGGGAGAATCTAGAACTAGGAGTCACTATTTAAAGGGGATTGACCATTTTAAAAAGAGATGAGGCAACATTTTTTATTCAGAGCGTCATGAGTCTTTGGAACTCTCCTCCTGAAAAGGTTGTGGAAACAGAGTCTTTGAATATTTTTAAGGCAGAGGTAGATAGATTCGAGATAACCAAGAAGGTGTGAGGTTATCAGGAGTAGATGGGAGTACAGATTTGAGGTTACTCTCAGATCAGCCATGATCTTATTAAATGCAGGCTTGAGGGGCTGAATATCCTACTCCTTGTCCAATTTATTCCAATTAACACTGTTGTTGATGATTTTAACCTGCCCCCTTTTCTGTTAAATGGAGGGCCGTACAAGGTCCTGTTCATTTACTTCTCTCTACATTTCTACCATCTCCAGCCTCTAAAGTCTATACATGTTAAACCCAACAAATCATGGTTTCTCTCCCATACCCCTTCCCAGCTTATCGTGGCCCTTGGGCACTTTTTCTTTTCCCCGTTGGAAGAAGAAAAAGTTTGAATTATTGACTTGTAATCCGCTACCCTCCTTAGTCTGTGTGTAATCCTCCCTAAACCATGCAAGGAAATTGAAATTGCTGAATTGTCACACACACCATCCAATGTACCAAGGCTTGGCATTGCTGTGCATGCCAACACGGCCAGCCTCCATACTGAAAACATCCCCCAAGTTCAGAAACTCAGTGTCGTAGGGGAAGAACTGGCACTCGCTGCCGCTATTGTCCAGAGCCCGACTGTCGTTGTCATAAATCCGTGTGAAGAACTCGAAGCTGAAGACGTCCCTGGCCGACCAGTTCCTCTGACCGTCCTCCACTACCACCGGCTGCATGGAGTAGGCGTAAGCCCGCAGGAACTCCTCATGACTCAGGTTGCTCCTCCTGTCCACGCCGGTGATGTTGTGGCAGACCCGGCAGTCCAGCGGCCGGCGGAACGGGTTGTGCAGGTCGGCCAGGCCCAGGACGCACATCTGCCTGTTGACCGGGACGCCGCGGAGCCAGAACCAGAGGCGGAGGGCGGGCAGGGGGAGCGGGCCACAGAGCAGCAGCAGCAGCAGGAGGAGGAGCAAGAAGAGGGAGGCGGTAGGCCCCAGGCCTCGCCGCCGGGGGGAGCGGCAGGGGCCCAGCAGCTTCTGCACCGACGCCAGCCCCGCGACGTCGCGCTCGCTGAGTCCGGAGCGCAGGGCCAGGGCCACCAGCTCGGCCACCTCGTCCCGACTCAGCTTCCGAGCGGCCGCCATGTCAGTGACCGCCCCCCCGGGCCGAGGGTCCAGAGTTCACCCCGCTCAACGACACAAAATGGTTCAATCGCCGCCGGGGGATGCGAGCGGAAAACACGCAGCGGGAGCACAGGGCTCCAGCCCGCCCTTACATCATCCAACCCTCCATCGCCTATTCACAGCCCGGAAATTGTGATGAGAGCCGCTGTGACACCCAACCAGCCACTGTCAGTGTAGCTCAGGCAGTGAGCCGCCATCCCCATCAAAAGCTGCTTCGCCCGAGGACAGCTCCATCGTCAGGATGGCCGAGCGGTCTAAGGCGCTGCGTTCAGGTCGCAGTCTCCTCTGGAGGCGTGGGTTCGAATCCCACTCCTGACAGCTTTTTGATTTTCCTTTTACCATGAATGCAGTTCATAATTATGCACCTCGCTCTAAAATATAGCCAATATTATTTATCTACTTACAAATATTTCACAACTTACGGCAAACATCACAAATCAATCACATTTTTATTATGGATGTACCCATAAAGCACACAAAGGAGGCAATTCAAACCATCATGTCTGTGCCACTTCTTTGAAAGAGATATCCAATTACTTCCACTCCCTATTCTCTGGGGAATTTCTCTATGCCCCTTCAATACATTCCTCAAATTATTTTTTTTCCTTCCAATATAACCAAACTAATAAAATCAGAATATACAAACTCACAATTGTCAAGTCTTGTGTCTTGAAAAATTAAAGTGACTCTTCAGCAATGTTGCTTGAATATTCTAGTTTCTCATTGCAATGTAATTACTAACAAGTCATGCTCATTAGCAGGGGTGGGAATTAAAAATTTCCTACATTGTACTTTTAAAATCTTTCCATTTGTTAAACACCTGTACAGGGGCTCAGGTCGATGCAAAAAAAAACTTACCATAATTTTCAACTGTTACAGCAAGAAAAGGACCAAAAAAGCTGGATCTTAAAAAATGACAAAACATTACCAACAGGTGGCAGCCCAAAGAGATCTGGCTGTCCATCTGCGCATATCAATAACATTGATTCATAAAAGGAAGAGAACATTCGGCCCCTCATGTCTCTGCGGGCTCTCTGCAAGTGCAACTCGCCTAGTTACAGTTCCTCAGCATTACAAGGTTAGCAATACTGGTGACAGGATGTGACAGAGCATGCAAACTTAAGAGTGCACCAGCAAATATAGTCACTTTATGGAAAAAATGACTTTAAACTAACAGAGACAGAAGAGAGTTCAGATGGAGGGAGATATAAAATTCCTCTGACACCATGCCTGTGTAATTGTGTATGATGTGGAGATGCCGGCGTTGGACTGGGGTAAACACAGTAAGAGGTCTCATAACACCAGGTTAAAGTCCAGCAGGTTTATTTGGTAGCACAAGCCACTAGCTTTCGGAGCGCTGCCCCTTCATCAGGTGAGTGGGAGTTCTGTTCATAAACAGGGCATATAAAGACACAAACTCAATTTACAAAATAATGGTTGGAATGCGAGTCTTTACAGGTAATCAAGTCTTAAAGGCACAGACAATGTGAGTGGAGAGGGTTAAGCACGGGTTAAAGAGATGTGTATTGTCTCCAGCCAGGACAGTTAGTGAGATTTTGCAAGCCCAGGCAAGTCGTGGGGGTTACAGATAGTGTGACATGAACCCAAGATCCCGGTTGAGGCCGTCCTCATGTGTGCGAAACACACAAGGCTTACATTAACACTGCAACGAAGTTACTGTGAAAATCCCCTCGTCGCCACACTCCGGCGCCTGTTCGGGTCACCGAGGGAGAATTTAGTACGGCCAATGCACCTAACCTGCACGTCTTTCAGACTGTGGGAGGAAACAGGAGCACCCGGAGGAAACCTGCGCAGACACTGGGAGAACTTGCACACACAACTCCACACAGACAGTGACTCAAGCCAGAAATCAAACCCGGGTCCCTGGCGCTGTGAGGCAGCAGTGCTAACCACTGTGCTGCAATATACTCTCGGAGCTGGATGTTGAGCTTGTTGGGATTGCTAAAAAAATTCTCCTGAATGAAGAGTGAAGGAAGTAGGTTCCATCGTAACTCTCAGAAGAGAATTGGAAATATACTTAAAGAGGAAAAATATTGAAGGGACATAGAGAAAGATCAGGGCGTGGAATTAAGAAGTGTTACAGCTATGATGGTCTGAATGGCCTTCTTTGTGTGTTTAATGGGTATAATATGGGTAAAAATGTGATTGTGATGTTCGTCATAAATTATAAAATTTGTAAGTAGATAAATAACATTGGCTATATTTTAGAGCGAGGTGCATAATTATAAACTGCATTTAATGTTAAAAAAAAGTAACTGTCAGGAGTGGGATTCGAACCCACGCCTCCAGAGGAGACTGCGACCTGAACGCAGCGCCTTAGACCGCTCGGCCATCCTGACTAGCTGTGTAAATAGGGTTTGCAGTGGGATCCATTGACGAAAATCAAACAAGACCCCACTGTGTAAATGAGATAATCTTCTCTGCTACCTGCGTGTTTATTTATAAAAGAACAGAAACAGCACAGGAACAGGCCCTTCAGCCCCAATAAAGCCTTACGCGGTTTCTACCTCACCGTTCGCTGTATTATGTTGTGGTAACGATGTGGAGATGCCGGCGTTGGACTGGGGTAAACACAGTAAGGAGTCTATGTTGTAATAGTCAATTTATCAGAGAGTTCTCTGTCATTCTGACTGTGCAATGAGTTGCAAAGCGGCTTTGGCCCGCGGGATCTGAGGTGGGCTTTGGGAATAGGGCGCGCGATCTTTCAGGACGTGGAATCCCCGGGCCCGCGTTCCAATGGAACGTTCCCCGGGAGCTGTCACTCGGTGGCGGGCGGCGCGCGCCGCTGCTGCATTGGCTGCAAAGGACGTGCTGGGGCGCTGTGTGTGAAATGCCTGTGCAGCCGAGCGGGCTGGAGCTGGAGCGGCTGCGCTGCTGGCAATCCCCTCCCCCCCTCCCGGAAGAGGGCAGGGCGGGCTGCATGGTGACCGTTGGAAGATGTTGTCCCTGGGCAGGCTGTCCTGGGAGGTCCGGGTCTCGCTGGCAGCCGCCGTCGTGCTGGGCTCCATGACTATCTCCAGGAGCCTGGGGGACTATTTCGATCAGCCGACCCTGGTGAAGTTGTTGCGTGTGCAGTTCCTGCTCTTCGTCAACTGCATCCTGTCAATCGGCTCCAGGTACATCTGGAAGAGGACCGTGTCCAGCCTGCAGACCTCCTGCCCACTCCCCCGCAATGGCTCCCGCTGTTTGGCCGCCTGGAAGATCACCGTCTCGCTTTTTCTCTTCCTGGCTCATTGCAGCTTCTTCACCTTGCTGGCTCTGGTGTCAGAGGAGCCTCACGTCTTCTCCCTGGTCTCCTACACCTGCCTGGGGATGTACATTTTCCTCATTTTCAGCCTCCTTGTTCTGGGACTCCTGGAACAGGCTCAGAGGCTGGTGCCTTTCGGCCGGGCTGCCCCCAGCCACAGTCGCAATGTGGTCAAGTTGTTCCTGGCCCTCCTCTTCACCATTACCTGCACTGTTGTGGGGCTTCACAATGCACGCCAACCTCCTCTGGTCAAACAGGTGGAAATACCTGTCCACAAGCTACCTCAGTCATTCCACAACTTGAGGATGGTGTTATTGGCTGACATTCACTTAGGGCCTACAGTAGGAAGGACCAAACTTGAAATGGTTGTGAAGATGGTTAATGAACTAAATCCAGGTATGCTACATAAAAGTGACTGGGGCTTTAAATTTCAATAAAGAATGGAGATTTAGAGGCAAAGCCTCACTTGTCAGTTAGCAGACCCTTTCCATCCATCCTGTTATAGTTAGTATGACTTGTTCACATCCTGAGAGAGTGAGGAGCTGGGGCCCAAATTAAAATGCAGAACCTCAAAAGTGATAAACTCTGGATCATTATCTGAGTCGTATTGGGTCAAGCAGATTCAAGAATTAAACGTGCAGCTCAAAGGGTAGTGGTGTGGAAAGAAGAAACTTGATTTTTGGGGTACTCGCTCCAGTACTGGGGGGGGAGAGGGACCAATTCCATTGGGATCGGGCAAATTGTGTGACTAATTGTGGGCTTTGAAATAAAAGGCTGGAGAGTTATAATGTGAAGGGAGATTTAGAAATCAAAAGACAAAAGTCAAGACAATAGAACAGTGTTGACAAAGACAATAAACGTTGGGCAGAGAAGGACAGAGTGTTTAACAGTCATAGTTCAACAGCGAATAAGGCCTATGCAAAGAATAATAGTGAAAAAATAAAATTCCATTCAAGGCTGCTTTTTCTGAATGTGCAAGGCATGTTGAAGATAAGTGAACTAACAGCACAAATGGAGATAAATGGTTTTGATGTAATCACCACTACAGTGACACGGTTACAAGATGACCAAGGTTGAGAAATAAATACTCCAGGGTATTTCAAACACTTTTGAAAAGGCAGGCTCAATGGAAAATGCGGAGTAGCCACCCTGACAAAAAATGATGATACAAGGAGAGTAGTAAGAAAAGATCTTGCCTCAGAAGATCAGGAAAAAGAATCAGTGTGGATGGAAATTCTGAACGAAAAGGGTCAGAAAACACACTTAGGCACAGCTTATAGTAATTATGCAGTTGGACATTGCACAAGAAAGAAATTATTGGAGCATGTGTCATAGGCAATGCAATAATTTGGGGTTTTTAACCTTCATAAAGACTGGATAAATCAAATCTGGAACATGAGTTTGCAGAATGTTTTCATGACGATTTCCTGGAATAATAAATACACTGGCCTATTTGTGCCTTTATTTTTTATGTTCCTATGGAACTAACTGAGGATAAAGCTAGTATTGTACCATGAGACAGGTTTAGTTAGTAATATCACAAGAAAAGATCCTGGGGAGGAAGTGGTCACAATATAATTTAGTTCCATATTAAATTTGAGAGCAACGTTCTCCAGCCCCAAAGAATATTCTTAAGGGAAAAACTGGCTGCTTGGCAAACAGACTGAAAGGTATGGTCAAATAAACAGGAAACATTTAAAGAAACAATTCAAAATGTTCAAGGTAAATACTTTACATTGAAAAACAAAAACTCCAGCGAGAAAGCCACAGATTGATCTTACTGGGGAAGTTAAGGATAGTATTGGATTAAAAGAAAAGGTTTCTAATGTTGCAACAAATAGTGTTATGCTTGAGGATTGGGAGAATTTTAGGAACCAGCAAAAGGTGGCAAAAAGTTGATTAAAAGGGAAATAAAAATGGAATGAGAAAAAATGATGTGGAGATGCCGGCGTTGGACTGGGGTGAACACAGTAAGAAGTCTCACAACACCAGGTTAAAGTCCAACAGGTTTATTTGGTAGCAAATACCATAAGCTTTCGGAGCACTGCTCCTTCGTCAGATGGAGTGGAAATGTGCTCTCAAACAGTGCAAACAGACAAAATCAAGTATAGAATCAAGTACAAAATCGAGCTTGATTTTGTCTGTTTGCACTGTTTGAGAGCACATTTCCACTCCATCTGACGAAGGAGCAGTGCTCCGAAAGCTTATGGTATTTGCTACCAAATAAACCTGTTGGACTTTAACCTGGTGTTGTGAGACTTCGTAATGAGAAAAAATGCCAGGGATATTAAAATGAATTGCAAGAACTTTTATGGGTATGTAAAAAGGAAAATAACTAAGGTAAATGTTGGTCCCTCAGAGCAGTGGTTCCCAATATTTTATATGTCATGGCACATCTCGATACTATAAAAACATTTTGAGGCACACCACCTATTTTCTTTGTCTTCTTCCCTTACTGGGAATTTCATTTTTAACTTCTCCCTGTGCTCTCACCTGTTGTTTAAACCTCACCCTTGTCTCTCTTGCTTCTCACTTCTTGCACCCTTTTTGAGTTTTCGATTTCTGTGCAGGTGCATCTTTGTCTCCAGCTCCATGTCCTGTTGGTCATGTGCATAAAAAATGTAACCATGCACGTGCAGCTCTTTTCCAGCCAGTGCTTGCGCAGGAGGCCCAAGATTTGTCTGGCCTTAGAGATGCCAACCATTGAGCTGAAGACAAAGGTTAGTTTTAGTTACATGAATTTTGAATCATTTTGAATCTTTTTTCATGGCACACTGGTTGGGAAGCACTGCCCTAGATCCAGTAACAGAAGAAGTACTTAAGGGAAATGAGGAAATGGCAGAGACATTGAACCAATATTTAATGTCTCTCTTCTCAGTAAGAAGTCTCACAACGCCAGGTTTAAGTCCAACAGGTTTATTTGGAATCACGAGCTTTCAGAGCGCTGCTCCTTCATTAGGTGACTCAACTGATGAAAGAGCAGCGCTCCAAAAGCTCGTGATTCCATATAAACCTGTTGGACTTTAACCTGGTGTTGTGAGACTTCTTACTGTGCCCATCCCAGTCCAACGCCGGCATCTTCACATCTTTTCTCAGTAGAAGAAACAAATTACATACCAGGGTAACCAAGAGGCTAATGAGAGTGAGGAGCTAAAGGTAATTAATATCAACCAAGGGAAAGATTTCAGAGTAACTTCAGGGTCAAAAACCAACTGACCCCTCATACCTGATGGCTTAAATCCAAGGGTTTTGAAAAAGACATTGGATGCACTGGCTATGAGTTTCCAAAATTTCCTAGATTCTGAAAAGGTCCCAGCAGATTGGAAGTTAACAAATGCTACACTACTGTTCAAGAAAGGAGGGAGAGTGAAAACTGGGGACTACAGACTGGATAGCCCAACATCAATCATTGGGAAAATGTTGGAATTTATTACTAAGGAGATCTTAACAATGCACTTACAAAATCAAAGCACGATCAGACAAAATTAGCATGGCTTTATAAAAGGGAAATCAGATAAATTTATCAGAATTTTTTGTAGGTAATGGGGAACCAGTAGATGTAGTTTAGTGTATTTGGATTTCCAAAAGGCACTTGATAAGGTGCCACACAAAAAGTTAAAAGATAAGGGTTCAAGGAGTTGGGGGTCAAACATTAATACAGACAGAGGATTGGTTAATGGTTCGAAAGCAGAGTAGGGATAATTGGAGCATTTTCAAATTGGCAGGCTATAACTAGTGGAATACAGCAAGGATCAGTGCTGGGGCCTCTGCTATTTATAATCTATATTAATTGGTTTGTTGACGGTACAAGCTGTGGGGGAATGTAAGCTAAGAGGAGGACACAAAGTGATATAGACGGGTTACGTGAAGGTGACAAATGGAGTATAATGTGCGAAAATGTGAGATTATTCATTTTGGTTGAGAAATAGAGAAGAATAATCATTTTAAAAGGTGAAAAATTCTAAATATTGATATTCCGAGAGACTTGAATGTACTTGTCCAAAGAATGCAAAAAATTAGCATGCAGGTACAGTGAACAATTAGAAAGATAAATGGTATGTTGGCCTTTATTTCAAGGGAATTGGAGTACAAGAATAAGGAAGTCTTGCTACAATTGCACAGGGCTTTGATGAAACCATACCTGGAGTGCTGTGTGCAGTTTTGGTATTCACATTTAAGATAGGATGTACTGGTATCAGATGCTGTACAACAAAAGTTCTTAAGATTGCTCCTGGAGATGAGAGGGTTCTCTTATGATGAGAGGCTGAGTAAATTTGGTCTGTATTTTCCAGTCCAGAGTTTAGAAGTATGAGAGGTGAAACATACAAGATTCTGAAGGGGTTTGACAGGGTAGATAGACACTGAGAGATTGTTTTCCCTGCCTGGGGAACCTAGAACACAGGCACAATCTTACATTATGGTGTGGGGGGGTCGTGGGTCAACCATTTAGGATTGAGATGAGAAATTTTTTCAGCAGAAATTAGTGAAACTTTGGAATTTTACCCAAGATGCCTGTGGATGCTTCATCTTTGAATATATTTAAGGCTTGGACAGAAATTTGGTCTCAGTAAATCAAGGCGTATCGAGAACAGGAAAGTAGAGTTGAGGTAGTAGATCAGCAATGCTCATATTGAATGGTGGAGTAGCTCATGGGGCCTTATAGTCTGCACCTGCTCCTAATTTCTAAGTTCCTGTGATAATAGGACATGGGGTGCCATGTGTCCTCTTTAATGGCCACTGGCATTTACTCTTGAAGCACTTACAATCTACCTGGCTGAGGGATACTAGTTGAGTTGCAGTTTAGGGTTGTACCTTCTTCATAAGTAACCGAAGTTGGGGAGTAAGCCAATTTCAGGGTTTTATTGAGGTCGGGAGGGGGGGGCGCGGTTGTGGAGGGGGTGGCGTATATTGTGTGTGGGGATATCAGAAATCAAATTAATCCTGTCCTCACCTGTCACCTTTGTGTGCATATCCTGATTTATTTTTTTGCCTTCCTCTGTTGTTGCCAATTGTCCTACTCCTATTCTGACCTTAGTTGAGGCTATTATTACTGGGAAGGCGCTTGGCAGCATGGTAGCACAGTGGTTAGCACTGCTGCCTCACAGTGCGGATCCGGGTTCAATTCCTGGCTTGGGTCACTGTCTATGTGGAGTTTGCACGTTCTCCCCATGTCTCTGTGGGTTTTCTCTGGGTGCTCTGGTTTTTTCCCACAGTCTGAAAGATGTGCTGGTTAGGTGCATTAGCCATGCTAAATTCTCCCTCGGTGTACCCGAACAAGCCGGAGCTTGGTGACTCAGGGATTTTCACAGTAACTTCATTGCACTGTTAATGTACTGGTAACTAATAAATAAACTTTAACTTTAAAGTAAAGCAACAATAATGAAATTGTTGTCCAGTTCTCTGATTTTGTAATTGTAACTTAGCGTTACCCTGGTTTGTATGGCACAGAGTTCCTCCCGAATTTAGAACGAAAGGCAGGATAAATTTCTTCACACGGAGTTGTGAGGATGTGAAATTCACTCCTGGGGGGGCAGGGGTTTAGTAGTTGAGGCAGAAACTGTCAGTATTGAGCATTAGATTGGGTCGGTGAGTGAAAGGATATGGAACAAAGTTGGTAACTGATTAGTGCTAGTTCCTCAAGGTGAGTAGATAGATGCTGCCATGGCTGGGTGACTGGTGTGTTTCATTGTTACAATTATTCTTGGAAAGTCAAAGTAAAGCAAATATAATGAAAGTGTTGTCCAGTTCTCTGAAGTATCTTTTTGTCATTAACTATTATTTAAATTGAGCCATGATTCATGTTATATTTGTGATAAAGCAAACATAATCTAATTAACTGCATGATTTTCAGATATCATTGTGATTGTTGGTGACCTCACAGACTCTCAGGTAGTCAACCTCCGAAAAGCCACAGAGCCACTACGACAGCTGATGCCAAAATTAGGAACATACTTTGTTACAGGTAAAAGTTCCCTTCATTTAACAAGTGACGAACGTTGTAACCATATATTTGTAAACTTAATTTTTGAAAAATTGGGAATTGTAGGAATTAAGCATGTGAATTATCACTTTGAATGTCATAGTATGCAAAATGGAAACTTACAAATCTAGTTAGTCCGGGAAGGCAGAACTTTCCCTGAACCTGCGAGTGGTCTAAGGATGAAACAAACTTCTTTAATTAGAAAAATTACCATTCACCACATGCTGAGTAATTTGTAAAGCATTTTTTCCAAACAGGTGTGTTGTAGATATATTAAAACAAGGTGTGCATGGTAAATATGGATTTAATCAAAATTCCAAACCCGGCTACAGAAAAGCTGAAAAAATATATAATTGACTGACCACCCAGCACTTGACTTAGGCACCGGAAGCTACAAAGGGTACACCCTGTCCAATTGATACTGCGGTGGACTCTGCACAAACATCTGGGGACATGTGCCAAATTTAGGAGAGTTGCCCCACAAACTAGTCAAGCAATAGCCTGCCTAGCCATACTCACCAACTCGTACCTTAAATCCAATGTCCCAGACCACTCGATCACCATACCTCTGTATAGTCCATCCCACCTATGAGATTTACATGTCAAATAATTCATCTTCTGACCCAGACCCAACAGAGGTGACAGTGAAGTGGTATGTTATTGGAAAGGAGTCCTCAACAAGTCTCATGGCATTCGGTCAAACAAGGGCAATGAAATCCTTGCTGATTGATTGCCACCTAATGTCCTCCCTCAGCTGATGAATCAGTACTCCTCCATCTTGAACACAATGACTATCTCCAACAAGAGGGAATCTATCTTCTCTTGATATGTAATGACGTTACCATCTCTGAATCTTCCATCGTCAGCATTGATCAGAGACTGGACTGGACCAGCCATACAAATACTGTGGATTCAAGCAGGTCAAAGATTGAGAATTCTATGTCAAATGAATTCATCTCCTGACTCCCCAAAGTTTGTCCACCATCTACAAGGTTCCAGTCAGGAGTGTGATGGAATACTCTCCTCTTGCTTGGATGAATCACAGCTCCATAACACTTAGGAAACTCAACACCATCCAAGATAGAGGAGCCCACTTGATCATCACCCCATCCACAACCTTAAACATTCACTCTCTCCACAGTGGCAGCAGTGTTACCACCTTTACGTTGCACTGCAGCAAGGGTCCTTCGACAACACCTTCCAAACGTTCCAAACATGGGGTGCAGTTTTCCCAAGATTGCAGAATGTTGGATTAGGTGAGAAAGTTGTGTGAAACTGACTGGCTTCACGGATGCCCTTTGCTCGCCTGATTTAACAGCACTCTGAGCAATTTCAAAGTGCTGGCGAAGATCACACAGCCAGCTGGAAGGACAGGGCCTAAGCACACTGGCAACACAGGCTCTGCCCTCCCCACATAACAGAGGGCCTGCTCTTGGCATTGCCAGGACACTGCCCAGCCATATCCTGCACCACCTGCGGGCTATACCTCAATATTTTTGAAAACCAGTAGTGATTTGCGGCAGCGTGATATCACACTGGGTGGGTGGGAACATACGGTGAGGGTAGAAGTGGTGGCATTTAAGCCTGCTAATAGTTAAATTTAGTATCATCAGGTTAGCGCCCTTCATGGGTGTGAACCAGATCATGTCGTTGATGGGGGGGATAGGGAGGATTGTGCTCGAGATTCTCACCAGCACAAATCCAATTTTTGGTAGTCTGCTGCTGTTGCTAAATTGCAGCCATGACCTCGACCACTTGGAAGGACAGGGCATCACGACCGGCAAGTTCCTCCGTCATGTAACATCCTGGCTTAGAAATGCATCACTTTGCTGTCAAAAACCTGGAACTTCCTTTCGAACAGCACTGTCAGCATACCTACACCCAGATAGACAGCAGGGGTTCAAGAAAGCAATTGAAGCTGAGCAACAAATGCTGGCCTAGCCTGTCTTGTTCTCATCCCATGAATGAATGAGGAAAATTCCCATCTTTAATATACACCCAGTGCCTCAAGGATCTTCAAGTTTAGATTATGCTAATATTACTGGGATTTCTGTGTTTAGTTTGCACTGCTTGCTAGGGATTTCAAGTTTTTACTGTTGTTAGATTTTGTAATATTGGCAAGGACTTTCTCCTTTTTCTCTCTGGCATTCTGACCTCATTAGTTTGAGGCAATTGTTGGAAGTGTGGCTGAATAAGCAATAGTAATGTGCAAGTCATCTTTCTGAATGACTCCCAGGTAACCACGACTATTACAGTGTTGACATCACCAACTGGTTTAAACATCTGCAGACATTAAGAATCCGGCCACTCCACAATGAACATGTCAAGATTTACAGCCCCAGTGAGAACAAGGACTGGTTCTGTCTGGCTGGAGTTGATGACATCGAAGCAGAGATGTTACGGTAAGTTCTTCATTTTCCATCTTGGCACTGTGTACTCAGCCTTTGTGGAATGTCTTCCAAAGGCTTAGAATGCAACAGCTTTTCTGAGAAAGTCAAATATCTGGCATATCCCAGCTAGTCTCCCACCACACACACACACACACACACCCTCCCCCCCCCCCCCCCCCCCCCCCCCCATCAAAAATACCTTACGAAAAGCAAAAGGGAATTTTTTATCAGTTTCCCTTTTAACATAAGTCAGCGATTTGTTCCCTGAATCTTAATGCAGGATTGTGTAAGGGTAATCACAACGGATTTTGTAAAAATTGAACTTTGTGAACTTTCTTTTCCTGACCATTAAGCTTCAAGCCACACATTCCTATGTGATTCAGACCTCTACTTTTAACCAAAAATAAACATTACAAAAATAGTACACAACTTTGGGAGTTCTGCTTTTAGCATCATTTTTCTGAGAGGTTGGTTAAAGGGACAGACAAAGTGCAACTAACTTCCAGGTTGGAGTGGAAATAGTGAAATTGAAAACCAGAGGCGACAAACTCTTGTCAGATAATGGTGAGATTTTGATTTTAGCTGCATGCATGGTTAGTGTTGGGTTTTTCTGTCCTTCCCATTAGTTGTTAGTATCCTGACGCAAGCATTTAAATCAAATGACACATTGTGTAGATTTGTGGTGATACTGACTACTTGGTGTTTTATTTTATTCTCAGGACATACAGGGTGGTGTGGTGGCACAGTGGTTAGCACTGCTGCCTCACAGCGCCAGGGACCCAAGTTCAGTTCCTGGCTTGGGTCTGTGCCGTGTCTGCGTGGGTTTCCCCTGGGTCCTCCGGTTTCCTCCCACAGTCCAAAGATATGTGGGTTAGGTGGGTTGGCCATGCTAAATTGCCCCTTAGTGTCAGTGACTAGCTAGGGTAAGTGCATGGAGTTATGGGGATAGGGCTTGGGTAGGATTGTGGTCGGTGCAGCCTCGCTGGGCTGAATGGCCACCTTCTGTACTGTAGGATTCTATGACCTTCACCACAGTGACTTCAACAAAGGATGGTTATCCAGTGCCTGGAATTTGGCCTTGTTTTCGGAACTGCTAATATCACAGCCATTATGGGTTGAAAGGGATGCCATTGAGGGTCTGGTGTTTAGGAAGCATTGTCTCAGCAAACCCACTGACTCCACTAACAAGGTTGGCATATCAAATGTATGTCCGTTTGCAATTCGTCTGTGCCAGATGGTCTATTGGAAGCTCCTTGGGCAGAATGAGGTGTGACATTATATACAGGGTTGGGTTTTTGTTCCATGTTGGAGGAACCCAACAGTTAGTAATTCAGAAGAACTGGAAAGTGAAGAGCATGAATCCGGCTCTGAACGAGCTTAGAGACAATGAACAAATCCTATCCCTCTTTATATCCTACAGAAATGGGGACACTAAAGGAACAGGCTAGATCATTCCAACTGTATAATATTGACAACTTCCTTATAATCTCATAGTCTGACTGATGTGTTTTCTATGTAGGTATCCTGGACATGGTATGGACTTAAAGAAAGCGTTGGATGGTTGCAGTACCAAAGATGCTGTAGTGTTGCTGGCACACCAGCCTAAAGCTGCTGAACGTGCCCTACAAAGCAGGCCAGACATTAGCCTGATTCTCTCAGGTATGGACACCCTCTGTTATAACCTGTTTAATTTCATCTTTTAATGAAAAAAATAGCTGATGTAACAATGTGAAATTGTTAGAGCAACACCTAAAATAGTGTTTATTTGAGTTAGAGGTTCCCATCTGCTCCCTGTAACATTACTGTAAAGTTAAAAGCCGAGATCTGAATGACCTCTTATCATGCTGCCATTCTCCATAAAAAGCGTCAAAGCTTTTGTAAATATTTTGACAATCAAATTTACTTCTGGCCTTTAAAATTGTTAATGCTTTGCTCTGACTAAAATAGTATAGCTTGCACAAACACTCTGCCTTTTAGATCTTCACTCTACTTAGTTGCTGAAGTCCTGCTGTAGGATTTGTTGAGTCTACTTCTGTATTTTCCAAGCTGCCTGCTTGTGAGACTTATTAGTAATGAAATGTTGTTTGTAGTCAGAAAAACTATGGTCCAGATTTACTAGAAAGAATAATATTGAGGCTTTCTGCACTCCACTCTTATGAATTAAATTAGAGAATGACTTCCTGAGTCCACACATGTGCGGCTAAACACAGAAATCAAGAAGTTGCTGTCTGCTGTGCCCTGCTGCGCTACAAGCCTTGCTCCAGCAGTACCTTGCAAATAGATTCTGGATTGAAATCTGTGTAAGGGTGGGAAGTTTCAGAACCTGTCTATAGTTATCCACTAAACATGCCAACAAAAGTTAGGACTGATGCATTTGGGCGTAAGTGAATTTTGATGGTGTGGTAAGATTTAATTACTGCTAAACATCCTCTCTGGCACTGAAATCTTTCTTTTACCAGTTTGAAGTCCTTTTTCTTCAGAATTTAATCATTGTTGTACATTTCAAAAATTAAAATAAACCTTTACTTTCTCTTTCTAACTACTGCTTGTATTTTTAGCACTTAATAAAACATCAAGGCACTTCTCAAGAAGAACTTTTTTCCCTCCCTTTATTTCACTTTTTGTACATGGTTTTTATTATAAATTAAGTATTCTAATGTATAGATCCTGGTTTAGATAAGATTGTGACTCAGTGAGGAATTTAAAATCTGATTGGTTAAAGAATCACAATGTTGCTTGCCCTGCTGATGCTGGTGACCTATAGAGAACGCTACACTGAACTGAAAATGCTACACTGAGAAATCAGAAATCACCACAGGGATCAGTGCTGAGGCCACAATTATTTACAATATATGTTAATGACTTGGACAAGGGAAGTGAATGAACTATTGCCAAAAATAGGTGGGAAGGCAAGTGCTGAAGATGACACAAGGAATCTACAGAGGGATATAGACAGGCTAAGTGAGTGGGCAAAAACCTGTCAGATCAAATATAAAGTAGGAAAATGTGAAGATATTGCACTTGGGTAGGAAGAATAAAAGCTGAATATTACTTAAACGGAGAAAGAATGCAGAAAGCTACAATACAGAGGGATTTGGGAGTCTTTATGCATAAATCACAAAAGCTACCATGGAAGTTCAGTAGGTAATATGGAAGGCAAATGGAATGCTGGCCTTTATTTCAAAGGGAATGGAGTATAAAAACAGGAACGTCTTGCTAAAACTATACAAGGCACTAGTTAGACCACATTTGAAATACCGTGAACAGTTTTGGTTCCCTTATCTATGGAAAGATATACTGACATTTGAGACAGTCCAGGGAAGATTCACTAGGTTGATCCCTGGTTTGGAAGGATTTTCTTATGAGGAGGGGCTGCATAGGTTGGGTCTGTACACATTGGAGTTTAGAAGAATTAGAGGTGACCTTATTGAAGCAAATGGCCTGCTTCTTCTGCTCCTGTGGCTTTATAATCCAATGGAATCTTATATGACATTGCTTTCCATATTACAAGTGCCATCCCATCTGGAACAAGTGGGCGTTTTGATCACTCTTCTCAGGATCTCATCCAAGATGGTGACGGCCAGAGCACCAGCATAAATGAAATGTTTCTTAAACGGTGATCCCGGCACCATTTTCAGGCCACTACCTAAGGCCCTGTCTAATCAAGTCACAGACAATTATTGTGTGAAGTTATGCTTTATCCTGACAATTGTGGCAGTAGATGTCCAACAGCTCCGACGTTCCGGGTATTTGCAGAACCACCTGATTTAAATGATAGCAAACTCTTTTTGAACTGCCCCAAGCCATATCTGTTTAGCGTTGGAGGGAATGGAGTAATGGACCTCAGTGAATCCGTACTTCTGCATCTCAGCATTATGCAGAGTTTAGAAAGAAACCAATGGATTTCGGCTAAAAGCTGTCAAGCAGGATTAGTGTCCTAAGAGCAGATATAAGCTGTGCAGAACATTGAATATCTACAGTGGCAATTGCATCTATTCTGTCTTGCTGACTCCAGCTTTTCCAGTGATCCCTGCAACTTTCTTACCTATATGTAACTTAATCTGATTACCAAGTCGAGAGTTTTGGCACCTGTGACTGAAGAGTTTGTCCACCAACAGTAAACCACAGGACACACAATATTGCAGTCACTTGGTTTTGACTGACTTTTCACTGGTGAAGATAACTTGACACTGAGTGGTCAGCTGGGATTTTAAGATACATGACACAATAGTTGGACGCTGGACAAAGTAAATATTGTAGAGTGAAAGGCCGCCTCTGGTGGCATCCACTATTGCAGCGTCGGTCATTAATCAGTTTGTGTTTCTCAGATATCCAGAAAAGCTGGTGAAGTACAAACAGCTTGGAAGAACAATGATACATCCAGAGTGCTCACAGATCCTTAAGATAACAGCAAGGCCGTTATGGTACTTATAGCTTTAATTTGTGCTTCCTACAACCACGCTGTAATGAATGCTGAGGTGGCTGATCAGAGATGGTATAATGAGCAGTCCTAAGGCCTTTCAAAATAAAATGCCACGAGTGTTTTCTGCAATTGTGGTAAATCCCGTACAGAGAGAGGGTTAGTTCGTTTATTTCACAAATATGCTATTTGTAGCTTTGAGTCATTACTTGAATTTAGAAACATTAACATTGTGACAGTTTGGAAAGAATGGGGAGGGGAGAGAAAGGCTCGAAACAGCTTTACAGAATTTTAAAATTAGGTATTACTCATGTCAGTGAGGCAAGGAGATTTTTTTTTAAAGAACCTAAGTTAAGCTGCAAGGCCCATGGTGCAGTACACCAAGGTTAAAAAGAGTAGGCGAGAAAAGAAAATAATTTCATTAGCATTGGTTGAACATTGCTAAGTTTGGCTTTTTAAAAGTAGAATTTGGGGTAAAGGAAAGACTGAAGGAAGCAAAGACTTCCACATTTCAAACATCTGGTAAAGAATGAATTATGGTTGGACGCAATGCAATTAATTCTGATTTCAACAGAGTGACGAGAGTTTCTAGAATATGGTATTTGAATTTAAAAGAGAGGAACACCTGCTGTTCATAATGACCTGTGACTTTATGTGGACAATATTTGATTTGATTTGATTTATTATTGTCACATGTATTAACATACAATGAAAAGTATTGTTTCTTGTGCGCTATACAGACAAAGCATACTGTTCATAGAGAAAGAAATGAGAGAGTGCAGAATGTAATGTTACAGTTATAGCTAGGGTGTAAAGAAAGATCAACTTAATGCAAGGTAGGTCCATTCAAAAGTCTGATGGCAGCAGGGAAGAAGCTGTTCTTGAGTCGGTTAGTAC
The DNA here is from genome assembly GCF_964213995.1 of Mustelus asterias. Lineage (NCBI taxonomy): Eukaryota > Metazoa > Chordata > Chondrichthyes > Carcharhiniformes > Triakidae > Mustelus > Mustelus asterias. The sequence goes on along the minus strand of NC_135804.1, from coordinate 51,535,658 downwards.
GTGACCTCAAACTTTTGTATCTTTTCCCGATGGAAGAAGGTGGAAGAGAGAATGTCCAGGATGCGTGGGGTCCTTAATTATGCTGGCTGCTTTGCCGAGGCAGCGGGAAGCGTAGACAGAGTCAATAGATGGGAGGCTGGTTTGCATGATGGATTGGACTACATTCATGACCTTGGTAGTGTTGTGGGAAAAATCCACTAGTAGTCAGACTTCGAGATTCAGAAAATACGATTTATTTAACGGAGCTCAGTGGAGACAAGGCACATGTCTGTAGTAGACCTTCTCTCGGTAAAATGTCGGGAGCGGTCCATCTTTATACTCTTTACACAATGGATGGACCGGTGGTTTGAACATTATCACATCGTTTAGGCAGGTACAAACAGATATAGACATTTAACATAGTATTGTTCTTATGAATGGGTACATTTCCTTAACTCTGTATCTATCAATGGTTGGTTTCGGCTCATTCAGGTGTTAATTGGTTTCCTCGCATTCATATTTTCCTGCTCTTCCTATGGCTAATCTATTCCCTTTGTTTCGGGTTTTCCTTATCTTAAACGATGTCTCGACCCTCAGCTTGGCTTCCTGAGGTGTTTGTTTGCTATGAGTCACTGTCTGTGATTTAGAAATGGCTTGTCTGTTAGGTTTTGATTTAAAGTGATTTCTGATAAGTGGGAGCCGGTGTCTGCTTTTTTGGCTCCTTCCCCAGTTAACTCTTTGTGCCAGGCAGCCATTTTAAAGTGTGTTTTCCTTACATTTTCCCCTTACAGTCCCTCCTTTTGGTCGGATTATAGCTTCAACAATCTCCAGACCAACAATTATACATTCACATATACAATTTTTCGTTCTTCTCTCCTTCTTTGTTTCTTTCGATGTCTTCATTTCTTCCAGTATCTTCATTTCTTCCGATGTCTTCAGGGATCTTCATTAGGGGCTCTTCTTCGATGTACACACTGGCTCCTGGCACAATTCTTGTCAACATTATTTTAAAACAGACTTTAAGGCATCCCACAGTAAGACAACAGACAATTATAATGACAATGAGTATGACCAATCCATGTAACAGGTACGACTCCCAGGACTCCCCCACCAGCCATGCCAGCCAACTACTTCCTCTCTTGGGTCCCTGTCTAAAGTTATCAAGTTGTTTCCTGATGTCATTGATGACCTGTGTAATGTTGTAAGACTTGTCTGTGACATGGGTTATGCATTTGTTGCCTATGATTGCACATACTCCCCCTTTTTGTGCTAACTGGTAGTCCACTGCGTATCGTGTCTGCTGAGCATACAATCTTAGTTCAGCCATTTCTTGGTTAACAGCCTCCAGTGCTTTTGAAGTGCTGTTTCCCAGGATTGTTAGTCCACAAACAATATGGTTTCTATTCTTTGCTCCAATTACCCCGGCTGACCCCCCCCAGAGATAAAGCTCCGAGGAACCCATACCCCAGTGAGGATCCCAGTGTACCCGGGGCTTCCCAGTCAGCGCAGAATTCCCTGCTAATAGCCCGAGTTACTATTCTCCTCCGAATGTACCCCTTCTGAGGGCATGGAACAGTCAGTGGTCCGATTGTTCCTACCGCAAAACGGCTTGGGAGGTTTGGTGTTTCTGTCATGTAGGTACCATTGAAGAGGAATACATACCCCTTCTTAGCCCGGTAACACTTAGTGTCCCAATTATGAGTTTGCTCATACTGCCAATTGTTCAGTTTATTTGGCTTCCTGTTTGATTCCACCACCTGATAAGTATCAAAGGGGTATGTCCATTTGGCTGAGCTTACGTGAGTTCCATTACATTGCCCGCAAATAAGCTGTCTTCCCGCGGTTATATTTAAACATTTCCGTTCATCACAAATACAAGTAATCTGTCCCTTGTTAATCCGACAATGTTGACGGACACACTGTGTCTGTACACAAGAATCATTCTTAGGGACTAAGGCATAGGCACATCCCCATCCCTGCCCTGTAAAACAAAGCGGATAGCTTGCAGTATCTGAACAAGCTTTTCTTCCCACCTGTTGGGACCCCCCGCATGCAGGATCTGTGGGGTTTACAAGTCCCACACATCTCCCCTGTATACCTTTTTTATATTTGCCAATTTGTCCCATGCAGGGTGTATCTAGTGTATCTACAGTATATAAGTCCTGAGGGGTCCACCCAGGGGTGGCTACAAATAGGGCTTCTACAGATTGTGTTAACGGGTAACATACAGTTCGATTCCCGTGTAGGTGTATGTGGGCTTTGTAAAACAAGTTATCTTCCAGCCCAGTTAAATTTACAGTTGCCACAACGCAAAATAATACAGTTACATACGCGATTACATACATATCCGCAACAGTCATATATCACACTTAACACTATAATTTAATCTTTACAAGTTATTTTATTTATTAACCCGTGCACGCTGGCTCTTGCTTGCAGTCTTTGCCTGTGTTGAGGAAAGCAGTTCTGTTAGTTCATCAATTTAGCTACTTATCTCCTTTGTATAATTTCAGCTGCGTCCAGTGCTTCCAGACACCTTTCCCTCTTATGTCTATACAGGCACAGGTGTCCCCACTAATTATAATTTCATATGGCCCATTCCACTTTGGTGCAAACCCTGGTTTGTCGGGTAATGTTTTCACTAGGACGTGACTTCCCGCTGTTGGGATGTCAGGGAGCAATTCAAGCTCTCTCTCTGCATCTTTTATTTCCTGATTGTCCTTTACCAATTTGCGCATCCCTTTTAGCTCTTGATTTTATCTTTTAGTGGACCGACATCGGTCCCACCTGTTATGCTTTCTGGTAATTGCATCGCCCGTCCTGTCATTAGCTCATAAGGGGTTAATCCGGTTGTCTGGTTTGTGGTAGCTCTTAATTTCTTTAAAATAGTGGGCAATACCTCTGTCCACCTTCTCCCTGATGTTTGTATGGCTTTAGCTCGTGCATTATACATTTTAACTATATATCCCCCTTCCATAGAAAGCTTAGTGTGAATTAAATAACATTTTGAACTGGCCTTTTTTGGCTGCAGTTGGACATCCATTCATTTGTATGTAATCTTATCAAAAGACATCGCTTTCCCCATTAAAATCACATGCCATACAGATCCCATCTTTATATGATGTACTCTTACATTATCTCTAATTTGATCATTTGTTTGCGTGTAAGCGCCGCACCACAGTACTTCACAAAATAATTATGTTTTTATCAATACACAATATATAGTATATGAATATATCATACAAAGTTGGTTAAGGCTTTTCAGGATTTGATGTTATTCTTGTGTCTATATGGCAGTGCTATACTGTATAATAAAAATAATCAAGCGGCAGTTGTATCATACCACTTTACACATCGTAACCGTGATATCCAAACCCTTTCAATTCAAGCCATTTCCATTTTTAAACTGAGCTCCAGATCAAAACCCCCACACTCCAGGGAAAATAACAGGCGCCGAATCAAAATCAAAGTAGGTACAATACATACCAGTTATTTGATTAGGAACATTTTGGTTTCTTAACTGGCTAGATTTTAAGCTTTGCAGTGTTTTTATATTTGGCAAACCTTGAACAATAGATGGCACATGAAATTCCGACGGCAGTACATAATTTTAACCAGTTCAGAATACTAAACTATCTGACGTTCGTAAATCGCGATATTCTGCGATTAATACTGTATTTCACTGACTTGATATACTTTAAACTGACTCATAGACAATATATTTACCTCAGTCTTTTGTTCCTGCTTTTCTACCTTTCCACAAAATAACTTATTTTCTTCTCTTAACTTCTCAACTAACTTATAATTTCTACTTTAAGACAAAGGAAAGAGCACATGGTTCCTTCCAAGGTTTAAATCCTTTCTTAACATCAGAACATTAAAGCAAACAACAACAAAACATCCACGCAACCACTTTGTTTAAACACACATGGAAGCTTCCAAAAGTCATTCCACAGCACATCCTTTTTCATTCAAACTTAACATTTCAAACTGGGATGAGAGTAAAACATTCAAAGAGAATACAGAACGTTGATTAAGACGGTCGCTTTTATTCTTCTTTCTTCCAAACTGTAATTAACTCAAAACAGAAGTAAATTCAAGAAATCCTATCACTTTAATCTTTAACAGTTTTAACACTCTCCCAGCCCCCCTGAGGCTAAACCAAGGTGCAATGCACTGCACCCACTGCCTGCAACAAACATTCCACAGGAACAAACAGGCTTCTCCAGCTCCCTGCTCTCAATCTAATACAACAACAACAACCACCTACATTCGACAAGCTTCCAGATCTCACAAACACACTGAAATACAAAAACTAAGATCTCTCCTATCCACCTCCAGGTATGCCACTAGCCCATTCCACCAATTCATCGTAATCTTGGGACATAATCACTCCCATTTTTAGGATGATCTGGTGAGCACTAGAGAGTCCATCCTTAAAAGCCTGGATGAACGCTCGATCTCCTCGCCCTGGATTCCCTTGTCCTGAGCACTCTTGGTATATCCGGAACAGTCATTCCCCGTACTCAGAAGCTCCTTCTCCCTTTAGCTGCCTTGTGGTGGTAATTCTGCTCCAGTTAGTGGGAGCATTCCCTAAGACCCTCTGAATTTTTTCTTTAAACTGTAAGAAGGGTGCCTGTTGGGCATCTATCTCTGCTGTTAGGGGGATTACATGTGTCCACCGTCCCCCATTATAGTCCTGTGCTATAGGGGCAGCGGGTCCACCTACTACCTGCCTCCACTTATCCGCTGGACAGGCTGCCCTGACCAGCTGGTGTACGTCTCTTAGGTGTAATTGGTGTCCTACCCAGATCGTGTCTAATTCTTCCCAGAATGTAGTGTTCACGCTTCTAGTTTGTAATTTGCCCAGGGAAGCCATTATCTGCTGTCTCTCACCTGGGGTAATGGGTTATAATTTGCTTTTGGTCGCGCTGCTGTTCCCCCTTGGGTTATGGGCGCTAAGTTGTGTTCCAGCTGTTCCCATTCCTCTGAGGGAGCGGTTGGTCCTTGCTGGGTAGACTCATAAGAAGGTAGACGATCAGTTTCTTCTCACCACTGCCTTTCTAAAACCTGGTTTTGCTTTTCCAGTTCCCTCACTCGGGATTCTAATTCTCTAATTCTTTCTTTATCTTCCCTCCATTTCCTAGTCGAGGCAACTACTTGTTCAATTAGACCTGCTAACTGATGTGTTAACATTACTCCAATCTTCTTTGTTTTGTTTCTTTTTTCTTTATCTATCCACTTTCTCTGCTGCTCTAAGGTTTGAGAAGTATCCCAGCCATCGTTTTGCATTCTCTTTATTAACTCCTTCCTGTCTGTCATGTAGATTTCAATCAGGGAACCTGCAGATCCCCTTTTAACTCCACTATCTGCCATTTCGCAGATTTCGCTAACCCCGGCCACGATTATTCTTTAGTAAAGTGTGCTCTCTACCGTAGGGACTTCACTACCCCCGGCCACTATTACTATTCTTAGCAAAGTGTGCTCTCTACCGTAGGGACTTCACTATCCCCGGCCACTATTGCTATTCTCACACCATGTTTCACTGCCGTTACAGGGTTTCAAGTTATACTCACAGCTTCCACGATTACCACTTCGGCAATGTGCTTCTCCACCAGAGTCCGGTTTAGGTCAGAGTTGATCAAACTCCTGTTCCGCCCCGCTTTTCACAACATTGACAGTACAGTTCCCAACTTTTCAATACTTTCATGCAATCAGATGGCACCTCTGCGTCTGTTCGCCACTACAGAGTTTGATGTTAAACCGACTTCTGCCCTTTTGTGCTTCACAATCCTTTAGTGCCCTTGGTGTCTCTCACTCACTTCAATTCCTGACCTTCACGTGGCAGATTTCTGCTCTTAATAGCCAGTCTAAGGCAGAGGTTTTGAGACAGGCACAACCTTGTCCTTTTGTCGATCAGCACAAATCACAGTTACTTATTACTATCAGCAGTTAGTACTTATCACTATAACAAATACACAGTACAAATATTTCCCCCTTATAAACTGTATTTTCTGATCCAGTCTGACTCTCACAGATTCCGCGATCTCTACCCCGGTTGCGATCGTGGCCAATCGATCTCACCAGTAATAGGATCCTAGCCGACTACGCCAATTCTTGTGGGAAAAATCCACTAGTAGTCAGACTTCGAGATTCAGAAAATACGATTTATTTAACGGAGCTCCGTGGAGACAAGGCACATGTCTGTAGTAGACCTTCTCTCGGTAAAATGTCGGGAGCGGTCCATCTTTACACTCTTTACACAATGGATGGACCGGTGATTTGAACATTATCACATCGTTTTGGCAGGTACAAACAGATATAGACATTTAACATAGTATTGTTCTTATGAATGGGTACATTTCCTTATGTCTGTATCTATCAATGGTTGGTTTCGGCTCATTCAGGTGTTAATCGGTTTCCTCGCATTCATATTTTCCCGCTCTTCCTATGGCTAATCTATTCCCTTTGTTTCGGGTTTTCCTTATCTTAAAAGATGTCTCGACCCTCGGCTTGGCTTCCTGAGGTGTTTGTTTACTGTCTGTGATTTGTTCACTGTCTGTGATTTAGAAATGGCTTGTCTGTTAGGTTTTGATTTAAAGTGATTTCTGATAAGTGGGAGCCGGTGTCTGCTTTTTTGGCTCCTTTCCCAGTTAACTCTTTGTGCCAGGCAGCCTTTTAAGTGTGCTTTCCTTACATTTTCCCCTTACAGTAGTTTTCTTGCGGTCTTGGGCAGAGCAGGAGCCATACCAAGCTGTGATACAACCAGAAAGAATGCTTTCTATGTTGCATCTATAAAAGTTGGTGAGAGTCATAGCTGACATGCCAAATTTCCTTTGTCTTCTAAGAAAATAGAGGCATTGGTGGGCGTTCTTAACTATAGTGTTGGCATGGGGGGACCAAGACAGGTTGTTGGTGATCTGGACACCTAAAAACTTGAAGCTCTCGACCCTTTCTACTTTGTCCTATTGATGTAGACAGGGGCATGTTCTCCTCTACATTTCCTGAAGTCGATGACAATCTCCTTCATTTTGTTGACAATGAGGGAGAGATTATTGTCGCCGCACCAGTTCACCAGATTCTCTATATCATTCCTGTACTCTGTCTTGTCATTGTTTGATATCCGACGCTCTACGATGGTGTCGTTTGAAGGCCCATTGCCCTTTTGCACTGGAACTGGGATGGTAGGTAAATACATTAATTTTAAACAAGGACTTGTTCAATGACCACCAAAAGTTCAAGGGGCAACTTGAAATGGGTTTAGATGCTTCTGTCTGTGACAAGCGAGAGCCTTATTCCATACTTAAAATTGGGGCCCTACGCAACTTTTGTGGACCAATCAGCAGGCATGCCACTTGTCTTTGACGTGGAGGAGAATAACTAGCAATCCAGAGAATTGCAGTGCGCTCAACGAAAAGGCCAAATTATTTACAATTACCCCCTTTATCTCCCCAAAATCACCTGCTGCCTTCCACTGGAAATGTTGATGCTAGCTTCTAGATTGCCAGGAATAGCTGCCTTGATGACACAGGATGTTGCTGTACTGTCTGACAGCCTGACTGGTGGTGGTCTCATGTTTAAAAATAGAATCTAATAACGTTAGAATATTTCTCTGCACTGAAATGTGACAGAAACCATGGTAGATTACATGCAGCTGGGTATGTGGCACTTGCTTAAGGATCCATTCCTTGCACTGATTTCAGACATACTGACATAATGACTTCACTACAATTGTCAGCAGTCAGACACTAGCATCACTATTACGCTAAAAATGTATTAAAGAGCTGCAGTCTTGTCCACCCATCAACCTATATTAAAGATTATAGTTATGTTTCCACTCTTGCTAAATAATCCATACAATAAAAGATCTGTTACTTAATTAACCCCCCCCCCCCCCCCCCCCCATTTACAGGTTGTCAGATGGAAACAGGATTATGTTGTTCCATTGTGCAGTTAGCACGGGAAATATAATGCTTCTGACTTACAGGCAGCTTGTTGGCTGTCGCCAATTTGTCATGGACAGGCAGGACACAGGTTTGCAACCTTGTTTTCTCAGTAATTTTCAAATTGAGACTGCTAATGTAAGCAGTCACTTTATACAAGAAAGGAGTTGATATTGGAGGAGTGTCAGTCTTGCATGCTTCCTATTTGCAGAGAAGCAACAATGAAGGCCTGAGGGCAGAACTTATGGCTGTCTTCGTGGACTGGAGAAGATGTAAAACATAGAACCACTGGAAGGGAAATAATGAAGATGGATAAACTGAAATAATCAGATGTACTGATGTATTGCTGAGTTGCGTAGGCCTGAGGATTCCAGTCTTGAATGCTGGTCTATGCTGATCTTAGCTATGATGTGGAGATGCCGGCGATGGACTGGGGTGAACACAGTAAGAAGTCTCCTTGCCTCCAGGGCTTGCAGAATCTCACTAGCTGTTCTGTCTGGAGACAATACACATCTCTTTAACCTGTGTTTAATGTTCCCTCCACCCACATTGTCTGTACCTTTAAGACCTGGCTGGCTGTAGGATTCGCATTCTAATCAGTATTCTGCAACTTGATTTTGTGTCTGTTTGCACTGTTTGAGAGCACATTTCCACTCCATCTGACGAAGGAGCAGTGCTCCCAAAGCTTATGGTATTTGCTACCAAATAAACCTGTTGGACTTTAACCTGGTGTTGTGAGACTTCTTACTACGATCTTAGCTAGGACAGTGGTGGAAATGCTGATCATCCCAAGATGAACTAATGGTGAGGTGGGGTGCAGAAGGAAGCCATGTGTTGTGCCTGTTTGAGTATCAAGTCAGGACAGGTACAGGCTCCACTGCAATGCCCTCTCATCCTTGTGTTCCACATGTGATAAAGGCATTGGAATCAACTGGTACTGTGGGTTCTTGATGAGTTATTGCCTTCAGAACAAAAGAGAATATGAGCAAAATTTTGGAGCGGAAAACAAAGTTGGATTATAATCTTGCTAACTGACCTTATAAAGATTCCAGGAAAGCCTTTGAGTGATTCCTTTAGTTCCAGAGGGTTTGTCAGGCAAAATTAGTGAATTGGCTTTATTTTGGTGATTAAAAGCTTCATGGAAGTTTGTTTGCTAGGTAAGGCATTCACAGACTTCATCAGGTGCTCTTTATTTTAGTACTCAATGTAGTTGGTATTGTAAAGGAGCATACAACCACTTGGCAAAAAAAAATCCTGGGTGGGGTTTTCCAGTTGCGTCTGCCCCGTGACTAGAAATGCCTGATCTTTAAATGGTCCACCAAACTTTCTGCAGGAATTGCCACAAGCGGACCGAAAGATTCCTCCCACCCCACCCCGTGTCAATACCATTCACAAATTATTTGATGCTGTATTTACAGCAGGGAATTATGTTCAAAGGCATTGTGAATAGGAATAAACTACATAAAGCAGCTCTTTTGGAATGGGTGGAATGCAGTCTTGTTGATGCCCCAATTATTCCTGCTAATTCTTCGGTCATGTGCAAATAGGATTCCCTGCAAGTAAAGAAATATTGGATTCTCAATCAGGAGAACTGTTCTTTACTACTTTTATGCTCCCTGAGTCTCATTAGCTTAAATGTTGCATTTATATGAAAGAAAGGACTTGCATTTAGTGCCTTTCACACTAGGCCATCTCATGTGCTTTAAAGATAATGAATATTTTGAAATGTTGAGATTATTATAATGTAGAAAATATTTCTTACTCTTCTATTTGCATGATGATATGTGTGTGTGTCCTCTGCGCCTCGTCTCTTATAGTTAAAAACCATAGAATCTCTACAGTGCAGATGGATGCCATTTGGCCTATCGTGCCTTCACCAACAACAATCCCACCCAGGCCCTACCCCGTAACCCACGTATTTACCCTGCTAATCTCCCTGACACTAATGGGCAATTTAGCATGGCCAATCAAACTAACCTGCACATCTTTGGAGTGTGGGAAGAAACTGGAGCACCTGGAGGAAACCCACGCAGACATAAGGAGAATGTGCAAACTCCGCACAGACAGTTACCCAATGCCGGAATTGAACCCTTTGGCGCTGTGAGGAAGCAGTGCTAACCATTGTGCGACCATGCTGCCCAACTTGTTCAACTTATTCATGAGATGGCGAAGTGATTGCATGATATAGAGGTGTATATTGGCACACTGAGCATAGACATAATTGGGTACAACTGTATCTTTTACAAGGGAACAAACTGAAAGATATTGAGTCCACAAGACTGATTATGCACTCTATCTGTGAAAGATCTGGGCATCATAGGTGTAGTGAACATGTGTTACACCACTTTGATTGCATTATTTTAATTCACTAAATCCTCCTGTTTAGAATTATTAGTACAAATGTAACATCTAATTTTTTTTATTCTTCCTTTCAACAGGTCATACCCATGGTGGGCAGATCTTTCCTCTGGCAATTGCTGCTTATTTTTTGAATCCATACTTTGAAGGTCTTTACAAAGTTGGTGAGAACAGTTTGGTGTACGTAACCCCTGGGACAATTTACTATGGGATTCCAATGAGACTTGGAAGCAGAGCGGAAATAACAGAAATTATCTTTAAGACTGGATGAACTGGTTATCATTCTGCAGGTCCTCCTTTTAAGAATCATGAATGTTGCACATTTGTGTATTTTGGGCAGTGAGTTTGAAGAATGAGTAGGCAATTAGCATGTATGATTAATAAATAACATGAATACATTGTTTTTGAGTAGATCAATACACAGTTTGCCAATGACTGTACTATTGTCACTAAGATTGATCCCTTACAACAAAGCAGTTACGATGGGAGGGTGAGGGTACAAAGCAGCACTGCCTGTCATATTTACATTTGCATCCTTTTTGTGGGCTCCAGGTTAGAGAGTGTGACTCCTGGCCTCCCCTACTGAATACTTGAGGATTGATTGAGCAGGGCCTGTGAATGACTCTCCAGTCTCCGTCCACACTGTGCCAACTCGCAGCAGCATGCGGAGTCCGGCAACTCAATATGTGGCAGATGCTGGATCCAATTCATGGCACTGGCACACTGTTCAAAAATAATTGGACAGTTTTCAGTGCCTTTTGAAAAATTGCCTACTGTGCTTTTCTTCTTTTATTCTCACTTCGCTGACTTCCATTAGAATCCAAACTAAATTGAAAGCACTTTGTCCCCTAGTTTTGTATGTCCATTTTTTGTACCAATTTACTATTTGTTGAAATTACCACAATTGTTACTATAGTTTATTAATGTCCTAAATTATTGGTAATCTTTTGAATTCCTCAATATGAGGTGACGTTAATTATTGCATTGTTTGACATTGGGTATGTAAATATTAGAGACTGTTCTTGATGTAATTTTAAGTCATTTGTCTTGACTTTATACTTCATTGTATTTCGGTCTCTGAGATATGCCTTGCAATTTATTCAAATTTGTAATACTTTTCACGCTTCCTGAAAGTTAAAAATGGTTAACACTGAATTATTATTGCAGATTTTTTAGGAGAATTTTGTAATACCACTCTTTTTTCTGATAAAGATAGGCTATGTGCTGAAAGTATTTTCCACTTTAGATAAATTTATGTATGACAAACTAATGTAGGTTACCAAATATTTGCTTCTTTTTTGGTGCCTGATGGATTTTGCAGTTGCCTGTCCCCTGCAAAATTCCACAGTAAGCCTGTGGAAATCTGAGTAGGATTACCTGACCAGATGTTTTAAATCCAACGAGAAGCTCTCTGCAACCAGGTCAAGTCATAGAAAACAACATTTAAAGAAATCTAATTCCTGGTCCCTTTAAGTTTTGATTACAAAATGCTTAAAAGTTGAATTGTCCAATAATTTGAATTATGCAAAATGAAATAGGAAATTATTGCAAAAAAAGTGAATTATCAATTAATTTCAAGGATTCCGTTTTGAATTGACTAGACTTAAACTTGTGTTAATTTTCAACAGTTTAATTAATTGAAAGAAGGGTGGGGAGGATAAGCTTAATTAAAAATAAAGGAAATATGTATATATGAACCAAAATGAAATACTCAAAACCTCAGCAAGTGGAAATGGAAAAACTGGGCCAAATATTTTTGATATTGCACCTTTCACCAGAAGCTAATTATTACTTTTTGGAAGAGACACTTTGTTTTTAAATCAACCTTGTTCTTTTTGATAGTATTGCTTGAGTATTTGCTTAAAAAGATGCCAAAGCTTTTTCCTTGCACTCATCAGGACAAATACAAGAATGCCAAATTCCAGAGGGAGCAGAAACTTGTTCTATGTGAGAAAAGGGTGCAAATTAGTTGGCAAGGGGACTCAAGTTGAGGCGTTAATATGGAGAATGCACCAGGAAACTATTTTCCTCTGTGCTTTTATTTAATTCAAAAAGACGAAAAGCCTGGACATGTTCCTTTTGCCTACAGAGTGTAATTCCCTGCATATGAATATGTAGATCCTAGCAAGCCTAAATAAGCCACATTGTGTGTCCAACTTATTAAATTAGTTGTTTTTGTAATTCTTGGCATACTCAAGATTGTTCAGTAGGTGCTGTCCAATTGTGGAATCACATGTAACAGTAAATGTTATGTTCCGAGTTTTGCAAGCAGGGGATGGTTGAGTATGGTCAGTACTCTTATTGTGAACAGCTAAGTGACATGCCATTTGATATGATCTGTTGGGTCATGCAATCCCCGTTTCTGGCAATGAATCGGCATTGAGACTCATGTACCACGTTACTTATTTGTGCGAGAGGCAGAATATCTTTTTGGCTTGACAGCAGCATCCCGTTCTTGGAAAATACCAATTGTGTTGCTACTGCACAGTAGCAGCGTAAAACAGCTAGATTCACCTGTTGATCAATTTGTTGAGATGACCACACAGTTGCTATTTTCCAGTAATAGGATGCTGCTGTCAAGCCAAAAAGACATTCTGCCAGCCACACAAGTTAGTAACATGGTATGTGAATTTCAGTGCCTGTGAGATGCCAGGTATGTTGACCGTACATCCCAATGACTGGCGGATCATATCAGACAGCACATCCCTTGAGCTGTTCACAATAGGTAGAGTACTGACTGTCCAAAACTATTCTGTGCTTGCAAAACTCAGAACATAATGTCTGCTGTTCGATGTGATTCACGATTAGACAGCACTTGTTGAATAATCCTAAGTATGCTAACAATTACACGAGTGACCAGTTTAAAATTATCAGTTGGGCCCACGATGTGGCTCACTTGTGCTTATTAGAAGCTACATATATTTCTATGCAGGGCCTTGTCCTCCAGAAGCAAAAGGAATATGTCCAGGCATTGCACAAGTGGAAAAAAAAGTGCACTAAATCCTCCAAGGAACATGTTGACCATTCAGAGTCCACTTGCCAACCGAAAAGCACTGTTTTCTCATGCAGTATCAATTGTTGCTCCCTTTGAAATTTGGCATTCTTGTATCTGTCCTGATAAGTGCAAGATGAAAAGTTTCAACAGCATGCCTCTTTTTTAGGAATACTTGTTATTTTTGTTGCTTTCAGCTCCAATTGGTACAGAATACTTTTATACACAGGTAGAAGAAAAGTAGAAGAAGCAAATCTAAATCTAATATTTAGGCATAACAAAAATCTGCAGTAGAACAACAATGTTGGATTGGTTATATGTAAAGGCTGGTCCTGAAATGCTGTAAAGCTTAGTGGCGAACTAAATACGTTTACCAGAACTTTTGGACTTTGTGGTAATTTTATCCTGTGGAATCTTGCCTTTTCCTGTTTGAAAATTAATAAATATTATTCTACCAAAACAGAAGTGTATTCCATTTCCAAAATGGGAGTTATTACCCATTTAGCCACATGGAAAGTTGAATTGAAGGATATGGGCTAGAGTTAATAAAGTCAAACACTCTGATGACAAGGGAAGGTTGAGGGTGTTTTAACAGCCACTCTTTTTACAAAAGAAAAGTGAAGGATGTTTTAAGAGAGCAGTGATAGTTAAGGTGGAATTATTGGCTGGCTGAGGGATTTTCAATCCTGCCGTTTCTAAGGGTAATTTACCAGAATTAAAGACTGAAAACAAAACATTTGAGACCCCAAAATTCCATTTGTTTTGTAAAAATATATACTTTATTTGTAAAATATCTGAAAGAACATTGCAAACATTTCAAAGTGACCATCACAGTCACTGCAATTATATTCCGATTTTCTACATAAGTCATGTTGCCCTTTGAGATACTTCAATACAGTCAGAGAAACGTTACACACATTGCACCATTTGTAACGACCATTTTGGAATGGTATTTAAGTTGCAGCGGGGTAATAATTCCAGACCTATCGCTACTCATTCTTTCCCGTGCTCTCACTCATATTTCTCAGACTGCCTATAGCAAGGATGCATATACACGTGAGCTTCAGCCTTAGTGAAACAGTTTCAATGTAAATAATCATGTGGTCGACCTATTCCCCCGTTGCCCTGAAAACTTTAAAAGGTGAAAAACTCTCTTTTTCATTCCCCTTCCCATTTGGAAGATTTAAATCCAAACTGCAGATGTGTTTGTTGACCACAATGTAAACGTGTTTTTCATTGCCCAGAGTGAACCTGAGGTTTATTTACCCTCAGTTCACTGCGAGTGTTATTTGATTCATTGGGTGCTTTATTAGGGCGAGTGGTTCATCTTTCCCTCCATCTGACAACATGTCCTTACTGACGGAAGTGAGTGCTGCTATTAGTGTGCAGGAATTACTCAGTAAGTCTCACGGTAGGAGACTTGTTTTTGTGCGGGACGGGCTGTTTTTCTTTCTCGGTGCTGTGCTATTCCACCCTCCTTGGCTCCCAATGTTGATTTTGAATGGAGTCCAGAAGGAGCAGGAGCTGGCTACCCTCCCCGACTCCGGGGGGATTCCTGTGTTAGCCAATGAGCTGATCATCTCAATAGGCCCCTTTGTGTGGAAAGGCCGGGCATATATTCCGATGATGTTGTCACTGGAGGACCTGTATTAATAGATGACTGGACATGGATCAGCAGTCTCTCCGTGTGAAGGGTGAAGAGCAGCAAGTTACCTTGGAGTGGAGACCTACTTAAATATGACAACAAACGGTAAGGCTTAAAATACGACTCGGTGGAATGCAAAACAATTTTGCTTAATATATTATTTGTAAGAGGAAAACATTTGCGAATAATTCAATTTGTTAAAGATTGGCAATAATTCGTTGTGAAGGAGACCCTTTAATGGTGTTTGGGTGGAAGTGTTGAATCTAAATATCGAATGCTTTCGGATTGCAGACTTGTACGTGGGGGCGGTGGACTTGCAGTGTCAGGCCAACAACACTGAGCACCACACCATCGAAATTGACCAGAACAGGCTCCTGGTGCGGAGAGGACAAGAGTTCTATTTGCATGTGGAATTTAAACACCGAGCATTCGTGGAAGGCGAAGACCAGCTTGCAGTCCTTCTGGACACAGGTTGGTGATGAGATTGCACCTTGGGGCTGGCTGTTTCAGGTTTTTGCGCTGTTTGAGACTCGCTGCGAACAGTATGCATTTCCTAGCTTGTCAGAGTTTATAGTTCTGGGCGAGAGGTTAGGAAAACGTTACTGTTGGTTCAATGTGTGGCTGCTCGTGTTTAGAAACCACCCTTGCAGTCACTTGGATCAAAGACAGACTTACCCATTCTTATAAACAGTGAAAACTGGAGGCTGGGTATATTTAACATCTGGAAAATGAAATTATTACAGCATAAAAATACACATGTGTAAGGTATCCAAATCGAGTCATTGAATCCAATTTAATTTCGAATCTCAATTTTGATCGAACTTAGTAAATACAGATATGACTAACTTTCAGTGTAATATTTTAATTGCCGAGTCAGGCAATTAATTGCAAGTGTACTCGGGTTATGCTATGTGACCATCTGTACAGGTCCCGCACCATCGGAAGCCGACGGGACTCGAATTAAAGTGCTGAACTCTCGGAGGAAATGGGATCAATGGACATTCCGTCCACAGTCCATTCCAGGATACATTCACCTGACCGTGCATAGTCCACCCAATGCCTGCACCGGCCACTATCAAATCTATCTGACTCTCTACCCGAGCGGAGGTGAATCTATCCAACAGATCACTGCAGGAGATTTTCGCCTTCTCTTCAACCCCTGGTGTCCAGGTAAACTGCCCGCCTCGACTTCATTTAAGCCGTATGCGTGCACATCTTTTAAATCGCTACTTTCTAAAAACAAGTGATACTGATCTCCAAGGAATGCTGCTGTGTTGTATATACAAACGTACTTTTCCTTTTTTGTGTGTGGGGGCAGCCCTAAGTATATTTCTGGGGGAAACTACCTTCGGTATTAACACATTCCGAGGAACCCTTCTACATAGCTACCCACTCCTAAAAAACCACGACTTAATTTAGCAAAGAGGGTATCAACTATCCAAAGGAAAGCAGTAATACAGAATTTGCCAAATATTGTGCTTACACATAGACCTTAGAGTATTGTTTTTACCAAATGAACAGAAATCAGATAATCCCAGACATTCAGCATCCCAAAAATTCTTTGAAAACCTCTGGCTTGAAATTTGTTCTAATTTAGTCTAATAGCTTGTTAGTATCTAGTCAGGGTAATTATCAAAATGTAAATGTCACTTTTATTTACTAAAGGTTTGCATTGATTAATATTAATAGTTGCGTGGCAAGGTTCACTGTTCTATTAGTTGATAATAAGCAAATATTCATAACTATCTAATTCATGTATTTTAAAGTTCCAGTGAGTAGTGTGTGACCAAAATGCCCAGTGCATTTATGTTAAGCTGTGCAAAATAGGACTTCCATATTTTTTGCCTGAGATTCTCTTCAAATGAGCAAAGATTTAATTGCAAAACTTTAGAAGCAAAAAAAAACTGGCTGGTGGAAATGATTTGAAAATACTGGGGCAATTTGAAATGGGAGGAGTCCATAGTGAAATTCCTGTGAAGCATATGGCATGCTCTAAATGTAGCCCTTGGGAGCTGTGAATCCAGTGAAAACAGAATATAACTGAATAACACCCTTTTCCTATAAAGAAGGTAAAATGTACAAAACAGATTCTTATTGCATTTTTCACATTCCTGTTGGTCCAAAGCATTTCCCCGCCAATGGTATTTCTAAGTAGAGTCACTGTTTTATAAGTTATCATGGAAGCAAATTTGTGCACAGCAAAATTCCACAAGGAGCAGTGAACATTTAGCCCGTTTGATGTTGATTGTAGCCAGTGCCTTTGAAAGACTGCACCTCCGACAATGAACTGTTTAGTGTAGATTATGTATTTGAGCCCTAAGTAGGGCATTAACCAAAAATGTGACTCAGAGAAGGTGTAAGTGCTACTACCACTGACACACACTGATGTTCTATGTAGCTGAGGTTTAGTGTCACAATCAAGGAAATTTTTAGGAGCGCACATGACAAAACCTCAGAGCAGCAATAAAACATGCAGATTCCAAATGAAAGAAAAAAATAAAGTATCTATATAATTAAAAGCCTTTGTCTAACCTGTGTTTATGGAGTGACACTTACATAGCTGTAAGCAAAATGGTGAATGACTTGAAGAACCACTTAACTGCCACGTTATCAATTACCCATCAGTGATTAAATCAAATCAAAATAATACAAAGTCCTAATGTGGAATGAGTTACCAGAAAATCAAGCAATCAGATCCTTGATCAATTTTTCAAACATACTATTCATTAACCAGCAAGTGCTTTGCAAGTGTCCAATCAAATCATTCCAAATGATTTTTTTCCCCAAATTCTTTTGACTATATTGTTTCTTGATCATGCAAACACAGACACCTGAAAAATACAATTCAGTATAAGATAAGGAAAATATAAAACTGGAAATAATTTGTAGAAAAAGTGATAAGACTGTACCCATCTCCTATTAGAAATCCATCCAAAACATTTTGTGCTGTAGGGTCTGCCCCTTGGGGTTTCAGTTCTGATATTTATGATGTTGCCTCAGCTTTTAAACTTTGCTTCATCTGATCATCAAATTCCCCGGACTGTACTCTCAATGTCTCTCTGGGCCTTATGCACAATCATGCCTCAAATTTGACTCCTGTGTTTCCTCTTCATCTGCAACGCCAGGAGAGATCGTAATATGTTTTATTATTTATAAAGATCTTATATCTGTGTAGTCATTCTGTCAACTTCATCCACTTTTATAATGGGAACTATGATGTCTCGTCACACAGTAATTACACTCTTTAGTACCTTACCTTTGTGAGTGTACTCTGGCAACACCATTGATGGGAGATTGTACTTATAACACCAATTCACATGGGTGGTTTCCATTATAAATGTGGGCATGGGGATTTATAAGGAAATATAATAAGGACAATTGGAACTTGAAAATGGTGGCTGGCTGTCTGCTAATCCTGCTGCAAATATCACCAGCCTCTAACCCCAATTCTCTTTTGGTTACATTTGGTTTTGACTCTTCATGTGACAAGCCACAGAGATTGACTAGTAAGGATTAAATAAGACTGAAACTGTCAGAAGATGTAACACGTACTCGACATTTAGAATATGTTCTTGTCACTCAACCAGCATTCTCCTTCTTCCAAAAAAGCACCTGGCTCAGTTCTGGTCTACGGATTTCCTTAATATACATAAGATACACAAACATAGGAATAATCATGGACAGTAAAAGACCTTCTAGTCCACCAGCCTGGTCCGCGGGTCTCTAGGAAAAGAATCACATTTTCTAACTTAGTTCTGGCTGTGCACAACTTGAGATTGGTCCTTCCTAATCTATTTACAGTAAGAAGTCTCAAAACACTAGGTTAAAGTCCAACAAGTTTATTTGGTATCACGAGCTTTTGGAGCGCTGTTCCTTCATCAGATGAGTCCCACTGGTAAGTGATCAACGCTCCGAAAGCACATGATGCCAGGCACAATGGTTAGCACTGCTGCCTCACAGTGCCGGGGACCCGGGTTCAATTCCCAACTTGGGTCACTGTCTATGATGAGTTTGCACATTTTCCTCGTGTCTGTGTGGGTTTCCTCCGGGTGCTCCAGTTTCCTCCTACAGTCCAAAGATGTGCAGGTTAGGTCAATTGGCCATGCCAAATTCTCCCTCAGTGTACATAAACAGGCATTGGAATGTGGCGACTAGGGGATTTTCACAGTAACTTAATTGTGGTGTTAATGTAAGACTACTTGTGACTAATAAATAAACTTTACTTTACAAATAAACCTGTTGGACTTTAACCTGGTGTTGTGAGACTTCTTACTGTGCCCACCTCAGTGGGCAACATCTCCACATCATGGCTAATCTATTTAGTTTAAAAAGTCTACACAAACACATCTTATTTTCCTACATCTATGCTTCTTTAAAGTGCTGAGTCCCAACTCTTTGAGTCTTTCCTGATGAATAAGATCTTGAAAATAGAGAAAAATGTAGGAAGCTTGTTACTTATCTAATGGGAGTGACCACTGTGTAATTTTCACTGGTCCATTTAGCTTCATGAGAACTGCATAAGAGTATTGGAGTTTATTTTCTTCATTGATGAAATTACTGAGAAAAGAGTTATGCAATTCAGTTATTTGCTATCTATGTGCATATCTTCAGAGAATGAAAGCATAGTCTTTACTCTGTGCTGTTAAATGGCCCTAGAAATTACATCTAGGTTATTAGACAGCACAACTGTCTGCCTGAAAGTACTAGACTCTAAAAGTACCCACAACCAAACCTGCACAGCAAACTGTTTCATATAATGCAGTTCTCCATAAAAATAAATTGTTCCAAACATTTCATTTATATGAAAAAATAACTTAATTTTCAGTTTGCTATCTCTATATGGAGGCTTTACCCAACAAGAAACAGTGGAATGCTCAAGACTTTGTGAGCGACAAATGCCTTTCAGTCCTCCTGTGACTTGAGGACCTTAATTTCCAACTGTTGGAATTTTTTATTCTCATTATAGTGCCAGACCGGCAATGAATCTTGGCATCAAGTTGCCATTGGTTTAATGGTATTAATGCCACGTTGCATTTCCTGATCATGTGTTTAACTCGGTGGTAAATTGTTACCAGTAAATAGCAAATCATTCAGGCATTCAGATCCAGTTAATTTGAGCAACTCTGCGATTTGGAACATAGCAAAGCCTTAACATCATCAGTGCTATAAATGAGCACATTTTTGCTGAATTGGGAAAGGAATTTGATGATTGTTTCATATTTAACAAATGTGTTGATTGTAAATATACAAATATTGAGTACAGTGATACACTATTAAGCTCAGGAGAGTTTGCTTATTTCAAAACATCTGCATTTATTGAGCTTAAAAATGGAGAAAGCTAGCATATTCTATGTGACTGTAACAACACAGCATGTTACATTTGTACATCCCCTCTAATGTAATAAAATGCCCCAAGATAATTGACAAAGAAGAGGATGAGCCTGAGCTGGGGTATGAGAATAATTAGCGGAAGTGGTTAAAAGCATGACAGAAGAGGCATGCTTTCAGGAGGCTTTTGCATCTCCTCTGCATCTTCTCCAGTGTAATCACATCCTTCCTATTATCTGGTGACCAGAATTGCACACAGTACTCCAGTTGTGGCTTAACCAGTATTTTATACAGCTCCAGCATGATCTCCTTGATCTTGTATTATATGCCTTGTCTAATAAAGGCATGTATCCCATATGCCTTCTTAACCACCTTATCTACCTGTCCTGCCACCTTCAGAAGTCTGTTGATATGTGCTCTAAGGTCCTTCTGATTTTGAATACTTTTCAGGGTCCTGTCATTCATAGTGTAATCCTCTGCCTTGTTAGCCCTCCCCAAGTGTTTCACCTCACACCTCCATATTGAATTCTATTTGCTGACAAGCACACATTGGTCAATAAGCATACATTTCAGTTAAAGCCACTGGGTAACAATAGGAAGAGGAACCCAGCTGATTATAAAACCTGCAAATTCTGGAAATCTATAATAAAAACAGAAAATGTTGGAAATACTTAGCATGTTTGACAGCATTTGTACAGCAAGAAGTAGAGTTAATATTTTGGGTCAGTGACCTTTCTTCATCACACCCACCTTATTATGTTTCCTCCTTCCAGCCCAGGAATGCTTTGTTCAATTGTAGCACTGCCTATGGTAACCAGGAGATGAGATTAAACCTGGTTGAATACTGGATGGTGTACTAACCCAGTGAGCCACTGGCGAGCTGGTCTCTGAGCATACTTTTAACATTTGTTTGTGCACAATGATGTGAAGCTACAAGAAGGAGTCAAGCATCATTTGGAATTTAAGTTGTCTATCCCCTTAGAGGATGCTGTGTACCTGCCTGATGAGGACCTGCTGCAGGAGTACATCCTGAATGAGAATGGACTGCTGTACCATGGCTCGTATACTAACATCTACACGTTACCATGGAATTTTGGACAAGTAATACATCCTTTAAGTTTTCACAATCTACCCACCATTGTTTTTCCAATTTTAGCATGTAGTTCCAAGTCTTTGTGCTGTTTTTGTGAATTTTTTTTACAGCTTGAAAAAGATGTCATCGATATTTGCTTTCAAATTTTGGACAACAGTCTTTCTGCTCTTAAAAATCCATTAGCTGATGCTCCAAGAAGAAGCGATCCTGTATATATCAGCAGAACAGTGACTGCTATGGTGAGTTCAGAAATATCTGAGGTTCTTCCTGTAAATGTGCATTTTGCCTTAAGGGGACATTATTACCCGGTGAAAGCAAAATGCTGCGGAGGCTGGAAATCTGAAATAAAAACAGAAAATGTTGGGTAAACTCAGCAAATTTGGCAGCATTGAAACAGAGTTGACGTTTCAAGTCCGTAAGACTTGGCACGCCATAACATTCAAGGCTATGGACCAAGTGCTGGCAAGTGGGATTAGATGGGCAGATCAGAGCATTTCATGTGTCGGTGCAGACTCGATGGGCCGAAGGGCCTCTTCTGCACTGTGGTATTCTGTGATTCTGTGACTCTGAAGTCATATGGACTTGAAACGTTCACTCTGTTTCTCTCGCCACAGATGCTGCCAGAGCTGCTGAGTTTATCCAGCATTTTCTTTTTTTATTATCAAGTAAGTTACTTGCAAATCACTCTAGATCTGTTGTTGTCTCTAGTCTGTTGTTTTGGTCTCTGTTTACAATGCAACCTTACCTCTTTCAATCTATCACAAGTATAGTCTTGATTTTAAGCTGACTGCAAAAACAATTATATCTGACACCCCCTTCCCCTTTACCTCCACCCTCATTTTTTGTGTTTTCTTTTCCTTGTTCAACCCCCAGACCACAGTGATACAAACCATTTCCAGCAGCTGACTTGATCAAAAAGGCCTTTGCCAATGCCAAGCTGCAATTATCTGCACATGGTGACCAGTTGTCAATTCTGTTTGGTTTTCCTCTTATCCCCATTGTGAAGTGCCTTTTCACCACTTCCCAGTGACACAGCTAAGAGACGAATCTCTGTATTGGAGAATTACCACTCAATAATACAGGACCATGTTGAACAAATGATTCTTGTTCATGAAACTGATGAAAGTATAGTGTTTGCTGCATTCTTATGACCGTTATCCCTGATGGTTTTCCTCTGCGCGTTTGCTTTACCCTTGATTATAAGATTAAAATATAACATACAGAGGAAACAATTCATTGCAAATAACACAGAGAAAAATTTGTCTCTTATTTGTATCAATCACGAGCCTGGCATCCATTCAACTATGTGCGAGATCAGCTGTAAATAAGGTAAGGGTTCTTTGAATCAATGCTACAATGTACACCCTGTTCCCAAATGTTAACCATCATGTAAATTTGTCCAAAAGTAAGAAGCCAAGGCCTTTAAGCATAGAGGGTCCTTTTTGATGTTTGGCATATATTACACTCTGTATACAGTCTGAGGCTGACTGGAGCCAAGAGAAACTGACCTTAGGTACTACCCAACATTGGCACAGTATACAACAAGCCAGGCAAGTTCACCTTTCCTTGCACAATACCTCTTCGTCAAAATTATTTGTATATTAAATTTGCTTAAGTAAAGCTCTGCCTTCATCAAGAGACTTTCTCTTCGACAGAAAATGTGTACAACTTGTAACTATTTATTCATTTATTATTAGGTTTTATTAAACTAGAGGTTTTATTTCCCCCACTCCTCTTCAAAGGTGAATTCAAATGATGATAAAGGTGTGCTTTTGGGAAGGTGGGATGGTAATTACACTGATGGGATCGCCCCCACCAGATGGACCGGGAGTCTCCCAATTTTACGCATGTGGAGCAGTTCTGGGGCTGAAAAAGTACGATATGGGCAGTGCTGGGTCTTTGCTGCTGTAGCGTGCACAGGTAAGGTCCTACTAGGTCCTTCACACTTCTGTGAAGCACCCTTGGATATTGTTCTATGTTAAAGATGTTTTATAATTGCAAGCTATGTTCATTGCTGTTGGGAGTGTTTGTTCACTTCAAAGTAGCCAGAGAATATTTTAATTATTTCTCTTCCTCCTCAAGAAACTTCACGAGTAAGAACTAATAGGGTCTCTGGAATGTATAACATAGACAGAATCTCAATAGCTGTGCGCCAAGGTTTTTCTGTCCTTCCTGTTAGTTGTTAATATCCTGACACGAGCATTTAAATTGAATGACACATTGCATAGATTTGTGGTGATACTGACTACTTTGTGGTTTTTTTATTCTCAGGACATACAGGGTGGCATGGTGGCACAGTGGTTAGCACTGCAGCTCACGGTGCCAGGACCCAGGTTCAATTCCCTGGGTCACTGTCTGTGTGGAGTCTGCACGTTCTCCCCAGGTCTGTGTGGGTTTCTTCCGGGTGCTCCGGTTTTCTCCCACAGTCCAAAAGATGTGGTGGTTAGGAGAATTGGCCATGCTAAAGAGTGTGGCGACTCAGGGATTTTTACAGTAACTTCATTGCAGTGAAAATGTAAACCTACTTGTGACACTAATAAATACACTTAAACTTAGGCCAACATTTATTTCCACCCTTAATTACCCAGCTAGATAGCTTTCTCAGCCGTTTCAGTAGGCAATTAAGAATCTATCACATTTCAGTGTGTCTGCAATTAGATAGGAATTATATATAGGCCAAAAAGAATAAGAATGTTAGAATTCCTTCCATAGAGGACATTAGTGAACCAGTTGGTTTTTACAATGATATGGTCGTTTCATGCCAATTTGTTGAATTAACTGAATGTAAAATTTCCCCTTGTCATTATAGGATTTGAATCGGGATTTCATATTATTAGTTCGCCCTCCTGGATTACTGGTCCAGTAACATAACCACTATGCATAACCGAGAAAGCGGGCCAGTCAATCACGCACTTCTCAGTCCACTGACTTCTGCAAATAAAGCAGCAAAGACGGCCATGCCATAGTGGGGTCTTAGGCCACACCAAGTGATGTTTAATATAGAATTGACCACAATGGCCCCAAACCATCATCTTACCAGACAAAAGGCCGCCCCATTACTACATTACACCATCATAGTTGGTATTATTCACCTCATTAACGCACACCATGGAGCAGAAATCCATCTTGGGCGATAGCATAAAGCAGGCACAATAGCACTGGCCACGTGTAATCTGCCCAATCTGATATTCCATTCTGTCAGAGACAATAAAACTGTATATTGTACAGGGTGTATAACAGACAGTCCATGGAATACCAGCTGCCCAAGGCAAATTTCTACATCAGTAAGTGTGGCAAGTGACAAGCAATTGTTTGGACCTGCTCAGACATTAAAATGTTCCACCTCGTCTTGGATTTTTTTTGTGTAAAATTACTGTCCTCTGATTACACTGATTTTAAAAAAATTATTGCTATCAATATAATAAGGTCAAGGTAAAGAGTCAATCCACGCCCGCATAGTAGCCATATATAGATCATCTCCTGAGGGAACTCAAAGAATAGTGATCAGGAGTGGGAATCTTGGTTTATCTTTCTCTTTTCCTTATCACAAGGTTCTTGAGACCAATGTGTAGCATCCCCAGCTGAGATCAGCAAGCAATACTCAGTCCAGAAAATAAACATTGGGCCTCCCTGGACTTTTTGGCTGAGTTGCTCATTGGCAATGGCTTTACTGAGTGAGTAATAGGGGAAGACTGATAGGCACTCACAAGCTTGGCAGCGCCTTGAATTGCTAATTTGAAATGGATTCATTCATCACTGTACTTGCACTTTCTTTTCCAGTTCTGAGGTGCTTGGGGATCCCAACTCGTTGTGTTACAAACTATGCCTCTGCTCATGACACAGATGGTAATCTCAAAGTGGATCAGTATTATAGTAGTGAAGATTACTCGCGCTTGCCTTCAAAGAAGAAGGATATGGTGTGGTAGGTATTAGGAATTGTTCCCTTCCAGTATTTGTTCATGGACACTACATATACTCACGAATGTGTGACAGTTCTGAAAGAACATCAATTTAGTGCTTATGTCTATAATATTACATGGTGTGGGCTTTTTGCTTCAGAAAAACATTGACTTTATCCCAATTCCGCTTTTCCTATTCTTTCCCTCGTTCAATCACTATTCCTAGTCTGTGGTCTCCTCCACGTTCTTAAAAGAGCACTTGATGACAACTCAGTAGATAAGGCTAGCTGACTTACCCCCAGATGAAAATAATGACTGAAGAGCTCTCTGGCTTTGGAAACAGAGAGAGAGAGAGAGACTTTCTGATTTTTAGCATTCGAGAAACTATCCTCAACACCACCACCATTAGCCACCCATGTCTCTGTCTTCATATTGGAGTGGCTCTCTCTGGCCTTGGCAAAAGAGTGACTCCTGTCTCTCCTACCTTGTTTGACAGACTCCCACTCCACCCTTCACTTTGGCATAGGAGAAATTAACCACCATCACCTTCACATTGGTGAGATGTTTAACCTTCATCTTGGAGACTTCTCGGGCTTTGATGTTGGGGATTTAACATCTCTGTTGGAACAACACATGGTTGTACCTGTCTTTAAAACAAACATATCTTGGATCTAATTAAGGTATATTGATCCAAATCAAATCTGCAACACAATAAGATCATAAGACATAGGAGCAGAATTAGGCCACTCGGCCCATCACGTCTGCTCCACCATTCAATCATGGCTGATATTTTTCTCATCCCCATTCTCCTGCTTTTCCCCATAACCCCTGATCCCCTTATTAATCAAGAACCTAGCTATCTCTGTCTTAAAGCACTCAATGACCTGGCCTCCACAGCCTCCTGCGGCAAAGAGTCCCACAGATTCACCACTCTCTGGCTGAAGAAATTCCTCCTCATCTCTGTTTTAAAGGTTTGGCCCTTGAACCAGGAGGCACAACCTCAGGCTATAGTTTTTCCGACTAGTGGAAACATCCTCTCCACGTCCACTCTATCCAGGCCTCGCAGTATCCTGTAAGTTTCAATAAGGTCCCCCCTCATCCTTCTAAACTCCAACGAGTACAGACCCAGAGTCCTCAACCGTTCCTCATACGACAAGCTCTTCATTCCAGGGATCATTCTTGTGAACCTCCTCTGGACCCTTTCCAAGGCCAGCACACCCTTCCTTAGATATGGGGCCCAAAACTGCTCACAATACTCCAAATGGGGTGTGATCAGAGCCTTATACAGCCTCAGAAGTACATCCCTGCTCTTGTATTCTAGCCCTCTCGACATGAATGCTAACATTGCATTTGCCTTCCTAACTGCTGACTGAGCCTGCACGTTAACTTAAGAGAATCTTGAACAATGACTCCCAAGTCCCATTGTGTTTCTGATTTCCTAAGCATTTTCCCATTTAGAAAATAGTCTATGCCTCCATTCATCCTTTCAAAGTGCATAACCTCACACTTTTCCACATTGTATTCCATCTGCCACTTCTTTGCCCACTCTCCTAACCTGTCCAAGTCCTTCTGCAGCCCTCCTACTTCCTCAATACTATCTGTCCCTCTACATATCTTTGTATCATCTGCAAACTTAGCGACAGTGCCTTCAGTTCCCTCCTCCAAATCGTTAATGTATATTGTGAAAAGTTGTGAAAACACCAGAAACCTAAATCAACATAATTTATTGTTTGATGTCTGGTCATGTGCTAATATTTTGACAGCTCATGACTGCCAGGACTTCTCCATATTCATTGCTGTATGTCTGATGAATCAGGTTGAGGGCTTTCATTCGAACTATTTATATTACTACATTGTTGCACACAGGAACTACCACAGCTGGCTGGAAGCATGGATGACCCGTCCTGACCTTCCTCCTGGCTATGATGGATGGCAAGTTTTAGATCCAACTCCACAAGAGCGGAGTGATGGTAACACTAGAATTGAATTGGCCTTTTCATATATTCGGTATAATTAATATATATATTGGTGTCCAGATTGACCCCACACCAATTAATATCTGGCTGTGAGAAGGATCAGAAAAAGATGATGCTTCACCAGGGTAGACTCAGAGCCCTGATATTTGCTTTAGCTCTGACTGTGAGACTCAAGTAAAATCACCTTGATTCTTAGTGGGGGAGATGGTGGTGTTGTGATAATGTCACTGGACCTAGGCGAATGCTCTAGGCAAATGGATTAATAAAATTAATGCAATTAATAAAGAAAATCTGGAATTGAAACCTAATCTCAGTGATGGTGACCATGAAATTATCATTGATTGTGAACAAAACCATCTGCTTCACTAATTCTGCCAGCCTTACCTAGTCTGGTCCACATGTGACTCCAGACTCACAGCAATATGACTGTCTCTTAACTGCCCTCTGAAATGGCCCAGCACATCACTCAGTTTAACAACTGCTGGCCTTGCCAGCGACAACCACATCCCATGAAAGAATTAATTTTTAAAAAAGGATCCATTCTGCATCGTCAGCCTAACCCTCAAGAATTGGAATTAGAAACAGGAACAGGTCATTCAGTCTCTTGAGCATGTTCCATCATTCAGTCAGATCATGGATGGCCCATATTTTAAGTCCATCGCTCTGCCACCTTAGTTCCATAACCCTTAATGTAATTTCCAACAATGATATAGCAATCCCAATTTTTAAATTTTCAATTGACTCCCAGCCTCAACAGTTTTTTGGGGAAGAGTTCCAGATTTCCACTAATTTTAGTATGAACAAGTGTTTCTTGACATCAGTTATTTATGGCCTAGCTCTAATTGTAAAGTTATGACTCCTTGGTTCTGGACTTCCCCACCTGAGAAATACATTTTCTCTATCTACCTTTTCAAATCCTGTAATCATCTTGAGCTCTTCAACTAAATCACTCCTTAATATTCTGTACTCAAGGGAACACATGGCTAGTCTATATTACCTGTCCTCATAGAATCCATAGAAACCCCATAGTGCAGAAGGAGTCCATTTAACCCTCTGAGTTTGCACCTGGTGCTGTGAGGCAGCAGTGCCTGCCACTGTGCCTTTTAATCTTTTTAACTTGGGTATCAATCTGGTGAATCTGTGCCACACTCTATATTGCAGTTTGATGAGTTTTAAAAGTTTATGCACATCTCCAATTTTCTGCACCCCTTATTTGTCCTCGGGAAAGTGATGATGAACCGCTGCAGTCCAGGTGGCGTTAGGGAGGGAGTTCCAGGATTTTGACCCAACAACAGTGTAGGAACAATGGTGTTTCCAAGTCAGGATGGTGTATGACTCTGAGGAGAGCTTACAGGAGTGGTGGTGTTGCAGTGGGCCTGCTGTTCTTGTTCCAGATGGAGAGATCACAGTTTGGATTGCAGAATCATAGAAATTCTGGCAGAGAAGCTACCAGTTGGGTCATTAGCCATGTGTTAATGCTAGCTGTACATCACAGTTAACTGCTCTTTTTCTGTAATTTTAAGTATTTTTTTTTATAGCTACAGCTGTGATTCAACTACTTGAAATTGTATGGAATGTTTTATTTAATGTTTTAGATTTAAAGTATTAATGTTCATAGTTTTGGATTTTTATGTCTGTTTTCTCCTTCCTTCTCCTGTAAATATGTACTGGATTCAGGTCCATAAACATCAGCGGGCACTCCAGTATCTTCCCAATTGGTCTTTCTTTATGTGTGAGCTGGTCTCCATTCATGTTACAGCTGGGTTCCCATATAGATCCCGAACTGCAGGATGAGGGGGAAGTCAGCATGAATTCCTTTCCTCATCTCTATAGCAACCCAGAAGCTTTTTCCCAGGGTGGAAGAGTCAATTACTAGGGGGTGTAGGTTTAAGATGTAAGGGGCAAGGTTTAAGGGAGATGTACGAGGCAAGCTTTTTACACAGAGGATGGTGAGTGCCTGGAACCCGCTGCTGGGGGAGGTAGTGGAAGCAGATATGATCGTGATTTTTAAGGGGTGTCTGGACAAATACATGAATAGGATGGGAAAAGAGGGATATGGTCCCCGGGAAGGTAGGGGGTTTTAGTTCAGACGGGCAGCATGTCGGTGCAGGCTTGGAGAGCCGAAGGGCCTGTTCCTGTGCTGTAATTTTCATTGTTCTACCCCCTGCTTGAAAACACTCGTGTGGAATTTGGATGTGGATATTTTTGGGCTTATTTCAAACTCACAGTCTAGGCCCAGCTATGCAGAATGACCACTTGAGGGAGGCAGTGAAAAGCAAACTGCATCACCAGTTACTGTCCTCAGGGCGAGGAATAGGGAGAAAGTTATAATATAGCCCAAGAAGAGATTCCTCCAGTATCTTACAGTCGTGTCCTTGTCCCAACAGGCATATACTGCTGTGGCCCTTGCCCTGTCAAAGCAATAAAGGAAGGTCATGTGGACATGAAATATGACGCTGTGTTCATCTTTGCTGAGGTCAATGCGGATGTGGTTTACTGGCTGGTAAATAAAGATGGATCGAAAGAAGAGCTAGGAGTCAAACAGCACAAAGTTGGAAAACAGATCATTACAAAAAGTGCTTACGCAGATGAGTGGGAGGATTTAACACATGATTATAAATATCCAGAGGGTAGGTTTTTCTTACTGTTCACAATAATCAAAGGGAAGTTGTATAAGTTAATATTTAATTCAAGTTTGCCATCTTTTTTGTCCCTCATCTCTGCCACCACTGTCACATATATTAGCCAACATGTTCCCAGAGATTTGGTAATGTTATTCCAAACCTTGATACGAGGAAATGGCAAAATAGGCTTCAGCAATGACTTTATCTCTGGATTGCTTTTTCTTTCCCCAATAAGAAACTGGCTTCTTTCTCCTATTTTTCACGTGGTGGAGGTTCCACTCTGAACTATTGTTCAAGTGGGACAATATATGAGAGACATTTGGAACTAATTTGAACCTAACTTGCTGAGATGGAAGCCTGTGGGATCAGAGGGATGCTGATTTTACATCCTTCCCAATATTAAACTTCATTGATAATGATGAGAAATAAAATCGGACAGGATTGAAAACCAGAATTACACCCAATCCCATCAGTTTCACAACAGGTGAGTTCATTGCTACGGTATGAAGTCCCAACAAATGTACACAGCTCTTAAGCTGTGCTTTTCAATCTTTTCTGATAGGGAGTGGGATAGCTTGATCTTGGTTTCAGATAAAGCTCGGCACAACATCGTGGGCCAAAGGGCCTTTTTCTGTGCTGTACTGTTCTATATTCTATGTTCCCAATTAAAGTCATTCCTTGCCACTTTTCAACCTAAGGCCCAACATTATTATGGGCAAGGGACCAAAGCTCGCACAACCCTCCTTTATCCAAATACATTTCTAGAGACATTTACTTTGCTGGCTTGGTGTCAAAAATATTTTTATTGATACTCTTCTTATTAAGCAACTTGGGCACTTCACTATGTTAATTGTGCTATATAAATGTAAGCTGTTGTTGCAACAAACAAGATGACTATTTAAATGGATGCCAATGCCCATTGTAATAAGTTTTTGTGCAACACCTTCATTTTGATGGAAACTGGGGAGAGAATGCTCGAGTCAAAATGTTTGGCTGAAGTTGACTGATTTAATATCTTCTCTCTTGGATTTTATAGATCCTTTCTAAATCCTAGATTTTGTGACTGTTAATCATCTGGGGTCTGTAATCACTGAATCATTGGCTGACTTGTACAAACCTAAAAAGTAGTGAACAAGCAAAATGACAGAAGCAGAATAATATGGAAATGATTGTAGTATCCGATCACATGAATTCTCAAGTTGATGAGGCTAAGGTGACTTGAAGACTAGGCTTAACAAAAAGTTGAAGAAACAACTGGAGTTGCATGTTTCGTTATGATTACAAACTAGTAATTATGCACGGTGTTGTTTCTGAATAGACTTCAAAATTACTAACAAGTACACATTTTGGGATTACAGGGTCAATGTACCATTGTTTGTTGAACAATGTTGAGAATGCACCTTATTTAAGTTATGTAGGGATTGTTTCCACCACAGAACTCTTTATCTTGTCCCGCGACCAGATTCCATTTCCCATTACCCAATAGAATGAATAGCATCCTCCTTTTCACAGGTTCTACAAAGGAACGGGAAGTCTACAACAAAGCAGGAATGAAAATCAAATCTGCCAACAAACAACAGAAAGATTTAAAGATCAGTATTAAGTATGCTCAGCCAGTCCTTGGAAGTGATTTCGATGTCAATTTCAGCATTGTTAACCATGGTTTTATGGACAAAGATATCCATTTAACTCTATCTGCAATGACTGTAACATACAATGGGTTCAGTTTAATGGAATTCAGCAAGAGATCGACTACATTTGTGTTAAAAGCTGCCGCAGGTAATTGCAATTTTCTGCAAAATGTTGGTTCATTGTTGTAAAGTGTGTGCATCACTTTCGTGGTGCTATGGGCTACCTGGGGTCCTGTAAGGTTGGAAGATGTGGTGAGTTTCTTAATTCGGTGCAGAGATGTAATGAGTAGTGACGAATGCACCCCCTCCGAGAGAAAGGGAGGATTTTCAGGGATAAGCTATAATAGCCATTATTTTCATTCTAGAGGGCAGTTCTGCAGTTAGTGCTGGCTGAGAATCAAGGTTTTAAGTGCCATTACTAGCCTAAGATGAACTGTACCACTCTGTGACACAATTGCTGTGACTCTGCCAGTTGCATGAGTAGAATATTTTTCGTTGCTCTATCATGATGCTCACTTATCACATTTGTCAATTAACTGAAAAATGATGCATGGTTGGATAACCTACTGAACATCACTGTCTAACCTTACGCTCAAAAAATGCAACTTAGGGGTGCCACAATCCCAGACCCAGCATGAGAGACTTCCTTCAGGAGAGGATAGCTAATAGGGAGAAATTGGAGACGGACTTTAAGAAGAACAAAAGTCTTGAGATCCTTTTCAGGTGATCTTACAACAAATTGTGAACTTTATTTAATCTAGCACCCACCTGGATTCAGTGTTGAATCTGAACCTGCATATAGCTCTGAACCAGATCACACAACCGTACAGTACTTTAAGCAAATCTTGGTTTACTATTTTCTGTTGAGTTAAAACAAGCTTCAGAATTGAGAGTATCTTGAGGAAGCTACTAGTGACTGCATTTTGAGCACAATCAGACTAGATTTTCTTTTAAATAATGCAACAAAAAAATCTTATACTAAAAGCATACTTCGTTCTCTAAGCTGCAATTAAGATCTGGAATGGATGGCTTTCTTTCTGTGCTCCAACTTGCCTAAGTTGCTCAGTAAAGTGACAGATATGATCATTATGCATTATCACTGACTCTTGATAAACCAGCAGATGGAAAGAAGTCTAACTCTGCCAGTATCACAGTAAATTATGTCACAGAATAGTAGGATGCAAGTGCAAACACTTGTATCACATGATAACGGTTCTATGAGTGCTACTGTGAGGAAGCCAGACCATTCTCTACATTGGAGAAGGAAGCGGTGGCTGTATCTAGCCTGTTTTGGTGCACCTCCATCACCTAGTTTCAAAGCTGCCTCAATTCTGGACCATCTCTCTCAGCCCTGAGAGCTCATAGCATGATGTGCCATCAAAACTGTGGATATTTGTTTTTGCTTTTATTAGTTCAGAAAGAAGTCATGAGACTGAAGTACAAAGACTACGGTGAACATCTCTCCGAGCATAATTTAATTCGACTGACGGCCACGCTTAGATCTAAAGGCACATCTGAAATGAGTCTTAAGGAATGTGACATTGCTCTGAACCTGCCTCAGCTCACTGTGAAGGTAAACACGAGACCCCTCAGTGTTGATAGGAAAAGCAGATTTATATTGTCATGGGAGGAATTGAGAGGTGAACTTTGAGTTGGGAGTGTGATTAATGATGTTTAAATGAGCAGAGGACACGTTTTCCCCCTTGACAGCATTCTCCTCTTAACAGCGTTTGGGTACAAGGCTTTGTTTTGACTAGTGGAATCTTCTTCTACCTACAGTAGCAGCTTTGCAGAATCTGATCAGAGTAGTGCCAGTGCTTTGAGTACCTGGCTCCAATGCATTTTCTTTCCACTTACATTTTCCCTTTGCACAAATAGAATGGTTCAGGTGGAAAATAAGAATGGTAAGAAAATGGTTCCACAGACATATTTGGAATTATTAAGCTATTGTAAATTTAAGTTACTTTAACCAGGACTAAAGAGTCCAAATCTAAAGAAAAATACACAAGAGATTGATGCGTTTAATATGAAGAAGCATAAAGATCCATTTCCCCCATGAGCTTGAATTAGTAAAGAAATAAGTTGTAGAAGATCTCCAACTATGGCAATGTGTTGCTAGGTCGTGATAATAGCAGATTAGGTATCAGGAATATTAATTACAAAAGAGAAACAAGTACTGATGATGTCTGTACAGGAAACACACACACACACCTTCCCCCCTTCTGGCTAAATTGGTATCTTGTGAATTTTGTTGAATCATTTGTCACCAATATTTCCCAATACATGGTAGGATGGGCGGCACGATAGCACAGTGGTTAGCACTGCTGCTTCACAGCTCCAGGGACCTGGGTTCGATTCCCGGCATGGTCACTGTCTGTGTGGAGTTTGCACATTCTCCTCGTGTCTGCATGGGTTTCCTCCGGGTGCTCCGGTTTCCTCCCACAGTCCAAAGATGTGCGGGTTAGGTTGATTGGCCATGCTAAAATTGCCCCTTAGTGTCCTGAGATGCGTAGGTTAGAGGGATTAATGGGTAAAATATGTAGGGATATGGGGGCAGGGCCTGGGTGGGATTGTGGTCGGTGCAAACTCGATGGGCCGAATGGCCTCTTTCTGTACTGTAGGGTTTCTATGGATTAACAAATTCTGGGAGATTTATTAATAGTAGGCAAGTGGTCATAAACTGCTTGAGATGTGGAAAGATGATGATTCTTCTAATTCTGTTTTTTTCTAATAATGATGAAATAATATTCTTAGGAATTGCAGGTTTCAAAATTGCTTGATCTTGCAATTTTGTTCCCGGCTTATTCCTTTAACATTTAAAAAGTTGAAAATTCAGGGAAAAAAATTATAACCCAAAAATATCTACATAAATTTATAGAAAAATCATCATTATTCGGAGAGCTTAGAGCTCAGCTATATCTCAAGAAAACAAAGTTTTAAAGTTTATTTATTAGTGTCACATATAGGCTTACATTAACACTGCCATGAAGTTACTGTGAAAATCCCCTAGTTGCCACACTCCGGCACCTGTTTGGGCATACGAAGGGAGAATTTAGCATGGCCAATCCACCTAACCAGCATGTCTTTCGGACTGTGGGAGGAAACTGGAGCACACGGAGGAAACCCATGCAGACACGTGGAGAACGTGCAGATTCCACATAGACAATGACCCAAGGCGGGAATCGAAACTGGGTCCCTGGCACTGTGAGGCTAACCACTGTGCCACCGTGCCCCAAGGCACAGTAAATTAAATGGTAGGCAGATTTATTTACACAGTTCATTTGCAGTACATATATGGATCTTCAGGGCAGTTGCATGATCATTAAAATATTTCAGCAGGAAAATTAATTTATAATATTTGGGAATGAGCTGTGTACTACTATCTCTGTTTAAATAGCACATCACCAATGCAGTATGAGCAAGCATAAGTATCTTTAATGTTGACTGAAATGTGAAATAGTTAACGCTAAAATGTACTTTTCCAGTATATACTTGGAACTAGAATATTGTGATCATTGTATGCTGTGTTTAGCAACAACACAGCTGCTGTCACTATCAAAGATTTTTAATATATGTCCTGACATTATGGATGAGATACATGTATAATGGGAACCTACTTTCTGATCAGGAAAACAATATCAAACCTAAGTTTTTTTTTCAACTTTGTGAAGAACTCTGATCTAACCTATTCATCAAAGTAAAAAAAATCCAGGAATTTACTATTTGATTTTTGAAGTTCCTTAATTATGTGTTGAAAATCAGATATTGATAACTAAAAGTATTATTCAAGTAAAATGGATTAGTTGTGTCTAAATGCGTTACCTATATGATGCCTCATTCTAGGTGATTGGTGAACCAATCCTGTATAGAGAGCTAACTGTCCGAATAAAGTTTTCGAATCCTCTTCCCATCACATTAACTGAAGGCATCTTCAGTGTGGAAGGCACTGGACTTACCGATCTACAGCAAATTAAATCTCCGTGAGTAACATACTTGAACATTTCAGTAAAGAGATGTTATAGAATGTGACTACTGGATATTGTGCGATGCCATTCATGGTCAGATACTTGCAACTTGTTACTAATACTGCTAATGTTTAATGATGGAAAATAATATTTTTAATGGCCATCCTTTTTCATATCAGTCAAACAATTCAAATCATCTGATGTTACAGATTAACACTCCCTCTGCATCTCTGGGATGTTACGGATTAAAGAGTTCCTGTGTGTCACTGGACTGTTGGTGTTCGTGAGTTCTTGTACATTTTGGAGATAGTGCAAGTTAACAGTGCCATCTGTAGGTCATTGCCTTAGGAACTGAAAGCTCAAAGAAATTTGATTGGTAAAAAAACACATGGTAGTCAATAAGGGTTAGGTTATCATTTTGTCAGTTGTTCAATGAGATTTCTTGCTGTAAGTGATGTGATGGCACTGTAGAAATGGTTTTGGAAATACCAATTTCAAGGGAAATGTATGTGCTGGTAAATAATCAGTAATTTCAGTCCGCTTGGAAACAAGAGATACAGAGTAATGTGAACAGGGACATGTTCACCTGTCATCTGTTTAAATATTATTAACAAGAAATTTGAATATTGCTGAATAGAGCGACAAGTTGTTAAAGTTTTGTCAAATCAACAAGTTTATATTTTAAAACTGCCCTTTCATTTGTGAAATCCAGGTGAGGCAGTTGTGATTTATGTTATTTTCACTCTCCTGCTATCCCAGTGCTATGTATCTTTAAATTCATCTCTCTTAAATAGGTTATTTATCCCTGTGCAGCTATCAGTGACGTTTTATAGCTGGCCCTTTTTTACCATTTTAATTCTAAGTGCTGGGCGGACTTGAAACTGGGAGTGTTTCAGATCCAACTTTTAGACCCGTTCTGAGGTGCCCGCATACACACTCTGCCTGAAAAAATATCAGCAATTCCAAATCTCACTGCAGAAGCCTGTGGGCAGGGCTTAACTTGCCTGAAATTCTGCAGCTCCGATCGGCGCCTCAAATTGCGCAGCGCAGGAAAAAAAAGATAGAATGCAGCTCTCCTGCCACATTGCTCCTGGGCCGGATAATGCCTCTCCCTGGCCCCCACAGACATTGCCCCACCCCCACAACATTACTAACCCACTTATCCCCTCCGCCACTCAGACCAATCACAGACCCCTTTCCCCCCCCCCACCGATCTCAGGCAGAGTGGCTGCGGACTCCCCCCTGCCCCCCCCCCCACCCCCCCCACTGATCTCAGGCAGCGGACTCCCCCTGCCCCCCCCCCAACTAATCTCAGGCAGAGTGGCAGCGGACCCCCCCTTCCCCCTCACTGATCTCCGGCAGAGTGGCAGTGAACCCCCCCTTCCACCCCCCCCCCCCCAACTGATCTCAGGCAGAGTGGCAGCGGACCCCCCCTTCCCCCTCACTGATCTCAGGCAGAGTGGCAGTGAACCCCCCCCTAACTGATCTCAGGCAGAGTGGCAGCGGACCCCCCCCTTCCCCCTCACTGATCTCCGGCAGAGTGGCAGCGGACCCCCCCTTCCCTCTCACTGATCACAAGGCAGGGTGGCAGCCAACCCCCCCCCCCCCTTCACCCCATCCCCACCGAGCAGAGAGCCATCGGACCCTCGGCACTTATCTCCTCACTAGCTGGAGCGCCTGAATTGGACTTTTGTAGAGCATGTCTGCAAATGCATTTAAATGGCCGTCACAGCCGTTTCAGGGTGGTCCCAATTGCAGCCATTTTCGGGTCTTGGTAAAGGGGGAACCGGCAGGGAGGCGGGCGTGGATCGCGCTACTCACCTCACGCCCGACTTTACCAAGTTCTCGTGCGCCTGAAAATGGGCGCAACTTGATGGTGAAATTGGGCCCTCTGTGTTTGTGAGCATTATAAATAGTTATTTGGCAGTACATAACTTGAGTGTTACTGATAGAAGAGACATGCTGTCGAAGGTTTTCATCTTGCATTCATCAGGACAGATGCAAGAATACCAATTGTAAAGGGAATAATGATTTATCCAGCAAAAGAGAAGAGTGCTCATTGATTGGCAAGTGAACACTGATTGGTAGAGGCATTGCCATGGTGAATGCACCAGGGAACGTTTAACTGCCGAGCAATTGTTAAAATTCAAAACAGACATGTTGACTCAGATTGGGCAAGGCATTGCCATGGGTTGACTCTGGCCAAGGCGTTGCCATGGGAAATGAACCAGGGAATGACTGTCCCCCCAAGCTTTTGTTTAGTGATAAAGATACGATGTGTGAACATGCTCATTCTGACTGCAAAGGACAAGGCCCTATGTGTAAATGTATGTAGCTTCGAGCACGCTTATTATCTTTAATTGTTCTTCAGTTACATCATGCAGCACTTTCACAGCATTATCATGATTCAATCCATAGAATACAGAATCAATAGTTTTTTTGTTGCTGTAGAGAAGTGCTGACAGAGAATTGCCGCTCTGGTGTTGCAGTTGATATTGATAATTCACCAAAATGAGAATAGTGGACACAATACCTATTGCATTGCACAGCACCCTGCTCCATCTGTTTTCTGCCACGTAGTGCAATTGAGCACAGATTACCAGAACCATTTTTATCCTACCCATCCTCTTTGCAATGAAGCACTGAATATCAGAACCTTCTTCAATCTGCTCCACACATTGTAATGAGGCTTCAAGACCCTGGGCCCCATTCGCATTGGCTGCACACATGGTGGGAGCATTGAGATTCTGTGCCACTTCATTCCATTGCATACTTTAGGACAGGGCATGCAGTGAATGCTGGCGACACACTGACAAACGCTCACATTTCTCCACTGATTTATTTAGAACTATTTTAACAATCTAATTGAAGAATTCTACCTTTCTCTAAACAATTTCTTGACATTGTACAAGTTGTGAGGGAAGAACTGCAGCTGCAACATTATGTTTTAAACCCAAGGACCAGGCCCAGCAGGAAACCAGAACAGTTGAATAATTTTGTTGTATTTCATTACTCTGTTAGATAATTATCTCTGGAAACTGAGCTACCAGCTTTTACTCTTAGATCAGACTCAGCAGACTGCCCCCTGCGGCCCCTCAGCAAGAGAACACTAGCTGCATTAAAAATGAGATTGAAAGGCCAAAGCATCCTTGGATACTGTTTATTTACTCATCATCTTTATTTCTGATTCAACTGTTGTGCCTCTTGCGATCCAGTTGCTCCCTGGTCCTCTCTCCCCCACATCCTGTCTTTGAAGACAGCCAGACTAAAGGCAATGTTCACTGCTGTATTGGTAGCTTTAGTACTTCTAATTGGGCTGTGATAGATTTGAAATAATGCATGATTTTAGGTGTTTAAAGATTAGCCAATTCTTGTCAATGTGAAAAGCCAATTTAAATCAGTATGCATCTAATGCTGGAACAGTTTCACTCGAGGTTGTTTACTTCCAGCAGCCTCGAGGAATGCCACGCTAACAAATTTTTGGAAGGAGTTCTGAGAGAGGCTTTTAGTGGGGCTTTAGGCTTACAATATTTACATTCCTTGTGAATTTTTCTTCCCACTATTTCCCACTATATATTTTGGATGAAAACTGCATGAGGTGGATTTTACGGCCACAGATTGGGCTGGCCACTGCTCCCACAGCAATTATGTAAACTGTGGCATGATGACAATGAGTCGGTAATCGGCATCATCTCGCCAGTCTCTGATATACAGAAGGCGAGCAGGCAGTGATATCAGAAGCCTGTCTGCCATCTTGAAAAAAATATTGGCAAGCTATTGAGCTTGTTAAAGACCCAATTCAGTGCAATTCTTTGTTGTCCACTCCATTTCTCGGTAGTCACATGGGAAAAAGTTGGGAATAATTTATGCCATATTCGAGGAGGTGGCACATGGGTGGATGAAAAGGCCTGAAAACAGGACCCTGGCTGCACGAGTGGAAGAAGAGTCTGCTGCTGCAGGTGGCAGCATTTGGATGTTAGTAGACTCTATTTATTCACTGTTTTTAGACTGACAGGATGTGAGAGGGCAGGGGTCCTTAGAACGGTGATGGTG
The DNA here is from genome assembly GCF_964213995.1 of Mustelus asterias. Classification (NCBI taxonomy): domain Eukaryota; kingdom Metazoa; phylum Chordata; class Chondrichthyes; order Carcharhiniformes; family Triakidae; genus Mustelus; species Mustelus asterias. The sequence continues at coordinate 51,496,172 of NC_135804.1, read as the reverse complement.
ATCGACTTCTGGTTCGTGGCCTAGCCCCTCTCTTGCCTGATGTCCCATGCTAGATACCTGATTGAGCGTGGAGTCCCCTTCCCAATGCTAATTGGCTGGCCAACACTTAATTTATGGTTGTAAGATGGCGGAGGCGGTAGCAAGTGGACCATGCACTTTGGTTCTGCCTCCCCCACTGGAAACTGTTTAATCCAGCCCCATGTTTTAATCTACTGATAATCAGATAACTGTAGGCAGTCTTGCACAGGGTTGCGCGGGTACCTGCACCCACATATATATAAGTTTCTGCAGATCAAATGTGGTCCATTTGGTCATTTTACATGATTTTAATTCTAATAGAACCTCACATTAGAAGAAACCCCTTTTATATTTCTCTTGTGTCTGTTTATTTCTTCTTTTAATAAATAAAGTATTGCAGCAATCCACCCTGGACAAGAGGTTGTGGTGAATGTGTCCTTCAAGCCAAGCAAGACTGGCTTACGAAAACTGATGGTGGATTTCGACAGCAACAGACTCCGCGATGTTAAAGGTTCCACCAACGTTATCGTCAGACGAGCTTAGCAAACGATCACCAGCATTTTATTAAGTATTTTAATCCACAGAGGAATCTGCAGGAGGCCATTGGACTTGTCAAGTCCATGCCAGCTCTGCAAAAGCAATTTAGCTAGTCCCATCCCCCACCCTTTTCCTATAATCCAGCAAATGCTTCCCTTTGTATCTTATGTTATTAATGTTGTTTCTGAATAGAAAGGGCAGCTTTAATTATTCAAGCATGAATCAAATTTTCTTGCAATGTTTTGATATTAAGCTAACTACATCAATAAACGTGACCAATACAAACACTAAATGTTAAAGACTTATCAATGTCCTTATTAAACAGATTTTCAACATGCTATGCTGTTGTAAGTAATGTGCTGTTTATGTGGTTCAACACTTATATTTAACAGGTAGCATCTCTGGTGAATAATAATGCGATAAAGCCAATAAGTAATTTAAAAGTCTTAAGACATTTGTCCAGCTAGTTGCTGAGGGAACAAAAAGGACTGGAGACAAATCCTTTCTCCAGCACACAATTCACTTTACATTTGAATTCTACCTACAAAGGACAAAGCAAAGCAGCCCAGCCACAATCAGCCCATCACTGTGGCAAACACTGGGCCCCTATCATCTCTGACAACACAACTGAGTGAGAATTCAGGATCGTGAGAATTTTAGTCACATGCTCAAGCCCTACCTATCAGTAGCATTATTACCTTCCACCAGTAACAAAGCAGACATGGAGGAATGCTGGAAGGAGACGTATTCATAAAAATTCACCACCACCTTCACAGCCAATGGCAATGCTGTCCTTGCTCTGCTATGAGGCTGCAGTGGGTGGCAAATTTTGATGAGGACGGTCTTAGTGAAGACATCTGACATATGGCTGGATTTAGTGGAGCCTGTTAGAGTGGGCGGGCTTGCAGAATTGCATGGGAGGTCATGTGCCCGACTGCCAATGGTGGGAAAGCTGTCCTGCATTAGGTGAGTGGCGGGAAGGGTCCAATGCATGAAACTTACCTGCTAGTGGTGGTAAGGCAATTAAACTCATTATTTAGCCACCTAAAAACAATTTACACCCTGCTGGGGACTTAGTCCAACAGAAAGCCCAACACTCTCCAGTTAGTGTCTGATTACCTAGTAATTGAGTTCGATCGTCTGGAGGAAGGTGATGCAAGTTCCCATCAAGGGTGCCCTCCATCGCCAATACTAAAATATGCACATTCTTCATGAGGTTCAGGTTGGAGAGTTGCTCCCTGAACATCCTTTGCAGATATGGGGCCCTATTTTACCATTTTGATTCTAAGTGCTGGGCAGACTGGAAACTGGACGTCTTTCAGATCCGACTTTTAGGCCTGTTCTTAGACGCCTCCATATGCAGTCTGCCTGAAAAAATATCAGCGATTCTGAATCGCACTGGAGAAGTCTGTGGCCGGGGCTTAACGCACCCAAAATCCTGCAGCTTCAATCGGTGCCTCCAACTGCGCAGAAAAAAAGTGATAGAATGCGGCTCCCCTGCTCCCGGGCCGGATAATGCCTCCTCCTGGCCCCCACAAACATTACCCCACCCCCACAACACTGATCCCATTACCCCACACCTCCTCCTCATTGATCTCAGGCAGAGTGACAGTGGACCCCCCTTCCCCCTCACTGACCACAGGCAGAGTGGCAGCAGACCCCTCACCCCCCCACATCGATCTCAAGCAGAGAGCCGTCGGATCACCCCCCCCCCCCCCCCTCAACAATCTCAAGAGCGCCGTCGGACACTCGGCACTTACCTCCTCACTAACTGGAGCACCTGAATCGGACTTTTGTTGAGCATGTCTGTTTCACGCCGATTCTGCATGGCCGAACATGGTGGTAAAGGGGGAAGTGCTGGTATAGTTGGGTGTGCAGCCCATTAAGTCAATTTAAATGCATGCTAATACATTTAAATGGTCATCGCGCCCATTTCGGGCACAGTCCCAATCGCGGCCATTTTCAGGCCTTGGTAAAGGGAGAACCAGCGTGGAGGTGGGCGTGGATTGTGCCACCCGCCGCATGCCAGACTTTACCAAGTTTATGCGCCTGAAAACGGTTGCAACTTGATGGTAAAATCAGGCCCATGGTCTCCTATGGAGACGTATTCTCCTACCAATCCCTCTCCCCTTCCCCATGCCCTCCCCCTTCCTCCTCCCTCTCCCAGAGGTTGTCCTTTTCTGTGCTGCCTCTTTTACTTCCTGTCATGTTGTAGTCTGGGGGGATGCTAACTAGTGAACCGTGGGAACAAGTGACTTGTGCAGAATACTCAAAGTCGAGATAATGTCCTTCAACACATACCACACCACTCCATGTAGATTTTGGCAACTTTAAACAACTCTAGAAGTCACAAATACTTCTACAATTTCAGCAACAGCCAGTAGGGTGCCCCCATGCTATAGACACTATTTTGGAGACAAAATATCACTTGTAACGCCAACAAAGGAAACTAAGGAACTGAATCTTGTAACCCTTGTATTTAAGCAATGCTATGCTCAAACATTATTAACTTTCACAGAGATCTGCTGGATCACTTGCTACCAGTGGCCTCTGGCCTGAAACACCAATAGCCTTAAATATGCTCAGCCTCATAGTTCTTAAATTTAAATTAAAAAGATTCTGATTAATTGCCACTTCATAATAGTCATGCTTATACTTTTTTTCCTGTGTGGTCTTCAAATGCGCAAAAGAAGACTGTAAACCATTCAGAATCAAGTAGTATTGTGGTTATGTTACTGGAGTAATACTTTGATTATTACTTTGAGAGAAGGAATTAAGATCCCTGGTTGGGAATTTGACTGTTCTCTTCCTGTGGGGGAGCACTTCAGCAGTCACGGGCATTCAGCCTTGGATCTTCAGGTAAGCGTTCTCCAAGGCGGCCTTTACGACACACGACAGCGCAGAGTCACTGAGCAGAAACTGATAGCCAAGTTCCGCACACATGAGGACGGTCTAAACCGGGATGTTGGATTTATGTCACATTATCAGTAACCCCCACAGCTTGCCTCCTGGACTTGCACAATTTCACAAGCTGTACTGTCTGGAGACAATACACATCTCTTTAACCTGTGTTGAATGCTCCCTGCACCCACATTGTCTGTACATTTAAGTCCTGGCTGGCTGTAGAGATTTGCATTCTAATCAGTATTCTGTAATTTGATTTCTGTGTCTGTGCCCTGTTTGAGAACAGAGACCACTCCATCTGACGAAGGAGCATTGCTCCGAAAGCTTATGGTATTTGCTACCAAATAAACCTGTTGGACTTTAACCTGGTGTTGTGAGACTTCTTACTGGGAATTTGAATGCAGCTTGTCAGGAAATAACGGTAGTTTAAAATATATATATTTGTATTTTGTGGGTATTCAAAATAAGGCATAGCTATCAGTAAGTTTCATTTTGTGTTTATGTATTTGAAAAGGTTAATGACTTCAGGTTGGTTCAGATGGCTGCATGGTAATGAGGGTTTACAATGTGAAAGCAAATAGGGTTTAAAGAAAAACTGGGTGGTTGTTTAGCAACCGGGGCCGTGCTGAGACAGAAAAAACTTTTGAGTTAATTGTAAGCTAGAACGAAGAGAAGCTGGACAGGATGAGAACAAAAGAACAAGAATAGTCCCAAAAGGGGACAAAAGTATGTCTCAGGAACACAGTTAAGTTAAAGGAACAAGGAACAGGAAACTGAACAAGGTCCTGCTGAGTGAAGTTAAAGGAAAAAGCAGAGAAAGGGAAAGAAACAGATTTAAAGTCTACCAGGCGAGAAGCCAGGTATCTGAGGTAAATCAAAAGTTTGCTGACACCTTAATACACCCTGTGAAACAATGGTGTTCGTTGCTGTGGCTGGGTGCCTGAGAGGTTGTGTGGAAGCTTGAATGCTTGTGGCAATCCAGGGCAGAGGAATATCAAAAAGAGAGGTTGAAATTCTGGAGGTGAATTCTGACTGAAGACATCAAGAGAAAGTGTTGTTTCGGAGAAGATTCCAAGGTATGTTCTTTGAGAGTGGAGTTTAGAAACACTCGTGTGGATGCCAGAGTTCCAGTGAGACCATTTGGCTCACAGCATGACAAGCATCTGGGGGTGGGCGGGGGAGGGGGGCGGGGTGTGTTTTGATGAGAAATCCACAAAAGTTGTTTTCGGTGACATCTGTCACTTGGTTTCAGTGCAGTGCAGAGAAGAAACATAAGATTGGTCCCTCGTATCAGAACCCTGAGTTATATGGAAAGATTGGAGAAACCTGGGATTTTTCAGCCTTCAGCACATCCCAGAAGTTATTGTATAGAAGCATAAAAGATAGTTCTTAGTATGGAAAAATACTAATCCAGAAAATTGGAATGAATTGTTTGAGTAAGGTAAGGGGACACAGGGTACAAATTGAGGAAGATTACAAGGAAGCTCTTCCTCACACAAGGAGTGGCCAAAATGCATTTCCCTGATAGCCATTGTTACCAACCATCTACTCTTTGTGCAGAGGTCAGCATTACTTGCCCCCATTCACACTGGTGTGTAAAAGCACCCAAATCTGAATCATTTTAACATGAGCACACGTATAATCTCTGAGGACAATTCACGATCCATTGTGTCTGACCATATTTCGCCTATTGATCCACATGGGCTGTGTACTTACTGAGAACATTAGAGTATAAGATAGATTTTGAAACTTGTGATATTTTTACAAATCTGTATATATCTGTAAAGATATAGCTGAGGTGAAGGAATGTATTATAGTTAATCTCTTTAATAAATGTTTTATTCTTGTGTTAAAAGTTCAGTGGCAGTCCTGTTATTCTGTTCATCTTCATTTCTAAACAAAAACAAAGTTAGGATCCATCAAACCAGGTGCCATCCTGGGATCTGACTTGTCCAGTAGTAACATCAGCTGGGATCGTAACATGTTAAAAGAAACATTTGGAAATAAACAACTTGTATCAGTAAAATATGATCATCAATCTAATGGATTGTAGTAAAATCCCAATGGATTCACTACTGTCCTTTAGGGGCATTACCAAGTTTGGCCTCTATGTAACTCCAGGCACACACTAATGTTGTGCCCTCTGAAATGGCCTGGCAGGTCACTCAATTCTATCAAATCCAATGTAACTAGAAATGGGCAATCAATGACAGCCTTGCCAGGGTGACCCATATCATGAGAACCAATAGTAATAAAAATAAATCAATCAAAGAACTCAGTGCAGATTCTAAAGACCCCAGTTTTGAATTTAATCTGGAGAAACTTTTCCAGAAGTATGCACACACACTCTTTTCCTTTTCAAAGGTGGCATGATGATTCCATTCATTGTAATCAGTCGGGAAAAAGCTTCAACAAATCTCTCATCCGAGGGAAAGTAATTGCAGAATAATACAAACACAATCTAAAACTCAATACACCTTTCTCTTCAGATGAAATATCATTTGGCAACGGTTTATAAATTTCATCATTTGCATAATAGTTTATTGCAATGTTCTACTATAATGTAAATCCATTTAGCATGACAGATTAATCATCGCTGTTGACAGAAAATCAACATTTAATGAATTACTACCACTGGAGTTTCTGGTAACTTTTACCAACTCTTTTCCAGGTTATTCTCAGTGAGTACTCTCTTCGAGATATTGAAGCCACCCAAATAGCTTCAACATCATGCAAACACAAAACAGAGCTTATGAACCGCCCCAAGTACAAAATCATTTTTATAATTAAAGTGTGATAAAGTACTGACATTTCTGTACTTTCACCCGTTGTGCTATTTCGCAACTTAGCTGTCAAAGCTAGATTGAAAATGAGCCTTCTAATTCTTTTCGCATATAAAGTTACCTCCCAATTATCCAAAACCTGAGTCATTTTGTAAATGAGTATTAGTCTGACAACTCTCAGCATTTCAAGATGCGAGCAATTTGATATATACATTGAAGCAGTGTTGAGATATTTGTGTGTAAACCAAATGTACTCTGACTCACTTGCCTTTTCACAAAAAATCTGGTCACATTGCCAAGTAAACAGCTGATCCTTGGGCAGCTTAGGTTGCTCCATAATGGACCATGAATCACCCTCAGGGATACGTGTGCTTATGTTAAGCTGATTCAGAGTCGGGTGCTTTTAGACTCCAAACCGTGCAAATGGGAGCAAGAAATGCTGATCTCTGCACAGAATGGATGGTTGGTAACAATGGTAATCAGGGAAATGCATTCCGCCTACTCTTTGTTTGAAAAAGGAATTCCTCGTAATTATTTCAATTTTCCTTTTATGAATTTATACCCGTGTCCCCATATCTTATACAATTTATTCCAAAAGTAACTTTTTGGATTAGTATTTCTTTCCATACTGAGAACTATCTTGTACGCTTCTATACAATCACTTCTGGGATGTGCTAAAGGCTGAAGATCCCAGGTTTCTCCAATCTTTCCATATAACTCTGGATTCAGATACTAGGGACCAATCTTGTGTTTCTTCTCTACACTCTCTGTAATTCTTTAACGCCTCCCTTGTGTTTTGGCACCCAGAGCTGGACACAGAAGTCAAGGTCTGGTTTGAACAGAGCACCATACAGTTTGAACACCACTTTCCCTGACTTGTATGATTTTGCTATCTCAATTGCAGCTTGGCATTGGCTGGACATGTTGAGGCTATTGAGGTTTCTTAGTGTTTCCTAATGCTATCCTTGGCTATTTCAGCAACATTCTTGGAATGTGTCTCCTGTTTTTCCTTTCTACGTGTAACACTTTGTAATGGATGCATTAAATGTCATCTGCAATTTTTCTGTCCATTTATTCTGAACTGCCAACTTTGATTATCTTATTTTCCCAAATTTGATATCCTTCTCAAATGCAGTCAGTTGGCATTGAATCAGTTATGCAGGGAGTCCAGCACTGTTCCCTACAGTATACTGTTTAGTCATATCCTCAAAGTCCTAGTTATTTTCTACCTCCAATCAATTTCCTATCCATTTCCAAGATTTACCCTGTCTTCCTGCAAACTTCAAACTTAACTAATTGCCTTTCATGTGAAATTTTATCAGATGCTTTTTTGAAGTTCTTATGCAAAATGTTCTAGATTTTACTACAGTCCTCCTTTCTCTACTAGGGTTGCCAACTGTATTCCTGGAGGTTTCGTCACATGACTTGTCCCCACGCTCCAGCCTTTGGTCGTCCAACGCGTCCATCCTTGTGACGAACTGCCTTCCTATGCTAATTGGAAAACGAAAAGACTTATTAACCAATTGGATGATGCTCAACTGTCAACCTGTCAACTGTCAACCAGCAGTCATCCCGTTTCCCACGCCCCCCCCCCCCCCCCATTTTTAATATTTTTATATCTGGTAAAGAAAATGTTCAAAGAAAATCTTTTTAATATCCCTATGATTTTTCTCCAGGGTTTCACACAGCAGTGTCCTGGAGATTGATCTTCAATTCCTGGAGTCACCAGGCCAATCTTGGAGGGTTGGCAACCCTATCCCCAACTGTATAAGACATTCAGGGTTACTATGAGGATTTCTCACTTTCAAGTTCAGTTGCATTTACAATCATTTTCATAAATGGTTCAGTTGGAGACAACCTGCAAGGTCCCTGTTCTGAGGAAAGTTTCAATGCTTTTAGTGCTGAGGCACTTATGTGAATCATTTGTGTCTGGGTAGTAAGAATTAAATCACTTCACTGGACTGAATGGCTCAAGTTTCAATGTCTGGATCAGCAGTGGTCGAAGCAGTAAATATGTCTGACTACAATCCTTATACTGCTGTTGACAACTGTCAGGACCATAAGCTAGCTCTACCTCTTTGTCACCTCTAGCAGCAGTAGTGCTGCCTTGTTTACTTTGCTCGAATGTCAGTGTTGAAACAACATTGGGAATCATCCATTTTGTGATGGGTGAGGGAGATGAAGGCTATAATTTTAATCATTAGGAAATGAGTGACATATTAATCATGTCTCTCGAGCGTGTGTGGTTTTGTTCGATCATGAAGCATTCAACAAGAACTTTGGAGAGGCCCACCACAGAGCAGTTCCTCTCAACAAACTCTGGAGAAGTGTAACTTAAATAGCTAGAGGCTTACTGTTTGGCACAACAGACCCCCAAAGAACTCAAACCTCCTTATTACCCTGAGACCCAAAGTGTTTGGGCAGTTATTTATACATAACAAAGAATAGCTTCAGATCACCCCAAGTGGCTCACCCCAGGTTCACTGCGCCAGTGTATGAAGTGACTATTGATAGAAGGAGTAATTGAGTAACTGTTCTTTTTTCCATCCAATGACTAACCAGAAACTATGGCTTGCCTCAGGGTAATTGGTTATTCAAACTATCAAAGATTTTGTTGGCAAATTTAATCTAAGGCTTCTTTATGCACCAGGTGGGCCGAATGTCTCAGATAGCTAGACGGCTGGCATGTGGTTCAGAATAACACCGACAGTGTGGGATTGATTCTTGTTCTGACTGAGGTAGACCTGGGGCCTGGTTCCTTGCCTGACTCATAGTTACAAAATAACAACACTCAGCTGTGGTTCAGTGACTCAAATAATTCAGGATGCTACCTAGAGAAGACAAAGTGAGGCATCTTGGTGGGTCATACACTGGTCAGAAATTGAACTGTATTGCAACTTATGTAACCTCAAATTTGGACTGTTACATGATGTACTAGTATAACTTTTATAAGGGAAAGTATTTTTGTTTTTGAAAAAACCCAACCTGTGGCCTGACAGTGGATCTAAACAGAAGACAACAACGTCATCCATCTACAAGGAGATTTCAAATCTTGCCACATTGTGGTACAGAGTATCGACACACTACCCTCTCCTGCTTTACATTTTTCATTCAACAGGTGGCAGCAAAACTTTGATCAGAATTCTGTGGATTTCATAAAATACAAACATTCAAAATCTTTAAGTGAAACCTTGGATAAAGCTTCACTGCAATTTATTATGATTTGAGTTGTTTACTTGAAATAAATGCTTGTTAGACTGTGATTTGCCTCAGCCAGAAGACCCTGGATACACGTCTCATCCCAGAGACTTGACGGTATAATCCAGGCTGACATTTCAGTGCATCACTGGGAGAGCCCTGCACTGTTGGAGATGCCATCTTTGGATGCGATGTTAATCTGAGGCTCTCAGGTGGATGAAAAGATCCTTGTTTCGAAGAAGACATGGAGAATTCAACAGCCTTACCATGACAAAAAAAAAGGGTGGCATGAATAAATTGGGCCAAAGGGCCTGTTTCCATGCTGTAAACCTCTATGACTCTATGACCTCTATATGATATTTTACCAGTGTCCTTGTGGCTGTTGGCAAGCAATTCACATTTTCATCTCACCTGACATTCACATCCCTGGGTTAACAACTAGATAAAGAGATGAAGATCAATGGGAATTGTTATCAAGAGCAACAATCACGGTTAATCTTTTTTCCCCTTATTCTCCCAATGAACTCCTGCCATCTGGTAGAGGGAGTGGGAATGTGTTGTGGAACTATTTCTGGGTGGAAGAAAAATTTTAATGACATTGATTATGATACAAGAGGAGAGAGTGGTGGGGTCCAAGCCCTGGAATCATTAAAAAAACAATTGGATGCAGCATTGGAAAGGGCTGGAAGAATCCTTTAAACCGAATGATTTTCCTCACCTGTAACTATAACACGGAATTAGATAAAAACCAGGGTGCAGAAACCTAACTGGTTTATATCAGTGTTCATACTCTACACATACCTCCTCCTAATATGTTAACCTCTAGCAACTCTACCCCTATATCCCTCTATTTCCTGTTCTTTTGTGAGTGCCTCAAACCTCCTCTTAAATGTATAAATGCAACCTCCTTCAACCACTCCATGTCGCAACATGTTTCACAACTGCACCACTCTCAGTGTAGAGAAATTCCTCATGCAATCTTTATTCGATCTGTTAGTAGGTATCTTGTTTTTAGTGTTGATCTGGTCTCACCCACAAGTAAAGAAAGTTTCTCCACATCCAGTCTGTAGAACCCCCTCTCAATTTTCATTTTAAAATAATTTTCGGCCTCCTTCTTTGTTTTCTTATTCAGGGATGGGAGCCCTGGCCTGTAGAATCTTTCCAGATAGTTGTGGTCCCTCAGTGGTAGTCATTTTTTGGGTAACTCTAATGGCTTTTCGGTATCAAACCATTGCACGTCGGCTCAGTGTCAATATCTTTGTTTTACCTCTAAGACACAGGTTCAAGCCCCACTGCAGGACTTCAGCTCATAATCTAGACTGGGAGTGCTGTGTTGTTATGGGCGCGATCTTACGGATAAGCTGAAGCCCCATCCGTCTGTTCAGAGAGCTGTAAGGAGCCCATGGTACCATGCTTAAAAGGAATAGAGGAGTTCTCCCAGTCATCTGGTCAACATTCATCCCTCAAACATCACTAGCAAAGCAAATCAACCAATAATACGTGTCATTAATGTTGTAAGAGTTGTCAACCCTCATTGTCTACATTGAAAAAAATGATTACATTTCTAAAGTAACTGGCTGTGAGGTACTGAGGGCCATCCTGAGAATGTAAAAGATACCAGAATTCTGAGTGCATTTCCGAGTTGAGCTGTTTTTCTTTATTGACTGGAATGGAGTTTTCAGGTCTATTGTTATACTTAGGAAAGCTCTTTGAAGGTCTTCGAACCCTATGGTTGGTGACTGACCACTTCCTCCCAAAAATTAGATGGCAAATTAAACATCACAACAAGTCTGATGCTGCATTGCTTATAGATGGCCATACCTGTGCATTGTAGGTCTGCATTCTTTAAAACTGTCACTTCACATTAAATATCCCTAGGGTGTTTCCCTTCATAGCTCAGTTTGTGATTCAGTAAACATGGTGCAACATAGAAACTTTGGGCCTGCTCCACCATTCATTATGATCATTGTTGATTGTCAAATTCAATATCCTGATCCCCCCTTTCCCCCCATATCCCTTGATCCCTTCATCCCCAAGAGCTATAGAATCATAGAATCCCTACAGTGCAGAAGGAAACCATTCAGCCCATCGAGCCTGTACCGACAACAATCCCACCCAGGCCCTATCCCTGTAACCTCACCCATTTACCGTGCTAATCCCCTCGTCACTGAGGGGCAATTTAGCATAGCCAATCAACCTAACGTGCACATCTTTGGACTGTGGGAAGGGACCAGAGTACCCGGAGGAAACCCATGCAGACACAGGGAGAATGTGCAAACTCCACACAGACAGTCACCCGAGGCCAGAATCGAACCCCGGTCCCTGGAGCTGTGAGGCAGCAGTGCTAACCATTGTGCCAGCGTGCTGCCCGTATATGTAATTTCTTCGTGAAATCACGCAACATTCACCACTCACTGGCTGAAGAAATTTCTCCTCACCTCAGTTCTAAAAGTTCCTCAAACAATGACCCTTAGTTCTGGACTCCCCCACCATCAGGAACTTCTTTCTGAATCTAACCTGTCTAACCATTCCGCCATTCCAAATCAGGGAGGCCACAGGCTTGATTTCTTGTCAGTAGATATTTATCCATTCCTTGTGTAGTTTTCAGTTTTAGCAGGTGCAGCACTGATGTACTCCCCTGTAGTCAAACAACAAGTGAACACTTGCTGCACTGAAAGCTATCAAATATTAGCCAGCACAATGAACCCTGCTCCAATTTGAATAAAAGTCTTAAGGGGAGGAGAAGAGGCAACAGATTTTTTAAAAACCTTTCAGAATAAGTTTGAAGTGGATTTGGGCACATCCAGGACAGGGGGCCTATACAGTTGCAAATCTCAAAAGGATTTCCCAGGATAAAGAACAATGGCAGGATCCTGAAAACAACATTGAGGGTTAGGTAGCAATATTTTAAACCACAGAAACACAATTTCATAAATAAAACCTGCTCTTCAATGAGATGTTGAATTTCTTTGCAGTCGCCAGACAGAATGTCCATTCAGATGGCGCAAGAGATATTGTACTCCAAGGATTATCTTGTTCAATGGTATGTTTTTGCTATGATCAGAACTTTATTGATCATATTGCCACTGTTCTTCGGTTATGTTGAGTTGACATAACTTAGATATATAATACACTACATGTTACAGTTAATTTTGTTGAATGACTGGGATTATGGATAGCCCAGATCTCGGGTGAAATTGACTGTAATACTGCACCGCCATCTTTGGGAGTAGTTAGTGGGTTTAAACTGTGCCACCAGAATTGTTATGCTGCTTTTGCAGGGTGGACCATGACTGATCCACGTGCTTGCCATGTAATCATAGCAGAGGCTGATGCTGATGTGCCAGCCAGCCAGTTGGGAAACAAAATGGGGCCAAAGTTTGAAGAATTGCTCCTGATTTTGCATTTTTTTCCAAACGTCAAATCTCTTTTTATCAGGGGCTATGGGACAATTGATGTGACCTTTCTTTACATTAATAATGTTTGGTGTCTCAAACCCTTCCCAATAAGTGCACACTCGAACCTTCCCCAGTTACTGCACATTCCAATCTCCTAATTCTCATCACTGCTGTTAACTGCACGCTCCAGCTCCAGAGCTAGGGGGCTTGGTTTAAAATTAGGGCTCACTCTGAGTGGACAGAGATAAGGAGATGTTTTTCTCTTTCAGAGCATTGTGAAACTTTGGAACTCTCTGCATCTGAAGGCAATGGAAGTGGTGTCACAGGATATTTTTAAGGTCAAGGTGTTAGGCAATGAATCAAAGGTTATCGGGTGTAGATGGGAATGTGGAATTCGAAACAGAAACAGATCAACCATGATCTTGCTGAACAGTGGAGCAGGCTCAAAGGACCATATGCTCTTATTTCATACGTCATACCTCCAACCTTTTCCAGTATTGCGCAAATGGGAGTAACTTGTTAATTGGTTGGATTAATAGCCTAGTATGCAGAACCGCAAAGTAATAAAACAGATTCATCAATCCTATGATTGGTGTGTGAAGGAAGGATAGGGGTGAAGATGAGGCTGTAGGATTAATACTATCACTGTGACCCTTTTGAATGTGGCTTGCAGATGTTGTGTCAATTCACTGACCTCCCTATTTTGAGATTAAGATCAGTTAATTGCCTTTTTTTTTACCATTTCCTGTCTGATATTTTAAACTACATTTTTTGTTATGGTTCTCTTTTTTCCTGTCAGTGCTGATTCATACTGCAATGTGCTGGAAATCCAGTGATATCCCATCCAAGTGGGCATCCTGTGTGTACTCAGGCAGTTAATGTTGGTCATCTATTCTATACAGAGCTTTACAGTTGAATCAGATACCATTCTCACCAGGGAACAAACCCTGGCTGACTATTCACTGGCTTAGCCTAGAGAAAGAAATGAAGGTCTTGTCTTTATATAATATCTTTCACAAACTCATGATGTCCCAAAGTGTGTGACAAGTAATGAAGTATAATTGGAGCACAGTCACTGTCTTAATGTAAGAAACACCTATTCCTACACACCAAGCTTCCACCAACAGCAATGTGATAATGAGCAAATAATTTATTTTGCTGATATTGTTTGAGGGATGAAAATTGGCCAGGACATTGGGGAGAACATCTCAGCTCTTTAATTAGTGACATTGTACCTTTTACACCAACTTGAGAGGGCAGACAGGGGTTTGGCTTAACATCTTGGTTTAACAAAAGATAGCACCTCTGATAGTGCAGCACCCTGTCAGGACTGCATTGAGGGGGTTAGCCCAGATTCTATGCTCAAGTCTCTGGAGTCAGACTTGAACCTGCACCGTTTTACTCAGGGCCACAAGTGCTACCACTTAGCCACAGCTAAAACTGGCTGCGGTGCCCCCTACAGCTTATACTATGAATTAAGACTGAAACTTTATTGTATGTGACTCATAATCACAGCAAGCGCTGCACTTAACTGCCTAATCATCTGAGGTGCTCTAACTTGGGGAAGCAGTGGCATCATGGTCCTGTCACCAGCAATCCAGCATAATGCTGCGGGGAGCTGGGTTTGAATCCTGCCACAGCAGATGGTAAAATTTAAATTCAATAAAAATCTGGAATTAGAAGTCAAATGTTGACTACAATATTATTGTTGATTGTCGTAAAACCCCATCTGGTTCACGAATGTCCTTTAGGGGAGAAAATCTGCTATCCTTACCTGGTCTGGCCTATAAGTGACCCCAGACCCACAGCAATATGGTTGACTGTTCTGAAACCAAGCAAGTCACTCAGACCAGGGGCAATTAGGGATGGGTAATAAATGCTGGCCCAGCAGCAATGCCCACATCCCATGTAAGAATTTTTACAAAGTCTTGCTGAGAACCTGCTTTAACCTTTTTTTGTTGTCACTTCCCTCCCTTCTCTTTCTCTTTGCCTTGTTACAATAGGAGGTTTATAAAGTTGCAATGTCTTTGATTGTGTCTTTAAATTAAGGTAGAAATAAGGGGCCATATGGCCAGTTATGAAGTCTGCCTGACAACAGACCTGAGTGACAGGGCTATTAAAGATTAAATGGAGGCCCGAGTTGTTTTTCTGGAAAGAAGGTGTAAGATGTTCACACTTGGAGACAATGGCAGCAGCATCTGTGTTGGTCTTAAGCAGTTAAGTCTCCAAAGTCCCAGGAAGGTGTTGAGCATGTTGTAAATGCTTTAAACTGTACATTTGCTACTAATATAAAAGAGAGTTGGGTTCTCAAGAATTGCTCATCAGCATTTCTAACTGGTTACAAGGCCCAGGTGCTTCACATTGCCATGCAGAAGGGAGATGAGAGGGGAAGAGTTCCTAAAATATCCCTGAAGCGGAAAGAGATGTTAGTCTGTCAGGATCCAGGAAAGAGAGAGAGCAGCTAGAGGTCAAAAGTCTCTATGGTTCACTGCACGAGTGCAGGTGAGAGCTTGCACTCGGATTGAAAAGAGCAAATTTTTGGAGATTTGAAACAAGGTTAGAAGATTTGCCTAACTTGCACTAGAGGGAGAATTGCCAGGAAAAATCCTCACCATGAAAGATAGTTCCAGGTTAAAAGTTATCAGACTGGAAAGGAAGTGAAGAGAAGCAAATCCTGGAAACTGAAAATCACTTTGGACTGGGGGTCATAAAAAATTGAATAACTACTTAAGGGACAGATAAAGTATACATGTGAAGTGTTTTTTCCCCCCATTGTGTTAAAAGTAAAACGGATAAGTTATGTTCTGTAGCTTAAACTATAAGTTGCTTTCAAGAATCATATTTAGTCAAAAGTGCTTTCAGCCTGTTTGTTACAGTATAAGTCTTAAAATGCAAAGTCTTGATGTGTCATCCTTTCAGCTACCACCTGAATGTTCAAAATTCTTTTTTAAAAGTATCAGTCTCTACGGGGTCATACAGGGTTCAGACTCTATGCTCAGGTAGTTTGTGAGCGAATCTATGCTTTTAAAATTTGTATTTTTTGAAGCAGACCCTAATTAAAAACAGAAACGGAACTTTAAAGTGAACGAGAAAAGAGAAACCTAGAAAGGAAACTGAGCCTTTCAGTTTCTAAGGAAACAGAGGCAAACTGAGATTTGAAAACCAAAACTTCTGGACAGGCTGAACTGGATTGAAAGATATAAAAGGTCACAGATCAATCCAAGTTGGGTAGTAGCAATTGGTAAGTCCACTGGTGCAAAACAGGCAAACTGAAGAAGGCAGAATCCAGATCCAGAAGCTGAGAATAAGTCGCTGCAGTTGTTTCTGTTGCTAGGAGGTAACATTGGTGGATCCATTCCATCTAGATTGAGTTGAGCAGGTTCTGCAAACGTGTGCCATGTATGGTGAAGTCCATGTCTGTGGAAGTCCAATTGATTGATTGTGCACTGCTGTCAGCTGGGGATAAAAGTAGTTCCGAGAAGGAGACAAGCTGAAATCCTTTGTGAAGACGACAACGTTTTGAAGAATTTTGTGACTGAATGTGATCGCCATAATCTGGGTGAACTGCTGAGCCAATTTGGAAGATCTGTCTTAGTTGTACAATGATGTGGAGATGCCGGCGTTGGACTGGGGTAAACACAGAAAGAAGTTTAACAACACCAGGTTAAAGTCCAACAGGTTTATTTGTTAGCAAAAGCCACACAAGCTTTCGGAGCTGCAAGCCCCTTCTTCAGGTGAGTGGGAATCCCCCGGTACCACAGTAGAAAACAGTACCACTGCAGGGAAGTCCATTGTCAACTTATCGGACTACACACTTCAACCAGATGAAATCGAAGTTCTCAGCCGAGGGCTTAATTTTTGCCCCACCACCAAAATAGACCCCATCAGTCTCGCAGCAGACACAGAGGAAGTCATCAGGCGAATGAAGCTGAGAGAGTTCTTCCACAAACCCCAAGAGGCCAACAACGAACACAATGAGACAGCCAATGAACCGGAACAGCCGACAGAGAGATCCGCAGTGCATCCGAAGAGGAAAGAGTCGAATTGGACTCCTCCGGAAGGCCGCTGCCCTCGACTTGACATGTATGCCCAAGCCGTCAGGAGGTGCATCAACACCAAATTCATCAGCCGCACTCACAAGACAGCCCCGAACATCACCCAAGCACAACGTAACGCCATCCACGCTCTCAAGACCAACCGCAACATTGTCATCAAACCAGCAGACAAAGGAGGGGCCATCGTCATACTGAACAGAACGGATTACTGCAAAGAAGTGTACCGACAACTAAACAACGAGGAACACTACAGACAGTTACCTGCAGATCCGACCAAAGAACACACCCGTCAACTCAACACTCTGATCAAGACCTTTGATCCGGACCTTCAGAACACCCTCCGTGCTCTCATCCCACATACTCCCCGCGTTGGAGATCTCTACTGCCTCCCGAAGATACACAAGGCAAACACACCCGGCCGTCCCATCGTATCGGGCAATGGGACCCTGTGCGAGAACCTCTCCGGCTATGTCGAGGGCATCCTGAAACCCATTGTACAAAGAACCCCCAGCTTTTGTCGCGACACGATGGACTTCCTACAGAAACTCGGCACACATGGAGCAGTTGAACCAGGAGCGCTCCTCGTCAGAATGGATGTCTCGGCACTCTACACCAGCATCCCCCATGACGATGGCATTGCTGCAACGGCCTCAGTGCTCAGCGCCAACAACTGCCAGTTTCCAGATGCAATTTTACATCTCATCCGCTTCATCCTGGACCACAATATCTTCACCTTCAACAACCAGTTCTTCATCCAGACACACGGAACAGCCATGGGGACCAAATTCGCACCTCAATATGCCAACATCTTCATGCACAGGTTCGAACAAGACTTCTTCACCGCACGGGACCTTCAACCGATGCTATACACTAGATACATCGATGACATTTTCTTCCTTTGGACTCATGGTGAACAATCACTGAAACAACTCTATGATGACATCAACAAGTTCCATCCCACCATCAGACTCACCATAGACTACTCTCTGGAATCGGTTGCATTCTTGGACACATGCATCTCCATTAAGGACGGTCACCTCAGCACCTCACTGTACCGCAAGCCCACGGATAGCCTCACGATGCTCCACTTCTCCAGCTTCCACCCTAAACACGTTAAAGAAGCCATCCCCTACGGACAAGCCCTCCGTATACATAGGATCTGCTCGGATGAGGAGGATCGCAACAGACACCTCCAGACGCTGAAAGATGCCCTCATAAGAACAGGATATGGCGCTCGACTCATTGATCAACAGTTCCAATGCGCCACAGCGAAAAACCGCACCGACTTCCTCAGAAGACAAACACGGGACACGGTGGACAGAGTACCCTTCGTTGTCCAGTACTTCCCCGGAGCGGAGAAGCTACGGCATCTCCTCCGGAGCCTTCAACATGTCATTGATGAAGACGAACATCTCGCCAAGGCCATCCCCACACCCCCACTTCTTGCCTTCAAACAACCGCACAACCTCAAACAGACCATTGTCCGCAGCAAACTACCCATCCTTCAGGAGAACAGTGACCATGACACCACACAACCCTGCCACAGCAACCTCTGCAAGACGTGCCGGATCATCGACACAGATGCCATCATCTCACGTGAGAACACCATCCACCAGGTACACGGTACATACTCTTGCAACTCGGCCAACGTTGTCTACCTGATACGCTGCAAGAAAGGATGTCCCGAGGCATGGTACATTGGGGAAACTATGCAGACGCTGCGACAACGGATGAATGAACACCGCTCGACAATCACCAGGCAAGACTGTTCTCTTCCTGTTGGGGAGCACTTCAGCGGTCACGGGCATTCGGCCTCTGATATTCGGGTAAGCGTTCTCCAAGGTGGCCTTCGCGACACACGACGGCACAGAGTCGCTGAGCAGAAACTGATAGCCAAGTTCCGCACACACGAGGACGGCCTCAACCGGGATATTGGGTTCATGGCACACTATTTGTAACCCCAACAGAGTTTCACTGGCTGTCTTGTCTGGAGACAATACACATCTTTTTAGCCTGTCTTGATGCTCTCTCCACTCACATTGTTTTGTTTCTTAAAGACTTGATTAGTTGTAAGTATTCGCATTCCAACCATTATTCATGTAAATTGAGGTTGTGTCTTTATACGCCCTGTTTGTGAACAGAATTCCCACTCACCTGAAGAAGGGGCTTGCAGCTCCGAAAGCTTGTGTGGCTTTTGCTACCAAATAAACCTGTTGGACTTTAACCTGGTGTTGTTAAACTTCTTACTTAGTTGTACAAGCCATTTATATACATTTTTAGTTTCTAATTGACTACAGTTTGCCTGTTAATTAATGTTTACCTTGTATTAATTATGGATGTTTGAGTGGGGGGTGGGGGGATCCAAGATAGTATTTTGTGTTTGCTTTGTTCAACTCCTGTATGGTAAAAATTCTTTTCAAATAGTAGATCCTTGTGGCTTCATTCTTTTAATAAATAACTGGGATTTTGTTTTGTTTTACAAAATGTCACTGTTCGCTGAGATTGTGACAAGTTAGAAGGCATATGTGAAAAATAAAGATAAAGTCACTGATCCAATGTTCACAAAAGGCTTCAGATGACCACAATGTCAGAAGATTATGGATTTTAGTCCTACGCCAGCCATTTGAGCATTAACTAGGCTGACACATCAGTGGAGTATATCTGTTTTCCCAAATGGATGTGAAGATCACACAGCACGATTTAAAGTAGGATGAGACGTTTGGGCTGGAACTTCACCGCCCCGCCCGCCATGGGAATCGGAGTTGGTGAGGGGCAGAAAATGGAAAGGTCTGTTGACCTCAGCCAGGATTTTACGGTTTCAGGATGAGCGAGGTTGTAAAATCCCGCCCTTGGTATCTAAGACAGCATTATATCCCTCAAACAACACCACAAAAACACGCTACCTGCTTATTTATTTTGTTACTATTTGTGGAACCTTGTTCCGTGAAATTAGACTGTTTTTGCCTACTTTATTACTGGTAAATTTATTACACTTCAAAAAGTAATTCATTTGGTTGGAGTATCCTGATGTCATGAAAGGTGCAATGCAAAGACAAGTTACTTTGTTATAATTGCTTGTGCATCAGCCACCCTCCGGTCCATTGTGTAAGGGGGGTATTATTTAGATTCTTTCCTAGTGAGTTTTCACTGCCTATTTGAGCAGCAGGGGCATTTACAAGTCTAAAACCTCCCAGCAGGGGTCACTAGATACTAGAGAAACTCCAGGCAACTCAGCCCAGCCCAACCAGAGGCTGTGGTCAGCACAGACCGGGATCACCAACCTTCCTGGTTTCCAATTCACTGGATCAACTCAAAGTCACTACAGAATCTCTGAAGCAACCCAACTTATAATCAAGTTTCTGTGGGAGGTGATTAACCAATATTTTTACAGCAAAATAAAAGCAAAACGTTGCCTTTGTTGGAAATCTGGAGCAGAAAATGCTGGAAAAACTCAGCAGGTCTGCCAGCATCTGTAGAGAGAGAAACAGGAATCAATGTTTTGAATCCGATATGACTTCTCTTTGGAACTGGGAGAAGAGTCATATAGGACTAAAACAAAAGCTGTTCTCAAGAATGTGGGTGACCCAAGCAATGCTCCATTTATTAACCACCACTCAATCTTTACAAGGTGGCAATGGGCCTTTTTATATAATGATTGGTTTTATAACTGTTGTTTAGCTTCCTAAACCACTTCATGGAACATTACATATCAACCACATAGGGTAAACATGAGTCACACGTAAATCAGACTGGTTAGGAGCAAGTGGTGCCTTTCTGAGAAGGACATTGGTGTGAGTAGGTTTCTATTCTGAATATCCTCGCAGTCATGTAACTATGAAACTTTCCCGGTAACAGCTTACATTCAGTAGGGCAAACAAGGCTGTCATGTGTGTCACCAACAGGATATTTCCAAACTCATCGTGATTACCTTGTCAAAATTTAAAAGTCACAGTTCGAAGTTTAAATGAACTTTGTAATAATCAGTGTTAAATATGCTTCACTGTTAAATTCATCTTTGGTAAGAAGTCTCACAACACCAGGCTAAAGTCCAACAGGTTTATTTGGAATCACGAGCTTTCGAAGCACTGCTCCTTCACCAGGTGAGCCATTCACCCGATAAAAGGAGCAGCGCTCCGATAGTTCGTGATTCCAAATAAACCTGCTGGACTTTAACCTGGTATTGAGAGACTTCTTACTGTGCCCACCCCAGGCCAATGCCGACATCTCCACATCAAATTCATTTTCATTATGGACTTGACAGGATGATGACCAGTTACTTCTGGAGAGATGTTGAGAGTCAGGATACCTGAGATAAACATCCAAAACACCAGCATTCTCATAATAGTCTTTATGTTGTGATATTTTTTAAAATAATTTTTTTTAAATGACGCTAACTTAACAATAACAGTTGACTGGTCTGATAAATCCATGACTTGCATGGGGAATCACTAATTGACCTCCCAGTAGGACTCATTGAAACTCCTTGAGGATTGATAATTAACCAACCAGGTGGAGCTCCTTTACCGAGCCCTGTATAAAGCGGATGGTGGCCATGGAAGTCGGAATCTGTTAAGGAGTGTGTAACAACTCACCTGCCGAATCAACAAGCCCTGAAAATGGATGGCGCTGGAGTGTCAGGCCTATACCTGGCCGTGGCCAGCAATTAAGAGCCCGAGAGGGCTACGCTGTGACTAGTAGGTGGGCCGCTGTGGTGAGCACAGGAGCCCAGGGTGCGGGCCAGGGTGGAGCCGCTGCAGGTGCGGATCTTGGTGGTAGTAGCAAACATTCAAACGAGAACTTTGAAGGCCGAAGTGGAGAAGGGTTCTGTGTGAACAGCAGTTGAACATGGGTCAGTCGGTCCTAAGAGATAGGCGAACGCCGTTGCGAAGGGACGGGTGATGGCCTCTGTTGCCCTCAGCCGATCGAAAGGGAGTCGGTTTCAGATCCCCGAATCTGGAGTGGTGGAGATGGAGTGTCTCATGGTGTGCAGTGCAAAAACCAAAAAGATTAGCCCTGTATAAAGCAGGACCCTGAGGGGGTCCATTATCTTTTAGTCCAGGTTAGAATCTGTGTTTACCACAGGCTTGCTGTTATTGTTTATTTTGTGTAATAAAAACACTTCCCTGACAGCCCACTCCTGGAGTTACTATAATTGAAAATAGTTGCATTTGTGCTTATCATAAAAAATATTGTTAACTGCAGGGGGGAATATTGTGTGCACAATGAGATCAGTAGGTGAATGATCAGTGAGCCTGTTTTTGGCGGTATTTGGTTAGGGAGATGTTGGTCGGGACACGGGAGAACACATCTCCTCCTATTATCACCCTCACTCTCTCAGGAAGCCTCACTTGCTGGGCTCGCTCAGCACGAAGTGAGCTTGCAGCTGCCAGACCGGCCGGTCATAAAGAACCAACTCCTCCGGAAGGTTTGTGTAACATCTCTACTCGTCCTACATGACTCATTATTTACGGCAGTGCTAGGAGCACAACAGGTCTGACTGTTTATTTTCAGACTGCCGGCCGGTCACAATAGCAACCAGCTAAATTTAACAAAAAAAACAGAGCCCGCCAGCTGCCCGAGAGGTAGCAGTGAACGCAGACAGTGACACACATGTACTGTTAAAGCCGTCCCCCCTCTTGTACGCGGCTGACTCACTCTACTTCCTGGTTGCGTCAAAGTTTTGAGTCGCCAATGTAACATCTAATGCCAGGAGAGTTGTGTGGAATCACGGCAACTTTTACTTCACATTGCTGCTGACACTCGCCAAAGTGTGTGGCACTTTCACAACTCCTTTAGTTTACTGTGAGGAGAGGGGGAGGCTCTGAATTCGGGACCATGGTGACTATAACGTGCAGAGTGCAGTATCTGGATGACATGGACCCGTTCATCTGCACCAACTTCCCCGAGCCCAGGAGACCGCCGACCTACAATTTCTACGAGAATATCCCTTTAATAGCCCAAGTGGCGGGAGTTCACAAGCTGCTGGACTCCCCGCTGAAGGTGAGTCTCTCCAAACTTACTGCACTGTGAAGCGGGACACTGCCTCGGGGTCGACTTGTCCGCTTTTCAGACAAACGTCACTAAACACTTTTTTTTAAAAAGGAAAAAACTGTACCCTCTCCCTTTCTCTATTTCCTCACAGGTGTGTTTATGGGGGAGGGGGCTAATCCTCGCCTCGGGGGTGGGGGTCGAGTCGAGGTTTCTGACTGAGCTTCTTTCATTGACAATCCGAGAACACGAGTTTCACATCCTCAAATCATATGTTTTTTAAAAAAAGCTCCATCCGATTTTCACTTTTTAAAAAAGTGTTTTCTTCTCATTAGACATTTGGGTTCCTTTTGTGGTGGCGTCAATGTCCATAAACACTTGACGTTAAAGAGACCTTGCCCCTTCCTCAGCTATCTACAATGGTTTGGACATTCAGGAATGTGCAATTAGCATTTCAAAGGCGCCAGCAGACAGCATCTTTCAAACTGTTTAAAGGGGTATTATTCAGCCTAATGTGGTTTCCAATTCTTTTCCCTCATTCTAGTACATTCTTTCCCATGTTGGAATGCTTTGTTGAGTTATTGGAGGATCTTCTCCAAGATAATTGGGGACCTCTTTAAAAGTTATTAATGTTGCTACGTTGAGGACTGCTAGCTGGAATCAAATGCTTGGGCCACTGTGATCCTGTGTCTCTTCCCACCCCCCACAAGCCTTGCCTCCTCTAAGTGTTAGTTGGAATTGTTTCCTTGCGATGTCAGCACCAATTTGCAAATGTCACTTAAACCTTCTGGCATTAATTAGTATTTAACATCCTGCACATGTGCTGCCGGGACTATGGATTCAGATACTGAATAGGATGGTACAATATTGGGAGTAAG
Organism: Mustelus asterias; assembly: GCF_964213995.1. Taxonomy (NCBI): domain Eukaryota; kingdom Metazoa; phylum Chordata; class Chondrichthyes; order Carcharhiniformes; family Triakidae; genus Mustelus; species Mustelus asterias. The sequence continues at coordinate 51,472,413 of NC_135804.1, read as the reverse complement.
AAGTCAAACAACACCAGGTTAAAGTCCAACAGGTTTATTTGGTAGCACAAGCCACTAGCTTTCGGAGCGCTGCTCCTTCGTCAGGTGAGACAGACAGGAGACAATACACATCTCTTTAACCTGTGCTTAACGCTCTCTCCACTCACATTGTCTGTACCTTTTAAGACTTGATTAGCTGTAAAGACTCGCATTCCAATCATTATTCATTATTCTGTAAATTAAGTTTGTGTCTTTATATGCCCTGTTTGCTGTTTATGAGCAAATCTTCCACTCACCTGACGAAGGAGCAGCGCTCCTAAAGCTAGTGGTGTTTGCTACCAAATAAACCCGTTGGACTTTAACCTGGTGTTGTTAGACTCCTTACTGTGTTTACCCCAGTCCAACGCCGGCATCTCCACATCACAATATTGGGATACACTTTATGCATGAAATATGAATTAAAATCCCACTTTGACAGTTTGAGAATTTTTAATCACTTTGATTTTTGTTACTCTTTCATGGAATGTGGGCATTGCTGGCTGGGCCAGCATTTATTGCCCATTCCTAATGGCCCTTGAGGGGCCATTTTAAGTTGTTGTTCTGGAGTCACATGTAGGCCACACCAGGTATAAGTGGCAAATTTCCTTCCTTAAAGGACATTAGTGAATCAGTACTGATGTATGATATCAGTAATGGTTTCCATGAAGTTTGGAGAATTGTAAATTCTCATTGTTTCAGTAATGTCCATTTAGAATTGAAGCCTGCCATCCTCACCTGGTATGGTTTATATGTGACTCCAGTCCCACACCAATGATTTTTTGAAAGTTTGAGTGGCAGGGCTAGATTGTCACCTCCTGGCTCAATGCTGATATGAAAAGAATTGTTATAATAATCATATGGTGAACATATGGACAGCTTGGCACATATTGTAATCTACTGTAAACACAGCATCCTACAGGCATTGTTAACAAATTAATGACACTGGTGGGAAAACTATTGTTTTCCTGTGCTCCCTATAGGGTGGCACGGTGGTACAGTGATTAGCACTGCTGCCTCATAGTGCCAGGGACCCGCATTCAATTCCAGCCTCGGTCACTGTCCATGTGGAGTTTGCACATTCTCCCCATGTCTGTGTGGGTTTCCCCCGGGTGCTCCGGTTTCCTCCCACAGTCCAAAGATGTGTAGGTTAGGTGGTTTGGCCATGCCAAATTGACCCTAGTGTCAGGGGATTGATGGGGTAAATGTGTGGGGTTGTGGGAATAGGGCCTGGGTGGGACTGTGATCCATGCAGACTTGATGGGCTGAAAGGCCTTCTTCTGCACTTAGGGGTTCTATGGTTCTCCCGGACACTTTTTAAATTCTGGGATAGCCAGCCATGGATAACTAAGGAAATAAAGGAGAGTATCAAATTAAAAACCAATGCATTCAGAGTGGCCAAAATTAGTGGGGAATTAGAAGATTGGGAAGGCTTTAAAAAACAACAAAGAACTACTAAGAAAGCAATAAAGAAAGGAAAGATAGATTATGAAAGTAAACTAGCACAAAATATAAAAACTGATAGTAAAAGTTTTTACAAATATATAAAACGGAAAAGAGTGGCTAAAGTAAATGTTGGTCCCTTAGAAGATGAGAAGGGGGATTTAATAATAGGAAACGAGGAAATGGCCGAGCCTTAAACAAGTTTTTTGTGTCGGTCTTCACAGTGGAGGACACAAATAGTATACCAATAATTGACGGTCATGGGACTGTAGGGGGTGAGGACCTTAAAACGATCACTATTACTAAAGAGGTAGTGCTGGGTAGGCTAATGGGGCTAAAGGTAGACAAGTCCCCTGGTCCGGATGGAATGTATCCCACGGTACTAAAAGAAACGGCAGAAGACATAGCAAATGCATTAGTTGTAATTTATCAAAATTCACTGGACTCTGGGAAGGTGCCAGCTGATTGGAAAACAGCTAATGTAACGCCAGGGTTTAAAAAAGGAGGTAGACAAAAGGCAGGTAACTACAGACCGGTTAGCTTAACATCCGTAGTTGGGAAAATGCTGGAATCTATCATTAAGGAAAAGAATGGTTCAATCAAGCAGACGCAGCATGGATTCATGAAGGGAAAGTCATGTTTGACTAATTTACTGGAATTTTTTGAGGATATAACGAGTGCAGTTGACAGAGGGGAACCGGTGGATGTGGTGTATTTAGATTTCCAGAAGGCATTCGATAAGGTGCCTCACAAAAGGTTGCTGCATAAGATTAAAGTACACGGAGTTGGGGGTAAAGTGTTAACGTGGATTGAGGATTGGCTATCTAACAGAAAGCAGAGAGTCTGAATAAATGGGTGCTTTTCCGTTTGGCAATCAGTGACTCGTGGCGTGCCGCAAGGATCGGTGCTGGGGCCTCAACTATTTACCATATACATAGACGATCTGGAGGAGGGGACCGAGTGTAGGGTAACAAAGTTTGAGGATGACACAAAGTTGAATGGGAAAGCAAATTGCGTGAGGACACAGAGTCTGCAGAGAGATTTGGATAGGCTAAGTGAGTGGGCAAGGATCTGGCAGATGGAGTATAACGTTGGTAAGTGTGAGGTTATTCACTTTGGAAGGAATCATTGTAAAATGGACTATTATTTAAACGGTGAAAAATTACAACATGCTACTGTGCAGAGGGACCTGGAGGTCCTTGTGCATGAATCACAAAAACTCAGTTTGCAGGTGCAGCAGGTAATCAAGAAGGCAAATGGAATGTTGGCCTTTATCACGAGAGGGATGGAGTATAAAAGCAGGGAGGTCATGCTGCAACTGTACAGGGTACTGGTGAGGCCTCCCCTAGAGTACTGTGTACAATTTTGGTCCCCTTATTTAAGAAAGGATATATTAGCTTTGGAGGGAGTACAGAGAAGGTTCACCAGGTTGATTCCGGAGATGGGGGGGTTAGCTTATGAGGAGAGATTGAGTAGACTGGGCCTGTACTCATTGGAGTTTAGAAGGTTGAGGGGAGATCTTATAGAGACATATAAGATAATGAAGGGGCTAGACAGGGTAGAAGCAGCGAGATTATTTCCACTTACAATGGAAACAAGAACTAGGGGGCATAGCCTCAAAATACGGGGGAGTCAATTTAGAACAGAGTTGAGGAGGAACTTCTTCTCCCAGAGGGTAGTGAAGCTTTGGAATTCTCTGCCCAATGAAGCAGTAGAGGCTACCTCGTTAAATGTGTTTAAGTCACAGATAGATTTTTAACCATTAAGGGAATTAAGGGTTATGGGGAGCGGGTGGGTGAGTGGAACTGAACCCACTATCAGATCAGCCAAGATCTTATTGAATGGCGGAGCAGGCTTGAGGGACTAGATGGCCTACTCCTGCTCCTATTTCTTATGTTCTTGCTCAAAAGCATTATCCCTGATTTTAAAATGTTTTGTTAGGTATTGTTGTTCATTGAGAGCACTCTTGCCTCAATGTTCTGAATTCAAATCCCACTCTAGAAGCTTGAGTAGGACTGGCAGTTTAGTGCAGCACTGAGGAAGTGCGACACTACCAGAGGCATTGTTTGGTTGAGCTATTAAACTGATGGTTTGTTTATCCTCCCAGAATGACGTAAAATATCCAATGTCACTAGTTGGTCACAGGGTGTGCAAAGCAATCATTATCATTCAGCCAATGTCAATAAAACAGATATCCATTCATTGTTACTACAGGGACTTTTCCAAGTGTAAATTGACTGCTGTATTTCCTGCATTATAATAGTGACTATGCTTATAAAGTAGCTAATTAGCAGTAAAATGCATTGTGATGTCCTGTCATGAAAGGCGCTATATAAATGCAAACATTTTTCTTTGTTTTGCTCTCTATAACTCATTCTTTCCTCCAACATGGAGGAGAGAATGCAACCCGCTTCTGGGTTTTTGACAGTTTTGTTCACAAACCTGGTGGTGTTTGTAAATAATCAAGGTGACTCATCACCCCCTCCCCCAAGAATGCAGCTCTTTCCCATGGCACTTTCCTATGATAAAATGGTTGAGTGGGTAACTTGCTGTAAAATGTGATTTGGTGTCTCTCCTCTTTGTACTTTGACATAATACTTTAGCCACTCTAATAACCTCTCCCTATTTGCTGAACAATGACTTTTTGTCATTAGTTCCCGTCTATAATTAGCTACTGTGTAACATCAATACATTTGTGGACCCATAAACATTGTGTTCTTAAGACTAGTTTATAACCTTCAGACAGTTGCGAAGTGGTTTTTATATTGCATGGACGTAAGATGGCCAATATAACAGGAATCAGAATATGATTCATAGAATCATAGAAACCCTACAGTGCAGAAGGAGGCCATTCGGCCCATCGAGTCTGCACCGACCACAATCCCACCCAGGCCCTACCCCCACATATTTACCCACTAATCCCTCTAACCTACGCATCCCAGGGCTCTAAGGGGCAATTTTTTTAACCTAGCCAATCAACCTAACCCGCACATCTTTGGACTGTGGGAGGAAACCGGAGCACCCGGAGGAAACCCACGCAGACATGAGGAGAATGTGCAAACTCCACACAGACAGTGACCCGAGCCGGGAATCGAACCCGGGACCCTGGAGCTGTGAAGCAGCAGTGCTAACCACTGTGCTACCGTGCCGCCCCAAACAATGATTATTGAAAATCAACCCAGAAAAGAGAGTCTCAACTTTGGTATCATTGTGACCACTACAAAACCAAATGAACTGCCTTTAACTTTCTCATGTGAGAAGAGAGCTGACTATTCTGCTATAGGTAATTTGTTGGGGACAAGAAGCAAGTATGTAAAAATGTATGCAAACCTCTGTGTCTCATTACCAGAGGAGGGTACAGAGTTAATATATGTGCTGTCTTTAAGAAACATAGAAGAACAACAACATTTACAGCATCAAAGGAGGCCATTTGGCCCATTGTACCTGTACTGGCTGCAAAAGAGCTATCTGTCCTCATTCTGCTTTCCAGCTTTTGGTCCATAACCATGTAGGTTACAACTCTATCATATTTCATTTTATAATAACTTCATTGAAGAGATTTGGGGCATGTTATTACATGAAAGGTACTTTTATAAATATAGGCAGTGAATTCCCAAGCCTTAATGACTTCCTGGGTGAAAAAACTCCTCAACTTTACTGTGATTTTTCTACTGAATATTTTAGAATCTGCACATTTATTGACTCTTCTGCTAAGGGAGTGGAAACTCAGTTTAAAATAAAAATAATTCTTGGAGTTTGGATGTTGCTGACTAGGGCAGAATTTGTTGCCCATCCCTAACTGCCCTTGAGAAGATGATGGTGAACTGTCTTCTAGAACTACTGCAGTTGATATGGTGTGAGCACGCTTGCAGTGCTGTTTGGGAGGGAGTTCCAGGATTTTGACTTGATGTCAGTGAAGGAATGGTGATATTGTTCCAAGTCAGGGTGGTGAGTGACTTGGAAGGGGACTTGCACGTGATAGTGTTAGAATCCATAGAATCTCTACAGGGCACAAGAAGGTCATTCAGCTCATCAAGTCTGCACCGATCCTTCGAACAGCACTCTACCTAGGCCCACTTTCCTGCCCCATCGCCCTAATCCTGTGCATTTCCATGGCCAATCCACCTAACATGCCCATTTTTGGACACCAATGGGCAATTTAGCATGGCCAATCCAACTAACCTGCACATCCTTCGACTGTGGGAGGAAACCGGAGCACCCGGAGGAAACCCACGGAGACACTGGGAGAATGTGCAACTCCACATAGTCACCCAAGGTGAGATTTCAACCCAGATCCCTGGTACTATAAGGCAGCAGTGCTAGCCACTGTGCCACCATGTTGCCGTGTTCCCATGTGTCTACTAAACTTGCCATCCTAGGTGGTAGAGGTCACGGGCTTGGAAGACACTATTGAAGGACCCTTGGTGAGTTGCTGCAGTGAACCTTTTAGACAGTGCACACTGCTCCCCTGTGCATTGGTGATAGAGGGAGTGAAAGTTTATGGTGGTGGATGGAGTGCCAATCATATGCGTTGTTTTATCTTAGATGATGTCAAATTTCTTGACTTCATCCAGGCAAGTGGAGAGTATTCCATAACACTCCTGACTTGTGCTTTGTAGATTTGACAGGCTTTGGGGAATCAGTGGTGAGTTACTCACCAGAGAATTTCCAGCCTCTGACCTGCTCTTATAGCCACCGTTTTTATGTGGCTGGCCCAGTTAAGTTTCTGGTCAAAAGCTAATCCCTAGGTTGTTGGTAATGGGAGATTCAGAATCGGTAACACCGTTGAATATTAAAAGGAAATGGTTAGATTTCCCCTTTGTTGGAGATGGTCATTGTTCAGCACTTGTGTTGCATGAATGTTATTTGCAACTTATCCACCCAAGCCTGAATGTTGCAAATTGGTATCTGAAATAAAGGGCTTCAACCATGCTTTCCTGGAAGTCATCTACAAATCTACACACAAGGTGATTCCTTCATTAAATTAATAGTACCTTGTTATATTTTTGCTAAATTTGTCTTCCCACCACCTCATGTCTCTTAATATGTACGCTCAGTTAGTGATATCTAATCAGTTATTTGAAGTGCTTTGCAGTACTCTGTCATGTATGATATTGAATTATCCAGGACATAAAGTTCTCAACTTCAACATCTCTCTTGACCTGTACCAAGTTGGTCAGTGGGAGCTGCATAATTAGTCTGTGCCCTCCTGAATTAAGGAGGAGAAAGCATAGTAAGCTGTCCTCCTGGCCATAGTCGTTATGCGGTGAATAACGATATGGGGTGCAATAAAATCCCTTCACATGGAAGAATTGAGTGTTACTTAGTTGGAGCTACCATTTGTGGAGAGATCTCAGAAATGATGGAAGTGGTTGCTATTGAAATTAAGGATGAATTCAGATGTGTTGGCACAAGTCTAAACTCGAGTCCCCTAAAATATGCACTCTACAAAGTCAATCTGTTTACAAGTTCTATAAGAGCTTGGACTTAAATTGTGAAGTTTACCTCAAATGTAATTAATAAATATTGACCTGAGTTAGGCATTGTGTCTCTTGTTTACGGCACCATTTCAAATAACTGAATATTTTCCCAATACTAAACATGAGGTGTACGTTTTAACTTCGATACAATGCACTTTGTAATGTTATTGTTGATACCAATTTGCTAAGTGAGCTAGAGATGATCAACATCTAGAATATTTCATAAGTGAATATGTTCAATAGTTGCAACAATATCTGGGAAAACAATGCTCTGGGAAAACTCTTCTCCAATTCCCTCAAGAAATCTACACTAGTCCAAGAGATCAAATGAATCAAATGTTCTCTATAAAGACTTTGACTTTTGTAGTTAAGAATGCTTTCTCCAAATGCTTCTATAATTGAACAGCTAAGCATTTTTCAGGTAAATGGACATGGTGTAAACAATTTGTGTGTCTGTTGTTATACTTCGTAGTGACTTCACCGATTTTAATCAACCATATTGGATTGAGAGGAGCGTGTCCACTGCTTGTGGTAGTGGCCCATTCCTCTTTTGTGCCTTGCCCTATTGGCCAAGGTTTGACACTGGTGGCCTCTGAGAACTGGGCTGCTCTGTCCAGCTCTTGCAACTGAATTGGGTAGTATAGGTGATAGGCTTTGACAGGAACAGAAGAAAAGCAAAAGGGTGTTAAAACACACCACTGTCTTAAAATAACTCAGGTGAAGCAATCCAAGAAAATACCAAAGATTTTCACCAAACATATTTTACAGCCTTTGTCTTATGAGTATTTTTTCTCCCATTTCTGAATGTGGTCAGTTTTTAAAAAATAAAGGAAAAGAGAGACAAAGTGCAGCTGTGGTAGGGAGCAGTTCTAACATTGTTTTAAAAGTGCATTCCTGCCTAACCTCTTTTTAAAATAAAATGCTGCCATAATGATTGGATTACTAACATACTGTGGTACGATATGACAGAATCATATTGGGAGACTGTCATTTTGTCTTTTTTCATGAGGAATTATATTTGGCAAAGTTTTAAAGTTAGTATAACGGATGTGCCCATGTTTCAGAACATGAGAAGCATCTTCTTTCAATGACTGAAATATAAAAGACCAAGACGATTTGTTTCTCACTTTCTACCTGGTAGATCAAAGATGGTAGGATAGGTGTTACCATTCACCCTCAATTTGAAAGGTATCCTGCCAATAGGACTTTAACCTAATTCACCAGTATAGCAGGAGGCATTTGTTCGAATTAGTGGCTCAGTGGAAAGTACCCTTGTCTTTGAGTCAGAACATTGTAGGTTCTAGCTTCCATTCAGACATTGGGCCAGGATTCTCTCGTTTCATCTCAAGTCAATGGACCTTTTGTTGGTCTGCCGAATATTCTGTCCTGCCCATGATGGGATCCCACTGCAGACAGGACTGAAAACTCCCAGCCTTGAACACAAAATATGGATTGTTGGAATGTTATGCTGTTGGAGGTGCAATCTTTCAGATTAGGCATTAGATCCAAGGCAGCCCCTTTGGGGGGGATATAAAAGATCCCATGGCATTATATGAAGAAGAGAAGGGGAGTTCTCCCTGGCGACCTAGTTATTTATCCCTTAACCAGCATCACAAAAACAGATTATCCGGGCAGTATCCCACTGCTGTTTGCTGTGTGCAAATTGGCTGCTACACTTCTTACATTCTAAAAATGGCTACAATGCAAGAAAATGGGCTGAAAAGCACATTAGGATGTCCTGAGGTTGTGAAAGGTGTGATATTAATACAAGTCCTTCTTTTCCTTTATGTACCAGCACACACTGGCTCCATTCCAATTGCCAGAATGATACAAAAATAGGAGGAAAGGCTGATTCTTAGGAAACAGCTTGGGAAGTCCAAATAAAAAGCTGGCCAAAATATCTGTGAGCAGAAGTATGACAGATGCAATTTAATACAGGCAAGCGTAAAGTACTGCAGATAAGGAAAAAATATGAACAATGCACTTATTCCGTGAATGTTCTAAGTGGGTGAATAAGTTTGACGGTCAACATGTTCAATTATTGGCATAACAATCAACAAAGCAAATAGAAAGCTTTGTTGGGTGAGGCCAGAATGAGAGGGTAAGGACATAAGATGACTACTAAAAGATTAAGTAGGCATTTAAGACAAATTCCTTTACATAGAGCAGTGGTTCTCAAACTTTTTTCACTGGGCCGCACTTTCGGAATAAAAATTTGCTTGCGCCACACCAAATTTTTTATTGATAAATACATTCAAAAACAACTCCTAGCAGTGCTTGATTCATAACATAGAACACAACTACTTCATAATATGATCATGGGACATCCAGAAAGTATAAAACAATGCAGCTACATAAAAACATGATTCATTCCCAAAATATACTTATAGATGAGCCTCTTGCATATGTAACCTTAAGTATACAAACTCAATGAGAGGTGTGAGCTTGTTTTTGTCGGGTAATCTCATTTATATTGGGTCTAATTTGAGACAAACAAACTCTCATCTCCTCGTCAACACAAAGAAGCCTTTCTCTTTTCTGGTCTTTGACATTTGTCAGAGCTGAAAATCCCTGTTCACAACAATATGTTGTGGAGAACTGTAGAAGAATAGCTAATGCTCTTGAAGAGATGCGTGGATACTGTTTCTGGGGTTGTATATCCAAAAAGAGTCCAGTGGCATACTCCCGTGTTTCATTTTCAAGGTGCAATCACTCGAAATGCAGGCATTTCCTCCTCCTCCTCATCCAATGTCAGACCTGAACAGCTGGAATTCGCAAAGGGGTCTCTAACCCAGTCGAATTTTTCTGTAGGCAACGATGGGAAGTAAAGATCAATCTTTACTACCAGTGTTGCAAGATGTTCCTGTATGAGGCCGTACAATTCATTGCTTGTTTTAAAACTTTTTACCAGTGGGAACATTTCGAGGTTGTTGCATCGCTCTTCCGAGCCAGAGCTGAAGCTTTTTTTGAATGCAGTTAGTTTGTCTGTAGTTGTGAGGATATTGTCATCGCGGCCTTGCATACTGTCATTGAGCACATTCAACCGGGAAAAGATATCGGCCAAATATGCCAGCTTTGCACACCAGTCATTGTCATCCAGTTGGTGGTATAGTGTGTTCCCTTCTTGTTCCAAAAATTCTCTTAATTCGTTCTTCAGTTCCAACACCCGATTTAAAACTTTTCCGCGGGACATCCAGCGAATCTCCGAGTGCAGAATTAGGCATTGATGTTTTGATTCCATGTCTTTGCAGAGTTGAGCAAATAACCGCGCCTTTAGTGGTTTTGCTTTGATGAAGTTCACAATGCGCACAGTCTGATCCAGAACCAACTTCAAATCAGCTACAAGGGTCTTGGTGATTAATGCCTCTCTGTGTAAAAAACAGTGCGTTGATATTACATCTGGATTTTTCTGTTTGATGAGTGCCGCCAAGCCTCTCACATTCCCTATGATACATGGCGCTCCATCCGTACAAATTCCAATACAAGAATCCCATGAAATCTCAACTTTTTCCAAATACTCAGACAAGGTTTGGAAAATATCTTGTCCTCTGGTATGTTTTTCAAGTTACTTGCAAAATAGAAACTGAGAGATTATTTCGTCATTGTGAATGAATCTGATATAGGCAAGCAACTGTGCTTTTCCACTAATGTCGGTCGATTCATCAACTTGAATGGCAAATTTAGAATTCTTCATACTTTCGGAAACACGCTTCTCAATATTAGCTGACATATCAACTATCCTTCTTCGAATTGTATTATCAGACAAAGGAATTTCCATAACTTCTCGCTCAGCATCATCACCAAACAAAGTTTTCGCAATCAAGTTGCAGGCAGGCTGAATCAATTTTTCAGCTATTGTATGTGATTTTGGCTGTTGAGCAATCAATTCAGCCACTTGGTAAGATGCATCTGCATCTTATCTGAGACTGTCATTCATTTTTTGAAATATGATCGTTGGCATTTCTGCTGTTCCAAAAGCCTTTCAAAATATTGAACATCCTTGTTTGCCAGATTTCCATGTTTTGACAACAGATGTCTTTTCATCTTGCTTGGGACCATATTGGAATTGGAAAGCTTCTCACCACAGATCAAACACATAGGCTGAGGTACGTTTTCATCTCCAGTCCATGTGAAACCGAGACTCAGATAGCTATCCATATATTGTCGACAAACTTTCTTTTTTGGAGATTTGCTTGGGCCTGTTACTGGTGTAGAATTAAATGACTCCTCAGCACTCTGTTCGAACGGCAATTCTGGATCACAACGTGGACTCGGATCGTCCTCAGCATCACTTGATGCCCTTGCTCTCACTTTGGAAAAATATCTATCCATGTTTAAATGTTTCTTTGATTGTCCTTGAATCTTCCCGCCACACTTGCCATCCTCTCTTGCCGCACCAGTGTGGCGCGCTGCACCCTTTGGGAACCACTGACATAGAGAATAGTAAGTATATAGAACTCTGACATGTACATGGTTGAAGCAGCGCACATTGATCATTTAAGCAGATGTTTGACGGAGACAGGATGGAATAGAGCAAAATGGAAGCAGAGTAGAAGAAGCAAAGTAATTGGAGAAGAGGGAGACTTGTGTGGCATATAAATGTCAGCATACACCTGTTGGGCTGATGGCCTATTGCGGTGTTTATGAATTCTACACTGAACTAGAGTCAAGACAGTATAATACAAAAAAGAGGTATCTATGAAACTGTACAGCACTTTGGTCAAATAATTTCTGTTTCTTATTGGAGGCAGTGCAGAGAGGATTCATCCTGAGTGCCACAGGTCTAAAGTAGGGGAGATAGAGAAACCTAAGCTTCTATCCTAGTCTTGAGGTGAAAGGCGAGATAGAAGATAAACCAATGAAGGGTTATGGAGAACGGGCAGGAAAGTGGAGTTGTGGCCGAGACCAGATCAGCCATGATCATATTGAATGGTGGAGCAGGCTCGAGAGGCTGAATTGCCTACTCCTGCTCTTAGTTCTTATGTTCTTATGACAGGGTGGATGTTGAAAAGATGTTTCCCTTTTGTGGGAAAGACTAGAACTAGAGGTTACAGTTTAAAAATAAGTGGTCTCCTATTTAAGATGGAAATTATTTATTTTTTTCTCAAGAGGGTTGTGAATCCTTTGAACTCTCTTCGTCAGAGAGTGGTGGAGGCAGGGTCACTGAATATTTTTAAGGCAGAGGTAGATGGATTCTTGACTAACAAGGGAGTTAGAGGTTATTGGGGGTAGGCAGGAATGTACAGCTGAGGCCACAATCCTATCCGCCATGATCTTATTGGATGACAGAGCAGGCTCGAGGGGCCGAATGGCCTATCCCACTCCTAATTCATATGTTTGTATAAAAAACGGTGGGAGAAACAAAATCTCCCAGAATAGCTTCATTCTGAGTTGGCAACCCTAAGAATAGGTGATAAGATAAAGAAAATAGTTAAAGGAATGATAAAAGAAAATCTTTAAAATATTTTAAACCACATTGCAAACTTGGGTCAAGACAACATGGGCTTGAACTAGTAAAAGACAAATTCAGGATCAGGTTAGGAAGGCCACAAGCATGTGGTCTCTGAAATGCAAGTGAGAAACCTGAACAATTGGATGAATAACAATTAGATTCTGCAGAAACTCGAGTGTCATTCTGGGCAGATAAGATAAGATGAATAAAATGGCCTTCTTCAGTTGTAATTATTTTACAATCACAGGATTATCCCCCATTATTCTGTAGCAGTAGTCCAGAAACTGGAGGTGCAATTGGCAGGGCAGTGAGATTAGGATGGATGAGCAAGGAAAATTACTGACTGACATGTCTGCGAAGAATATGACGCAGATTCAGGAAAAGGAGAATGATGGTGGTTATTAACCAAAGTTTTGAGATAACGCATACAAGCTAAAAAGGAAAGAGAAATGTACACGGAGATTGTGAAATGGTGGATGGGTTACATCACCAACAGATGAGAAAACAGAAACAAGTTTGACATAAAAAGCCAAAGATTGTGGATCCCTTTGCAGTCTAATAGTGGATGAAATCCTTGTCTCCCTTGGGCAGATGCTGAGAGATTAAGCAATTTGAAATATAAGGCACAGTCTCAGGATAAGGGGCCTATCATTTCGGACAGAGTTGGGAAGATATTACTTCACTCAAAGTGTTGTAAATCTTTAGAATTCTGTGCCCTGGTGGGTTGTGGAGCTCTATCAGTGAATGCATTTAGGCTGGGATAGACAGATTTTTAGTCTCTCGGAATTAAGGTCAGCAAACTAGAAAATGGAGTCAAAGATCAACCATGATTGTATTGAATGACAGAGCAGGCTCGATGGGCCGTACGGCCTACTCCTGTTCCTATCTCTTATGCTCTTGATGTGCAGTGTGTTCTACAGACAGGGAGATCCCAGGTTTGTGCTGAGTTAATTGGTCTCTGTCAGATGTTGAAACATATGCTTTCATACCTTGGGTTAGGAAAGGGAAAGTTCTGACTCACTTCCAGTGGAAAAATATACATTTGTGACTGTTGGAAGGGGACAGGATACTAAAGATTAGCTACTTGAGTCTCATTACTGGACAGAAGCCAGCACCACCAAACTGCACTCTGGGGAAAAAAGGAAGAAATCAGCAATGTTAAAAAATATATACAATATTAAATCAACTTTATAGTCTTGAATTAATCCTGATCCTGGTTGCGACAGTGTCGGGTATAGCGGTTAGCTGCTGGGTTGATGTCCGGTCTGGGGAAAATTGTGACATTTCCAGTGAGCACCTGTCTTAAGCTGCATTGTGCCAGTCACATTCTTTCTCTAATGAGCTCTTAAATGCTGGAAGCTTTTTTAAACAAAATGAATTCCACTTTGAATGAATAATATGTTGTCAACCACCATAATTCAGAACAACCTGCTGTACCACATTTTCACAGAATACAATGGCAATAAGCATAAAGTGCACACAACAACTCACTATTTTAAACCAGCTTGGTTACGGAAATGTATACAGTAGATCTGTGAGATTGCTATCACCAGTATGTAACTCAGATGCGGTGATCCACCAAGAACTGGATTGTGCAGGTTTTTCACACTTTGTCATTGTTGCTTTATTTTGATTCAGATAGGATTTTGAAGCGTTGACCTGTACTCCAGTATTGTTTGATAATAATTGAGTCAATTATGTATCTCTTGTGAATGAGGACTGTATCCGTAAAACTTTACAGTTGAAAGAGAAATGTTCAGTTTATTTTGTGCCGGCACTAGCAAGTGCCAGGAAGCAAACAGTTAAAAGCCATGCCTGATTTCAACCTTCAGCCACAGAGGTCGGCTTTTTTTTTTGTGTGGGCTTCTCAAAATTTGTTTCCAGCAGCAAACCAGAGCCGGGTGATGTGTTCACTGGATATGTGATTTCCCAGAGTAGGTGCAACACCACATCCAGGATTGCATCCATTGCAAAGCTACTGCCTTTCTAGGGAAAGCCTGATTCTATTGGGGAATACTCAAGACTGAGATGGGGGAGCAATGAGGACAGTGCGGCTTTTTCTTTTAACTTGGACACAGCAATGTAAATGACATGACACATACAACATGAAACTTGGAAGCTTCTTCAAAAAGTGTTATCAGATCATTCAAATCAAGAGGCAAAAAGTATTAGGTAGTTTAGATCTTTTAAAGGAATCATATGCATCAAATCTGGCAACAATTGCTCTGTGTACTTTTTCCCATCCTGAAGGTTTTAAACACATGGTAGCAGCATTTGATTCAGTGCTGTCTCTCCCTCTCTAGAGAATATCAATCGTGGGAATCTAATCTTTTCAATAAATATTAGTTTCTGACTCAATCAGCTATTTTCTCCAAGTTTGTTGGGACTTTATCAAAATATTTAAATGTTTGAAAGTGGTTTCAAGGCCTCAGCGCAATTGTTGAATCTGTGTATGTGTGCTTCCAAGTGTTAGTTCAAATGGCTATTGATTAAGGCTTTCTCTGTTAAGGTTCAGTAACATCCATGTGAAAATGGGCTTTGTGTTGGAGTATGCTTCCCTTGAGAATCCCCTTTTAATTTTGTTGTGCCTCGCATTCCTGCTTTAATTGATTTGAAGAAAACGTTTTGCGTCATGAAGGTTGTTCGGTGAAGCAACTTCATCTCATTGGTAAACTCCTTTTGTAAAATGCTCATGCAAATGTAACATCTGTTGTGTGAACATTCCCTGGGTTCTTGTACACGTGTGCGTGTGCCCGTGTCCAAACGAAACCCTAATGCTCAGAGTATTAACTGCTGTGTAGTTGCATGTCTCGTTTGCTGAAATGTGCTATTCAAACAGAAAACGACCTACTGCAGAGCTGCCAAGAAAAGGGATGGAGTTGGCGACTAGGGAATGGTGTTTGTGGTTGAAGACAATGGTTTTGATCAAGCCACTATTTAGTTGGGAGGCAATTTCTGTTTTATGCAGGACTGGATTTCAGACAAGCAGTGTACAAATCTGACAATGCTGTGGGTGAAAGAGGTGGTGAGGAGTTAGAGCCAAGTGTTAGCGTTCACATGGACTCTGGCATTGTGTTTTGGAGTGTTGTTGTGAGGGGCAGCATGAGAAATGGCAATCTTGGGACCAAGATTCATGCAGAACACCAGAGTTAATGGTGTGGGTGCAGATAGTTCTCTGGCTATGACCTGATAGATACAAATGAGTGCAGTGCCATCCATTTGATTGGAAAGGAATCTGGAGTTAAAAAGCTCAAAGTCCTAATTGGGGCTTTGGGTGTCACACCTTTGTAAAGCTGTAGATGATCATCCAAAGTGCATTCCCTCTGGGGCAGGACACAGAAGTCAGGACTCTTTTGCTGCTCGCAAATGTGCCACTCGGGGTAAAACAGTTACTCATTGAGATTTTCATGCAGCTGCTGTGCATTGGCATAGAGAAGGGTGCCTAAAACGTCCCCCACCAGTGCAGCAAACTGGAGACCGACTGAAAACTCTTTTTCATTGGAGTTAACAAAGCCCTTTATGAGCCTAATTGGCTACCTTCTGTGTGACGGCAGGCAACCCTGCAGGTTCTGAACCTGTCTCAGCAAAAATGGCCAGTGCTGGAACAGGGTCAGGAAACCAGTATGTCAGCTCGCAATTTTGCATTCCTATCCACGCCCATTCTCGCCCTTAGGGCAGGACTTTCGGGCCCAGCTGTGTGGGGGAGAAGCAGAATGATGCCTTTGTCATAGTTTCGCCTTATAAAGATACCTTTGCTCCAAAGATCCTTTTCTGATCTGTAACCTTTGGCCATTTTGTTTAGAAATACAAATCCAAACCCAAACCAATTAACCAAACTGAGAACATGAATTACACTTGGACTGCAGTGGAGAAGCTTCGATTCAGATTACAAAATTGTAAAACCTACATTTATAGAGTTTTTAAAATACTTTTCCAATTCAATCAAATCAAGTCCAATTCAGAGTCTCAACAAGTTGAGACATTTCCGATCCAGGCTGACAAGACAGGGTATGCAACCCCTACCCTGTCTTGGGCCTGATCTACATGAGCCAAGCTGATTGGAGTAGGCAGAGGTTTCCTCCTCCAAGGCTTGATCTCATTTGCATCTTAGCCAAAAGGCCGAGATGCCGCTTTAAAAAATTGCTTCATATGAAAATGAAGCTTAAATGCAACCCAATGACCTCAACCAAGTGCAGCATCAGCAGACCACACTTGATCTTAGCCAAAAGGCTGAGAAGCTACACATGCACAGGATGCAACGATATTCAACAAGTTCACTTATGAAATGCACTCATTGTTGTTATGTAGTCAAGCTCATCCATTTAATTTGTGGTTAGCAAATTCCCTGAAGCAACACCCGGGATAAAGACATCTTGCTTTTGAAGTATTCATTGGAGGAAAGGTACATTAGTCAGTACAAGGGCAAGCTTCTACACTGTTTGAAAATCCAAGAGACATTTGATGTCCAATTGAAAAGGAGGATTGGCCCTCTATTAAATGTCTCATCTGAAAGACTTCTAACAATGATAGACTGAAGTGCCAACCTGATTTCTGGAGGAAATTTCTGGGACTTGGAGCTAGAAACATTAGACTCAGAATCGTGAAGACTGTCAATTGAAATAAGTAAGAGGAATGCAGGCTGCTGTGCATCCTCCTCTGGAAGGCAGTGGTGGCATGTAATTGTAGTGTGCCTTACCACAGTGTTTTGAATCAAACACCTGAGATTCACAACTCTAAGGTACCGGTACTTTGAAGGACAGTGGTCGTGTTGGAGCTAAACGCAGCACAGATATCAGTGCAAGGAGCGAACAACTTATCTGTGTGGTGTTGGCTATTTTAGAAAGTAGTACGAGGGGAGGAACCTGAAGATTCTAGCCTGTTTTTCCCAATGGGATTAATGATTGGTGAGGATTGGCTTGACAAATGTAAAAACATTTCTTTTCTTCAGGGTCTTGCTCAGGTGGTCACTCAACACTGACACAGAGGGCAAGATTTTAAAGCCTCACTCATCCTGAAACCATAAAATCCCACCCAAGGTCAACGGACCTTCCCATTGTCTGCATCTTGCCCGCTTTGATTTCCGTGGTGGGCGGGGTGGTAAAATTCTGGCCAGAGTCTCAGTGAGCTATTTATCTGGCGAGGGGTTGGAGCAGAGGGAATTATAGTCAAGTCTCAATCTCTCCTCCTGTGACTTGATACTTTACTATTTGAGATTTTAACTATTAATCAAGAAAGAAAAGGTTTTTAAAAAATAGAATTGCTATGAATGATTTGAAGAAAATTGATAATCAAGTTGGTTATTTTTTAAAATCTTGGGTAAGTTTTTACTTGACCATCTGAGGAAATATGTGAATAAACTCTTGGTTTGGCTTCTACTTGTCCTGTACCATAAAACATCATTGTTTTCACTGGCATGATTTTGAAAGGAATTCTTTCTCTCCTGCAACATATTAGTTAGGCCGGAGGTGAGGAGAGGCCATTTGATTTGTTAACGCAGTTAACCTGTACCCCACAATCAATGAATCATTCTTTCCTTCCATGGCAGTAAGAAGTGAACCATTGCTTGCATCTCTGCAACTGCTCTACTTTGAACTCAGTCACAGTAGGAGATTTCAATGGGACAGCAGCAACACTTTTGGGATGCCCACAAAGCATTCCTGAAGAGGTCAAACATCATCATTGGCTCACGGGAGTCCCTGGCTTGTTTTTAAAAATTTGCTCATGAAATATAGGCACCTCTGGCTAGACCAGCATTTGTCACCCATCCCTAATTGCCCTTGAAAAAGTGGTGGTGAGCTGCCTTCTTGAAGAACTCCATTCTGGTGCAGGGACACCCGCAGAGCTGTCGGGGGTCAAGTTCCAGGATTTCAACCCAACAGCAACAGAAAAAACAAGCCAGGGACTCCTGTGAGTCAGTGAGGATGTTTGGCCTTCTTGTGACTGACTAAAATGGAACAAGTTCATTCAGGAAGGCACGAGGTACATTGAGAGGTTTCACCAGGAACACGCACAGGCGAAGCTGAGGCATTGAAGAGGGCATGCACCCCTCCAAACAACTTATCTACTTAATCCTTGAAGCACTACTTTCTCCATATATGGGAGAATCTAGGGCGGGACAGTGGTTAGCACTGCTGTCTCACAGCGCCAGGGACCCAGGTTCAATTCCGGCCTCGGGTCACTGTCCGTGTGGAGTTTACATATTCTCCCTGTGTCTGCGTGGGTTTCCTCCAGGTGCTCTGGTTTCCTCCCACAGTCCAATGATGTGCGGGTTAGGTTCATTGACCATGCTAAATTGATCCTAGTGTAAGAGGAATTAGGAGGGTAAATATGTGGGGTTACAGGAATAGGGCCTAGATGGGATTGTGGTTGGTGCAGACTTGATGGGCCGAATGGCCTCCTTCTTCACTAGGGATTCTATGATCGCGCATTAGACTTATCAGCCATTTTGGAGCCAATGGAACTGGAGTGGAAGCAAGTCATCCTTGATCCTAAGGGACTGTCTAAGGAGAGAAGGGAGCATCTCTGTACAGCTGTGAAAACCTTTCCCTGGCTACTTTCAGCAACTAATATTACAGGAGTACTCTGTTTCTGTCAAATCTTTATTCCATAAAGATTTACTGGACAGCTATCTGGGATACCTTGCTGACCTACCTTCCCTCCTTTTCATCTCCTTGACACAATCTGTGGTGACCATGCTGATATTGGCTATTGTGACAGACTGGGTATTGAATTAATAACCTGTCTGCACTACCAATCCCTCTGGTTTGTGCTGTGGGAGCTGTGTTTCCAACATACAAACATAGAAAATAGGAGCAGCAGAATGTAACACGGCCCTTTGAGCCTGCTCCGCCATCAAGTATAATTATGGCTGATAACATCATGATAGTGACTATACTTCAGAAATACCTCATTGGCTGCAAAACACATTGGGATGTCCTGGGGCTCAGAAAGATGCTACATAAATGCAAATCTATTTTTAATGTGTGTAGTATCTTGCAAAAACGGACAACCAGAAGTAGATAATGAATGAAGAGTTTATTAAGGCCAGTAACTAAATACAGAGGGTCATATAAAGGCTATCGTACTCCATGGCTCCAAACTCCTAACTGGCGAGGAAATACCCATGCTCAGTTCTAGGATTCGCACGCTCCAGCCTGATTGATTGAAGGGTCATGTGACCGTTCTTTTGGATTTCTGCTATCTCAAAACTCCCTTTCAAGCCCGATTTTTGGCTACAAAATTACACATGAGTAATTGTTCTAAAAAGCAAATTTATCAACTTTGCTGCATGTGTTCTTACCATTTGTTTTTGAAATGCTTGAAAATACAAGCTTACTTAACACTAACTATGTAAGCATGTTTTTTTGTGTCGGTTCCTTTAGTGAAACCGATCAGCAGCATAGTATTATACATCTGCACCCTGTACTGCTGGTGAGTGATGGGACAGCCTTGTGTTCATTTTAAAACTGTGCAGGAAGTGCAAGTTTAGACATGAAAATTGCACAGGAATACTCTCAAATTCTGGACTCTTATTCAATGCAGCAAATAATGCAGATTTGCTGATTCAAGTTGCAGGGTTTTGTAGGTAACATTGGGTGGAATTCTCTGACCTCGCCTGCAGCTGGGATTTTCCAGTCTGCGTGCAGTGAACGGAGATTTGCTGAGCGCCAAATTCTCCATTCTCGCTGGCAGCAGTGGCGGGGTGTGGGAGACCGGAGAATTCCAGCCACTACTTCACTATAATTTGGGGTTTTAAACTCCATGTAGATCATTTCTTCTTCAATGTGTGTGCCAGTTTAATTGCTCTTCCTAATTTCCATTATCTCTGCTATTTACTGAAATCCCAAACTCTTTCTGTCTCTCTCGTAACCTTTGAACTTTATGGAATGTCTTTGCAAAATTAACTCATTAAATATTTTTTTTAGCAGGGAAATACCTTAATTTCAGGACATAACTTTAGTAATGCAGCACTTGCCTACTGAATAATTATTTTTTATTATTAATTATTTAAGTGTTCAGGGGATGTGGATAGGTTAATAAAGACTTATTTTCCCCACTGCCACTGTCTCCCTTCACAAGGGATCTGACTTCATTCAGTGATGATAGCTCTGCATTAGTTATGGTTAGTCAATGCTGCGTTTGATGTTGACCTGAAGTGTATTGGTTTCGAGGAACTTTTAAGAGACGTAACCTTAACAAATTCCTGTGTATTTACTATGCAGCTGCGTAAAACCCATGTGTTGGAAACGGATGATTGCAGAATAAGGAGTACCATGGCATAACAGCAACTTAACTATGCCATTATAAAAGTACAATACTGTGGACACTGTAAATCCGAAATAAAAACAAAATGCTGGAGATATTCACCAGGCCAGGAATGGGCCCATCAGAAATGAATGAAAGGTCATTGACCCAAAATGTTTAGCCCTGTTTCTCTCTCCCACAGATACTGCCTGACCTGCTGAATATTTCCAGCATTTTCTGTTTTTATTACCTATGCCATTAGTTTAGAGTGACCAGATTTTCAAAAGTCAAAAAACCGACACACATTGAAATGTTTGGGCTCTGTGATGATTGACATGTTGGGTGACCAATGACAGGAGTCTGGGGAAAGGGCAGTTGAAGGCAGAAGATTGTGCCAACGTCTCCTGGAATAAGTCCAGCTAGAGTTGGCAACATTATTAGGACCCCCAATTATAGTCAGAGTCATAGAGGTTTACAGCATGGAGACAGGCCCTTCGGCCTAACTTGTGTCCATGCCTCCCTTTTTTTTGAAACCCTAAGCTAATCCCAATTGCCCGCATTTGGCTCATATCCCTCTATACTCTTCTTACCCATGTAACTGTCTAAATACTTTTTAAAAGACAAAATTGTACCCGCCTCTACTACTACCTCTGGCAGCTTGTTCCAGACACTCACCACCCTGTGTGTGGAAAAAAATGCTCCTCTGGACACTTTCGTATCTCTCCCCTCTCACCTTAAACCTATGCCCTCTAGTTTTAGACTCCCCTACCTTTGGGAAAAGATATTGACTAGCTAGCTGATCTGTGTCCCTCATTATTTTATAGACCTCTATAAGAGCACCCCTCAGCCTCCTACGCCCCAGGGAAAAAAATCCCAGTCTATCCAGCCTCTCCTTATAACTCAATCCATCAAGTCCCGGTAGCATCCTAGTAAATCTTTTCTGCACTCTTTCTAGTTTAATAATATAATAATTTTCTTAATGAAAAACTGAACGAAGGCTTTATTTTTTCCACAAGATTCCAACCAGAATTCTCTATTCCGCTCAATTTCCCCCTCCCCACTGGCCTCCGTCTTTCTCTTTTTCTCTATTTCTCTCTCTCTCTTTCTTCACACCCCCCGCCCCCAACCACAACTGGAGTCCATTCTCCCATACTCACCTTCTGTGTGAAATTCCTGATTGGCCATTCCATCAGGTCATTCCAATTGGCTAATAAAGGCCCTTTAAAGTTGAACCAACCAGGGCAACGAAAGGTCATCCTGTTCAGAACCAGTCCATTTTGCAGGTAGGGGAGAAAATTACTCCCAGCGGGAAGGATGCAGAAGCTTCCCGGCACAGGAGCTTACGTCGGCAAGTGGCGAAATTCCAATTCTTGGTGCAACCGGGAGGGTTTTTGTTTGCTTTCTAAATGGAGCATAGGTTTAAATGGATGAGGGGGAAAAGCGAAAAGAGTTGCTGATGCTACACAAAAAAGGTGACTTGTTGATGGAACTCCCTGACATGGTTCATGTGAAGAGGGAAAATCCGCAACCAGGGACATTTGAGTTAGTTTGAGCAAATAGTCAGGGAGCCAGATGTCTAATGAAAATCTGGGACTGTCCTGGCAGAACCAGTACATCTGGCCACCTTAATTGTTTGTCATTAAACTATAAAAGTTTGATGGTGTAAACAATATGGTCTGAATGAACAATAAAAAAATAGCAGTTATATATTCACCGTATCCTGTGAGCTGTTCCATTTAACTGTTTATTGGGCCAATAAAAAGCTTTAACTATGACATGGTGAACTCTATCTGGTAGAACATTTACTATGGTGGCACAGTGGTTAGCACTGCTGCCTCACAGGGACCCGGGTTCAATTCCAGCCTTGGGTGACTGTGTGGAGTTTGCACGTTCTTCCCGTGTCTGCGTAGGTTTCCTTTAGGTGTTCTGGTTTCCTCCCACAGTCCAAAGATGTGCAAGTTATGTGGATTGGCCATGATAAATTGCCCCTTGGTGTCCAAAGATATGTAGGTTAGGTGGATTGGCCATGGGAAATGTGTGGGTTTACAGGGATAGGGAGGGGAAGAGCGCCTAGGCATGATGCTCTGTCAGAGAATTGGTGTTGACTCGATGGGCAAATGGCCTCTTCTGAACTATAGACATTCTATGATTTATGATGCACATTAGTCTGGTTACTAGTGCTAATACTTAAACTCGATCAAATTGTCATCATAGGTTAAAGCTGAAAGTTGAATTCATGACAGCTTGCAACATAATGTCATAAATGTGAATTATTCTGGATACAAACTGCAGCTCTTTCCCATACAAAATCCAATGCAAATTCATCTTTATCAAGCGTACCTTGTGTGTCTTTATCTTGTGTGATGTATTGGATAGAAATGGGATCGGTTCACTTTTGTATTGGTTCATTTGACTTTGGCAGTGTGAAATAAAATTGAGTTGGAATTTGTAAACATTACATATGCAGAATGTTGGATTTAATATCTGTTCAATTCAGATGCTGACAGCATAACAGAAGCACAAGCAGGTAATTACATGATATTCCAATGTGTCATGTGCCTAGAGGGAAAGTTGAGCTGATTTCACGCCCTGCCACTCTGTTTTATTTCTTGTGTTTTTTTTCTCTCCCCCTCCTCCATCTGAGGATGTGAATCTCCTGTTGTTCATGTTTTTCATGTGTGAGGTTCAACTGATTGTTGCTGGCCTTTTCAATAGCAGTGTGATGGTGACATTGTGGTAATGTCACTGGACCAGTAGTCCAGAGAAGCAGACAAATGTCCTGGATAGCTGGTTCAAATCCCACCACAGCGGGAATCAAAAGCTAATCTAATGTCCTTCATGGAAGGAAATCTGTCATCCAGGTCTGGCCTGGCCTACGTGAGACTCCAGGCCCTCAACAAAGTGGCTGGCCACATTGTCAAGCCACTCAGTGGTACTAGACTACGATGGTAAAGTCAAAAAGGAATAATACTGGACAGCCTCCTGGCATCGACTTGGGCACCAGTAATAACTGGTACGCCAGCCTTGCCACTGTGGATGCAATAGCAACAGATGGACTGCAGCAGTTTAAGGCGGCAACTCACCACGACCTTTCCAAGGCCAACAAATTCCAGCCATGCCAACGTTGCCCTTGCATGTTGTCCTGAAATCAACTTTCAGCTTTAACCTATGGTGACAATTTGATTGAGTTTAATAATTAAATATTACCACCAGTAACTAGAATAATGTGTACTTGATAAATGTTCTGCTAGATAGAGTTCACTGCGCCGTAGTTAAAGCTTTTTGCTGGCCCAAAAAACAGTTAAATGAGACAGCTCACAGGGTACAACGAATATGTAACTGCTAACGTTTTATTGTTCATTCAGGCTGTAGTGTTTTCCCCACTAAACTTTTACAGTTTAATGACAATCCAACGAAAAGAATAGATTACACAAAGGGTGCAACTGGAGCAGAGGCCAGTCCTAACTTTATTGGATCTCCAGGTAGGACAACGTCAGCTAAGGATGCAGGATAGCAATCAGGAATGAGAACACTGGCCTGACTCTTCATTCTCCCAAATCTCCCCCCCCCCGCCCCCCCACCACATCGAGTAAGTTGACATCAATTTTATCACTTTAATTGTTACCCAAATGAGATTGATCGACTGAGGATAGAGTTGGAAACAGGACAGCAAACTCTTCCCTTTGATTTAAAATGGAAAATCACAGTAGGATGTTTCTAAAAAAAAAGTTCACTAAAATAAGATATTGATGGATCAATTGTGAAACCCTTCATTACTCTTTATTAATGGCTTGCATTGTAACATCTTGTATTTGGAGCCTTTGTGTGCTCAGAGTAGTAACTGTCCAAATATATTTCTGTGCAGTCTGCGAATTGCTGTAATATTCTATGACACACCAATGTGTATTTAATATTTTGTGTTTTAACAGCTATGAAAATTTATATAAAATCAATAATTTTTTTTACACTCGTGCTTCCATTTTCTTACACTTGAAATGTGAATGATGCTGCTTTTATTGCCCAGATGTAATTGTCCCATATTAGTGGTTTTGGCAATGTCAGTAGCTGACTTGATACAATCTTTACAGCACAGATTGTTAAATCATCCCTATTATAGATGTATTTGTATGTGTATATATTTATATATGTTATGGCATATTTATCAATGGATGAAACTTAATATATTTGCAAAGAGAAATAAAGGTGGGCTTCCGATATATAATTTGATTTCACTTTGTATCCTGTTGATACATCCTGAATGCTTTAAACAAAAGCATCTGGTGAAATTGCTTGGTTTGCAGAATGTAGTTTTTAATTTCCTTGTGAAATTAAAGGTCTCATTACTGTGCGGCATTCTTCTCCTGACGAGAAGGTTGCAGAGGCATCCGTTCTGAGCCTTTCCCACAAAATTCTAAGGGGTGAGACTCGCTAGTAGGGTTGGACTTTATATTTTCTTGCTGGGGGTGGTATCGCAATCCCATTAAACGGAGGGCAGACAGATGTCAAAATCAGCAGCCCCCTCATTATATTAGAATGATTATTTAAGGTTTGATTAGGCTTGTTATCAAGCATATTGACTTGAATAATATGTTGCCCCTGCCATAATATGTTTGCAGCACCAAACTTGCCATAAAGAGATCCAGGCAGTGGGTGACTGAACGGGTCGTCCGACCTGACTGTCTGCCCCTCTACTGCAGTTATATTCGCGGCCAGGTGTCCCTGGAGAGGGAGCATGCGGTGTCCATGGGTACCATTGAGGCCTTCTGTGCACGTTGGGCCCCATAGGGACTGGGGTATGTTATTGACACTTTTAATCACATTTTGGTTTGATGTTTTAAGTTTCCTTTACGATTTGTTTTTTTGTTTTGGGAGGTCCCTCCTTTAAGGGGCTGCCCCTTTTACTTTGTCCCTCAATTTATTAGATTTCGTTTATTTGGTTTGCTAAAATGATTGACAGCAGGGTGGGAGTGGAAGACCCGGGTTTTAACCTCAAATGATTAAAGGACGGGAAGGAAGGCAGGGTGGGGGCTTGCTCTTTGGGGGCTGCCCTCTGCCAATTGTGTGGCAGCCCTCCTTAAACTGAATACCTAATTTCCTTCCTACCTTTTCTCTTAAACCACCCCCACCCCCCTCACCCCAACTGCCTCTGACCTTAACATGCCCAAATCCCCAGACTTGCTTGCCCTGGGATCCTAGACCTTGGGCATCTCTTTTCAGCTACAATCCTGGCAGCTGCCCTCCCGGGTCTGATGAAGCTACTTGTCAATCCAGTAGAATTGGTCAATGTGTCTGCAGTGCTGTACTGCTGTCCAGTTAACGGTTGAGAGTCAGGACTGAGCTGCAATGCTAGAATTGCCTGAAGAACAAATGGATTAGGAAGCAAATAATAGATCAGAGTCTGTGCTCCTGTGTGAAATTTGATAAACCTTTGCTGAAAACGCACAAATGTAGCCATTGGGTGATCACAGTGCGGGCTTGTCTGTGTGTCGTGGCTTGTTGGTTGGTCACTTAACCAATTGCAGGAGGAATAGTCTCATTAATTATATTGCCACGAGCAGAAGACTCATCAACTGCGCATTGAGGCCACCACTTTGAATTTGAAGGTTCTGCCCATCCGAATGAGGGAGATTGAGAAAGGATTGCTGATGGACTACGTCTCAAACACAATTAGAAGTGAAAGTAGGATCGAGGATTATTTAGAACATGAAATGAAAGGCACATCAATTACAGGTTTATTAGTAATACAAAGTGTGATGACAACTCTCAACATGGCGTAATAGGAAGAATCTGCATCAGCTAAAAGAAAGGGCGCCAAAGTCACCGAGAGAGGAAAGGAGAAATCTTGATTAAAATACATCATTCCCAGTGGTTAGACACACTGGGAGCGATCTTAGCATTTCGCCCCGCTGGCCAATGGGTGGGACGAGTCGGTAAGATCGCGAGAGAGCCAAGAAGCCAGGTTCACACCCGATTTCTCGTCTCTCATAGAATCATAGAATCATAGAAACCCTACAGTACAGAAAGAGGCCATTCGGCCCATCGAGTCTGCACCGACCACAATCCCACCCAGGCCCTATCCCCATATCCCTACATATTTACCCACTAATCCCTCTAACCTACGCATCTCAGGACACTAAGGGCAATTTTTAGCATGGCCAATCAACCTAACCCGCACATCTTTGGACTGTGGGAGGAAACCGGAGCACCCGGAGGAAACCCACGCAGACACGAGGAGAATGTGCAAACTCCACACAGACAGTGACCCAAGCCGGGAATCGAACCCAGGTCCCTGGAGCTGTGAAGCAGCAGTGCTAACCACTGTGCTACTGTGCCGCCCACCTTATGGGTCAGAACCTTATGGGCGCTGGATATCCAGCATGATCAGCCTCGCGCCCAAAAATAGCATTTAAATATTACAAGTGAGCCCGGGATGGAATCATCCTGACTCACTTTCCTCTGTGGCTTTGCCAGTGATGGTTCTCACTGGCAAGGATCATATATAGTCCCCATCAAAGGGGACCAGATGTGACGGCCTCGCTGGTAGAATTGGAGGACATTGAGGCCCCCCCCCCACCAGGAGGGCGGGTGCCCCTTGGACAGTCCCATCATGGCACCCTAGCAGTGCCATCATGCCACTCTGGCAGTGCAAGAGTGGCACTGCCAGCCTGGCACTCTTGCAGTGCCAAGGGGTGGGGCCTAAGGAAAGGTGGGGCCATACAGGGGCAGGCCATTAAGGTGGCCACCGCTGTGCCATCTGCAACGGTAGGGGGGGGGAACCATTGCCGTGCTGTAACAATGATTGGTGGGGGGACCACTGCTGCTTTATGACAGTGGTTGGTGGCGGGAGTGGGGGGTTGGAGGGGGGGGGTGGTTTGTGTGGGCTGCAATCAATTTGGGTGGAGTGTGGTGATTGGCCTGGGGGGTTCGTGATTGACCGTGAAGCCCTGCGGTGGCGGGGGAGGGGGGGGGCGGTGGATCAGCCAGAAAATTCGGCACAAGCCTAGCAATGACCAGTTTCTACAAAGATGCAAGAAAGCAGACTAGTGTTGTGAGACTTCTTACTGTGTTTACCCCAGTCCAACGCCGGCATCTCCACATCATGGCCAGTGTGCCCAGAGAGATTGGAGAGCATGGAGATCTGACCATCTTAACATCAGGGCCTATTTAAATAAAAGTACTCTGAGTCCTACCTGACACCCAGCCACATTCACTACCTGGCCAGTGGGCAAGAACGCAAATTTGACTGCAGCCTGTGAGAGCCTTTTGCCACAGAAACAAATGACTTGGATGAAGGAAGCGAGTTGTTCGTCCAAGCTTGCAAATCACACAAAGTTAGAAGGGATGGTAAGTTGCGTAGACGGGAGGAGGAAGAAGTGGACACAGACTACTATCAGTATAGTAGGCATGCAGTTTTCTCTGGCTGCTACTTTGTCTTTTAGTCTCCATTTTATTTTGACTATTGCTTGTTTTTCTCATTCCACCATTCCACCCCCCCCCCTCCCCCTCCACCGCAGTCCCAAGCCCTTACTGTGTTAAAATCTATAACTCATCCCATTGTTTCCCACTCAATCCCAGGGCCTCTTTCAGCTTTGTCTTCCTCCTTTCATTTGCAAATTTTAAAAACTCTAGCTGTGGTATTACCTAATTGCTACTCCCTGCAGCGACAGGGAGAGGCTTAGGTAGGTTTCCATTCCTAATTGGACAACTATCTCTTTGTAACTGCTGACTCATGGTTCACACTCAGACATTACCTTCTCAAAGATGTGAAGGGTTGCCCTGAGCAATATTTGCATTTCTTCTCGTGATCATGTGGAGAATAGTTTTTTTTTGGATGGGATCAAGTAAAGCTCCAGAGCTGGGCCAGGAATCATTCATCCTGTTATCGGGATCAGCAAACTAGCGGCAAAATCCAGCCCTATTTGTTGTCTCCTGTGTAACACGCTAAAATTGCTTCTTTT
The DNA here is from genome assembly GCF_964213995.1 of Mustelus asterias. Lineage (NCBI taxonomy): Eukaryota > Metazoa > Chordata > Chondrichthyes > Carcharhiniformes > Triakidae > Mustelus > Mustelus asterias. The sequence continues at coordinate 51,443,821 of NC_135804.1, read as the reverse complement.
ACAGTAGAAATGTGCATAATGTAATATTTAGCCATAATGCTGTATGTACAGCATTGAAGAGCTGCTCACTGATGAGCAACTTTGAATTAAGTCTTCTGATCTTTTAACATGGGATCTAGTCCATTACCTTGTTCTATTTATGACACAGTTGTAAATCCACACGCTTATAAAACTCCATGGGATTGTTTCATGTTAGTGTGTCAATGTGTCAAATTGTGCACTGTTACCAATGTAACAGTAAATTGATGAGGAAATTATTCTCAACTTCTTGTTACTCTGATAATCTAGGACAGCATGTCTTTAAAAAATATTCAATTCAGAACTGTGTGTAATGAAGGTCCAGGCCATCAAACACCACAGGCAATCATGGCCTGGTGCTTCTGCATTGGAGAAATTCTGACTTCTCAATTCCCCTTTATAACTAATAGCCTGTCTGTCATCAAATCAAATTTCACTGTAGTTCACAAAAGTCTCCTCAATCAGCCTTGGTTCAGTTGGTAGCAGTCTCACTGGTGAGCCAGGCTGTAAGTTTAGCTCCCGTTAAGTTTAGCTCCGGTTAAGGATATTGGGTTCATGTCACACTATTTGTAATCCCCACAGCCTGCCGAGACCTGCAGAGTTTCACTGGCTGTCTTGTCTGGAGACAATACACATCTTTTTAGCCTGTCTTGATGCTCTCTCCACTCACATTGTTTGTATCTTAAAGACTTGATTAGTTGTAAGTATTCGCATTCCAACCATTATTCATGTAAATTGAGTCTGTGTCTTTATATGCCCTGTTTGTGAACAGAATTCCCACTCACCTGAGGAAGCGGCTTGGAGCTCCGAAAGCTTGTGTGGCTTTTGCTACCAAATAAACCTGTTGGACTTTAACCTGGTGTTGTTAAACTTCTTACCACATAAGCTCAGCCAGCGATCATAGAAATCATAGAAACCCTACAGTACAGAAAGAGGCCATTCGGCCCATCGAGTCTGCACCGACCACAATCCCACCCAGGTCCTACCCCCATTTCCCTACATATTTACCCGCCATTCCCTCTAACCTATGCATCTCAGGACACTAAGGGCAATTTAATCATGGCCAATCAACCTAACCCGCACATCTTTGGAATGTGGGAGGAAACCGGAGGAAACCCACGCAAACACGAGGAGAATGTGCAAACTCCACACAGACAGTGACCTAAGCCGGGAATCGAACCTAGGTCCCTGGAGCTGTGAAGCAGCAGTGCTAACCACTGTGCTACCGTGCCGATGGGCAACCAAAGCTAGTGAGTGGGCCGCATGAGTGGTCATCTTTCACCTCAGTGGGCCGCAAGATTGAAATCGGGGCTTGTTCATTAACCATGACCCCATGAATAAGATTAAAACATTTAATACAGCAAAACTTGAATTATGTGTTATAGAAAATGCTTAATCATTCACACATTAATAGACCTGTCATCAACTTCAAATGGTAAAAGCAAAATGATTTGCACTTTGGGTGCAGAGGGAGCACACGGCTCACACAGTCAATGTTTTGTAATCAGCAAGCACCTCGTCATGTGCCCTTGTTTTGTGTGTGTATCACTTTATTTGTGCTGGTAGGAAAAAAAACTACATGGATGAAAACCAGCAGAATCTGACATCCCTGCATGTGGTCGACATTCAACAAAATGCCTTGAGGGCCACACTCAGTACCCTGATGGGTCATATGTGGCCCCCGGGCTGCACAACACACACCACTGAGCAAGGCTGACATGTCATTGCATTCAGTAATTAATCCAATGTCCAAGGGATTCTCCCAAAAGCACTGAATTGGCGGGAAAACTGTTCTAGATCACAACTATTTTGTCAGTTCAACTTCTCACTCAAATCTCCCCACTCTGTGCCCTGCAGAGGTCCCAATCGTGAATCTCATTAAAAAAACCCAGGGGGCGGGGCCTATTCACACTGGAGTCTGGAATTCTGCGCATGCGCAGTGGTCCCGATCTGTCAGTCTCCCCGTTTGCTGACCAGCTCAATCGCTGGCCAGCCTGGGACCCCGGCAGTGCTGCCCCTCCAGCCCCCCTCACCCCAGAGCGCCCCGATCTCCAGCCCACGCCTCCACCCCCCACCCCCAGCAGTGGTGATTTTCTCCCCAACCCAATCACTGTCCTCCCTCTATCCCAGACCGATCGCCATGCAGAGTGGCAGTGGGCCTCCCCAATCACCCCTAGGTGATCCCCAAAGGCCCTGCCCCCTTGGCACTGCCTGATGCCCAGTGGGTAATGCCAAGGTGCCTCTGGGGCATGGGCACTGTGCCCTCTGGGCAGTGCCAGGGGCACAGGCTGGCATTGCCAGGGTGCCCATGCCCAGGGGGCATCACCACCCCCCCCCCACCGCCTGACCCCCTGGGGGGCCCCGATTGCCCCCCTTCATTCCGACGGGGTCTCCCTAAACCCCGCCGGAATGAAGTACTCCTGGTGGGGTGGGAGATTCAATCGGGACCGGTAAGTTCCCGATAATTACATTTAAAATGCATTTAAAACATATTTAAAAAAGATTCAAATGACTTGCCTCTCTTCCTGCTGATTTCCAAAGTGGTCTGGTCTCCAACTGTTCTTTGGCGCTGGGAGGTGCGCATGCGCAAATCCTGGGACAAGGCCGGCGACGCGCATCTCCCACCAGAAAAGTTGCGGGTCGGGAAAATCGCCCCCAAACTGAGGCACTGTCTATTATCCAAACCCTTCCTGGTTTGGATAATAGATCCTACAACAAAATTTGAATAAGTGCAGAGGTGTTCTCCCTTTAGTGTCCTGGCCAGTATTTATCCCTCAACCTGCATGATTAAAACAGTTAATCTAGCCATTATCACATTGCTGATTTGGGACTTCAATTGGCTGCCACATTTCCTACATTACGTCATATTGCTCTCTTGGGTGTTAAGAACGTTAATACGTTCTGAAGTCATGAGAAAGTGCTAAATAAATGCAAGTCTTTATTTTTTCTTTAATATTGGCTTTTTTGGCCATAAATATAAAATATTTTAATTTTCTTTCTCATTTCTGTCAAGTTGGAAGACTGTGCACTACAGATGGCTCCAAATGGGAATTATTTGGATCTGGAATTATCACTGGATGAACAGAGGGATGACCTGGAAGGATTCTTTGAAGAAGTTGGGTAAGGAAATCATTTAAGTATTACACATGAAAATAAACAACCAGATTAATAATAGGCAGAATTCTCCGATATCTCTGGCTTTTCCTGCTGGCCAGAATGATGGGATCCTGCACCAGATTCTGCACTTAGAACCTCATTAATTACACACAAGCGAGCTCCCCTCCAAATCTCCTGGTGTGTTGGCAGCTGATTCGTCCGCATGCTGACAGCTGGTGGGTTCAAAGGTCCCGCGCCATATTTAAACACCAGTCCAGCACATTCTCTCTCTCTCTCTCTGTCTTTATCAGACCATGCAGAGTGTCAGCAACCCAGGAGGGAAAGGCTAGCAGCCTCAAGGAGAAATCTACAATTCAACCGCCCCCCCCCCATAATGCACCCATGCTCACTTGGACCTCCATCTGTAGCCTCGTGCATCTCCTTCCAGTAAACACTGTGATATCTCTTTGATCCCCTTGTCATGAGCATTTCATGCAGCCTTGTCGTGGTCCAGCTTTCCTCCCCTTGGTCTTCCCTCTGTCTTCCATTGATAGCCATCCTCATCCACATTCTTGCACTTCTGTCCGCCATCGCCCATCACCACTCCCGATGTTGTACAGCTCTCCTCCCACATTGCTTCCCCTCTCTTTGTTAGCCTCTCCCCAGCCTCATGTTGTTGCAATTTACATCTGTCAAATGTTCGATAAACCAGCTGCTCGCCAGAATCCCGTCTGGCCTTCCAATCTTGCATCATACCAGCAGGAAATTACATTGGTTTAAAACCAGATTGCTAATGAATGGTGTGCACAAGGTGGCCCTCAGTTCAACAAAGCCTTTCTGCCATTGTGCTGCACTGTTCCTGATGCTCTCCTGCCAGGGCATATTGGTCGGTGCCCTCCATCTCCATGTCGAATTGGTCTTCATGGATAGCACCATGCCGTTGCACTCATGGGCCCTCCTGTGTCACCAAATCAGATCTATATAGCGGTGGCTGCATGAGACCCACAACACAGCGCTATCCAGCTAGTCACTGGTGTGTGGCACCAGGGGGAAGGAAACCCTTGTGCTCCCCAAACCCAGGTGCTATATAGATCTGATTCGGTGACACAGGAGGGCCCATGAGTCCAACGGCATGGTGTTATCCATGAAGACCAATTTGACATGGAGATGGAGGGCACCACCCAATCTGCCCTGGCAGGAGAGCATCAGGAACAGTGCAGCACAATGGCAGACAGGCTTTGTTGAACTGAGGGCCACCTTGTGCACACCATTCATTAGCAATCTGGTTTTAAACCAATGTAATTTCCTGCTGGTATGACGCAAGATTGGAAGGCCAGACGGGATTCTGGCGAGCAGCTGGTTTATCGAACATTTGAGAGATGTAAATTGCATTCATGCCACTAGCCAGCGGGAAGATCAACCTGCCATTGGGAGAATTGCAACGTGATTTTATAATGGCAGATTTCTGAGGTTCTTGCTCCCGGCAGATTCTCTGCTCTTGCCCACCATCAAACCCCCTGCCAATAGGATGAGAGTTCCTCCCAATGTCCAATATTTACTAACGAGTACTCTGCATCACTCGGGGAAAATCTGACATCAAGTGAGAATTTGACATTTTTCTATTTTGCCTCTACTGCAAGACTACTTGTTTAACAACTTAAATATTCAAGAAGCTGATTGTTATTGCTGGAAAATTTGTTAATATTCTCATTTCAAAGTGCTATGATGAACTGGTGGCAAATTTTACTGCAATTAATAGTAAGTTCAATCTAGTTTAAAAGAAATCCCCCCAGAATAACACTTTCCTGGTGTAATTCTGCATTAATGACACTCTTTCTTCTTTGAAATATCTCAACTTGGTACACTGAAGTCTTGCAACAGCAATAAGGTGAAAACGTTCTCACTTTTGACTGCAAAAAGTAAGTTGTATCTTGTGTTAAATAAGATATGTTATTGGTTGTGTAACAACCACAGTACTTTACAGCTGGCATGGGCTCGATGGACCAGATGACGACCTTCTATACCGTTATTACTCTGAGACCCACCAAACTCAACCATTTTGCTGTGTTTTTTTTTACAGGGTTAGAGCTACTTGTAGTTTATATGTTGTCAAACCTGAAGTATGTATAATAGTTTGACTTGCACACAAATAGCCATAGTGGAAGTACAATTGGATGCCTGTGATCAGTTTGTCTCAGTTATGGAGTTGGAACTGGACACTAGAAAGCCATGGAAGTCAGCAGTGTTTAATTTTATTTATTGGCTTTTGGGATGAGGGCAGTGTTGGTAAGGAGGGGCTTAATGCTCATCCCTGTATTCCTTCTGCTTGAACTGCTGAATTCCTTTAACTAATGATGCTCCCAAAATGATGTTTGATAAGCAGTGCCAGGAATGTGGGGAGATTGTAGCACGGTGGTAATGTCACTAGACGAATATCTTGAAGTCCAAGCGCAGGTTTTGGAGACATGGCAGCTGGTGGAATTTAAATTCAATTAACAAAAAATCTGGAATTGAAAGCTAATTTCTATAATGGTGACCATAAAACTTTCATCGATTGTCATAAAGAGCCATCTGGTTCACTCATGTCCTTTATGGCCAGAAATCTACCATGTTTACCTGGCTTGGCCTTTATGTGACTCCAGACCCGCAGCAATGACTCTTTTAACTGCCCTTTGAAATGGCCCAGCAAGGCACTCAGTTCAAGGGCATTTAGGGATGGGCAACAAATGCTGGTCTTGCCAGCAATGCCCACATCCCATGAAAGAGTACATTATATTGAACCTAGCAACAAAAAGGGGACGGTAAAATAACTTCAATGATGAATTCCGCTGTCAAATATAAAAGTTAATAAAGTGAAGCTAATTGAGCTGTGGTTCAGTTAGAATTGCTGACATTATCGAAAGTGCAAGTGAAGCAAAACATAAAGGTTTGGTAGGCTACCAACTGAGTTCAAGAATGCACCCTCTCTGCATTGGGCTCTGGTTTCTGCTTTTCATTCAAATGGAATTGTATTTTTAAATTGCGTTGGGTTATTATATGTTGCAGTTGCTGCAGTAACAAAATATTCCAACATATGGGAATGGCTTGAATGTGGCTTTTCTCAAGCAGTCCACTGATGAACCTTAAATGTTGGAATAATATCAAATCTACTTGCTGGGCAGAATGGTATTAATGATGTAAGCAAATCCCAGTTGCAGCGTAATGGTTGGAAGGTTTAGAAATTTCCCATTTTGGATGAGTGATGTTATGACTAACCTGTTGTATGCAAGGCAGACTACATGCAGCTTTTCACTCAATCTTCATCTAATGCCAGTAGCAGGGATTCATTTACAGTGTTTATTTTTTAACTTGCATTTTCAATTCTCTCTCTCTCCTAACATAAGGTTTGGTCAGATTTCTGAGTCAGTTTATCGTTACTTTATTTTACCTTTCCTGATTTCCTTTCCAGCCTCTTCACAGCACGAGCCTGCCCTGACTGAGAGGAATCCAGAGATCCATCAGTCGCACGTGTAGCCAGCCGCTGGAGGTTATGGCAAAGCAGCTTAAAGAGATTAACCTTTTGATTGTATTTCAGTTTTCCCCACCCTTGCCCCCTTTCCGAAGCAGTTCCCTCAATTTTCCAACAGCAGTGACACACGGTGACACATCTGACATCCGGAAGTGACTACGTGGTTGGAAACATGTTTGCTAATCAGTGAAGTAGCACATCGGAGATCTGAAACACATTGTTTTCAAGCATTCGTTAGTTACTCAATAATTGTAACATAGTAAAATTAATATGTTACAATTCCATTATATCCACTTTCAGGGCAAGGTATTGTTGTCCCTTCGACCTACTCTGATGTAGCCATTTTCATTTGCCTGGACACAATCCCAACAACAACTGCTAGTAAAATTCATCCTCTGACATGCAATAAGTTTTAGCATGTTGTGCTATGGTGGATCACTTGCCCTTCCCATTATACAGCTTAAGGCTAGTGAGCTGCAAGAAACAGTGGGGTATCTGTACAAGCTCTGCATGACTACTGTTTCTATTGATACAAGGTTAGGAATGCAAAGTAAAAATCCTTGCCCTGCATTTTAAATAGCTGTGTTTAGTGTGCCTTATGCAGTGATTTCTATTTGGACATGGATTAAGTTGAGCAATCGCAACAATAAAATATCTGAATCCTCCCTTGTAAAGAATATTTATTGTCAGGTTAGGTATCCCAGTAACTGGTAAACTATGACATTGAAAAGAAAACAGATTAAACAGACTTTATTTGTATTGCAAATTTTCTTTCAAAGGCAGTGGAATTGTTTTAAACATCAAGAACTATAGCTTCAAGTGCCAAAAATTATATAACTGATATAAAAGTAATTAAACTGTGGGTATTTTAGACCTCAGTGGTGGGCACTTTAGAACTACTTCCAGCCACATACCGAGTCCCTGACCACAACTGGACCAGATAAAAAGACTTTAAGACTGGTTGTATTTAAATGGTGGTTGCTAAATTGCATAAAATGTGGATTTATTTAAACCTGATGCAGTTTTGCATATCAGCATTTATTTTCAGCTATTAGTTGTTTCTTGTCTTCTTCCTTCATGTTTCCCCTTCCCCAAATTAAACACCAAGGACACTCCTAAACCATCTGTTCTTCTGTCTCTATTTATAAGCAGTGAAAGAGGTTGCAGATTGGTGGAATTTACAAAATAATTAATTGTGCAGCTTGAATTCATTCCATCACTCAGTGTCCTCAATTGGTTTTCCCAGCCCATTTTCTTCCCTCCTCTTACCATTCCAAAGGGGATTATGAACTTCCATTGAAGTCAATGGAAAGGAAATTTAAGCACTTTATACTCAAGTGGCAAGTTGACAATCTAGCTGACTGCCTCAGCAATAACTTGTATTTACTTAGCACTTTTAACAGAGTAAAATATCTCATCCTGCTTCGCATAGTTTTATAGAACAAAATTGAACAAAATAGTTTTATAGAACAAAAACAAAAATGAACCATATCAAGTGATATTAGGAAGATGACCAAAAACTTGGTCAAAAGAGATAGGTTTTATGATGTGTTCTAAAGTGGCTAGAGAAACAGGAGAGGTGTAGGGAGGAAATTCAAGAGCTTAGGAACTAGGTAGCAGGAGGCTCAGCCACCAGCGTTGCAGCAATTTTAAAAAAGGGATGCTGAAGTGGCCAGAATTGGAGGAAAACAAATATCTTGAATGGTTGTGAGACTGGTGAAGGGAGGGATTTAAGAACCAGGAGGAGAATTTTAAAATCGAGGCACTGCTTAATCAACAGCTAGTGCAGGTTGGCGAGCACAAGATGATGGGTGAAGGGGACTCAACGCGTGTTAGGACAGCAGTGTTTTGGGTGATCTCAAGTTTACGAAAGGTAGAATATGGAAAACCAGCCATGTGTGTGTTGGAATAGTCAAGTCTAGAGGTAACAAAAACATGGAAGAGGGTTTTGGCATCAGATCAGCTGAAACTATGGTTGGTAGGGGGGTGGGGTGGGGGAGGATGGGCCATATTTCAGAATTGGAGATGGATGGTGTTAGTGGCAGTGGTGATATGTGGGCTGATGGGCCGATTGGCTTTCTTCTGCACTGTAGGAATTCTATCTAATTGACGGTCCTTTTTGGGTTAAGCATGGCACCAAGGTTTTGTGCAGACTGGTTCAGCCTCAGACAGCCATCAGGAAGAGCAAAGGAGTGGGCAGCCAGGGAGAAGAATTAGTGACGGGGATCAAAAATGGCTCAGTCTTCTCTATATTTAATTGGAGAAATCCCACAAGAGGATGGGATTTTCCATGCAACCCGCCATGTGCTTTGTGGCAGCAGAGGTGGCCCACCTTGGCTGGCAATGAGATCTTCTTGTCTCACCATTGTCAATAGGGTTTCCCGTTGAATGCACCCCTCACCACCGGGAAATCTGCATTGGGTGGGCATGCCATTGGCAGGATTGGAAGATCCCGCTGGTGTGAATGGCCAGGAAAATTCCGGCCACAGTCTGACAGGGTCAAGAGCGTGGCAGGGTCGAGAGAAGTGGTGATGAAGTAGAGCTGAGTGCCAACAGTGTGCATGTGGAAACTCATGATGTACTTTCGGATGATGTCACGAAGAGAGTAGCATGTTGATGAGAAATGGGAAGAGTCAAGTACAGATTCTTGAGAACACTCGAGGTAACAGTGTGGGAGCAGGAAGATAAGTCATTGCAAGTGATACTCTGGCCACGATTAGATAGATAAGAATGGAACTAAGCGAGTGCAATCTCACCCAGCTGGATGACAATGGAGAGAGGTGTTATAGGAGGATGTGGTCAATTGTGTTAAAATGTTGCAGACAGGTTGAGATGGATGAGGAGAGAAAGGCCAGAATTTCACGCCAGTGGGATCTTCTGCTTCCACCAACGGCGCACCCCTGTGTTTCCTGGTGGTGTGGGGTGTAGTCATTGGGAAATCCCATTGACAGCAACGGGACCAGAATATCACGTTGCTGGTGAATGGTGTGCTGCTCCTGCTGTGAGAAACACACTGTGAGGAAGCCAGAAAATCCACCCCCCCGCCCCCCCAAAATATTATCGTTGTCTCATAGGATGTCAATTGTGACTTTGATAAGAACTGTTTTATACATTGACAGGGTGGTGACCTGATTGGAGGGTTCTGGGAAAGGTCAGCATGCATTTGGGAGGCAACAACACGTTTAAGGACTTACAAAGAGAGAAAAGGAGAGTTTGGAGATGAAATCACATCACAGCCTGCTCCCAAGGAGATGGCTTGGCGTCTGCTCCCTCAACCCAGTGGCTTCTCCACATCTGTCAATGTTTGGAATGGGAATGTTTGGAGACTGGCAAAGGAAAGCATGACATCCAATCTCCATGTCTGTGGACTTTTTTATTTGGAGTTACTGGATGGCAATGGGAACTGGCAATGTTTTGACAGCTTTTCACCTTTTTCCCTAGCCTCGCTCCTACCTCTCTGTTTGAGATCAGCTCAGGCTGGAAATCTTAGACCTGTTGATCCACAATGGTTAGGTTAGGTTGATTGGCCAGGTTAAAAATTGCCCCTTAGAGTCCTGAGATGCGTAGGTTAGAGGGATTAGCGGGTAAATATGTGGGGGTAGGGCCTGGGTGGGATTGTGATCGGTGCAGACTCGATGGGCCGAATGGCCTCCTTCTGCACCGTAGGGTTTCTATGTCTTCTATGTCTATGCTTTTTTTGGAGTCCACCTGATTTTCCACTGACTTCAAATGGAAATTCAAAACCTACCCTTCTAAGGGAAGAAAATGGGTGGGAAAACAAATTGAGGATATTAAGTGATGATATTCCATAGAATCTTTGCCATGCAGAAAGAGGCCATCCTGCCCATCAAATCTGCATTGACCCCCCGGAAGAGCATCCATTCCAGGACCTCCCCTATGCCCTATCCCCATAACATTTACCATGGCTAATCCACTTAACCTGCACGTCTTTGGACTGTGACAGAAAGCTGGAGCACCCAGAGGAAACCCACGCAGACACTGCGGGAACGTGCAAACTCCAGACTGTCATCTCAGGCAGGAATCGAACCCGAGTCCCGGACACTGGAGGCAGCAGTGCTAACCACTGTGCCCTGCTATTCATGCTGTGCAGTTAATTATTTTCCACATCCCACCAGTCTGCATCCCCTCTTACTATTATAGAGACAAAAGAGCAAACAGTGTCCTTGGTGTTTAATTTGGGGATGGGGAAAACATGAAGGAAGAAAAAAAGAAACAACTATAGCTGAAAATAAATGCTGAAGTGCAGAACTGCATCAGGTTTAAATAAACCGACATTTTATGTAACTTAGCAACCACCATTTAAATACAACCAGCCCTAAAGTTTTTTTTATCTGGCCCAGTTGTGGTCAGGGTTTCAATATGTGGCTGGAAGTAGTCCTAACATGCCCACCGCTAATGTATAAAGTCGCACGATCCAAATGAACAGCCAAACCTTTCTAGTCATGCACTTCTCTCTGTTTCTGATGGGTCAGTCGCTTGCAAATAATAAATTTATCTGCAAACTTCTATCATTTAACACTTGCCAGCTATCACTTTCTTTCCCTCTGGGAATCTGCAAGTATCATATTCATTGTTCTTCAAAGGTCTATTTTTCTACCACCTAAAATCAAACTTTTGCACCTCTGCTTATCTACAACTTGAAGAAACTGCCTGTGCCTGGCAGATTCCTGGGCTCTGATCTTTTTTGCGGTTTAGAAAGGAAGAACTGCTTTCACCAGCATTAATGATTTTATTCTCCATTGAATCCACCATTGGGATGATGGTGTAAGGCTAAAGAGGAGGTAATTTGACAAGTAAATAGTTACAGTCATTACCAATAGCTGGTGTTGCCAAACTCAAAGGATAGGTCCTCATTTTTTGATAGTCTGTTGGACTTGAGATTGAGTGCAAGAATTTTTCATTTCTTCCGGCCCATCATTTGTGTTTTTTTTCACTTGTCCCAATTCCATCCTGTTTCTGCTAGCACCACCATCCTCCTTTGTCATTTAGTATATGGTTGCTCCTACCCTCCCACCCTATTGCCCTTCTATCCTCTCTTTCATCAACCCCTCTTCTTTCCTGGTTCTGTGTTTGTTTAAAAGCTGTTTGATCTCTGACTTCTCCAGTTCTGTACTGGAAACTGCCAGGAGAACTTCTGAATTGCAGCAGTGACATTCCTTGTGGGGGCTGCCTTATGTTATTACATAGTGCATAGTGTACAGTATTTCTACTGTACAAGAGATTGTGTCTTTGTGGGCATCTTCTGAGCTTCTTGACAGCTCTTGTGGTGTTTGGCTTCGAATCTGTAAAATGGAACAAATATTTGTTAGGAACTGGGGAAGGAACAGGCATAAAGCCTGCAGTCCAAGCCCGGTGACTCACAATTCCCCTGGTATTCCAACATTCCAGCTGACTGCTGGGGCATGAAATAAATTGAAATAGGCTGCACTGAGGAGCCCGAGAAATGATATCAAAAGAACTCTTCCAATTTCATAAAAGTCATTGGCTTCTTACTGTTAATCTCCAGCAATATAACTTGTCTGCTGTGTACTTTCAATACTTGAAATTATTCTATCGCTAGATGGTTGAATCATTGTTTGCTGACAATTGGTTGACATACATGGAAGCACAGAAAAGAATTAGAACACAATAGGAGGCCATTTGGCCCATTGTGTCTGTGTCAGCTGAAAAAGAGCTGTCCAGCCTAATCCCACCTTCCAGCTCTTGGTTAGCTGCCCTGTAGATTACAGAGTATCCAAATATTTTTTTTAAAATGCAATGAGGGTTTCTGCTTCTACCACCCTTTCAGGCAGTGAGTTCCAGACCCTCACCATCCTCTGGGCGGAATAAAGTACTCTTCAGCTTCCTTCAATCCTTCCCCCGATCGCTTTAAAATCTATGCCCCTGGTTATTCATCTACTTTCTATCCATTTTATCTAGGCTGCTCATATTTTCATCCACCTCCATTAAATCTTCTCTGGATTCCTCTGTTCCAAAGCAAACAACCTCAGTCTATCCAAACTTTCCTCATTCCAAAACTTCTCCACTTCTGGGAACCTCCTTGTAAATCTCCTCATATCTCTCTGGTGTGATCACATCTTTCCTATGATAGAGTGAGCAGAATTTTAAACTGTGCGGTAGGTGTGGTTTAACTAGTGTTTTACATAGTTCCAGCTCCCCCCACTCCCCCACACGCAATTTTCACCTCTACATTATTGGATTTGATAGCATGCGAGAGCTCCTTGAGGTGTTTGCTTTTTCACCACTACCCGTTCACGCCACAATTTGTGTGAAGTGAATTACAAACAGATGGAATACCTAGAACAGCTAAATTTCATTTTTAGCTTTTTTAATGTTGATAAAGGACCAACCTTCCCATTGCCTGCTCAGTAACATTGAAAAGTAACTTGCCACTTGTGTGGCAGTGAGTCGAGCTTTGCCTGACTGAGCTGTGCTGAACTGGCAGTATAGCTCCGATCCGCTGGCTTTATGTGACTTGTAGGGTAGGGATTATTTAAGCTCCTGCAGTAGTGAAACATTGTAATTATCTAAATATGCCAATTTTGCATTTGGCAACGCACACAAAATGGTGCCATGATTACATTAGTGTTGTTTCTGTCTGTTTCCCCGTGTAATTAAAGTTGGATATTCAGTGACTCCCCAGTGCATTTGCTAATTAGAATGAATGATTGTGGAAACAACATGTACTGAAAAGGCCTCTCTATACAGGTGCATGGGGTTCAAAAGTGCAGAATGGTTGGCGATAACATTATGTTATACCCTGATTTTCACCCGTGATTTGAACTGATCAAATTGACTTTCTTTGAAACGCTACGTGCTAGGCAGTGTGGGAAAATCAAATAAATGATTCTCAAGCGAAATCTGCAATGATGTTTATTAAAGTTTGTTTGCAGATTTGGAACAAGGCAGCAAAATATTTTTAAACTGGAACAGTTTGGTTATGTGTGTTGGTATAATTATAAAAACGTTGATAATGACTGGGTTGGGTAATGGTATGAAATGCTACCACAAAGACGAGACTGGAGACTAAAATACCATGGGTTGCCAGAAGTGATGCTGTACAAGCACATTTTTCAGGGTTTGACAAGGAAGTCTGAAAACTGTGGCTTGCTTAAAGTTACATCAACCAAGTCATATGGGGGATTATTCATTTCAGCATGTGATCTGTCATACAATATTACTAAATAAATCCAGCTTTGATTATAATTCTGAATTATCCTGCAGTACTCCAGAACAAGGTCTAGCACTGATCTTTAAGAGGTTTCTTGGGGTTTGTGCCATTTTACAAAGCAATTATTTTGATTTTTTTCCCTACTTTGGTGCTGAGTTATGTTGGCTTGTGTTTCTGTGGGTTTTAGCCTTTCCAGTACTGTGTCCAACTGGCCGCTCTTTACATCTGCAGACCTTAGCTGGTGAATGCTACCTGTGGTCCTGTGCATTCTTCAAAATCTTTCAGAGTTCAGTCTTCTCCTGGTTTCAAAGTCCTCGGGTGATATTGCCAGGCAGGCGCTGTTGGTTGGTGATTGGGAACGAGATTGATTGGAGTGCTGAGGGAGGAGGAAAAACTCAATGAAATTAAAACCTCACTTATAATGTCATGTAAGGGACATTTGTAAAACAGATTGTGAAGCAAGCAATCAGACTTGGAGTTTGACCCCTACTTTAATAATCTGGGAAAACTTTAGTGGGCACCCGAAGTGGGATGAACAGATCCTTAGTACCACTACACGGTCATGGGGAAAAGAAATGGAACTAATTGGATAGTTCCTTCAAAGAGTCGACGCTGGTCAGACAGGCAGATAATTATACCAACTCATTCTGTACTATAGAATTTTATGACAATTGAGTATTGGATCTCTTTACACACCTATATCCTCCATCCCTACCAAAACACACCTGTAGCAGAATCCCATGGTAAAATGTTAAAGAAACATTGCGGTTCCAGGGTGGAATTTCTTCTCTCTGAGTGTGGAATTCGTTACCACAGAGGGCTGTAGGACTGTGTTAAGGGTTTTCAAGGCTGAGATTTTTAATCAGTAAGGGAATCGAGGAGTATAGGGATAAGGTGGGAAAGTGGAGTGAAGGATTACCATATCAGATCAGTCATGACCTCATTGAATGGCAGAGCAGACTTGATGGGCCAAATGGCCCAATTCTGCTCCTACGTCTTGGAATCTTACACAGAACATCTGAGATTAAAAACCTGCAGGCAAACAATAACTTTTTTTTAAAATACTGAGCGTGCTGTGTCCTTTACAACATCATTGAAGCCCGCATGATTTTTAGAGCTGACCTGTCTTTTTCCAGTCAGCCTCCTTTAGTACTTTCACATGTTGATTTAAGAACAAAATCCCAGACAGGCTTTGTGGAAGCCAATAATTTGGGAGAAATTTACATCAGTTTTCCATTTTTTTAAAAAAGTGTACCTATTGGAAATTTTGTGCTGCATTACAATATCATTCAGTGAAGAGCTTCTCACTGAATAGTAAGCAAATCATTGAACGGTGTCAACAACAAACACTTTGAGCAGAAACACCTGGTCATTCCAATAGCACATTTTCTCTATGCTGAACTGCTGATTTCCAAATAAATGGAGCCCAAGAGAAGTGTATTTGGGATTAAATTTTTGTCCTCAGGGAATCGTGCACTAGGAGCTCATTATGGAGAAGATCCTGAGGGACAAGATTTATGAGCATTTAGAGAGGTTTAGTATGCTCAAGAATACTCAGCATGGCTTTGTCAAAGGCAGATCGTGCCTTATGAGCCTGGTGGAGTTCTTCGAAAATGTGACTAAACACATTGACGAAGGGAAAGCGGTAGATGCGGTTTATATGGATTTTAGCAAGGCGTTCGATAAGGTCCCCCATGCAAGGCTTCTCGAAAAAGTGAGAGGGCATGGGATCCATGGGGCTGCTGCCCTGTGGATCCAGAACTGGCTTGCCCAAAGGAGGCAGAGAGTGTGTATAGATGGGTCTTTTTCTAATTGGAGGTCGGTCACCAGTGGTGTGCCCCAGGGATCTGTTCTGGGACCCTTGCTGTTTGTCATTTTCATAAATGACCTGGATGAGGAAGTGGAGGGATGGGTTGGTAAGTTTGACGACGACACAAAGGTTGGTGGGGTTGTGGATAGTCCGGAGGGATGTCAGAAGTTACAGAGGGACATAGATAGGATGCAAGACTGGGCGGAGAAGTGGCAGATGGACTTCAACCCAGATGAATGCGTAGTGGTCCATTTTGGCAGGTCGAATCGGATGAAGGAGTACAATATAAAGGGAAAGACTCTTAGTACGGTAGAGGATCAGAAGGACCTTGGGGTCCGGGACCATAGGACTCTAAAATCGGCCCCACAGGTGGGGCAGGTGGTTAAGAAGGCGTATGGTGTGCTGGCCTTTATCAATCGAGGGATTGAGTTTAGGAGCCCGGGGATAATGATGCAGCTATATAAGACTCTCGTCAGACCCCACTTGGAGTACTGTGCTCAGTTCTGGTCGCCTCATTACAGGAAGGATGTGGAAAAGATTGAAAGGGTGCAGAGGAGATTTACAAGGATGTTGCCTGGATTGAGTGGCATGCCTTATGAGGATAGGCTGAGGGAACTCGGTCTTTTCTCCTTGGAGAGATGTAGGATGAGAGGAGACCTAATAGAGGTATATAAGATGTTGAGAGGCTTTTTCCCAGGGTGGAAATGGCTGCTACGAGAGGACACAGGTTTAAGGTGCTGGGGGGTAGGTACAGGGGAAATGTTAGGGGGAAGTTTTTCACACAGAGGGTGGTGGGCGAGTGGAATCGGCTGCCGTCAGTGGTGGTGGAGGCAAACTCAATAGGGTCTTTTAAGAGACTCCTGGATGAGTACATGGGACTTAATAGGATGGAGGGTTATAGGTAGGCCTAAAAGGTAGGGATATGTTCGGCACAACTTGTGGGGCCGAAGGGCCTGTTTCGTGCTGTAGTTTTCTATGTTTCTATAGAAAAATCGCTATCATCTGCGATTTTCCCGGCTGTTTGCACTTCAAAAACACCTGAAGCTTTCACTCGTGTGTGCCTATTTTTTCAGTGTAATTGGCAAAGGATCAGGAAATTTTAAGAACCAGTTACATTCAGTGCAACTCTCTGATCTTTTGTGCGGGTTTAAAATACATTGTTGTAGAAGCACTCCCCAAACACACAAACTGGCCACATCCCCAGATTAAACTAATCACAAGGGTGAGTCTTCACTAATTGTACCCATTTCCAGGCCTTGGAGGGATGGTCCACAATTGAATTGGTTCTTCTTTAAGCAAAAGATTTTGAGTATAACTTTTCTTTAATTTACTAATACTGACTACCATACAGCTGCACTGTAGCAACATGGGATTTTTATATCCACAACAAATTTCCAATGGAAAATAAAGTTTGAATTGAATTGTATTGAATATAACCAGCATGTATTCCTGAATATTTTTCAAAAGTCATTTCTGATTATTTAATATCAGGTTGCTCAAAGGTGATGGATTGAGAACGATTGTAATGTTTATTTTTTATGAAACCCATTCCAGCCGTGATAATCAGACCATGCCAGGCACCACTCTTCAAAATTAAGGATTTAAAAAAACAGAATATATTTATCTCTTTAAATATAATATAAAATGCTTCTTCATGGCAGATTTTGCATTCAGCTACTTGCTAATGAACCCTGAGAGAAAATATCAGTTGTAAAGGCTCACACAATTCTGGGTGCAATATGCCTATTTTTTAAAAATACTTTTCCAATTCAATCAAATCAAATCCAATTCAGAGTCTCAACAAGTTGAGACATTTCAGATCCAGGCTGACAAGACAGGGCAAGCGACCAAACCACCCTGTCCTGGGCCCGATCTACATGAGCCAAGCTGATTGGAGAAGGGGGAGGTTCCTCCTCCAAGACTTGGGCTCATTTGCATCTTAGCCAAAAGGCCGAGATGCCGCTTTTAAAAATTGCTTCAAATGAAACATATGAAGCTTCAATGCAACCCAATGACCTCAACCAAGTGCAGCATCCTCTCCACACCACACCTGATCCTAGCCAAAAGGCCGAGATTATGGTCGAACCAGAAAGTTGACTCTGTTGACTCTGCTATCTGCAGGCTGGATCTGCTGCAGCTTCAGATTTCCTTCTCACACAATTAGATGGAACTTGTCTGTGTCAATGTGGGGCTGATGAGTCACGAGAAATAAAATGAAGCTGATTCTTTATTTTCCTTCTCCAGCTCTATTTAATGAAGATCTTCTGGCACTGATTTTTAAAGATAATAAGAAGTTTAACAACACCAGGTTAAAGTCCAACAGGTTTATTTGGTAGCAAAAGCCACACAAGCTTTCGAGGCTCTGAGCCCCTTCTTCAGGTGAGTGGGAATTCTGTTCACAAACAGAACTTATAAGACACAGACTCAATTTACATGAATAATGGTTGGAATGCGAATACTTACAACTAATCCAGTCTTTAAGAAACAAAACAATGGGAGTGGAGAGAGCATCAAGACAGGCTAAAAAGATGTGTATTGTCTCCAGACAAGACAGCCAGTGAAACTCTGCAGGTCCACGCAACTGTGGGAGTTACAAATAGTGTGACATAAATTCTGATTCTAGGATCGCATGATAAAGACTCAGGAGGAAAAAAGCAGAAATATTTATGTGAAATAGTGTGACATAAACCCAATATCCCGGTTGAGGCCGTCCTTGTGTGTGCGGAACCTGGCTATCAGTTTCTGCTCCGCGACTCTGCGCTGTCGTGTGTCGCGAAGGCCGCCTTGGAGAACGCTTACCCGAATATCAGAGGCCGAATGCCCGTGACCGCTGAAGTGCTCCCCAACAGGAAGAGAACAGTCTTGCCTGGTGATTGTCGAGCGGTGTTCATTCATCCGTTGTCGCAGCGTCTGCATAGTTTCCCCAATGTACCATGCCTCGGGACATCCTTTCTTGCAGCGTATCAGGTAGACAACGTTGGCCGAGTTGCAAGAGTATGTACCGTGTACCTGGTGGATGGTGTTCTCACGTGAGATGATGGCATCTGTGTCGATGATCCGGCACGTCTTGCAGAGGTTGCTGTGGCAGGGTTGTGTGGTGTCTTGGTCACTGTTCTCCTGAAGGCTGGGTAGTTTGCTGCGGACAATGGTCTGTTTGAGGTTGTGCGGTTGTTTGAAGGCAAGAAGTGGGGGTGTGGGGATGGCCTTGGCGAGATGTTCGTCTTCATCAATGACATGTTGAAGGCTCCGGAGGAGATGCCGTAGCTTCTCCGCTCCGGGGAAGTACTGGACAACGAAGGGTACTCTGTCCACTGTGTCCCGTGTTTGTCTTCTGAGGAGGTCGGTGCGGTTTTTCGCTGTGGCGCGTTGGAACTGTTGATCAATGAGTCTAGCGCCATATCCTGTTCTTATGAGGGCATCTTTCAGCGTCTGGAGGTGTCTGTTGCGATCCTCCTCATCCGAGCAGATCCTGTGTATACGGAGGGCTTGTCCGTAGGGGATGGCTTCTTTAACGTGTTTAGGGTGGAAGCTGGAGAAGTGGAGCATCGTGAGGTTATCCGTGGGCTTGCGGTACAGTGAGGTGCTGAGGTGACCGTCCTTAATGGAGATGCGCGTGTCCAAGAATGCAACCGATTCCGGAGAGTAGTCTATGGTGAGCCTGATGGTGGGATGGAACTTGTTGATGTCATCATAGAGTTGTTTCAGTGATTGTTCACCATGAGTCCAAAGGAAGAAAATGTCATCGATGTATCTAGTGTATAGCACCGGTTGAAGGTCCCGTGCGGTGAAGAAGTCTTGTTCGAACCTGTGCATGAAGATGTTGGCATATTGAGGTGCAAATTTGGTCCCCATGGCTGTTCCGTGTGTCTGGATGAAGAACTGGTTGTTGAAGGTGAAGATATTGTGGTCCAGGATGAAGCGGATGAGATGTAAAATTGCATCTGGAAACTGGCAGTTGTTGGCGCTGAGCACTGAGGCCGTTGCAGCAATGCCATCGTCATGGGGGATGCTGGTGTAGAGTGCTGAGACATCCATTGTGACGAGGAGCGCTCCTGGTTCAACTGCTCCATGTGTGCCGAGTTTCTGTAGGAAGTCCCATACATTGGGGAAACTATGCAGACGCTGCGACAACGGATGAATGAACACCGCTCGACAATCACCAGGCAAGACTGTTCTCTTCCTGTTGGGGAGCACTTCAGCGGTCACGGGCATTCGGCCTCTGATATTCGGGTAAGCGTTCTCCAAGGCGGCCTTCGCGACACACGACAGCGCAGAGTCGCGGAGCAGAAACTGATAGCCAGGTTCCGCACACACAAGGACGGCCTCAACCGGGATATTGGGTTTATGTCACACTATTTCACATAAATATTTCTGCTTTTTTCCTCCTGAGTCTTTATCATGCGATCCTAGAATCAGAATTTATGTCACACTATTTGTAACTCCCACAGTTGCGTGGACCTGCAGAGTTTCACTGGCTGTCTTGTCTGGAGACAATACACATCTTTTTAGCCTGTCTTGATGCTCTCTCCACTCCCATTGTTTTGTTTCTTAAAGACTGGATTAGTTGTAAGTATTCGCATTCCAACCATTATTCATGTAAATTGAGTCTGTGTCTTATAAGTTCTGTTTGTGAACAGAATTCCCACTCACCTGAAGAAGGGGCTCAGAGCCTCGAAAGCTTGTGTGGCTTTTGCTACCAAATAAACCTGTTGGACTTTAACCTGGTGTTGTTAAACTTCTTACTGTGTTTACCCCAGTCCAACGCCGGCATCTCCACATCATGACTTTTAAAGATAAGGCAGTGGTAGAGTGATTCTTGTTAGGGAAGGGAATCGGAGGTTATCCATTGTAGATGGGAATGCAGAACTTGAAACACAGACCTTATTGAATGGTGGAGCAGGCTCGAGGGATCTGATGGCTTACTTCTCCTATTTTGTATCATTGTATATAACACCAGTGTTCAGATCCAAGAGGATGCTATTGCATTTAAGAAGCAGCCTGCTGATTTATAGGTTAGTGCAACTGATTATTCTAAGCACAATCTTTATGGATACTGGGACAAGTTTAGTGTATTTCTTTAGATACTCCTTCAGGTATTCATGATTCCTGTAAGTAATCTGAGCATTTTGAATTTGGGGGTAGCTGTTCTGCCCGATATCCAACAATATGATCATGAGTGGAGGGTGTAACCGTGGTATCCCCACCCCACTTATAATTCAAACCAGATAGTCATGTTTTGCATGTGGTTCTGTGTGCGTCTCCAAACACTTTGAAAATGGACAAAGAAAACAATTGATATAATGAGGCCAGATACAAATTGTTAAGCTATTTACAATCATAGCAAAAACACAACGAGCAACAGTTACAATCAGACTCCACTCAACTCGGTCAGCATGATTTGTCTTCCTATGATAATCTAGAATAAAGAATATGTTTTACTTCTCCACATTAGTGGGTATTCTTGCTTGACTTCCATAATAACTCTTAAAACACTTACCTGCTTTGTACTCCTGAACCAAGTTGGAGCTTGCCTTTTAAAGCTCTTTATGAAACCATGACTAGTTTCCCAGCTTTTACTGGTGCAGCGGTCAATATTTGAGTCTTTTGTGTCCTGTTCTACTGGAAGTTGTGGATTGCTCAGGAGAGCTCCTAATCCAAAGATTTGTAGGTTAGGTGGATTGGCCAGGTTAAGATGATGAGGTGCTCTTTCGGAGAGTCAGTGCAGACATGATGGGCTGAATGGCGTCATTCTGCACTGTGAGGATTCTATTCTATTCAAAACTGTTGCTGTGCCCCCGCCCCCGCCCCCCCCCCCCCCCCCACCCCCACCCAATCAAAATTAAATGCAAAGTTTGACGGGAAGGGGCATTGCAAGGCCCTGAGTTGAGCATGTTGGGAGAATGCTGAGATGAGGCAGAACTTGCTTCCCTTCCTGATCTTCATCTCTAAACCCCTGCAGGCCGTGTTCATTTCAAGGCTGTGCGTTTCCAATGTTTTAAACTGCAACATATAAACAGCTTAATTCCAAAATGCTTTATGAAGAAAACATGGTGAGAAAAGTTTGCAATGTGACATGTCGTGGCTTTTCTTTGCTGAAATAATTTTGACAGGAGCTGGAGCCTGGGTGCTTTACTGATGAGAGGAACTGTTATTTTCCAGTCATATTAACATGCATTTGCAGCTAAACTACTGCATAACTCACTGCAGAGGAGTTTGTGCTAGTATTGTGCACCAAACAGGTGGCAGAAAGCATTGAGGTTCTAGTTGACTAATGAAGCATTTCTTTCTCACTCAGCAAAGGGAGACGACCTACCATAATCCTTCGGACCCAGCTGTCTGTAAGAGTTCATGCCATTATAGGTGAGTGGAATATTCTATTTCTGCAGGTGCCGAATCTTATGGAAGAAACATGATCCATCTGTGTCAAATCCGTTATTGATGTCATTCTTGTACAATTAAGTTAAAAGAAAAATCAGAATAATTTGAATTAGGTTCCCACCGCTCCAAGAATATTTTGAAACTGTTGGATGGGATGTAGCTGTAAGAGCATTTTTGATTGTACCCTTGTATGAATATAATGTATCTTAATTGAGTAACCACTCAAATGGGTTATTTTGGTACCTATGACTTATTCAGCAGCTGGTTCTAATACAGCTGTATTTTATGATGACTGGCATCATTATGCTTCAGAGATCTTGTTGCAATGCCAATGGCAGGGACAATGTTGCTTTTGAGTGCTGAGTTTCTGCATTACTATATTAACTTGGCATGTAAGATACTGCTGTTTATATAGAGCGGTTGAGTTTTTCCATTTGCCCAGATGGACTTTATGTCCTAGTTGCTTCTGCTGTCTGATCTAGAAAACTCAGCTGGCGTCGTGCTTACTGGTCTCATTTATCGGTTGCCATGGATGAAACTCATTCCCTCGAATGTATGTCAACTTGCTATGTCAAGAGAATGCAATTTAATTTGTGTATTTCCAATTTTCTCCACTCCAATTCTAAAGGCACTGGCAGTTATTGGCACACAATTCAATGGAAACTCGGTGATACAACTTCGGGTCGTCTCAAAGTGCTTCATGGTCAATGAAGTACTTTTCAGCTGCAGTCGTAGAAGATGGTTAGCATTTCTAGTAAATTGCAGAAAGAGGTCATTTGGCCCATCGAGCCTGCACCTATAACAGTCCCATCCAGGCCCTATTCATGTAACCCCATGTATTTACCCTGCTAATCTCCCTGATACAAAGGGGCAATTTACCATGGCCAATCCACCTAACCCGCACATCTTTGGAGTGTGGGAGGAAACTGCAGCACGGGGAGTAAACCCACACAGACATGGGGAGAACGTGCAAACTCCACACAGTCAACTGAAGCTGGAATTGAACCCGAATCCCTGGTGTGTGAGGCAGAAATGCTAACCACTGTTAGAATACAAGAAATGTGGCAGCCAATATACAAAACAGCAAGATCTCACAAACAGCAATGAGATAAAGGACAGTTAATCTGTTATAGCAATGTTGATAGAGGAATAAGTATTGGCCAGTGCATTGGGAGAAATCCCTTGCTCTTCTTCAAACAGTGCCAGGGGACATTTCATGTAAGTCAGGGTCTTGGCTTAAGACCTCATCCGAAAGTTTGTACACATCCAACAATGCAGGACTTATGCTCAACCTCCTCGGGAGTGAGGCTTGAACCCACAGCCTTCTGATTTTGAGGCAAGAGTGTTATCCACTCCCATCAGTGGCAGCCTCCCATCTCAAGAACCGATAGGTTTGTCCCACTGTGGAGTTTGTCTGTGGTAAGCATTGCCTGGTGTGGCTCAGGAGTCCCACTTTAGCACGGCAGTCTCTACCACAGAGGAAGACAGTGGGCTGAGAACGTGCCCGACTTGCAGGCCTCTGTTTTCTCTGAAGCTTTTTCTTGGCTAACTGAGCTCTGTTTCTCCAAGCCACTTCGAATGTCCCTCCAAACAGTCAGCCTCCAGAGGTCACAGCTGTCACCTCTCTCCCTGTTGTCAGTATCGATGCCCGCCGTCTTCATATCTTGCTTGCAGATATTCTTATAGCAGAGATATGGGCGCTCAGGAGGTCATTACTCAGTGGCCAGTTCACCATATGAAAGGTCTATGGGTTTATAATCGTCATTCATTCAGATGAACATGGCCAAACTAGCGCAGACCTTGTTGGTTTAGCAATGATGTGTATGCTGACAGAATTAGGAAATGTTATGATTTCTTTGAATTGTCTGTGGAATCTGTAATAGTTTTCAAGAATGTTGGGAAATTACTTTTAAGAGCTAATTAGCACAAATTTCCACTCCATCTGACGAAGGAGCAGCGCTCCGAAAGCTAATGGTATTTGCTACCAAATAAACCTGTTGGACTTTAACCTGGTGTTGTTAAAACTCTTACAGAATTAGCACAATCCAGGGTCATGGAGTTTTTTGACCTTGTCCTGCCAAGAGATGCCAAAGATTCGACTGAGATAAAGGCAGGAACTCTTTAGCCATTTCACCTGCCAAGCATATGTTGTCTTTGTCTCACTGCTGTAGAGGAGTGTGCTGAGGACACAGGTTTGGTAAACTCAGAGTTTGGTGTGCTCAGTCGGGTTGCTGTTATTCCACACTCAACTTGGACACAACCGCACCTTTTGCAATCTCTGCCATGGTGAACAACCCAGTCGTCATTTTTCAGGCATGAGCTCAAACTCTGTGTTACGATAGGATTTACTCATGAATAGTATTGGGGCCAGATTTGAACACATTGTCATCACCCCTCGCGTGCTTTCCACCAAGGTCACTCCATGGCAATTGGGGCTGGAGATCCCAACGGATTTTCTTTTTCCCTTCTTCCCCAGATTGGGAATATTGAGGCTGAATATTGAGTTCATACTGTTGCCATGCCTACAGTTAGTTTAGTAATTTTCTAAGAATTGCTTATTGGTTGCACGACATACCAAATAACTTATATAAAAAGATCAGCAACAATTCTGCATTTAAGCATGTTCTTCAACCCAGAAGTAGTACAGCAAGGAAATGTTATGATTTCTTTGAATTGTCTGTGGAATCTGTAATAGTTTTTAAGAATGTTGGAAAATTACTTTTAAGAGCCTGCATCAATTGTAAAGGATCATTGTACCTTTCTTGGATAATAAAAACTGGCCCATGTGACCTAGTGACCCTTGGCCCAGAAGCAGTACCAACAGGAAGGAAGTCAAGATACAGACACTATGTGGCCAGAAACAAAGTTGGTTTGTAGACACAAAAGGAGAGCTACAAGTAGAGGAGCTGCACAACGACACAAAAGGAAAAAGTGGCAAAAGACAGAAAGAGGAACACACTGAATATTTATGAACAGAAGAAGCAAATCACTCTTGGGAATAGATTAGATTTTATGTTTGGCAGAAAAGGAGACAGGAGCAATTGAGGCAATGTGAGAGCTAGCTAAAAAGTCTAAAACCTGTAAAGCTGTGTGAATAGCTTGGAGTTCCTAAAGTGTTTTCTCAGAAGTAGCCAAACCAAGAACACTGTGGTTGATCAGCTGAAAAGGAGCTCTGGAAAGCTACACCATCAGGACTGTTGTGACCTGAGAGAGAGTGTTCATAGAAGTGTGCCTTGCTGATGATTGTACCCGTAAATCTCAAAGGTGATAGCTTTGCTGGACAGAGCTCCTGACCCACCCTACGCAAATAAAGAACAGCAGATTTTGAAACTGTGTAGTTACGTAGTGCAACATTTTTGCAGGGAATGATAGAATCACAGAGGCATACAGCATGGAAACAGGCCCTTCGGCCTAACTTGTTCATGCTGCCCTTTTTATTTAAAACCCCTAAACTAATCCCAATTGCCCACATTTGGCCCATATCCCTCTATACCCATCATACCCATGTAACTGTCTAAATGCTTTTTAAAAGACAAAATTGTACCTGCCTCTACTACTACCTCTGGCAGCTTGTTCCAGACACTCACCACCCTCTGTGAAAAAATTGCCCCTCTGGACACTTTTTTTTGTATCTCTCCCCTCTCATCTTAAACCTCTGCCCTCTAGTTTTAGACTCCCCTATCTTTGGGAAAAGATATTGACTATCTAGCTGATCTGTGCCCCTCATTATTTGATAGACCTCTATAAGATCATCCCTCAGCCTCCTACGCTCCAGAGAAAAAAGTCCCAGTCTATCCAGCCTCTCCTTATAACTCAATCCATCAAGTCCCGGTAGCATCCTAGTAAATCTTTTCTGCACTCTTTCTAGTTTAATAATGTCATTTCTATAATAGGGTGACCAGAATTGCACACAGTATTCCAAGTGTGGCCCTACCAATGTCTTGTACAACTTCAACAAGACATTCCAACTCCTGTATTCAATGATGGGGCTTAAGATGCAAGTTTGTGGTATCAATTATTTTGAAGTGAAATTTACCTCTTTTATTTGATGAATAATTTGCTTGTTAACTTGTGTTTAATTTGCATTATTCTGATTCACGTTAAAAGTAAAAGGTATGAAAAGTAGAATCTTATTGGTCGTTTCTTCATTTGGAGCTCATTCAGTAAGTTTGATTATGGTTCCCCCACAGGGATTGTATCACATTCAATTACATTTGTTTGTATTTAGGAAAGCAATATAATTGGCAAACTGTCTTCTCTGGTCACTTTGTTCCATCCTATAAATCATTTGAAGAAATGTCTGGGGGAAGTTGTTGAAATGTAAAAGCACATACTGATTTATATTTCAGTTTAAAATTAAAGAGTCAAATACATGTGAATAAAATCTGTAAATTGTGGTAATTTGTTTAAAGATGTGGTTTTATTTTCATAGGGGAAACATTGAGCTAACTCCACCGTTGTTAACATAAATTAAATCCAAGATGTAGATGCGAGTAAGAACAATGTAGGTGGGGGGGAAAAGGTAGATTTCTGTCGTATGCTTTCTGTATCAGGATATCAATTGCACAAAGAAAGGTTCAGTGATGGATATCTGACGAGCAGTTGGTGTGGTGTCAATGGGAGAACTTGCGGTGAGTCACCTGGTTGACCCCCAAATGGGAGAGAAGGGAAAGCAGAAAATTACTGGTGAGGGTGATATATACGGATGAACTATTGTGTTGTTTTGGCTTTGTGGGGGTGGTGCTGTTACTGGGTTTAATTTAAGTTCATCCCATTATAAGGAACAATAAATAATTTGCTAATGAAACTCATCTTGAGGTTTCTTTCCACAAATTATTTGACAGTCTGGTATTACTCTTCAATGTAACAGTGAACTCTTTATGCTTATAGCCAGAGTGAAAGTACTTTGCCAGAGCAAAGTTAAATAGCATGGCTCTGTGTCCGTTATTGGGATGGGGGTAATTTATCCAAAGGTGTTGGGTTTCTTGTCTATTTATGAAATTGACACATGCTCTGGACATTTATAGCATGAAACCTACCTCTCGAGTATTCGGTGCCAAAATTGGGCACAAATGACAGTTTGCTTGAGTCAAACCCATACTAGGTTATGGAGTGGACTTGGCAACATGATCAGAATGGCTGAAGTGTTGTCAGGCCTGATTTAATGTGTATTGTTTACAGCTCCATTGTTGACTGCGAAAACAAACAGCACTGTGACCTGCTTTACTGTGTAGACCTGCATTATAGAATGGGGCTGATACCTTGGCATTACTTATGATGGGTAAATTGACTATCCTTGGTAGACATTGTCTCCTAACTGTTAGGAAACCTGACTTACCTGATTCCTGAGCAGAGGCTGGTTGCTACAAGTACTGCCATGCCCTGGGCATTTCTGCAAATGCACGGATTGGAAGCAAGCAGCGCATGCACAGCCCAGCAAAGGAGAAATGCCCAGGTCACTTTCATGGGGGAAAATCAGTAGGAAAATCCATTCACGGGACCCAAAAGTGGAGTGATACTGAGTCCCAGGAGCGAGGGCAAGAGAGATGGGGAAAGTTAAAGTTTATTTATTAGTCACTAGTAGGCTTACATCCACACTGCAGTGAACTTACTGTGAAAATCCCCTAGTCGCCACACTCCACCGCCTGTTCGGAAAGGAGAATTTAGCATGGCCAATGCACCTAACCAATGCCTCTTTCAGACTGTGGGAGGAAACCCACGCAGACACGAGGAGAATGTGCAAACTCCACACAGACAGTGATCCAAGCCAGGAATTGAACCTGGGTCCCTGATGCTGTGAGGCAGCAGTGCTAACCACTGTGCCACATGTGCTGCCCCATGGGAGCCTTGGGATGAAGAGACCACTGATAGGAGCCACCAGGGAGAGGAACAAAGAAAGAAGCTCCAAGGAATTAAAGTGCTGCAGTCAACAGGCCCCATGTAGTGAGGGTTCAGGAGAAGCCTGGAGTGTTGCAAAAGTAGTGGAAAGTTGTTGAATCCGTGCTATAAGCCATTGAGGCAATGGTAATCATTCTGCTCAGCCGGGCTGAAGAGCCAGAGTTCTGCCTGTGAGTTAGTGCTGGAGTGAAGACTTGGGTATCAAGGGGAATGAAGTCTCGCAAGATGAGAATTAAACTCTGCGAGATGAGCAGTCATTGAGGAAGACTAAGTCAGAGTGAATTTTGGAGGAAAGTTTGATTAGATCTTTGAAAAAAAAGCTTTAAGATTTGCAGTCCCTCATAAAAGAGACAGTGGCTGCGATTGTCCTAAAAGTGCTGCATTGGTGGGAGAACTGTTCTAAATCCCGACTGTTTTGTCAGTTCAGCTTCTCACCTCTGCACTGCAGAGGTCCCAGTCGTGAATATCATTAAACCCCAGGGGGACGGGGCCTATTCGCACCGGAGTTTGACAGTTCTGGAACTCTGTGCATGCGCAGTGGTCCCGATCTATCAGACTCCCCATTTGCTGGCCAGTTCAATCGCTGGCCAGCCCGGGACCCCTGCAGTGCTGCCCCTCCAGACCCCCCATGGCCCGATCGCGGCCCCCACAACAATTCCCGGGTCAGCCCTGGACCCCCCCCCTCCTCCCCACACCCAGCAACGGCGATCAGACCACGCCCACCCACCCCAATCACTGTCCTCCCTCCATCCCAGACCGATCCTGTCTGCAGAGTGGCAGCTCTGGGCCCCCCACCCTCTCCAATTGCCCCTAGGCCCCACCTACAATAGGTCCTGCCCCCTTGGCACTGCCTGATGCCCAGTGGGCAGTGCAGGGTGCCCATGCCCAGGGGCACCCCTCCGCTGCCCGACCCCCTGGGGGGGCCCCGATTTCCCCCCTTTCATTCCAGCGGGGTCTCCCGCTAGTTCCCGGAACATGGGGAGCTAGTCTGAACCCCGCCAGAATGAAGTACTCCTGGCGGGGTGGGTCATTCGATCAGGACCTGAAAGTTTCTGATAATGACCTGCTAAACTTATTTTAAAGAGATTCAAATTACTTACCTGCCTTCCCGCCTTTTTCCAGCGTGGTCTGACCGGCGACTGTTCTCCGGCTCTGGGAGATGCGCATGCGTTCCCGGCGCATGCACAAATCCCGGTACAAGGCCGGCAACACGCATCTCCCACCTCGACCCGCCAGAAAAGGTGCAGGTCACGATGGGAGAATTGTGGCCAGTGTTTCCATGAGATTGGTTGACTTGGTGTTCAATAACTTGATGGGTTGCTGAGATATCCATGGGATCTGAATTGGTTGCATCTGCCAATTGTTGTGCAGTACAGTGTGGTGTGTTCGACTGCAGTTTGCTTGATAATTCCCATTTACCTCACAATCCTTGTATAGCAAAGTTTAACTGGTTTGTTCAAAAACTGTGGAATCTTGTGGCTTTATTCTCTTAATGGGATTTCAAACATTGTCCACTCTAAACAAAAAGTTACTGATCTCTGACCCGATCATATCAAAATCTTCAGTGTCTGGTCCAGGATCATAACATTGTATATTGCAAATAATATTAAAGAAGGAGGTTTAAATCTTTATGTCGAAGCATATTGAAGACTCCAGCGAAGGTCCCAACATTAAAATGTTGCGGATGTGGATAAACAAAAACAGTGAAATAGCAGAAACACTCAAAAGCTGCCAGGCAGCGTATGTGGAGTGAGGAACAGGTGAGATCCATCCTACATGTTTAACATAAACTCACATCATGTTGCTAGACCACATACAAAAAACTTTTTCTAAAAGTAAAACCAAAAGCTTGTTGGAATTGTGAAGGTCGAGTTGACACAGCAGCCTAGGGATGCACAGGGTTATCTGAAGTCAGAATTTATTTTCCTACTTTTGCATTCAGCAGATGCTCTGCACTTTCCCAAAGAGAGAATTAAATGGGCGACATTTCTTTGTTGTTGGTGTTTCTGCTATTTTGCCAAAACATAATAAATTATTGTTCTGAGTGGTATGTTTCTCAAAAGATCATTCCTTTATAATTGCAAAGGTAGAGATGCATCATTCAACACTTAGATCATTGGAACATATGAGTAAGATTATTGCACTTTGCAAGTAGCCACCCCCTGCACCGCTCAGCTTGAATTAATACTGCTGATCAGAATTCTGTAGCCTTTTACCAAAATGCAATTTTTTGGATATTAAATAAAACTTCTTTGGACAGTTCAGTAAAATCAGTTCAGTGTTGTTTTTTTAAGTAAATGAATTCTGAAATAAAATACTGACGATGCACAGTGGGTTAGTCAATGGAGAGAGAAAGATATCAGGGAGGTTAATATGTCAAGTGTGGCTCTCCGTCAGTTTCAATCACATGGAGAAGTTTTTTTCTGCAGTTTGCTGGCTTTGTTGGTTTGCAAAGTTACTCAACTTTTATAAGAAGATAGGACTCGGGTTCAGGAGGAGGCCAGTTGATCCTTTGAGCCAGTTCCACCATTCATTAAGATCATGGCTGATTTGATTGTGGTCTGAACTCCACCTTTCAGTCGGCACTGCAGTCACACCACCCCCCCCCCCCCCCCCCCCCCACCCCGCAACCCTTGTCTAATTCAGCCTTGAATAAATTCAATGACTCAGCCCCATTATTTTCTGGGGATGAGAATTCCCTCAGAGAAAAAAAAATCTCCTCCTCTTCATCTGAAAGGGAGATCTTATCTGGTAATTCTTTTATTAGCATTACATTCACATTTCACTGCATCATTTACATTGCTTATTTT
Organism: Mustelus asterias; assembly: GCF_964213995.1. NCBI lineage: Eukaryota > Metazoa > Chordata > Chondrichthyes > Carcharhiniformes > Triakidae > Mustelus > Mustelus asterias. Next base: position 51,413,111 of record NC_135804.1, on the reverse strand, counting down.
AGATGATTGAATCATTCATTTTTTAAATTGAAAATACTTGGGATTATCTGCTGATTCTAGTTGTGGAGATGTAAAGGAAAGGACACAGTCAATAATAATTACAATATGTCATTTGGTTTAATGAATGATTGAAAATCGCCAGGAAGAGCAGCATCTCTGGAAGTTGGCGCCAAATCAGTAAGAACATGACAGACCCTTTTCCCATCAGCATCACTGGTCTGGCGCTCTTACGTTTAGTCAATATTTCCTGTTTGCTTCATGTTGTATGTTTCTTTTGAAGTGCTTTTTTTTCCTCTGTGGCTTTGAGACTGTTTCTGATACATAACGAGGCACTTGTAGTTTACAGTGGAAGTAAACTTTTGACTTGCTTGGAGACTGCATGCGAAATTGCCAACTTCCCTTCCTATTGATGCTTCCAATTTTAAAAAAAGTGCTCAGTCTTTAGATGTCATGTGAAATTAATAAAGATAGCATTTTTGATCATTGTCTCTCTTTCAAACTTGAAACCCAAATCATGATACATGAGAAAACAGTCAGCATGTCAGGTGTCAGCCACTTTGATATATATACAGTGCATTATACCAGTGTCTCCATTGCGATGCTTCTCATTCCCCAGGGCATCAAGGGCTTTGTAGTGAAATGCCAACTCTGGCTTTGAGTGGCTACTGCACAACTGAAGCCATTGGGAAGATGATCAAAACATGAGAGCTGCTTCACTTAGGGGATACCTTTCTAATGCTTCTGTATTTAAAATTTCTGATATGTCTATTCGATAAGCTTTTGTTGCCTGCAAATTGTAAGCTTTATTTGAATGGGTCGCTGTGGTTTTTTGATGCCACTGCTGGAACAAGAGACACAAACTGAAACTTAGCTCCCGCTTATGATTAACATTCTTTAGAATCTCTCTGTTGGCTTGGAAAGACAAGGAAGGATAGTTTGGCCTGCTGATTTTTTTTTTTAAGGACCATTCATTGCACTGTGAAATGGAATCAATATCATGTAAATTTCATAGTGGAATATTGTGTTTTTATCTCATACTTCGGTGAATCGTATGTAATATAAAATTAATGTTAATGAATGGATTGAGAAGAGAGAATGAGTGCTCTCACTAAATGTATGCATAAATTAGGAATTGTTGTAGGAAAACTAATATTACAAGAACGAGCGACACATTGTACACACTTTGTTTTCTATATGTGTTGCATCACTATTAGTTTTGAATTTTTTGTCCAAGACAGTTATTCTCAATGCTTAATGACATACAGATGCTGATGTACATTATAAGCCCCTACGTTAACAATAATCTTTCTACATTGAAGCTAAAGAAGCAACAAAAGGACAGAGAAACATTTAACAGCACCTTTGAACGCCACATTTTGAATGAAGTCCCTGACTGTTATCAACCAATCCTGATTTTGTTATTCCAGTTCTTGACTACCATTATCTTGAGCTCTTTTTCTCCACTCTTTCGTTCCTCGCTATTGTTGACTCCTGTTGAAGTTCAGGGTTGACAGGCCTCCACAGCTTGCCAATGAATGTGGGCTGACTATTTGCCTGAAGCAACTTTGCAACTCTGAACTCAAGAAGTGAAGTGAGAGTGCCTGCCCTTGACATCAAGGCAACATTGGACCGAGTGTGACGTCAAGGAGCCCTTTCAAAACTGGAATCAATGGAATTTGGTGGGGGCGGGGGGGAAGGGGAATCTCTCCACTGGTTAGAGTCATACCTGGCACATAGGAAGATAGTTGTGGTTGTTGGAAGTCAATAATCTCAGTTCCAGGAAATTACTGCTGGAGTTCCTCAGGGTAGTGTCCTAGGCTGAACCTTCTTCAGCTGCTTCATCAATGACCTTCCCTCCATTGTAAGGGGTGGGGGTGTTTGGTGATGAATGTTCAGCAGCATCCACAGCTCCTCAGATACTGAAGCAGTTCATGTTTAAATGCAGCAAGACCTGGGCAATATCCAGGTCTGGGCTAATAACTGGCAAGGAACATTCGCACAAGTGCAAGGCAATGACCATACCAACATTAGAGAATCCAACCGCTTCCTCCTTGACATTCAATGGCATTACCATTTCTGAATCCCCACTATCAACAGCAGTGTGTACTATCTACAGCATGCACTGCAGCAAGGCTTCTTCAATAGCACAATCCAACCCCACAACCACCAAGAAAGACAAGGATAGCAGATGTTTGGCAATGCTACCACCTACAAGTTCCCTTCCAAGCCACTCATCATCCTGACTTGGAACAACATTGCCATTCCTTCACTATCGCTGTGTCAAAATCCTGGAACTCCCTCCCCAACAGCACTGTGGATGTACTTAACATGACAGACTGCTGGATATTAATCGGGGAGTAGGACCACTGATTGGTTTGCCTTTATTGTTTTTGAAACCATTCCTGGATCAAGAGAACAAATGCTGATTGTTCCTTCCTTACTGTTACTGTAACTGCGATAAGATGACTCAGCAGTGACCAGGAATCAAAGCTGGGTCCGTCCAGCTCTGAATGCCTGAGTACCGCACCTAAACTAGGCAATAGGGAAGCTAACCTGAGCATTGCCAAGTAGCTGTCGGAGTATTAATGTCAGAAGCTGATTTGCTGGAGATTGTAAATAAGCCCACTGCAGACATTCCAATGTTTCTACAAATAGTTTTTTTAAAAATGCTGCTCAATTTTCTCAAAGCCACAGAGCAATCCCTGGAGTATTTCATTCAGTGCATTGTGTTCAGTGAGACATCTGGGAACAAAACACTGTGACTCATGCTGCAGAGTGACAGTAGCTTCTATACTTCCAATTCTCCAGACCTCTCTGGGTACAATCATGGTGCCAGAGGACTGCTAAGATTGCATTGTTGTTTAAAATGGAAGGAAGGGATAGCCTGAATAATTACAGGCAAGTGAACCAAACCTCTGGTGGGCAAATTATTAGAGAAGTATTAATTGTGCTTTGATTGATCAAGGACAGATCTGTCAAGAGAGGATCACGTCTGACTAACATGGTTGCATTTTCAAGCATGTAACAAAGAGGGTCAATAATGGTAATGTGTTAGATATAGTCGACATAGATTTTAGCAAGGTCTTTACAAGGCTCCAAATTGGCAAACTGGTCAGGAAATTAAAAGCACATGGAGTCCAAAGGAAAACGGCAAGTTGGATCAAAAATTGGCTCAGTGGCAGGAATTAAAGTGTCATGGTCAATGGGTGCTCTAATGACTGGGTCTCAAAGGGCTCCGTCATAGTTCCCTTGCTTTTTGTGGTATGCATCTATGATGTACCCTTAAATGTAGGGGTCATCATTAAGAAGATTACAGATTCTTGATTTAGTGTGGTAAGAAGATTTCCGATGCTGCTGAAATTGGTTGTGTGGTCGATAGTGAGGAAGAAAGCTGTCAATTGTCGGAAGATAACAATGGACTGGTCATGTAGGCAAGAAAACAGCAAATGGAATTCAATCGAGAGAAGTGAGAAGTAATGCATTTGGGTAGGGAAACAAGGCAAGGGGATACACAAATGGTAGGATATTGAGAAGAGGGTCCATGAAGTGCATGTCCATAGATCTCTTAAGGTATCATAGAATCATAGAAATAGAAACCCTACAGTGCAGAAGGAGGCCATTCGGCCCATCGAGTCTGCACCGACCACAATCCCACCCAGGCCCTACCCCCACATATTTTACCCGCTAATCCCTCTAACCTACGCATCCCAGGACTCTAAGGGGCAATTTTTTTTTTTTTTTTAACCTGGCCAATCAACCTAACCCGCACATCTTTGGACTGTGGGAGGAAACCGGAGCACCCGGAGGAAACCCACGCAGACACGAAGAGAATGTGCAAACTCCACACAGACAGTGACCCGAGCCGGGAATCGAACCCGGGACCCTGGAGCTGTGAAGCAGCAGTGCTAACCACTGTGCTACCGTGCCGCCCACGTAGGTAGCATCACAGTGGCACAGTGGTTAGCGCTGCTGCCTCACAGCACCAGGAACCTGGGTTCATTTCCAGCCTTGGGTCACTGTCTGTGTGGAGTTTGCACTTTCTCCCTGTGTCTGTCTGGGTTTTCTCCAGGTGCTGCAGTTTCCTCCCACACTCCAGAGATGTGCGGGTTAGGTTGATTGGCCATGCTAAATTGCGCCTAAGTGTCAGGGGGATTGGCCGGGTAAATACTTGGAGTTCCGGGGGTATGGTCTGGATGAGGTTGTTGTCGGTGTAGGATTCATGGGCCGACTGGCCTCCTTCTGCACTGTAGGGATGCTATCACGAAGTTGACAAGGTAGTTAAGGAAACACATGGGATATATTCCTTTATTAGCCAAGGTATAAAGTACAAAACGTTGGAGGTGATGCTAGGACTGTGTAAGATAATAGTTAAGGCCACAACTTGAGCAATGTATACAGTTTGGTCCCCATGTTAAAGGAAGAATGTGATTTTACGAGAGAGGGTGTAGAGGAGGTTTATGAGGATGTTGCCAGGAATGGGAAATTTTTGCTATGAGGAAATATTGGAAAGACTAGGATTGCTTTATTTGGAACAGAGGAGAGTGAGGAGATGTATAAAATTATGATGGCCCTAGATAGAGTGGATAGGGAAACCTATTTACTTTAGAGACTAATTATCCAAGGACACCAATTTAAAGTAGTGCTGGGAGGATTAGACGAGAGTTAAGAATATTTTTCCGCACAGAGCGTGACGGAAGTCTGGGACTTGCTACCAGATAGAGGTAGAATCTCTCACTACATATAAAAAGCAGTTTGTTATACACTAGGTGTGCCATAATTAAGGACTCCACACACCCAGAACATTCTCTCTTCCACCTTCTTCCTTCGGGGAAAAAGGTACAAAAGTCTGAGGTCACGTACCAACCGAATCGAGAACAACTTCTTCCCTGCTGCTGTCAGATTATTGAATGGTCCTACCTCGCATTAAGTTGATCTTTTGCTACACCCTAGCTATGACTGTAACATTACATTCTGCACTCTCTCATTTCCTTCTCTATGAATAGTATGCTTTGTATATAGCGCGCAAGAAACAATACTTTTCACTGTATCCCAATATATGTGACAATAATAAATCAAATCAAATCAAAACCTGCAAGACAATGGACCGAGAGCTGAAAAGTGGGATTTATAAACTGGACAGTAAGTACCTTTTCAGCTGGCCTAGACACAATTGACCAAATAGCCTCCTCCAGTGCTATAAATCTCTCTGATTTCCCTGATTGGGAGAGGAGGTGGGACACTCTGGGGTTCTGTATTTACATTTCCTGGTGACATGGTAATTATAGAAAATGTGTAAATCTTATTGCAGACACTAAATGAGATGAAAGAGGAGAGGGGAGGAACTACCCACCACCACCTTTTTGTTTTACTGTGATAGTATAATTAAAGAGTGCTGAAAGTTTGATCGTTCCATTGTCTGCCATGTTACTGATTTTTTTAAAAGTAATGTGGATAGAACAGGACATTGTCCTGCTGGTTGTTGAGTATCTCTTTCTGCACTCAATGCATTTGTTTTCATTTCCCCACTGCAACCGTAGTATGCCCCTGTACTGGGGGATAAAAACTAATTCTGTACTCAATTGGTTTAGATAATCTCATCCTGTTGTTCTCCAGGGTAAACCGTTTGCTCGACCTATTGATTTAAAAATTGCCAAAGTTAATCATTTTGTGCAAAACAGATTTATGATAGAGATCAAATCAAATAGATAATTTCCTGTGATGCTACTAAATTGCTTAGCTACGTGTATCTGCGAACGTGCATTCACAGTTTATTAACTGAGTGGTTTGTATACAGGAACAAAACTTGATGGTAATCAAATCACAGTCACATCATAGAGGGATAATTCACCCTTGATTCAACGTTTCAGGCTATTCAAAGCAAATGTTCTAAAGTTTACTTCATGCAATGTCAGCAGATGATGGAGACGTGTTCGGTTCTTTGACACTGCACTTTCTCCTCAGATGTCCACTGCCATTCCCTTGTGCTCACTTCTCGAAAATAAGTTGGGTACATTGAAAAGCAATAGATTTGGTATTTGGAAAGAAAACTTGATGGACCTCTTTGCAGTTTGCTAGTTATACAAAGAACAGTACAGTACAGGAACAGGTCCTTCAGCCCTCCAAGCCTGCACCGATCATGATACAACACAGACACCTAATTGAACCTAGTTTTGCAGAAACTCCAGGATTGCTGTGTGTAAATGAAGAAGCTTGTATTAAAATACAAGCTCTTGTAAAGATGATTTTGTTTGAATTTTAGTATTTTAGCTGTATAAATGTGTGATGTTATTGGCAATACACCCATCTTGATGGGAATTCTTGTACAGGGGTAGAAATAGGAACACCTGTATTCGTGGTATTGCGATCATGACGAAGAAGTTCAGAATATCGTGTGTTTAGGATTGATTTTATATTTTTTCTTGGAATGCTGGCAAAGCCACCTTTATTACCTATTTGCACTGTGATGGCAGTGATTGTTTGCCTTCGAGGACTACTGCAGGCCTGGAGATGATATTGGGTAAGAAATTCCAGATGTAATGATGCTGAAGAAATGGCAAATATCCTAATCGGAACAGTGTGTGACTTGGGCAAGAAATTAGAGATGATAGTGTTCCTGTCACTTGGTGCTTTTGTCCTCTGTGCTGTATGCCACTGGGTGGGCAGTTCTGTCAAAGAAAGCTTGATAGGTTGCTGCAGTACATATCTGCCACCAGTACACTCTACTTGCATGAATTAAATATTGAGTCCAGTGGCGGGGATCCTCATGAAAGGATAGATAGTGTTGAATTTCTTGAGTGCATTCATGCAGATCAGTGATCACTTTCCTGATTTCAGTTTTGTTGTTGGTGGAGAGACATTGAGGTGACAGAAGATAAGCCATTCACTGCAGATTATACAGTCTCTGCAATAGTGCTGATTTGATCAATTCAAATATGTTGCAGATCAAGAGAAGATAAATTTCCTAATTTCCTGGAAAGTTCATTTTTGACAAAGATCCTCTCTCTGGTGGATTTGATTTTTTTTTTGGTATCACTTGTCGCATGGTGCATTTATTATGTCACTACACTTTGAGCTGTATCTAAGAATTAATAGTATTGTAGAGCACAAGAATAGCAACATGTTATATTCATTTAGCATAGTAAAATGTCTGAAGGCACTTCACAGGAGTGAATCAGACACAGTTTGATATTGTCACATAAGGAAATATTATCCAGAGCTTGTGACCCTGGCAGCTGAAAGTCTGGATATCAGCGGGGAGCAATTAAAATTCAGGATGCTCAAAGTCAGAACTGGAGGAGCACTGATATCTCAGAGTCACTGTAGGCCAGTAAGCACAGGGGTGATGGGTGAATGGAACTTAGTGCGAGTTAGGAGACAGACAGCAGCAATTTGGATGTTTACAGATGGCAGAATGTGTGGGGAGAGCCAAGAGTAGTCAAGTCCAAAAGTAACTAAAGTATGGATGTGGTTTTCAGTGCTAGGTGAACTGAGGTAAAGCAGAACCAGACAATGCTACCAAATTGGAAAGAGGATTCTTAATACGGTTGGAAGCTCACTTCAGCATCAGATGCAACTTTGAGGTTGCAAACAGTCTGGTTCAACCTCAAACAATTGCCAGAGAGTGCAATGGAGTCAGTGGCTTGGGAGTTTGTCGTGGGAACTGAATACAATAACTTCAGTCTTTCCAGTCAGAGGAAATTTCTGCTCATTTAGGACTGGATATCAGAAGGAGGCAAAGCTTAATGCAGAAGTCAATGAAATAGTGTCATAATTTGGGGATTTATTGGCCACTTGTTCATGATAAAAGCTGGGACACGTGCTAAGTTTGAGATTTGGTTTTCAGCAGACGTTTTCTAAAAGGGTTTAACTGCCTAAGAAGGCCTTCTGCTGAGTTGTGGTTTGGTGGGCAGATGAATAATAAGTACAATGTCAGGTGATGAATGAGATCCCAGTAACAATCAGAACACTGGCACCAGAAGCTGCAAAGAGAATGAACCACTGTCGGAGAGGTTTGGGCAGGATATAGAACGATCGTGCTTTTAAGTTGAATTAGATGGGTGACTGAAGCGGGTTAGCATACATATGTTCTTTTATTTTGTTTGGAATAGTATGAAACCTGAAATTATCCTGATTATGCGAAATGTGTCTCCTCATAACTGATACACTTCTGATGCTGTGTTCTACATGCATTTGCATGTCAATTACATTTAATGCCATTTAATAAAGTGGGAGTGACACAGGTTTAATCCTGATTTCAGCTACACTGAGTAGGTCACCTGTCTGATGAACATCACCTCCTGCGAGACCACATTGCGTGACGAAGGGAGATTAAATTTGCTTAAGACAGTCAAAGCTAGACTGTAACTTGCAGTTGTTAGAGTTTTTCTCAGTAGATCTTTTGTCTTGTAAAAGTCAAAAATTTCCATAAGCAGTCCACTATGAACAGAAACTTGCGTTTTTAGTCTGTGCTGTATTGTGTTGCCATGGCAATGACAAATTGCTTACTGTGAATTCATAGGGTGCCTGTTATACCTCTTGCCAATTCAGGCATTGGAAAATATCACACCGTTAAATGACTTTGTATGTGCTAAACTATGGATCAGTTTCATTGACATTTAAATTGACTCAGAAAAGCAAATGCACAAAAAAGTTACGAATGGCATAAAAATCAATTTGCACGTCAGTACAGTTGCTGGTAAACTAGTATTAAATGTAACATCGTCCCGGGGGAGATAATGATGGTAATATCAGTGGATTAGTAATGCAGAGACCCAGGCTAATGGTCTGGAGACATGGGTTCCAATCCCAACTTGGCAGCTGGTGGACTTTAAACTCTACTGAAAGAAAATCTGGAATAAAAGCTTGCCTCAGTAATGGCGAGCGTGACATAATCGATTGTTGTAAAAACCCAACTGATTCACTAATGTCCTTTTAGGGAAGGAAATCTGCCATCCTTACCTGGTCTGACCTACTTGTGACTCCAGACCCACAGCAATGTGGCTGCCTCTTAACTGCCGTCTGAAATGGCCTAGCGAGCCACTGAGTTCAATGGGCATTTAGGGATGGCCACCAAACTGGCAGTAACACCCAGATCCCGTGAAAGAATTAAAAAAAGAGGCAGATCTGTCTTTTCAAAGAGTTCTATAGATGAACTAATAGGGACATCTTTTGCTATTCCTGGAGTCTCCTTGTACATGCTTTATCTCTTCAATGGAAATCAACATGTCACATCTAAATTTGATGTTGAACAATTTTTCCCTAATTAGAGTTGGGCTTGCCATGTTGTGTTTACATTGCATTGTTGCACTCTTTTGAAGTTCTCTTTCCTGTTTTCCTGTCGTATCGAGCTTCAATCAGGCTCTGTCAATTCTGTCAGCCAGCGGGGTAAGTTTTATTACTTTCTAAATCTTTGAAATGCTGCTTTTTGTTTTAACTGCAGAAATTGCAGTGCTGCAAAACCCATTTGAGGGGCGTGATGCCAAAAATTCCCTGCATTATCCAGACATGTCCACACTTAAAACTCAGCTGGAATCTGGAGCAGAAGATATACTCGTGTAATCATCCATTTCCTCATGTTGGAATGATGTGTTTTTTGTTTTGTATTTGGTTTCCAATCCAGCACAGAACTTAGCCAACTCAGTTTGGCCATATTCTTGGAGGGAAGTTTTATCACATGACCTCAATCCCAATCGCCACACCCTCATGCCCCTTGATTTATCCTCGCAGCACCTTCCAAAGCCACTTCATGATCTACCAAAATAAAAATAGAAAGTGCTGGAAAAAACCAGCACATCTGTCAGCATCTGTGGAGAGGGAAACGGGAGTTAATGTTTCATATTCCAATATGACTTCTTTGGAATTCATAATCACCTCTTTGGCTACTGCGTGACTGTTTGTCAAGCAGTCTTTACATCTGTCTCTAATATTTTTCGAATAAATGAAAATGTTCAAAGAAATAAAATCGAAAACTGAGCCAATGATAACTCCTTTTAAGTTTTTTATTAGTGTCACAAGTAGCCTTACATTAACACTTCAATGAAGTTACTGTGAAAATCCCCTAGTCGCCACACTCCAGCGCCTGTTCGGGTACACTGAGGGCGAATTTAGCATGGCCAATGCACCTAACCAGCAGGTCTTTCAGACGGTGGGAGGAAACCGGAGCACTCGGAGGAAACCCACACAGATACAGGGAGAATGTGCAGACTCCGCACAGACAGTGATACAAGCCAGGAATCGAACCCAGGTCCCCGGTGCCATGAGGCACCAGTGCTAGCCACCATGCCGCTCTTCTGGCTTTCACCGGTATTTAGTCTTAAATTCCTGGAGACTGTCGGACTATCCTGAATCCTGGAGGGTTGGCAACCTCAGTTCGAAATGTAGGTGGTTGGAGCTTTTGGTAACTGGAGCTCAAATTTCCTACCCCACATCATCATTTCATTCTTCATTATTTGTTTGGAGTGTGTTGAGTGGAGGGAGGGGCTGGGGGATGTGACCTGTAGTTTAGAAAGTTAATGTGGTATCTATCCAGGAAAGACTTGTCTTGTAATTCAACTTGTATGATAACTGGCATCGTGAATCGGGAGGTTACGATGCTTTTTAGAAGTTGCATGACAGATTGAGATCAAGTTTTTGATCTGAGTAATTTCAGCTACGCAGATGAACCATTTGGGATGCTCCCACATGCCTGCAATGCCTAGTACTTGGGGTAAAGCTGAATGTGCTGTTTGAGATTCAGTTTACCTCCACAATCTCCCTGGCCACAGAATGATTTGTGTCCACCTCTGACCTCGACCGTGGAGCCTTGCCTGAGATGATGACTCCCTTTGCTTCGCAAGCTCTTTACTTGCTGGTGCCCTGATTGTCCTTCTGTCTGCCTGTCTGTCAAAGCTCTGTTTTGCAAGCTTGCTGCAGTTCAAATTTCCTTAGATGCTGTTGCACCTGATAGGCTACAAACTTTAATCGATTGAATCAACTTGCTGTGTCAGGGCAGGTTCCAACAATGCACTCCCAGCTCTGTTGTTGCACAGGAGGCTTCAACAACTGTGGATTTGCATCATTCAGTCAAAGAAAAGGAGGTAGAAGAAGTGGGTACTGGGCAGGCAGAGCATCAGATGAAGAGGCTGGAGGAGTTAGGTATAGTGCCAAGAGTTGGATGTGGGAGGCTAGCAGGTCATGGAGAACTGAGCTCACGGAGACAGAGACCTGCAAATCGGGTATCGTCCAATCCTTCGCCCAGGAATGTGCACATAGTGGGAGGCCTTCCCAAAATTCCAAGAATGCCCCTGTGGGATGTAACTTTGCTGTTTCATTTGCAATTTGATGGAAAGAATCAGTTGAAGTTTTAACAGCCCATCACCCTTAATGATTCTCTTTATAACGTATACTGTTAGTTAGTGGAAACAGATTTGCCAACTATGAGTAGTTCCAAGACATTGTTCTTGGAAAAAAGACCAGTGCATATTGTGTAAAGAGACCTTTTGCTGAAGTCTGTTTGTAATTAAGAACAGCAACATAAAAGCATTCACTGTAAACTCATCGTGCGCTAAGGAATTTAGAACTATTAAGCTGAATCTTGAGTTGTGGATTATTAGAAATGGCTCTTCATTTATCTGTGCTTGTGGATTTGAAGCCTGGTATTCCCCATGTGGGCCTATCAAATATCCCAGCCCATTATGATGCTGTGGGATAATGCAATACCAGCTCCATCCATTTAACAGTGGAAACTGTGTTTGGGTTGTACTTTCTGGGCACCTGATGTTGAGCAGACAGGGCACATTCCCATTTGACAGGAAATATGAAGACTGTTGGAATTAATTATACTCCAAATCCACATGTAGCAAATGGGAACATCCCTGTTCCCTCCCCCGTACCTCAATCCTCATTGGCTATCTACTGTTCGCTGAAACGTGATCAGTGGATATTAGTGGTTGTTGACTGTTTCATCAGAGCTGCTGTGAAGAGAGGCAATCAGACCTGAAACCTTGGGTGAAAATTAGAGGAGGGAGGGATAGCCCATCATCTGCTCCCAGATGTGGTTCCTCCCCACCCCCCAACCTGATTCCCTGAAGCCCAGATGGAATTAAGTGGGAATCCTGCCATCAGGATTTCTGGCTCTCCTGGGCTATAATTGCTGTAATTCTGTGTCTGTGATGGGAAGGAGGGAAGCTCTTTAAGAATTGCTGATTTAGACACATTGCAGACCATGTTTCCTAAGCTGCCACTGGCTGCGGGGTTTAGGGCTGACTAAGGCCTGAACTTTCAAACACAAGAGTTGGCAAAATGAGAAAGGCCAGCCTATGTTTTCTGGGACTTTGTCACAAGCTGTAAAAAGAAACTAAAAGACAGCCCTGCAGCTGTCATCCTTCACAGCTCCTCATCTCCACCACACACTCTGTGAGCCCTATTTTACCATTTTGATTCTAAGTGCTGGGCGGGCTTGAAGCTGGGAGTGTTTCAGATCCGACTTTTCAACCCGTTCTCAGGCGTCCCCATACCCACTGTGCCTGAAAAAATATCAGCAATTCCAATCGCGCTGTAGAAGCTTGTGGGTGGGGCTTAATGCGCCCGAAATCCTGCAGCTCCGATCGGTGTTTCCAACTGCACATGTGTAGAAAAAAAAGATAGAATGCCGCTCCCCTGCCACATCGCTCCCGGGCTGGATAATGCCTCCCCCTGGCCCCCACAGACATTGCCCCACCCCCACAACATTACTGACCCCCTTATCCCCCCACTCCCTCTGCCAGCCAGACTGATCGCGAGCCCCTCTCCCCCTCTCCCCCCCCCCCCCCCCACTGATCTCAATCAGAGCGGCAGCGAACCCCCCTTCCCCCCTCACTGATCACAGACGGAGTGGCAGGGGATCCCCCCTCTTTCCCCCTCACTGATCTCAAGCCGAGAGCCCCCCCCCCCCCGGCCCATTTCGGGTGTGGTCCTGATCACAGCCCGGAAAGGTAAAGGGGGAACTGGTGCGGAGGCTCGCGCTACTCACCTCACGCCCGACTTTAACAAGTTTTCACGCCCGAAAACGAGCGCAACTTGATGGTAAAATTGGGCCCTGTATGTCCCTTCCATGCCAATTGATGCCATGTCACATCTCCACCACAGAAGGCTGCAAACAAACTTGACAGGGGCAGCCTCCCTGAATGGCGAGTCCCTCGCCTGCTGCTGGTTGAATACCTGTGGCAGCATGGCCTCGATTTGTCTCAGGGGGGGAAGACCCACCTGCAAGCCTCGCCACTGCCATGGGCAGCACGGTAGCACAGTGGTTAGCACTGCTGCTTCACAGCTCCAGGGACCTAGGTTCGATTCCCGGCTTGGATCACTGTCTGTGTGGAGTTTGCACATTCTCCTCATGTCTGCGTGGGTTTCCTCCGGGTGCTCCGGTTTCCTCCCACAGTCCAAAGATGTGCAGGCTAGGTTGATTGGCCGTGCTAAAATTGCCCCTTAGTGTCCTGAGATGCGTAAATTAGAGGGATTAGTGGGTAAATATGTAGGGATATGGGGTTAGGGCCTGGGTGGAATTGTGGTCGGTGCAGACTCGATGGGCCAAATGGCCTCTTTCTGCACTGTAGGGTTTCTTTGATGATTCTATGACTGCCGACAATGCACAAAATCTTGCTACACTGTGTGCCACTCATGGTGCTGCAACACAAATCTTGTTTCTGATTCTTCTGTGGATTATGTAATTTTGGCACATGTGCTTTTTAAGGAAGAACGGTTAATTTCCATTTAATCCAACTTTATGGATTTTGCCAAGTTGCTATGGCTACGGTAAGCCCAAGTCCAACACACTGATTTGCTTCAACAACTCAACTACAATAGAGAGTGCGGATTCTATGTTGCTTATATTGAAGAAAGACTTGAAACTAAGTTAGAAGACCACCAGTCAATTTGTCACGGTGACATTTTCGCTATTACTTCTTCACGTAGAATGTCATTTTTTTTGCGTCTGTCTTTTTTCACTAAAGACGATGAAGATTAGAACTGCTATTCTCTAAATTTCTCCAGTATTCGGTGTTAACAAGGTCACAAAAACTTTGGAAGAAAGTCTAAACCTTTTGAACCACAGAAATGAAGACAGGTTTTACTAGATGGCTTTTTCATTTTATCTGTCGCACCAAAATAATTTGTAAAATCAGCCTGCTCTAATTGAACTAAATTGCACTTTGGCACATGCAAAACCATGTCTCAATTAGGAATGATAACAGGGAGGTACATGTTTTTATCTAAATTACTTTAAAAAGCTTTAGTTTAATTCTCTCCAATTATCATTTGTTGTTGGGTATGAACCTTGTGGAAGATAATGTGATCATGATCAACACGTAATATTAAAATCATCCCACCTATTTTCAGAGATTGTGAGTTTTCTTTATGGAGAACCATGGTGTTTGTCCCAAACCCTTTCATTTGATGTTGGGCAGATTGGAGCTTCATTGTAAATAGATGCCAATGTTTGAAGCACAAATGCATTGAATTGTCAACGGTTTATTTTTACGTCAATGTAATTGTTTTCCACATATCATCAAGAGGGTAATCTTTGCCCGAAGCAAACTTGGACTGCTGGATGTAATTAATGACTGGCCACCAAATAAAAGATGCAACTTGAGAGGTGCCGCCGCTCTGTAGTTTTAGTAACACAACTGTTTGCTTCATGTTAACCTGACCCCCATGACCTGTACTGTGCAGTAAGTTTCCAAATATTAGATGAGCCCCTGTTATGCGATGTTGAAACAATTATCACCAAGACTGTAGCTGGACTGTGTATTGTGATGTGATGTGTAGAGGAAGTCTGTGGTATGCATTACAGGAAGCTTATAACAAAAAGGCAATGAAGATTATCCGTCCCACTTGCTTGTATTCTTGAGAGGAAGGAAGTATACGATGATAGAAATAGCATGTTTGCCCCTGTGAATTTAGGAGGCAGATGTTTTTTCAGGGCCTAACTGCAGAGCTGAATTAGCTAATTAGGGAGAATGTCCTCCTAAAATAAACACCCACCTATTGCCAACATTTCTCACATCATCTTCAATTGCCAACTGGCTTCAAGTGAAGCTATGCATGAAGATGTTGAAAAGTCCGTTTTTTTTAATTCCTTCAGCATGGGTTGGTATTGTGTTGCAGGCATGCTAAAGCAAAGCAATTAAAAGGTGCTTAATCAATAGTTATGTGACTGGCAGCTAGCCTAGACTGCCCACAATGATCGCTGCAACTTTTATACTTGATAACAAAGATGCAAGGTTAACTGCATATTTTCTGACTGAAATATGAACAATTACTGACAGAAATTCAATGTTTCTGTCATATTATAATATCAAAGCAAATACTTCTTTATTCACTGGCACATTTGCGAGAACATGCTTTGCAACAAAGGAAAATGCTCTTAAAAATGCACTTTTGTACAGAAATTACATAGATGTATTGGAATGATGGAAATACAAAAACTGAAGATGCCAGCCAGCAATCTACAAGAAAAGGGGGCGAAACATCTTGGATGTTAGCATTGATGTCATGTACCAAATATCAAGTATTTCCAATAATTTCTGTTCCTGAAACTTTTCTATCATCGTATACTTCCTTCCTCTCAAGAATACAAGCAAGTGGGTAATCTTCATTGTCTTTTAGTTATAAGCTTGAAAAAATACACATGTTATCAAAGCTTTTCATCTTGCACTCATCAGGACAATTTACAAGAATACTAAATATAAAGGGAGCAACATATACTGCATAAGAAGAGGGTGCTGATTTGATTGGTAAAGGTGTTGCCATGAAGAGGGAATTTCTGTCTTAGTACTAGCAAGACCCCATCACCTTGATTAAATTCTGCAATAATGCTAATGGTATCAATAAGTGGAGTGCTAATTTGGTTTGAACAGTAAATGGCAATGCAAGAAACAATGAAGAATGTGGTTGACCAGCTTTACTAATTATTCTCTTACAGTGAAAGAATGAACTTGCATTTATATAGCGTCTTTCATGACCATAGCTTATGTCACAGGTGATAAAATACCTTTTGAGGTGGAGAGTTTTCCCCCCTGAAATATGCTTCATTCATAAAATTTCTAGAAGTATTTTACATGACCTTTCAACGTTGACATTGCATTAAGTGCAAAACAACTTGGTTTCTACCAATAGTGATGTTACTTACTACATTTAAGATTGCAGTCTTTCTTTGTAATATTCATTACATGTCAAACTTATAGCTTGAGAGTTTTTTTACACATTTCAGCCCTGAAATATACTATGGTTAAAGAGGCTTAGACAATGGTCTTTCCCCGTTACACCTTTGTGGCAGCTGCCACACACTTTTTTGTGCATCCCTCACGTATTCCTGGACCTTGATGTGCCAATCTGCAGCTAATGGCAACAGCCTGGGGATCTGGTAAAAATGGGTCTATTCTTGGTAACTGATGAGAGGTAGTCTTGGTAGTTTTGTAATTGTATGCCGCCAATTGTACAAATCCTCCCAGTGTTGCAAGCACAGGCTAGTTGCAGCATGAAAGCACCAAAAGACGGTCCTGTTAACATGTGCTCAACACAAACTCAAAACACCTCACGTTTCCACTAAGCATTTCACCCTTTGCCTCTATGACAACAAAAAAGTCCTGTTCCGAGAAAAATGAGTGTAACAGAACTGCCGGAGGGGTGGGGATCTGCTCTTGGCTAATGGTTGGGTTTGAGTTTCTACCTGCCTTTTCCTGCCACCACTCGTCCAGCTTCCACGCTTCCAGCTCGGCCGGATTATCCATGCTTCCCTCCTCCTGTTGGTCAGCTTTAATCAGTCACATTCTCTGGGTCTCAAACATATCTTCTTTCTCTGCTTCCTGACATTGTGCTTCCATTTGACTACTTACTATTATTATGTATGTTATGTAACTATCTTCCTTTCTCGCTCCGTTTACTTTATAGATCATTATTTTGCTTTTCTTGTGTAGCCAGTTATTTTCCCTTTTTTTTTGTCCTCCCTCCAACACCACCACCATCTTCCCCCCTCCCTCCCCCGCCGATCCCTTTACCTTTGCGCTTTCTCGTTGTTAAGAATTTGGGAAGTTAACAAGGTTAACAGTTGATCTTAAGATGAATACAAAATAATAGACAAGTAACAAGATTAGCAGGCATCTAGAGAAATTGAGCTGTGAATTGCCATATCAGAAATATTGGCAGGATTCTTCTGCCTCTTAGCCGTGTGTTTCTTGGAAACAGGAGACGACGTGTCATTCGCTGCTGGTGGGATTCTCCAGCCCCTCCGTTGTCAATGGGATTTCCCATTGAAGCCACCCCACGCTACTGGAAACCCGTGGGTGGGGATGCGCTGCTGGTGGGACCAAAAAATCCCACCAGCATGCACGGCTGGCGAATCTTGCCCATTGTTTACCAGAGATCAGTGGGTCTATACAAATGATAACTTCTAAAGGCAAGTAATTTGAGAGATATTGACTGCTAACCCATAGGGTGGAATATCAAACAGACTGAACAGAACTGCTAGTTAACTTTCATTAGGGAAGGAGGCTAGTTTTCCATTCAACAGTAAGAGAGGCCAATTCCATCTCTGATCAGAGCCACTGTTCCATCTACCATTTAGAGCCATGCAAATTGTAGATAGTCTCCTCTAAAAGATACAATTTTGTGCCTTCACTGAACCAGAAAAAGACCAGACTTGGTCATCTAAGCTGTATTGCGTGGTAACTATTAGCTGGATTTGACTTATAGGGTTACTAAACTGGATGTTGTTTGGGAAAAGGGGTGTCTTAGTGAGTTCAGGGAACCTGGGTATATTTTGAGAACAATTTTAGATAATTTCAAGTAAACAACTTCAGGTAATTTCAGATAAAACGCTGTGATAAGTTATTGATATACTTAAGTGTCATAGTTATATTAGTCTCTCGTGTGTTTTTCTTTTACTTTAATAAGTACTCTTTATTAATTGTTTATACAACGACTGGATTGGTTCCTCACTGGATTGTACATCGTTCCTCACGCTATTCCAAACAAATATACGCCACTGAGAACCAGTGTTTCAAATTATCCTGCGGGGTTTTGAGACACACTTGTGGGTAACATAAGCAGGGTTCTTAATACTTTTATATAAGCTGCTTATTAGTAACAGAGACATGGACCTGAAATGTGAACCTCACCTTTCTCTTTCCTCCACAGCTGCTGCCTCACTTGCTGGGTAATTCCAGCATTTTCCACTTTTATCTTAGTTACATACATACATGATCTGGTTCAGATCCATCAAACATATTTAACAAGTTATTCAGAGAATTGAACATAGATTTAAATCCCTCTGATTTTTTTTCAAACAGGCCCGATGAAAAATAAGCAAGAAACTCCCTCCCGTAAAGATGTATGAGGCACGAATTCCCTGAAGAGCTGATTGCCTTTGAAAATAACAGACTTAAATCAACATGGCAGGCGTAGCAACCAATCATGATGCACCCATCATAAAGCCATTTTTCAACCTGTTGAGTTGTCACCTTATTAGTTTAGTACTTCTGATTTGAATTGGCACTATGCAGTGGATCCAATTTTCTGTAGTGACAAAAACTGAGATCATCCTGATTAACCCGGAGTTTTCAGCCCCCTAGAAATGGAAGGCAAGATCCATCATATTATCCGTAATGTCTGTTGCCTGTTGTATTCCAATCTTTGTTGGTTGGTAGTTGCTTCACGTGGGTTATATTGCATTGACAACTTGAGTGGGCCTAGCTTTGAGTTTGATCGTCTCTTTGTACTATGTACAGACAATGTTGTAATCACCGAGTGCAGAAAAAAATGCTTTATCACAGATCACTGTTGTCTTATTCAGAGGCAGGTATAGAATATCATGAACTTATTAGCAACTGTAATTGGTTGAAATTTTTTATTCGTCCAGGAGATGTGAATTTCAGTGGCAAGTCCAGAATTTGTTGTCCATCCCTAATTGCCCTTGAGAAGGTGGTGGTGCATCCCTTGAACTGCTGTAGTCTGAGTCTTGTGGGTAGACCTCCAATTCTTGTACAAAAGAAATTATGACTTTGATCCCGTTACAGTGGAGGAATTGTGATATTCCAAGTCAGGATAGTGCGTGACCTGGGGGGGGGAGGAGAGAGAGAGAGAGACCTT
This sequence comes from Mustelus asterias, assembly GCF_964213995.1. Taxonomy (NCBI): domain Eukaryota; kingdom Metazoa; phylum Chordata; class Chondrichthyes; order Carcharhiniformes; family Triakidae; genus Mustelus; species Mustelus asterias. The sequence goes on along the minus strand of NC_135804.1, from coordinate 51,394,010 downwards.
GCAGGTGATGGTGTTCCCGTGTATCTTGGGATTTGAAAAGTGCTGTCGAAGGAGGCTTGGCGAATTTCTGTAGTGCATCTTGTAAATAGTACACACTACTGCCACTATTCATCAGTGGTGGAGTGAGTCAATATTTAAGATGGTGGATGGAATGCCTAACAGGAGGACTGCTTTATCCTGGGTGGTGTTGAGTTCCTTAAGTATTGATAGAGATGTACTCATCCAGACATGTGGAGAGTATTCCATTACACTCCTGAATTGTGCCTTGTAGATGCTGGGCTGGATTTGGGGAGTTAGAGCGGCAGAACTCACTGCAGAATTCCCAGCCCCTGACCTGTTCTTGCAACTACAGCTCAGTACCTCAAATACAGCTGTCAGAAAATCAGGCATTTTTAGTAGGGGGCCATGCAGATATTTTAAGGCCTATTAAATTAGTGAAAATATTTACTGGTTTGTTCGGGAAGTTTCTATGTTGAGTAGTTATCCATTTTGCATGCCTGTTGTTTCTTGCGCTCCGAGTGTCTGGAGTGACCCTTGACCCACCTGACCCAGGATGTGGAGATGCCGGTGTTGGACTGGGATAAGCACAGTAAGAAGTCTCACAACACCTGACCCAGCTCAGCCCAATCCACCTGACCCGCATACAAGCACCCTACCCGACAATAATAGTTAATAAAAACTGATAACTCTGAACAGGAAGAAGAAAAGATTCTTGCAGAATCCAATGAGGTAGAATATTTAGCTATGTATTCTACTTGGAAGCTTATTTTCAATGAGGATAAAGGCAGCAGTGTCATTGAAGTGAACACTACAAAAATTAAAACAAAACTGAAGAGTGAGAATTCATCAACCTACATCAAAACGAAAAGCTGACCTGAAAATAAAACCAATTATGTCAGTTTTGTCGGAATCAATAGAAAAGATAGATGAAGGTGTTCTGAAAAGTTAGAAACTCAGGTGTATGGAAAACATGCCAATATTATTTTAAAGGAACTTATTATCTTGATTTCCTCTATTCCTCGAGTTAAAGATCTGATATTTTTACGAAATCTAGCACAGACTTGTGTACAACAGTTACAAACAAGGGCAGCATGGTGGCACAGTGGTTAGCACTACTGCCTCACAGCTCCAGGGACCTGGGTTTGATTCCCAGCTTGGGTCACTCTCTGTGTGGAGTTTGCACACACTCCCTGTGTCTGAGTGGGTTTCCTCCGGATGCTTCGGTTTCTTCCCACAGTCCAAAGATGTGGGGGTTAGGTTGGCCATGTTAAATTGCCCACAGTGCCCCAGGATGTGTAGGTTAGAGGGATTAGCGGGGTAAATGTGTGGGGTTGAGGGGATAGGGCTTGGGGTGGGATTGTTGTTGGTGCAGACTCGATGGGCCAAATGGCCTCCTTCTGCATTGTCGGGTTTCTATGGTTCTATGATAATTGTAGGGTTTCAAGATCTAAAACCTTTCTAACTAAAATTTTAACTTCTGCATTCTTAATTTCTAACAATAGGGCCCTCAGTTGTACTTGACCTAACAAGATATGAATAACAAGTAGAATTTATGAAGCAAGATTTTACATATACTTAACAAACAGTGAAGCCAACACGCAAGTTCCTTATCCCTCAAGTTCCCAAGATTTCTTGAGCATTACCAGCACAGGTGATGTCTTTCTCCTCTTTGTCTTTGAAGTGATGTGGAACTGTGTCCAGAAGAATCATACCACGGAAGCCATGGTACACCATGCAAATAAAGATTCCATTTTTCAACTTTTATCCCCACTTCTGATTCGTCTGGAATTCCTTATTTGGAAATAGTCCAAATTCACCTCTTCTATTGGCTTAGGCTATGAGTCATCTTGTGTCATTCGACCTCTGTAACTAGAGCCATACAGACTAAAGACAAATGTCCGTCTCTTATCCCCTGGACCTCCAGAGTTGATATTTAATTGTTAATAAATAGCACATTTTCTTTAGATACAGAACAGTTACAAACAATGTAACCCAAGTCCCATGAACCAAAGCCCTTAAGAACAAATGTTAATAACACTTTTTACCATAAAATCAAAACAAAGAAAAGTTTCCCTCTAACAAGAGTGTTCTGCCTGACAAATATATTTAATCAATTAAACAAACTCATGGGTTTTGTTTAACGATAAGGGATGAAATTCTCTGGCTCCCCCTCAGCGTTTTTCTCAGCGGCGTGCCGTTTCCTGGACCTGCCACTGTCAATGGAAATTCTCATTGAAGCTACCCCACAACACTGGGAAAGCCGTGGCAAGGAATGTGCTGCCAGTGGGACCAAGAGAATCCCACCGGCATGAATGGCCGGAGAATTCTGGCCAACATGTTACGTTAAGTTCAAACTACTTTTAACCATTCCTTCAAAACTGATGGAACACTTAATTGTAACATAAAAGTACTAAATCCAGACTCTCGGGGAACAACTGGTTGTAAAACCATTCAGTGTAGCTTCTCACAAACAACAAGTGCCATCTGTAAAGTATTCTCACTGTCTTGAGTGCCTATTGTCTCACTGACAGAAATTCAAACCGAACTGTTTAAAAAGTGGTAAACAAAATCCACAAATATTAGAAACAAACAACAAACTCTTAAAAAAAAAATTAGCAGTCTTATCAAAATCTTCCACTTGGTCCCAGTTGTGACACTCCACCAGCATTTATATGGCTGTTCTAGTTCAGTTTCTGGTCAATGGTTACCTCCAGAATGTTGATAGTCGGGGATTTAGCAGTATTGCCACTGAATGTTAATATGATGATTCTCTCTTGTTTGAGATGGTCATTGTCTAGCACTTGTGTGGCATGAATGTAACTTGTCACTTATCACCCAAGCCTTAAAGTTGTCTAGGTCTTGCTGTATGCAGGCATTGACTGCTTCAGTATCTGAGAAGTTGCAAATGCTGGAGGGAAGGTCATCGATGAAGCAGCTGAACATGGTTGGGCCTAGGATGTTATCCTGATGAACTCCTGCAGCAATGCCATTTCTTGATATCAGGTGGAGTAAATTGAATTGATTGAAGACTGGAATCTTGATTTGGGGACCTCAGGAAGAGGTTAAGATGGGTCATCCACTCTGCACTTCTGGCTGAAGATGGTTGCAACTGTTTCAGCTTTGTCTTTTTCACTGACATGCTGCATCTCCCCCATCACTGACGATGTGGGTGTTTGTGGAACCTCCTTCTCCCATTAATTGTTTAATTGTCCGCCATCATTCATGTGGTAGGACTGCAGAACTTTGATCTAATCCATCGGTTGTGAGATCACTTAGCTCAATCTCTAACATACTGCATCCACTATGTAGCATACACATTGTCCTGCGCTGCAGTTTCATTAGGTTGGTACTTTATTTTCAGTTATGCCTGGCACTGCTCCTGACATGCCCTTCTATTTGTCTCATTGAATCAGGGTTGGTTTCCAGGAAATGGTAGCACGGGGTTACTTACAGTGGTTGAATGCAGTTCTGTTGTCACAGATGTACCTTAGCTGGCAAAATGTAATGGTTGTAAGTAATGTTGAGGTTTTAGGATGATTTATTATTAACAAGAATTACAGTCATATTCCATCCACATGTGTTTGTGCTAGTTTTATTTACATGTGTGTTTCCAGCTTTAAAATGTTTTAATAGTTTAGACTGTGTTCCAATGTGCAACATTTAATTTACAGATTAAAACTACATTGAAGTATTTATACACAAACAAATTTGTTTCTGGTAGAAACTCCATGCAGATGTAAATACAAAGACTCAAGTTTTCCAGCACTACGTACTGACTATTGTCTGTGAAATTCAGCTTGGCTTAGCTAAATTTGTTTGGTGTTGATAACCTCACTTAAGAAATTCCAAGTGATGAGGTTAAAGAATACAATTAAAAAGAACAGACTGGTATTATTGCATTAATTCTAATTTGTGCAACTTCTGTTTGCCATTATTTGTGTTCAGTTTTGACCTTGCCATAATATTAACCTCAAAATGGCAAATTAATGAATACCGACAAGTCTGTTTCACGTTTGCACAAACAAATTAATTTTGTGAAACACTGCCATGTGGTAATAACGTTGGCTGTCTTTGTGTTGCAGATTTGCCACATTTTCTAATTTCCATCTCAGCTCACCTCTGTCACTTGAGTACAGTTTGGTTTTCAGGTTTCAATAAGTGCAACTCATTGTCTGTCCTTCCTCCCTTTCTATTGTGGGGAATATTGATAAAATAGTATGGCAGTTGGTCTCTTAGAGAGATATTTAGCTTCCTTCATCCAGCAGAGACGGAATGGGACATTGGTTTGATGCTTATTGCTGATTGAAGACCGGGCGGTTGATGTGTCCCTCTGACTCAGGCACCTGCATCATTACCATAATGGCCATCCTATTGTTCAGCTGGGACCTGGAGGCAATTTAAACCGCCTGCAGACAAAGTGCCTGCAATGGACATTCCGACTGATAAAACCTGCTGGCGCAGAAGTGGAATCTCCCAAAATGTTAAGAAGGAAAGAAAATGTGAGAAAGCTTCCCTACAGAGAAAATTTGGACTGACTCTGCCACCAGCTTCCTCCCTCAGATGTGCTGGGGTAGCCAATCTTTGTGACCTGGCAGCCAGCCAGCTAGCTGCCCACTGACAAAATGTTAGGAAGAGTAGAGCTTAACAACAAGAGTTGACCATATAAGCCTGCTCTGCCATCTATAATGTTCATGGCTGATCTTTGGTTTCATCTGCATTTTTCCACCTGTTCCCCTAATCTCGATTCTTTAAGAGACCAAAAATCCAAGTCTTATGAGGGAGCACCCTCAGCTCTGTTGGATGGAGAATTTCAAAGATTCACAACCTGTTGAGTGAAGACATATCTTCTCCCATCAGTCCAAAATGAAATTGCATTAACCTTGAGTCCTTGCCATCTCCCCCCGCCCCCGTTTCTCTCTCTCTCTCTCTCTCTCTCTCTCTCCCCTCTCCCCCCCCCCCCACCCCGATGTTCTACATTCCCAGCCAGGGGAAATAACCTCAGTGCTTCTCCCCTGTCAAGCTGCTTTAGAATCTTTTATGTTTCAATGAGATCACCTCTCATTCTTCTTAGCTCCTAAGAGCATGCACACAATTTATTTTGCCCCTCATTATTAGGCAATCCTTTCGTCGCAGGCACCAATCTAATAATGTCACCCCACCATTAAAATTGAGCAGAACTACCTTAGCCCTTCTCCCCTGCTTTCTGCCCAGGAGGTTAAATACCCGCTATAGTGTTCATGCCCAATCTTTGCCAGAGCAACTCAAGACTAATCCTGTTGCTCTCCTCTCTGACCATACCCAGGTATCATTCTCTGCTTCAATTTATTCATCCGTGAAACACCTAAAATTCTCTACATGAATGCATTTTCCCAAGCCTCCATCCTCACTCTCTCGGTGACTATTTGAGTTGATTGTCTCTTGTTATTTGCTTCCCAACCGGGGAAATGGTCTCTTCCATCATGCAGTCAAACTTCTAGGCTTTCTCTGCTGCAATGGGAATAGTCCCAGAATGTCCTACCTCAATCCTATCACTGCTGAATCCATGTACTTTATGAGGAAGTTTAAGGCAGTAGATGGGGTGCTGATCAAGTGGGCTGCTATGTGCACAGTTGTACATATGTACACCGGCATTTTTGATTTTATACTATGCTTCAAGACAGAGACTGATTTTTATTAGGAAAGGGTATTGAGTGATATGGATTGAATGTGGGTAAATAAAGTAGAGGTACAGATCAACCATGATCCAATTGAATAGCTCAGGAGACTGAATAGCCAAATTTCCTTGCAATGTTACCCCAATTTGTAAAACTCTGTGGTATTGGTCTTTCGATAGCTTTACAGATTCATAAGGTCTGAATCCTGTGATCAGTGTTTTCCCAGACCTTTTTATCTCTTTATTGAATTTATACTCGCTTAAATGGTTTTCTCCCCAAACTACATGTGCTACCTGTCTGCCCAGTCCATTAACCTATCTATAGCCCCCTGGATTTTTTGATGAACCGCCTACTTTTTGTATTGTCAGCAAATTGTGATATTTACAAATCCAATGTAATATGTGCGTATAAGTTTTATGCATATCAAAGTGCAGGGACACCTAAAATGTATCACTTTGATGTTTGTATGCCACAGAGGAAAATAAGCCCCGAATGAGAGAAAAATAAAATCTGAAGTGCAATTCCTTGATTGTCTTAGTCCAGGATTTTCTGCTCTCATTCGAATTGGGCGGGTTTGGCGATGAGAGCCGAATGTATTGCGAGAAGGCCAAAGCAAGACTCAATTGTTCTCTGCCCCTGTCAATGGCAGGCTGCATTTCCTGCCATTCAATGGGGGGAACCTCACTGTAATAAATTTTATCATGCTGGAATCATACCATCACGTCAAATAATGTGTCAATGGCAACGTGGTGTCAGATCAAGGTGAAACATGACTGATCTCAGTAGGCCCGCACCTGGTGAGCAGTACTCCCAGGGGAGCTCAAAGGTGAGTGCTCTAGAGAGAAGGTCATGACAGGATGATACTAGGGTGGTGCCATGGGTGCACCTGGGTGAAGATTGTTTCCTAGTTTGCTGTGTGTGTGCTGGGGTGGCCTTTAAAAATGGTATCTGGATCATTGAGTGGCTGAGTTGATGGTGGGTCAGGCGAATCAGTGGCTGCCCGCCAGCAGTACAACATGGGACCTCTTTTTCTTCAAAGCCCAGCACTATATGACAGAAAAAGCTGCCATTGCTGTCGGTGGCCTCAATGGCCTTTTCCGATATCGGAAAAAATTTTGCCCCTATTCTTTAATCTAACCTCTTTGTAAATGTGTTGTTTTTCAAGGGATTTTTATCACTTACTGGAACCATTCGATTAACTTATTGCTGCTTTTAAAAAGCAGATGAAATGACCAATAAGAGTAGAAGAAAGAGCAGATAAATTAGCTGGAAATGAGCTTTACAACATTTGACTGAATCACTGCTTTTGTGAGAAATGAAATATGACAAGGGACCTTAAACAGCATTTTGAATATTAAGATATTTTACCAACTGCTGAATCAATATTCAGCTTCCTTTTGAAGGTCTACTCATCCTTATTTGAAATCTGTTATGTTATAGAGTCATAGAATAGTAGCAACATACAGAGGAGCTGCCCGGCTAGTCCCCCTTTGTAACCTTTTTCCTGTGGCCAAAGATTTTTCTGCTCAGGATCTTATCCAATTCCCTTTCAACAGCCACAATTGTATCTGTCCCCATAGCGATCTCAGGTGGTGCATTACACTCAGTTTAAAAAATATATATACTTTTCTTGTGTCATCTTGGTTCTTTTGCCAATTACCTTAAATTGGTGTTTAATCACGGATTAAGAAAGATCACCTATTAGCCAAAATTCCTTGAAGGTGGGCACAGAAACTAGAGGAACACGTTCAAATCTCAGGTAAACCACATCACTCCTCTAATTCCATTGAATAATGTTTGCCGCATCCTCCTGGATTGGACATCGTACACTGCAACTCCCCACTTGGGAAGAAATCCCTGCAGGAAACTCACTATTAATAAGTGAAGATGTTTTCAATTTGTAGATTTTTAGGGAAAAAGGTCCCTCAAATCAAATTTTGGTAAAATGATATCTGCATGAGTATTCCTGCTTATATAGCACTTCAAATCTGCGCTTTAGTGTTTTAGTTTCCACGTATCTTGGATTAATGTTTAATCTTACAAATATGCTGCACGTTGCAAGGCCTTAACCAGGCTGGCATTCACACTGCTAAGGAAGATGATTAATCTATTTAGACATCTAGGAATCTTAACACTAATCTCTCCAGGCCATTTGGAGAGAGATCAGTCACTAAGCTACACTTTGCTTTGGATTTTATCCTTCACTGATTATTACAAAATCTGACTTTGCTTATAGGGTTGCAACCTTATCTTTGTGATGGAGAATTCACTAGTTAGGAAGATAAATGACTGCAATATCTCAGCCAATTGCTCTTTGCATTCATGTATATTTCAGGGAGGATAAAGCATCCTTGAGGTACTGTTGCTGCCATGTGAAAGACTGGATCAGAATGTACTTTCTAAAATTACTTTGACAGTTCTTGCTCATGTGATGGCTTTAGCAGGTTCACCAATAGTTTTTTAAAATATATAAACAAAACAGCTGATCACTGTCATAGATTCTAGAAAGTCAGTCTTCATGCCCTGATCAGTTTCTGACGTTTTCGTTTAACTAGCTCTCAAATAAGTATCTACTGTAAATTGTGGTGTATAAGTTGACCCTGTGTATAAGATGACTCAATTTTTTCCAGCCATGAAAATCATGTCTTTGTATATACTCGACATATCAGTAAACCCCCTTTTCAGCCAGTAAGTGCTATACTTGCATTAGTCCCAATTTTTCACCTCACATGTGCATGTTTTACTTACCAGTACCTTATAACTAGGCATAAGGGATTAAGCAGGTGGTACGGGCTGTATTGTAAAGATGTATGGGAGTTTAAGGCACATGTCAGATGCCAATGACATTCCAAAATGGTGCCCAACCTCACCTATGAGGTGTATATACTTGGCATACAGGCTGACCCCTGTTTTTGGAGAGATTTTTCGAGGCTTCAATGGTTGGCCTATACGCCAACAGCAATGGACAGCTATGTTATTTATTAGTGTGTCAGCAATCCACAGGAGATAATGACCTGTATAGGAAGAAACAACTATCTGTCTATGTCTTGGACTAGAAATCTTCCACTGTACCATTTTATTCAAATACACTACTGAATTTGTTGTTGACCTGCCTATTAGCACAGATATGGCAATGAAGGTGGGATTCCCAGTTTTCATTGGAGGCAGCCTATTGTGCAGGTAGCCTAGAGCGGGCTTGCAGTGCTGTTGTACAGCTCATTTCCTAGTATGGCATTTTCACCCTTTGCATCTTGGCTGTATTTGAAAAAAATTCTGAATGAGCGTGTTACCCACATTACTATTATGACTCGATTCTTAGGACAACAGGCTGTGTAATTGCAGCACTGTGCTGCCATGGGCGCCGTGAGTTTGAGACTGGCATGGAAAGGTGATAATAAAAACCCAATAGATATTTATCATCACATCCATATGTTTCACTTTTCATCACTGAAGCTTATCACAAAGTGTGCTATCCTCAACCCAAACTCTGGCTGGCATATAGCAGCAATCCATGCAGAGTTCTCTAATGATTTATCTGGCTACTATTAATATCATGTTCATTCTCAATTCCCCTTCTAAAATATATTTTAAAATGCCAATTGAGCTTTAAAGGTATACCTTATAGAAACATAGAATCGGAGTAGGAGGAGGCCATTCAGCCCTTTTGAGTCTGCTCTGCCACCATGGTTGATCATCCAACTCAATAGCCTGATTCCCCCCCCCCAATATCCTTTGATCCCTTTTGCCCTAAATGTTATAGAAACATAGAACGTAGGCCTAGGAAAATAGGTTATAAGAAGCCTGTTCCATTTGTCCAGTATCCTTTTGAGTAGTGGGGAGACTAACGTTCCTTGAGGCGTATATATATCTAGAACTTTGATTGTTTATTGAAATGGTCTGGACACTACTCCCTTTGAACCTGTAATCCTCTGACCTGTTGTTTCTATCTTGTCATTTTGAGACCAATTTGTTTGCATATTGTGCAACTATATTGAATGGAGTACAACCATTTGAAATCCTGCTGGTTTTTGTGAGAACACTGTCAGGAAGGTACAATAGAAGTGGTCATGGTTATCTCACAGGCACTGATGTTGAATCAGTAAGAATCTCTTTTTAAAAGAACACACGGAAAACTGCAATAATTCTATTTGGTAAAGTTGGCAAGATCCCATTTTATGGGCTGAGCTTTGCAGCAAGTGTGAATCACAAGGTGGATGCACCGTGTGTGATTAGTTATCTATTGGAATCAGTGCTATAAGCCAGGCCTTCTGCTCCCCCCACAACCATGTGGATATACATTTTTATCACATGCTTTGACTCTTCTTTATAAATCATTTAAATATTTACTCCTTTTCTCTTTCTAAACCCAATATTTGCCTCTTCTGCGCTGTCAGCAATAATCTTGGGTCAATAAAACTCTAGATGCCTGGCTTGCAAGTGAATTTGAAAAACAACCGGGCAGAATCTCTCAGAATACCACAGTTGACATTTTCTTTCCGCCACGTATCTGGATCTTTCAGTAATTCCATTGGTGTGGAATGCTGGCTGGAACTGGAACTATACGTCTCTAAGCTATTTGAGATGATAGGCCTTTGCTGGTGGTGAAGTGTTTTAATTGCCGGACACATTGGGCCAAGCTCTTTTTCCAACTTGTATCAGCTGTTTTTCTTTTCCTCGTGTAAACAAGATAGCATCTGTTCTTGCAAATGACGTGAGGATTTTCAGAGGAAGCTCGCTGCACAGAATCTGATGGATGAGAATATATCTGCAGCCTGTTAGTTGTTTTCAGGAGTTGCTATGGACACAAGTACATTGTACACAGCTTATTTTGAATATTGCGGACATAATATGCCAAGATTTAATGCACATTACAACCTGCTATTGATGATATGTTGCAGAATAATGTCCATTCTACACAAATTGTTGTGAATGTAACTGTTGAACAATTGCTCAGAATATGGCTTACTTTTCTCTATAAGTGGTGTTGCCATTCAGTAGGCATTGATTGTGCAATACCTGAATTATATGTTGAAATGAAAACTTGGTGTCCTAGACAATATTTACCTCTCAACCAATCTCACGAAAACAATGATCTGTCATTATCACATTGCAGTTTGTGGGAGATTGTTGTGCACAGCCAGACTGATGTATTAAATACTGACTACACTTGAGTACTTCATTGGCTGTACAGTGCTCTGGGACATCCTGAGCTCGTGAAAGGCACTACCTAAATGTTAGTTTTTAAAAATATTTTGGAACCTGTTATAATTTAAACCTTCAAATGTTTATTGATAGCTCAGTGCTGTAGTTTCTATCTAATTAAATGTGTTGAGTCATGTTTAACACCCACTATTTCCTCCAGATCAGTTCCAGTCAGGGTAATTCCTTGTCCGATTTATTGAGCAGACTGTAGTGTAAATGCGTTTAAACATGATGAGCATTAAAATGGACATCACATTTTTTTTCTTACATATTAGTAATTAGGTGATCATAGTATTCAAAGGCCATACATCCAGTATCCACCATGGGCAGACCTCAGGAGCCATGTGGAGATGAAAATAAGTAAGCAAGCTTCTAACGATCTAAAACAGCTCTCGCTCATGTAGGTTTGATGTTTTAAGTTTCCTTTCGACTTTGTTTTTGGTTCGGGCTGTTCCCCCTTCCTTTTGGGGAGCTGCCCCTTTTACTTTGTCCCTAAGTTAGTTTGAGTTCGTTTACTTGGTTGGTATCAAAAGAAATACTTGATTGTTAAAAGCTCATGTTCATAAAAGCCATTCAAAGCTTAAATTATAAGTGATTGCTCTCATTAAAAAAACTTCTATTCTGACTCTACATTAAAAACAACTAATCCTTTAACAGCCTCTTTAAACATATGTCAACTGTTAACTTTGAACCTGCTGCTGAGATATTTGAAGCTTTTGAAACTCAACCAAACATTCATAATGACATAATAATAGCCCTTTGGAAAATATCAAAAAAGAACTCAATAGAAACTACAAGAACAGATACTATTGATTTTTTTCTAACCTTCACAATGTGCCCTGTCAATCAGAGCAGTCCAGTAGAGGGTATTTTAACTCCCACTGACAGGTACAACTTGTTTTCTTTTTTAAGAGCAGATGTTTTAAAAACTTCAGATCATGACAGTTTTGCAGACCTAATTAGTGCTTTAGGAGCATTAGCTGCACATCTACGGGAAAAGATGACATTGAGTCTTTGTTGATTCTTCACGTAACGATATGTATGCATGTGGGGAAATTAACTGCTGTCGGCAATACTAATTGGATAGTTTTGTAGAAATTGATTTTAAGATGGGAAAAGCCTCATTGTCAAGGCTGAGGTCAGGATTAATCGGAAAGGGGTGTCGCAAGCCTCGAAGGTTGCTTTCTGTGTAATCTTACCAAACACTTCTATGACTCCACTCAAGTTTTCATCAAGTGAGTTTACTTTTGTGAAGATATACATTCCAAATATAGAATACTGGAGAAAGAATTGAACTTTAAAATACTTGGATCAAAGGTGATACTTGTACAGGACAAAAGGTTGCATGAGACATGACTTTGTTGAGAGAGGTCATTTTCGCTATGTGCAAGAAAGCAAGTCAGCTTGTGCCAGTGTTCTGCATCTCTTTGTGGTTAATTGCCAACGTACCCAATTGGTCATGAATATGGCATGAGAAGAATCTAAAAACTGGGAGTAGAATTTCACACCATTACTACTAGTTAGACTGTTCTAAAATATAGTGTTACAATACTGTGCTAAATAATTCTCAAGGGGGAGTGTGTGATCTTTAAGTTGAAAACATCCTTTCTGTTAATTTATATCAAATGTGCACATGCTAGTAAAATGAATAAAAACAAACCTGTATCAAATATGTTATAGGTTGTGTTTTGAATACTAGCCAGAAGAGGCAGATTTTTTAAAATGCTGGACATTTACCAATGTTTGACTTGGCGTAGCCAGTCTTCTCTCTGAAAATCTATTTTTGTAATAATGGAAGGTGATTGGTGATCATTCACTTCGACATTAGTCGAACAATACTGGAGACGGTTGGATTTTCGCAGAGTTGGAAAGACTCTGCAGAATGATGGCCGGGAGCCAGATGTGGAGGTCCCGCTCCATTTTTGACCAATGAGTTTTTTTACTGGTAGGGGTGATTTATGCAGGAGGGAAACTTGAACTCAGTCGGGCCAGTTGAACATTGTGCTGAGTTCAAACATACCCCATTCTGGCTCTTGCCAGGGCCTTAACCCAGAATATGGGAATCACAAATTGATGGACTAAACGTAAACACTCTTGAAAGGCAGAAAAGGTCCATAGAACTTATGATGTGAAGTTTTAAAAATGTCCCATCATACATATATATATTATATCTATATGCAATTGTCAGTACGAGTTTTTAAAAAACCTTCTGCTGGACTGCTTTGATTGATAGGTCAATTGGCACAGAGTAGAAAAGATCAAAAGCATGTGTTCATAAAGTTTCACTTGAATTCTTCATTGCTATTTTCCAAAGGGTCATTATTATATAAGTATGAATGTTCGCCTGAGTTTCAAATGCTGTATTTATCTTGGCAGGGGGAGGGGGGTTTAGATTCACAGTTGTAATATATTCAAAAAGGCTGTAAAAGATTGAGCTGTCTTTGACATGAAATCTGAATAGAAGTCTATTTATTTTGAGATCAATCACTTGAGATTTAAAAGTTGTGAGTAGATTTTGTGAATGGAGTTTTTTCACTATAGAACCATAGAATACTTTACAATATAGAAGGAGGCTATTAAGCCCATTGAGTATGCACTGACTCTCCAAAGGAGCATGTTATCCAGACCTAACCCCCTTCCCTATCCTCATAACCCCGTTTATTTACCATAGTAAATGTGCCTAACCTACACATCTTTGGCCATTAAGGGTCAATTTAACATTGCCAATCCACTGGACTTGCGCATCTTTGGACTGTGGGAGGAAACCAGAGTACCTGGAGGAAACCCACGCAGACAAGGAAAGAATGTACAAACTCCACACAGACAGTTACCCAAAGCCGGAATCGAACTATGAAACAGTAGTGTTAACCACTACCACTGCACCCACACTATCAAGTGTGTATGAGTGAGAGCTGTTTTAGATTGTTAGAAGTTTATTTATTTTCATCTCCATTATCTGAATGGATGAATGACTATGGAGATGGCATGGAAAATATTGTGGGGGGGGGGGGTTGATGGTGAACTTGAGTTGGCATAGAAGGTATGAGAGAAATGGGTGAGGTGGTGAGAAGGGTGAGGGCTAGAGGGCCTAACAGCTTCTGAAAAACTGGGACAAGTTCTTTCTAACCGAAGTAGGCCTTCTAACCAGTCTGTCTTGGCATTCATCCTCTCTCTGTGGCTACCTACACTTTTTTTGCTTCTGGGATGAGTGGCCCTGATTCCACCCCGCCCCCCCGGAGTGAAAATTGAGCGCATTGGGTACTACTTATCGAGGTAGGTCCGGCAAGTAGGAAAACTTCCCGATTTGAGCTATCTGCCTTGGTAGCCACAATCCAGCCCATAATCTAATACTGGAGATAATGATAATAGCACAATTCTGCAGTCACTGGAAATCTGAAATAAAAGCAAAGTGCTCAGCAGGTCTGGCAGCATCTGTGGAAAGAGAAATAGAATTAACGTTTTGAGTCAAATATGATACTTCTTTAGAACTAAAGGTTTTCTCTCCACAGATGCTGCCAAACCTATGGAGTCTTTCCTGTGCTTTTTTTACAGTAAGAGTTTTAACAACACCAGGTTAAAGTCCAACAGGTTTATTTGGTAGCCAATGCCATTAGCTTTCGGAGCGCTGCTCCTTCGTCAGATGGAGTGGAAATCTGCTCTCAAACAGGGCACAGAGACACAAAATCAAGTTACAGAATACTGATTAGAATGCGAATCTCTACAGCCAACCAGGTCTTAAAGACACAGACAATGTGAGTGGACGGAGCATTAAGCACAGGTAAAAGAGATGTGTATTGTCTCCAGACAGGACAGCCAGTGAGATTCTGCAAGTCCAGCAGGCAAGCTGTGGGGTTTACTGATAGTGTAACATAAACCCAACACACACATGAGGACACACATGAGGGCGGCCTAAACCGGGATGGAGAGAATAAAGACGGTTATAACTGAGTGCGAGCTTCATACTGTATTAACAGAATTCCAACTTAATTAATGGGAGATACCTACGGTGCAACCAGCAGTCTGATTTGTTTTATCTGGAAATGGGATCTCATCAAAACAGTAGTTCAGTTCTAATATATGTTGGGAGATTTTGAATTCCTTCGGAGACAATTACATAGAATGAGCACAGAAACAGGCTATTCAGCCCAAACACTGTGTTTATGCTCCACTCGAGCCTCCTCCCCATTCTTCCTTATCTCAAACACTATCAGTATAACCTTTCTTCCCGGCCCTCATGCTTAGCCAGCTTCCCCTTATTGCACAATATTGCACAATATTGCATTGTCTAGTCTTTTTGCCAGAAATGATATTACCTCAAGTACCATGTAAACTTGTGCACTTGCAATTTTCTCACATCAAGAATCATGGAATCCCTACAGAGCAAGAGGAGGCCATTCGGCCCATCAAATCTGCACCAACTCTCTGACTCTATTCCACATCAGGTGGAATATTCTGGGCCTGGTGGCTCAAATGATACAGCACCTGACTGTAAATCAACCTGAACAGTTCACAAATCTTCAAATTGGGCTGGTTGCCATCACTCACCTAACCCATCTTAGAATTCAAAGGCTGGAAGGTCCGTTCACAGAATGGAATATCCATCTCTTGGGATTAAGAGTCAGTCTATCTCCTAACTATGATGCAGCATTGACCACAGCTGTGAAACCCACAGGGCAGAGAGGAATATACATGATGAAATAAACTTTTTAGCGCTCAGGTTTTAAAAACATATTTGTCTTATTCTGCAATAATATATTTCTAAATACAAGTTCTTGCATAAAGTTTCAATCACATGTTTACATTTTTAAAAGTTCAAAGTGTGGTGTATATTTTTCTTTCTGTGAGCTTCAAATACCTCACCTTATGTATACTCGCATCATAAAAGGATTGATTACAAAGTAACACCCAAAGTGATTATTAACATATTTATAATTATGCAATTATTTACACACATTGTGTCTCACAAAAAATATCAGAAGCTAAACATAGTCATCTGTGTGGCTTGCAATGAGCCTGGTCTCTCAGTTATTATGAGTGCATTAATCCAGGAATAGCAATTCGCTTAGCAATGACTTTGTTAAGTGTAAGCAATATCTTTTGCTACAGCTCAGGTGTGTTCTGATTTTGGAGGTCCTCCTTCGCTTCTGGCAGGTCTTTGTTGGTCGGCCCCGCCTTTTTTCAATCTGGTGGTGTCCACTTATGTCCAGGAGGTGAAGGAAATCTCCTGCCAACATCAACTGTGTCTCTGTCATGCTGATCCACAGATGCCTCTGATCAGTTCTCTGTAATACTTCCTTGATGATGGTGGTGATGTCTCTCCAAGTGATGCCCAGAATTTTACATAGGCAGCACTGGTGAAAGACATCCAACTTGCAAGATACTGTTGCTGATCTCTTCCATTCTTGCTGGCAAAGATTGCAGTTGGTACTATTATGGGCATGTAGAGTCACAGGTTCATAGGCATGTTGATGGTGTTGGATGCCCAGACCACGTGGAGCTGCTGGAAGGCCAATACAGCTTTACCCATTCTTGTGTGGACATCAATCTCTACATCACCCTTCCTGGAGTTGTTGTGTCCAAGATAGAAGAAGTGGCCCACATCCTCAGTGTTCTATTGCACAATGGTGATGGGAAGGCTTTGATGCTGTCCAGTGTCATTGACTCGATCGGATTGCTCCTGATGCTTAGACTAACCATGGCTTTGTGCTGTCTTGGAGCATGCACGACTCTTCAGCCAGTCCAGATATCCAGACATATAGGTTGCATATTTGGCAGAAGGAATAGAGTGCAATTGAGATTTTTTTTCACAGGGTGGTGGGATCCTGGGACTCATTGCCTGAAAAATTGACAAAGGCAGAAACCCTCAACGCATTTAAAAACCATTTGGATGCATATTAAGTACTGTAACTTTCAGAGGATCAGGGTGGATGTTCTGTGCCATTAGTTTTTTATGTTTCCATGAGATACTATAATCTAAAAATACAAGTGGTCTCCTAACAAGAAAAGGAATTGTACAACCAGATGCTACAAAGAATACACTTAACTCTAGCTTTGTCCCATATGTTGTAGACAGATTTTTGTATCCATTATACGTTTGCAACACTTTTAAGAAGTTCCTGTTTACAACTATTCCATGGTTTTGAAATGCAAACTTAAAAGAGATGAAGCCAAAAAGACTTAAGTTTGACCAAGGACTCGAAACATAATGTGTTCATTTTGTAAAAAAAGTACTGTTTGATTATCCATATGATTTGAAGTTTAAAATTTAGTAAACCTTTAGAATAATTATGCATCAGTCTCTCTTGTGTATTTGGAAACTGGAGTTGTTTGAGGGAAGTGTGCAGAACTCTTAAGATAAATTATATAGTTACCCTGTACATGATTTTTTGACACCATTTGTTCCTGGTTTCTTGAATTCAGTTCTGGCTCTCCAAGCCTGTGTGTGTCCAATAGTCCTCGGGTAGGAGTAAAGCTTGAATGTAAACATTCACTTTAAGTTCAGTTGTAGTAGTACAAATATAAATAGCTTTGATCATGTGTAGTATAAATCCTGAGACACTTTGTCCCCAAAGAAGAAAGCAGATGTGGCACACGCAAAGTAGAATATTGTGATAACTGGTTGGTTGTGAAAATAACTTTTACATAAACTACGTCTGTTGCGATCTCAATGATCTGAAATCGCATTAAACATGTTCCCTATTATCTGCCAGAATGTTGGTGGAATTTGGGGCTTATTTTTACATGGATGAGGTGGAATGCAACTGAGAGTTCTACAGATCCTAATCCAGCAAGTTGAACTATACGTAAAGCTCTTCGAATGGATGTTGAGGACATGGAGTCAACAGAACAGGAAGGCGGCGTGCCAACATTAGTTTAAAAATATCTTCCTTTTTAAGATGGAGAATCTGGGTCTTATCTGCACGTGTTGAAACCTTGATTATGTAATCTAAATAGAATGATCAAAGCAAAAACACAATGCCAGACAAAATATGGGAGAATGTCAACTATCCACTAATTTCCATTAATGGATAGTTGAAGGGAAAATGAATGAATAACAGAGAATGCACAATAAATAAATTAATTATGAGTTTCACAATTAAACCATGTCTATGGTTAAAGGACACACGTGCTTTGCTAACCACGTAGAGTTTTTCAAAACCTGTTTGAGTAACAGCTAAGATTAGATGTCACTGAGTGCTGAACATTATCAGACTTGTGGGAACATCATTTTGTATAGTTAGCAAAATAAATTATGCTAATCTAAGGAATTTATATTCTGCCTTTGAGCAATCAAAGATTCTATGGCTGTGTGTTCTTGATTTAATATTATAATGTTGAAGGAGGAGATTCTTAACAAATACCTGTATTTATATGTCACATTTAACACTGGAAAGCATCCCAAGGTGCTTCACATGAGTGTAATCCAACAAAATTTGACACCAGCCACATAAGAAAGTTATAGGGCAGTTGATCTGAAGCTTGGTCAAAGATGTACGTTTTAAAGAGTATCGTAAAGGTGGACAGAGAGGCGGAGAGACAAAAGGTTCAGGGAGGGCATTCCAAAGTTTAGTCATGTTGGGGAGACAATGGCCTAGTGGTATTATCGCTAGTCTATTAATCCAGAAACTCAGCTAATGTTCTGGGGACCTGGGTTTGAATCCCACAATGGCAGATGGTGGGATTTGAATTCAATAAAAAAAATAATCTGGAATTAAGAATCTACTGATGACTATGAAACCATTGTTGATTGTCGGAAAAATCCATCTGGTTCACTAATGTCCTTTAGGGAAGGAAATCTGTCGTCCGTACCTGGTCTGGCCTACATGTGACTCCAGAGCCACAGCAATGTGGTTGACTCTTAACTGCCCTCGAAGGGCAACTAGGGATGGGCAATAAATGCTGGCCAGCCAGTGACGCCCATCTCCCACAAATGAATAAATAGAACCACCAACTGTGGTGAGATCAAAATCGGTAATGCACAAGAGGCAAAAATAAGATGAGCACAGATATGTTTGGGAGGGGTTATCTCTAGGTCTAGGATTATAAGACTGGGAGGGGCAAGTTGAGGCTGAAGTTGGCCTCAATTTCCCCTACTTGGTGAGAAGAAAACTGGGACAGAATTCCCCCTCCTGATCATCACCTAACAAACCCTCAAAAAACTGCCTGTATGGACAGTGGACAAGGACAGAATCAAACTGTGAAGTTGGGGTTTGAAGATCCTGCTAATTCTCATTGTTGAAGCTCCCATGTTTCTCTTTGGGGGTACCAGAGGGAAAACTGCTGCCTTGTATCTCTTGAGGAGTCGGTGCTTTCTGACCATCAGCACAGAGGATTAACACCATACTGATTTTAACAAATGTAAATATTACAATTGGATGGAGAGCACTAATACATGGGTGTTCTGAACAGGAAAGCAAGGATTCTATTATTGTTTGGAGCTTGGATCCCTATTTAAAAAAGAAAGGAACTGCTACCCATATGCTTCATTAGTAGAGAGTGACGTAATTGGTACACTGACGTGTCAAGTACGAATGCAGTGTTGGCATTGGGCCAAAGAATGTGAATGACTTTGCACCACCCTGAATATTTTGTGACTATATCATGAACTTTGTTCCCAGATTTTCAGAATGTCCGGTCTTTAACTTTTCTGGCCAATAAACTATCTTTGAGTTTGTTAAAGGAATCTTGGTATTGGTGAATTAAATATGTTTCTGTTTTTTTGGCACCTGGTGTCAGCATTTATCACTTTCCGATCAGGCACAGCATGGTTTCATGTCGAGTAGATTACCCTCCATCCTGCTCGAGCAGAGTTCTGCTGATCCTCACTTCAGAAGCACATGGCTTTCTATATGAAGGTGACACTTCTATTTTCTGCAAGTTAGTCTCTTAGTTCTTCTTGCTGAAAATGTGACAGGATATTGGTGTTCATGGAACGTGTTATGTTGGCCATTAGGAACTGAATGAGGTTAAATCACATTTTGGTGCTTTTCAGAGGCTGGAAACTTTTCAATCCATCAGCCTCCCCTGGTTTTGAAGCCAAATTCTGGGGGTGAAAGCAGAATATTTCAGTGTAATGAATCTTTCAGTTTCTCTCCTGATGTCGTCTTTCCCCCCCCCCCCCCTCCTTTCACCCTAACCTCTTTTTGAAGCCACATTTCCCACATGGGATGACTGTATGTACAGTGAGTCAATGTTTGCTATTAAAAAGGCAGCAAAATGCTGCAGGGAAGGCCACTGAACTCAATTTTTCTCCCCTGTTTAATGGCACTATTCAACTTGAGGAAACCAAATCAATTCTAAGTTGTTTCCTTCCAACATTTTGCCAAGGCTTAGTTGAAGTCAAAGATTTTTTTTCTTGTATGTCTGGTATTGTTCATAATTTTAGAGATAAACACTGGCAGGTCTGCTATGTTAGAGTTATCTGAAGAATTTGAACTATGTATCCGCCCTGCTTATCTTGTCATGTTGGGTGAATATTACAGGCACGGAACGTCTAGTGACAGTAATTACCATGCATTGTAAAAGGGCACTGTATATACTACAAAATATAAACCAATTTTCCTGTTGTAACTTTAAATGTGTGCATCCATGACAAATAATGGAAATATATCCTGGCCTATTTTAGAATCCTTTTTTAAATTAAATCCTGGAATCTGGACTTTGCTTGTTAGGCCAGCGTTTATTATTCAACCCTCATTGGCCTGGAGAAGATGGTGGTGAGTTGCATTCTTGAACCGCTGCAGTCCTTCTGCTGTAGGCCCATGCACAGTGCTATTAGGGAGGGAGTTCCAGGATTTTGACCCAGTGATTATGAATGAAAAGTGAGGTGATTCCAGGTCAGGATGACGTGTGACTTGGAATGAGACTTGGAAGTGATGGTGTTCCTGTGCACCTGATGCTCTTGCTGTTTCAAGTGATAGGGGCTTCTGGTTTGAAAGGTACTGTCAAAGAAACCTTGATGAGTTGCTAGAATGCACCTTGTAAATGGTACACACAGCAGCCGCTGTGCTCCAATGGTGGAGAGGGTGGATGGGGGTGTCAATTGAGCAATGGTGTTCATCTTTAGATGTTGCATCCACCCAGGCAAATAAAGATTCTTCCTTGTGCTTTTCAGGTAGTAGAGAGATTTTGTGGATTCAAGAGGTGAGGCAGTCACTGTGGAATGTAACCAAAGTTAAAATAGTTCTTGCCTTCATTCCATAAACAATCCAGCATTTGTTAACTTGCTCCAGTCATGGTTGGGGGTGGGGGGGTGGGGGGCTGGAAAGCTGACACTGGATAATCTCTGATTACAAGATCTTTCATGCTGGCATAACATTTGTCCCAAACAGTTGAACTGATAATGGTGTGCAAGTATTTTTCTTAGGTATCAGATCTCACTGAGACGGGAATCATTAAAACGTCTTGAGCAAGTGCTTGTATTTTGATTCAGCAGCAATCCAGGAGTGCACAAGCCATTCTCTTTATTGTGAAATCTTCAGTCTTCTCACCCGAAGGAAAACAAAAGCCATCAATCATCCTTGGGCCCATGCTATTTATCAGTGCCTGCCTTGGAAGGGACTGCCACTCATGAATTGGTCTTTACAGCCACAGTAGGCGGTGGTCAGTCCAGAAGTGAAGCACATCTGGATGCAGTCCATTGTCTCTTGAGATGGACAGGTGCCATCACCATCCCACTGAAGGACTTGTGACTGAATTGCATGGCCCAAAGTAAAACTCCATTTTGGCAAATAAGTTAGAATGTGTGCGTGTGCACCTCAATGTGATTCAGGGGGATAGGTTTCTTAGTTTGTAAATTAGCTCTCTGTGTGTTTTTCATGTCACTTTGTCATGCAGAACTTTTCTACGCTTATTCCTTTCTCCACGTGGCAGCAGTGGATTTATAAAGTGGAACACTTAACTGTAATTTTACTAGGTTATTGGATACTCAATCAGTGAAAACTGCTGTACTTTGGTTTGCTCTGAAACCATTTCCAATGCAGTGAATCTGGCTGCATATGGTGGAGAAATCATAATGGAAACCTGCACTCTGGTTTTCCTATTATGAAATGGTCTTGATTTTAAACTTCTTGCAATTTTAAAGCCAGCTGATGATCAGATGACTTTGTAACTGGAGGCTTCTTTAAAAATGCTAACTTTGTAGATTAGGCGCATGGTAAAGTTTCCAGTGATGGTGATGTCACTCTGTTGTCCAATGACAAAAACCCATGGATTATTGATCCACTGCAGAATGGAATGCTCCCCAGAGACTGGCCTTGTCTTGAGATTGAACAATATCTGCTTCTCATAATCTTGTACACCTCAATCAGGTCGCCCCCTCGGTCTTCTCTGCTCCACCGATAACAACCCAAGTCTATCCAACCTCTCTTCATAACTTAAATGTTCCATCCCAGACAGCATCCTGGTGAATCTCCTCTGCACCCTCTCCAGTGCAATCACATCCTTCCGATAATGTGGCAACCAGAACTGCACGCAGTACTCTAGCTGTGGCCTCACCAAAGATCTATATGTTGTTTACCTCTAATCTTAATCCCCCATAACCAGTTGGCTAACATGTCATTTTGTTTTTATCCCCCACTATCCTCCCTGGATCTCCTCTTTGCCTAGATTCTGGAAACAAAAAAAACTAATTTCCAAAGTTTCCTGCAAGTTTAAACTTGAAGTGATGCCCCTCCTTGATGACAGTGGCCCAAATCTTATGATCAGCAGCGAAGGACCAGCTTTTGCTCTTCATTACCCTTACAACTGCCCACAAACACTTACTTCATGGGCCTTTGAGTAGCAGCTTGCCATCATTGGATGTCTTATCTAGCCCAGTGCCCTCTAGAGGGAATCTGTGGTGTGTGAGCAGAGCAAACAACAAGGCCCTCCCACCAAGAATCCTCACTAACACACACAGGCCCTGATTTTAAGTTGCTTAAAGCTCATTTATTTACGCAAAATGAATAGTAGGCCCAGAGAATCTAATCAGGAAGTATAAATTAGGATATTTAATTTATTGTAAGATCATGTGAGGCAGGCGAGGGAAAGAAGGATGTGACTGAGAGAGTCAGAAGAGACAAAAAGAAAGTTTTTAAAAAATCAAATTTTAAAATAAATCTCCTAACAATCACCTGGATTAGAACAAGAATGAGGCTATCATTATTCATTGTTACTACAGAGCAATTCGAACAGCAATTTCTGGAATAACATATGCATGGTTATGCACAGAATTCTGAATGTTGTTCAATTCCTATGCTTCTCCGCAAGCTTTGCTACATGAGTACCTTGCCAATTGATCCACTCATTGAAAGACCTGAAGTGCATCAACTTGTTTCACCTAGCCACTAATACACCAGAAAATGTGAAGGTTGGTGCTTTCAGGTGACAGTGAATCTTTAATGCCGTGATATATTTTACTTACTTTTAAACAATCTATTTGGCCATAAAAATCCATTTTTATGGATTTGGACTCCCGTTCAGAGTTTGAAGATTGTTGGAAATTTTAAATTTTTTGACTTGCCTCCTTTATCCTTTTTAATTCCATCTTTTTTAAAAAGTTATTTCCCGGGGTATGAATGTCGCAGGCAAGCAAGCCCTACATTTATTGCCCATCTGCCAGGCCATTTGACAGAGCAGTTGAGTCACCCATTTTACTGTGAATTTGGAATTATACCTCGGCTGGACTGGGTAAGAGCAGCAGATTTTCATCCATGAAGGAGATTAGTGAACCTGTTTGATTTTTACGACAATCGGGTTGATTCATAGTCACTATTACTGACATTAGCTTTTTAATTCCAGATCTTATTTAGTTAAATTCTTTTAGTGCCCTCCTTCCAGGTCTGTCCTCTTTCCGGGGTCTTGCTCTGCCCTCTTTCTAGGGTCTTTCAGTGCCCTTTTTTTGGGGTCTTTCACTGCCCTCCTTCAGGGGTCATTCGCTGCCCTCCATCCGGGGTGTTTCAGTGCCCCCTTTCTGGGGTATTTCACTGTCGTCTTTCGGGAGTCTTAAGTTACTTCTTCTCTGAGGTCTTCATTGCCTCCTTTGAGGTCTTGCGTTGCCTCTTCCCTGAGTCTTTGGTGCTTATGGACCTTTTGTTTTTGCGAGTTGCCTTCTATTTGGGGTCTTCTCCAATGTTCCTATCCTTTACCCTCCCTTCTTTTGGTTGCTGCAATGAATGCATTACCGCTTTAAATGCATTACCACTTTAAGACTTGTCAACTTTATTTTAAACGTCAGCAGCTGCTGGTTCTCTCTGAGCTTTTCCAGCGTTTTGAAGTTTTGGCACAAGCCTGGCAGGTCCTCCTTTGAACCTTTTTTAAGCATGTAAAACTTCTCCATTTTACTGACAGTTCTCTCCGCGATCTCTGCAGCTTTCTTTTTCACTGTCTATTGGAGAGTCTGTCCTTCTCTTCCTTTGATGGCTGGGGGTTTTTTTCTTCAACTTCACTGCAAGATTCAGCGCTCTCGAAGTCCAAGGGACCATTTACAAAACTTTTCAATTCATCTTCTAAACAGGTTGAGGACTTCTCCCTAAAGCTTCAGAACTTGCTGTCTGCAGTCTCTCATGATGTGGAGATGCCGGCGTTGGACTGGGGTAAACACAGTAAGAAGCCTCACAACACCAGGTTAAAGTCCAACAGGTTTATTTGGTAGCAAAAGCCACTAGCTTTCGGAGTGCTGCTCCTTCGTCAGGTAAGTGGGAGTTCTGTTCACAAACAGGGCATATAAAGACACAAATTGAGTTTGTGTCTTTATATGCCCTGTTTGTGAACAGAACTCCCACTTACCCGACGAAGGAGCAACGCTCTGAAAGCTAGTGGTTTTTGCTACCAAATAAACCTGTTGGACTTTAACCTGGTTTTGTGAGACTTCTTACTGCAGTCTCTCAGTGCAGGGACCGCTAACCAGAGCTCTGGTGTATTGGGAGCCCGGCAATCCCAACCTCTTCACTTTCCCGTGCTCTGGAGACTAAGCTACAACTCTTTGGGGCATTCTCTTTCACTCAAAACACTGCTCTGTTCTCTTCTTTAAAATTTTGCAGCAACTCGTTGTTCTTTTTTAAACTCAAGTTCTACTTTTCCTTGAACACAAAATCACAGCTCTTGCTTATGAGGGTTATTTTCTCTTCATTTCTTTTTCTAAATATATCTAAACTTCTGATTGTACTGGCCAGTTCACGTTTGTTCTGCGTCTGTCCCTCAGGGTCTGGCAATATCTCAACATCTCACTACTCACACATCTCCAGCCACAGGTAGTGTTCTTATCACCAATATAATGAAAGTACATTCCAGATTTTATCAGGAATACAAAGGATATTTATTAACCAGGAAAAATTGTTACTGAGGCCAGCAGCCCGCTGGTTGCCCCAATCCTTACATGTCTACTACATGCCTTCTGGATGCCTTCCACTAAGGTAGGACTCCAAACCCTGGGGTAATTACCCACTCTCATTCCCATTGGTCCCCCTAAGCTAGGTGATGCTCTTCTGCCGTGTTGTCCTTAAAGGGACAATCGCCACTGCTTTGGTGTTTAAACTTTGTGCAGCATCCTGAATAAAATCAGCTGGCTTCCCAGCTTCTGATCAGTAATCAATAATCGTACAACAACAGTGTGTGTAGAGATGCTGAATGCGGATGTTGTCAGGTTAATCTAGCTGATCGTCTCCATGGTGAATAACTCACTGATCCATGTTCATTATCCATGGTCACAAATGAAGAATGGTTATTTGGATGAAGTGCCAATGTAGGGGCCAGACCACAGCACAAAATATGTGGAAATAAACCAGTGGAAATATTAAAACTTGGGCATTGAGTAACTCACTGTTCCTTCCAGGAAAATGAGGTTTGGACTGAATTTGTATTCTGGGTTCAGGACCCCAATGTTTGTATAGTTCCTGGCTCCAAAACCCACACAGCCTGGGAATGAAACGCACGCCAGTTTTGGATTAAGAGGTCAATATTGGCCAGAGATCACACTCACCATCCAGTTAAGGATGGCGAGGATGTTCCAGAAGTTGGAGGGCCACTAGGAAGTCCTACATCACTGAAAGGGCTGCTGGTGTGGGAGAGAGTGGGAACCACAAGATGAGTTGCCAGAACGTTCTCGTGTAATCCCTTCACAGGGTGGCTGACAGCCATTTGTGAGTTGGTTGTGAGAGAAGGTCTGCTTAAATAGTGAAACAGAACGCAGGGTCCCAGATTTATTGGTGGGGGGCCATCTCCTTCCCCGACCATGTTTTGGCCAAAGTAGAGGAAAATTCCAGTTGCCGTGGGCAAAACCCCTTAATTGGCTCAAGTTGCTACCCACCAGTTGCAACCTGACCCAGCCTCCTGGTAAATGATTAAAGACAGTAAGAGTTTTAACAACACCAGGTTAAAGTGCAACAGGTTTATTTGGTAGCAAATACCATTAGCTTTCGGAGCGCTGCTCCTTCGTCAGATGGAGTGGAAATGTGCTCTCAAACAGTGCACAGAGACACAAAATCAAGTTACAGAATACTGATTAGAATGCGAATCCCTACAGCCAACCAGATCTTAAAGATGCAGACAATGTGGGTGGGGGGAGCATTAAGCACAGGTTAAAGAGATGTGTATTGTCTCACCATGGAGACAATATTGTCTGTATCTTTAAGATCTGGTTGGCTGTAGGGATTCGCATTCTAATAAGTATTCTGTAACTTGATTTTGTGTCTCTGTGCACTGTTTGAGAGCACATTTCCACTCCATCTGACGAAGGAGCAGCGCTCCGAAAGCTAATGGTATTTGCTACCAAATAAACCTGTTGGACTTTAACCTGGTGTTGTTAAAACTGTTACTGTGTTCACCCCAGTCCAACGCTGGCATCTCCACAAAATGATTAAAGAGGCAGGACCGTTTTGGCAAACTGGCACACTGGTCAATGGTGGAAAATTCTGGGCTTGTCCGTTTCCTGTCTCACCTTGGGAGCTGATTAAAAATTCAGCCCAATGCCTTTGCCAAGGCAAGTGGATCTAATGGACGGGGTAATGATGTTGAATGTCCATGGGATGGATGCAGTGGCACTGTTACTTCTGAAATGCCAGAAAGATATCCCATAATTAGGTCAAAAGAAATGACCTGGTTATAATGTATTTCCTTGGTCATTTGATAAATGAGTTAAGTTAGGCATGTGCTAATATTTGAACTTTCAGCCTAGTGAAGGCATTGAATAAATTGCAAAAATAAAAAGGGGATGGCAATTTACTGGATGGTATTGTCTGAGTAAGTTGCATTTTATTTTCATTATGTGGAATTTTGAGACTTCTGCGAGTATTTCAGGAAATCACAGTCCATGATTTCCATTTTTTCACAGATAATCTTCTTGCAACTTTAAGGTTACTTAACAAATGTATATTTAGAACCAAAATATATGAGAATTGGGAATCAAGAGAAAACTTGCATACAGTTTATTTTGCATGTGCTTGAGATATACTGGTCCCTGTATACGTTTCTACCCATATTGCATTTATTCTTATCTTAAAACTAATGTTGCTCAATAGAAACTTTTCTACCATATGTGCTGATAAAAGGTCTTGTGCCTATAAAATCCTGGTTATGATACCTGATGTTGGCACTAGTCAATTTCAATATACGATGAGAAATCAAGAGCATCTTTTCCAGTTAAAATATTGAGCTGCTATCCACAGACCTGATGCTTCTGCAGAAACAAATGGGATGTTGGCCTATATCGCAAGGGGGATAGAATATAAAAGCAGAGATGTCTTGCTGCATCTGTACAGGGCATTGGTGAGGCCGCAGCTGGAATACTGTGTGCAGTATTGGTCCCCTTATTTGCGGAAGGATATATTGGCCTTGGAGGGAGTGCAGAGAAGGGTCACCAGGTTGATACCAGAGATGAGGGGTGTAGCTTATGAGGAGAGACTGAGCAGATTGGGTTTGTACTCGTTGGAATTTAGAAGGCTGAGGGGGGATCTTATAGAGACCTATAAGATAATGAAGGGGCTGGATAGGGTAGAGGTGGAGAGATTCTTTCCACTTAGAAAGGAAGCTAGAACTAGAGGGCAGAGCCTCAAAATAAAGGGGGGTCAGTTTAGGACAGAGTTGAGGAGGAACTTCTTCTCTCAGAGGGTGGTGAATCTCTGGAATTCTCTGCCCACTGAAGTGGCGGAGGCTACCTCGTTGAATATGTTTAAATCACAGATAGATGGATTCCTGATCGGTAAGGGAATTAGGGGTTATAGGGATCAGGCGGGTAAGTGGAACTGATCCACTTCAGATCAGCCATGATCTTATTGAATGGCGGGGCAGGCTCGAGGGGCTAGATGGCCTACTCCTGCTCCTATTTCTTATGTTCTTAAACCCCGAGCATATTCAATGCTCTTTTACGAGTGATGATATTGATTTTAAACACTATCCTATCACTTGACAAAACAGCTACTGTCATGGTTAAGTACAAACATGTGCTTACCTCTTGTACTTCCTCATCCCATATGTAAATTATCCTATTAAAATTAGGTGTAATGTGCATAAAACTCTGGAAGAAAAATTCAAGTGTGGACGTTAAATGACAACTTTTTGATCTGAAAATGATGAGTGCAACCGAGACTTTAGCCTTTGACGTTTTGCACTCCTGATCAGGTACACTGTCTAAACCTCTTTCCAGTGTTGGCCAACAGATTGGGAAAGATTAGAATTGCGATCGCTTATGGGAGGTTCAAGAAATGGAAATTGGATATTAGTCTTAAAAATGCTGTGGTTTCTCTATTCTATAATGAATTTGTAATATTTGAAGTTAAAATTGTTTGTGATATTTCTAACTACATTGTTATGTCAGGGAAAGATTAGAGAATAGGATGTAAAATCAGATGATGTTCTGTGCTGTTTCATTATTGTAGAATCATTTATTGCAATTATCTTGGCATGCATCCAGTGAGGTCTTTGTTAATACTTTACCCGTCACATTTCCAGTGAGTAATTCTTGGTTTGTGCTGTGGAATATAACCACAGAAATTCAGTTGGTGCCCAGGCCTGACCTGGCATATTTTGCACGATTTTTAATAGAATAGCTACCAGGTGTCTCAGAGGGCCTCAGAAAGAGCTGTGCATCTTTTCTTAGTGGAAAACACCAGAACCTGTGTGAAGCAGTATCCACCCAATGCCTGCTGATTAATAAGTTTGACGAACAGCACATGCAGGGAGTTGAATTTTCCTATTCTTAATCATAAACCGAATATCTCAATCTGCACGCTTTATAATTTGTGAAAAGAATGTTAAATGCACCTGCATTTAGACGGATCTTCAATGCAAAATGTACGTGATGTGTGAAATTACAACACTAACACCTGTTTCGTTTGCTTCATGTTCAATGTGTGTGCGTGCGTATAAGATTACATAACAACTCCTCCATGAAAATTAATTCCACGTTTTTGTGATAGTGAACGACTCCAAGAACTCCGTTCCTACTAAAATGCTGTCATCATTGATATAATAAATTCTTAGTTTTACATGCCCCAAGCTTTGTGTTCCATTAATCATACTTGGATGTCCCTAGTCTGTGTTTTAAGTTTAATGTGGAGGTGCCGGCGTTGGACTGGGGTAAACACAGTAAGAAGTTTAACAACACCAGGTTAAAGTCCAACAGGTTTATTTGGTAGCAAAAAAGCTCGTGTGGCTTTTGCTACCAAATAAACCTGTTGGACTTTAACCTGGTGTTGTTAAACTTCTTACTGTTTTAAGTTTAAATCAGTAGACATAGGACACAGCATAGATTATTGGAAGGTTCTACCAACAATGTATTATTAAAAAATGAGCTCTTTTATGTTAGCAGCAGTGCTGCAAAGTGAAATAACTTCCAGAACACACTCCAGATTCAGGCTGCAATTACACTGTAACCACATCATTGACATACAAGTGCTTGACAACTCTGCTGCTTACATTGAGTCCATCAACTTTATAGTTACACCATGTAAAATTTGCCCTGAAAAGAGCAGTTGTTACTTTAAAAGAGTTCCTTAGAAGAACGAGTAAGTCTTGATATGCCAGGGAGCATATTCTGGCCATCATCTGGAAGAATAACTGGGACAGTTGAAAAAGATAGTTATATATCGTGGAGGATGGAATCATAGAATCCCTACAGGATAGAAGGAGGCTGTACTAACCACAATCCCACCCAGGCCCTATTCCCGTAACTCCACAAATTTACCATGCTAATCCCCCTGACACTAGAGTCAATTTATCATGGCCAATCCACCGAACCCGCACATCTCTGGAGTGTGGGAGGAAACCAGAGCACCCGGAGGAAACCCACGCAGACAGGAGGAGAATGTGCAATCTCCACACAGACAGTGACCTGAGGCTGGAATTGAACCTGGGTCCCTGGCACTGTGAGACCACAGTGCTAGCCACTGTGCCACCCTATATAAGGATGGAGAATATGGGTGTGATCTTACTGCTGATTGGTCAGGCTGTTGTGTTTGTAATAAGTCGGGTACATGTTAACATTCTTGCTGCTATTTGGTCGACTGTGCAGAAAGGATGGTAATGTGTTTCTTAAGTAAAGGATAGCCAATGGTCCAAGTCCAGACTTATCCATTATGCACAGGCTGCAATGTAAGGTAGGCCATGAGGATCTACCAATGTTAAACTGCTCCTCATGACTTCTTTTCAGTGACATTTGGCTACACTTTCACCTGTCCCAGTCACTCCTCCAGATAGTAGAGAGCTCTAAAACATTGAGGCCTGTAAGTTTCTCTAAGGAGCACCTTTTAACATAACAGCTCTTCTCAGAGCCAATTTTACAATTTATAGGCATAAAATTGTCTTAACAGTACCGCTGTCACCAGGAAAACCTGTTAAGCAACCTTGTAAATGTAACTTTAGATCATGGAGGTCCGGTTACCAGTGAAATTTTCAATGGTTGAAAAGGCCTACAGTGGAACCCAGAGCCTTCTACTACAAAGTTAACAAGAGTACTGCAGAATATTGGGGGCACATTAAGCTTTCATTTAAAAGGTTAGCAGCTGCAGTTACACCATGCCATATGCAACACAAGTGCTGCAAGCTCACCTTTTCTGCATTGAGCTGCTTCTGAAGTACCACCAATGTCACGTTGCACATTGGTGTCAACTCAACTGTAAATGATCATGATATGCATGGTAAAGCTAGGACTTTAGTAACTTCTTAAATTCTGTCTAATGTGCAAACTCAGCACATAACACTTGATGGATGCACTAATGGAGCTGCACAGTAGTTGATGGGGAATGTGATGTGGGATGGACAAAGGAAGCAATAGATTAGACTGCACTTGGGCTCAGATTGAAATATCATGGAACATCATTTACTTTTTTAGACAATTGAATCTATTTATTTGAAAGTGTTTTACTCTACCTTAAATCAGAGTATTATTAGTGTATAGTCCCAAGTCAGGAGGGTGTGTGACTTGGAGGGGAACATTTCAGGTGGTGGTGTTTCCTTGCATCTTCTGCTCTTGCCCTTCTAGGTGGTAAAGGTCAGGCATTTGGAAGCCTGAAACTGGATGTTGTTTGGGGCCAGCTGTGCAGGGCTGTTTCATTATTGGAAGAGTTCTGAATAAAGCTGAACACTGTGGAAACAACAAATAGCTCAATCCTGATCTGATGCTGGAGGGAAAAATCATTGATGAAGTTTCCTGTAGATTATTTTTTTTGAGGAACGCTGCAGCCATGTGCTGGGACTCATCATTTGTTTTTAAGCTATGACCATATTCGCTTCTGCCAGTGTGATTCCAGTCAATGGAGGAGTTCCTATTGGTTTCACTTTTATGAGGGCTGCTTGGTGTCAAATTCTGTTAGTGCTGTAGTATTGTGCAAGTTAACTGCTCTCTCCTCCTATCTGACATTCTGCTCTTAAGTCCAGGTCTGGTACAGAGTTGTGGCAGCCCAAGAGCTGACCTGAAGCAGAACCAAAGCTGAGCATTAAATTTGTCCTGCTTTTTGAGGGTAGGACTTATCTGGACAATTATGTCCACATGATCAGGTAGATCAGGCAAGTGGCTAAGCAGCACTGGAGTAGATTGGCTGCCCTCAGCAATACATCCAAGATGTTGTCAGGAATTAATATCACTGAAACAATTTGCATTTGTATAGCACATTTCATTTTCTCCTTTCAGGCATTAAATTACATTTGGAGTATGGTTCCCTGAGCACAGAATCATTGCACTTCCAAGGCTGATGCTGGGCAAAATTAATCGGCTAATGCATCCACCGATAAAAGACTAGTTGGTGTATGCCAAGTTGAAGACTAATTGATGCGTGCGCAGATATTGACTAGAGAAGGCAGATCAATTCTAGCCGAATTGCAGATGGGTCCTGGAAAATTCGGCACTGGACCAAAGTGTCAGCCTGCATTATGTCCTCAAATCTCTGGAGTGGGGTTTGAACTCGTAACCTTCTGAGATCGAGACACCAGAGACAAACTGAATTAAGCCATTAACCTAGAAATCAGTGACAATTGCAACATGTACAATTGCAGCATGCTTTAATGGTCTAGTTTAATAATTCCTTAAGATAATTAATTTGCTGTTACGTTTTCTCCCTTTTATTTTGAAAAAATACTAATGTAATTAATTCTCTTTGTTTTTGTTACTTGACTAGTAATGCTTGAATTATAATCAAATAATAACGATAGTTAATGATCTCCTTGAGTTCAGTGACTCCATATAGACAGCTAAGTGCCTAGTTTTCGAAACTTCGGCTCCAAACAAAGGCTCAACTCTGATGTTGATGACAGTTAACTCGTGTAACTAAGTTAATTGACTCTTTCACTTATGCTTTAACATTTGCTTAGTTTTAGCCAATGTTAAGTGTTATGTCAAATTATTATTTTAAACAATTCTGTATAGCCATCAGTGTCAGTGTTACTTTGGGGTTTAGCTGCAGGTTTGGTGTGTTTTGTTTGCTCAGTATTTAGTTAATGGAAGTCAGTGGGTGATGTTCACCAAGCCAAATCTTTCCGAGTTCTCGGACACAAATGATGTTGAGGTCCAGGTTCATGACTTGTACAGCCTCCTTTATGCCCCTTGGATATATAATTGATTCTTGTTTTGTCTTGACAATTTTGCACATCATTCAGAGATACGTATAAACTTTGCTTTCCAGTGATTCAACTAGAATCATAGAATCCCTACGGTGCAGAAGGAGGCCATTCGGCCCATCAAACTTGCACCGACCACAATCCCACCCAGGCCCTATCCGTATAACCCATGTATTTGCCCTAGCTGGTCCCCATGACACTAAGAGGCAGTTCAGCATGGCCAATCAACCTAACCCACACATCTTTGGACTGTGGGAGGAAACTGGAGCACCCGGAGGAAACCCCCGCAGACACTGGGAGAATGTGCAAACTCCACACTGACAGTCATTCAAGCCGGGAATCGAATCTGGGTCCCTGGAGCTGTGAGACAGCAGTGCTAGCCACTGTGCTACCCAGTTGTTTACTCTGGAGTAATCTTGAAGTTTTACTCATTGTTCAATTCATGATCACCTCGAGATCCAGCGCTTCTAAGAAACACAGGGACTCGCGCTTTGAGTAAAAGGGTGAACAGAGCATAGCTCAGAGAAGCAGTCATAAAGTTCATTCCTCATCAAAAGTCACATTATAAGATTTACTACACAGGAAACTTCCGGATCCTCTATGACTTGCAGCACCCTGAGTTTAAACTTTGGTGACAGTTGATGTCGTTCAGCCTTGGAGCACAGATCATTGCATCGACGGTGCTCAGAACATCCACATCAATTTTGTCCCAGAACCTCGAGTTATAAAATAGAATAACCTCAATTACGGAATCAACTTTCTCACTAATGCTCGAAAGATTAAAATTTGCTTTTCATAGACCTGAAAAAGAGTTTTAAAAAATGATTCTCGGGGTGGCCGCATTTATTGAGCATCCATCAGAAAGCAGGTAACGTTCAACCAGACTGGTGTGGGACGAATGTCAAACAGATTAAGATTAACAGGTTTTCTTCTAAAAGGACGTTAGTAAACCGGCATGACTTTTATGAGAATCTGACAGTTAGATCATCTGTTTTACTGATAATGATAATTATGGTAATGTTAATTTCCAGACTTTTTGGACTGAATTTCAATTCTCCAAGCAGTCATAGTTGGATTTGAACTTACATTCTCTGGATTTATTAATCCAAGACTCTGGATTATTAGTACAGTATAAAACCATTGTACTACAGTACCCTGTTGGCTAGTTAATTCATTTTACTTGTGTCCATATTTCACAAAATTAGGAGTATGATTGCCTGTGTATAATATATAAAAAATATACACAGATGTGTTTTTTATGATATGCTTTCCTGAGTGTTGTAAATTGATTAATGAATTAATTAATTGTCCCTTTTCTTCTTACTTTACCATAACATCATGTTCTGGCAACAATGTCCTCAGAGTTAAAGGACTACTGTTCGCAATGCCAGCCTCCCTAAATATGTTCCAAATGTTTATATTTATTTGTGCCTTCGATGAGAAGCTGTATTTTCCTTGATGAGGCTTTCATTCCTGCACTGCACTGATTCCAAATATTATCCAACTGGGAATAGCCATGCGCTGCATGTTTTAATTTCATATCTGGAATGATGATGTGCTGCCAGATTTTTTATTTTGGGCTCCAAAATAACTGGGCATTGAATTTCAGTGAGTCAATTTTGCAGCTAATTCCAGTAAATCATTCTGAGTGGAAGCAGTCCTCTGCTTAAGGGTGACTTAGTTTATAAACAGGATATTTTCATTAAGTTGATCAGCGATGCACTTTAAATAATGATGGCTGTGAAATCAATGTTAGGGTGTTAAATACTGAATTGTCAGTTGCTGTTGTTGTGATATTGGGGTTTGCATTTGTTGCTAGCGATTTTTATTTACGAGTGTCACAAGTAGGCTTACGTTAACACTGCAATGAAGTTACTGTGATAAGAAACAGAAGAAAGCATGCATTGAGAAAAGTTCATTTGGCCAATTAAGCCCATTAATTGGATGTTAGTTTTTCTTGATCTGTCTGGTTGAATGGCACATCACAACGTGTACTTAGCTGCAGAGTCAACATCAATTTAATATTAACATTCACCTCATTGTAAACATGTTTACTTTCTTTGTATATTTCAGTATCAGGATTGTCCAATTCAATAACTCAGGTGGCCTTTGCTATCTTAAAAATTAATGGACCACACTTATGGGACTTTTGATTTGATTTACTATTGTCATATGTATAAGTATACAGTGAAAAGTATTGTTTCTTGCGTGCTATACAGACAAAGCATACCGTTCATAGAAAAGGAAATGAGAGAGTGCAGAATGTAGTGTTACAGTCATAGCTAGGGAGTAGAGAAAGATCAACCTAATGCGAGATAAGTCCATTCAAAAGTCTGACGGCAGCAGGGAAGAAGCTGTTCTTGGTACATGAGCTCAGACTTTTGTATCCTTTTTCCGACGGAAGAAGGTGGAAGAAAATATGTCCGGGGTGCATAGGGTCCTTAATTATGTTGGCTGTTTTGCTGAGGCAGCAGGAAGTGTAGACAGAGTCAATGGATGGGACATGTTAATAGGTGACTGTGTGTTCAACCATTCCTTGATAAATCAACTCAATTATTGCCCCTATTGTCAGGTGATTTTGTGGCCTTTCATCTGAGAGGGATCAGTCATCATCAATATTTTAAAAATTAGCTACGTAAAATTATAGGCAGATTTTGGCATGTGATTCGAAAACACTGTCTTTGGGAAGAACTACCAGACGTCTGCAGATATTTTTAGCCCATTGAAAGATTAAAACAAAAAGTAACCATAAGCCAGTTGTAGAAGGGCCGTCTATTTGGAAATTACAGGACCTTCTACAGTTCAGGAGCTATTCATTGTCAAGTTTGTCCATGAAAAGTTGATTTGATTTGGCCAGACAGGGGGGTGGGATAGGTGGAGTAAGAAAAGACTGTAGTATAAGAGTCTGACATAGAAAGGGTTAACACAGTAAGAAGTCTAACAACACCAGGTTACAGTCCAACAGGTTTATTTGGTGGCAAAAGCCACTAGCTTTCGGAGCGCTGCCCCTTCATCAGGTCAGTGGGAGTTCAGTTCACAAACAGGGCATATAAAGACACAAACTCAATTTACAAAGTAATGGTTGGAATGCGAGTCTTTACAGGTAATCAAGTTTTAAAGGTACAGACAATGTGAGCGGAGAGAGGGTTAAGCACAGGTTAAAGAGATGTGTATTGTCTCCAGCCAGGACAGTTAGTGAGATTTTGCAAACCCAGGCAAGTCGTGGGGGTTACAGATAGTGTGACATGAACCCAAGATCCCGGTTGAGGCCGTCCTCATGTGTGCGGAACTTGGCTATCAGTCTCTGCTCAGCGACTCTGCGTTGTCGTGTGTCGTGAAGGCTGCCTTGGAGAACGCTTACCCGAAGATCAGAGGCCAAATCCCCGTGACCGCTGAAGTGTTCCCCAACAGGAAGAGAACACTCTTGCCTGGTGATTGTCGAGCAGTGTTCATTCATCCGTTTTCATAGTGTCTGCATGGTCTCCCCAATGTACCATGCCTCAGGACATCCTTTCCTGCAGCGTATCAGGTAGACAACATTGGCCGAGTTGCAAGAGTATGTACCGTGTACCTGGTGGATGATGGCAGCCGTGTCGATGATCCGGCACATCTTGCAGAGGTTGCTGTGGCAGGGTTGTGTGGTGTCGTGGTCACTGTTCTCCTGAAGGCTGGGTAGTTTGCTGCGGACAATGGTTTGTTTAAGGTTGTGCGGTTGTTTGAAGGCAAGAAGTGGGGGTGTGGGGATGGCCTTGGCGAGATGTTTGTCTTCACCAATGACATGTTGAAGGCTCCGGAGAAGATATCGTAGCTTCTCCGTTCCGGGGAAGTACTGGACGACGAAGGGTACTCTGTCCGCCATGTCCCGTAGAAAGGGTTAACATGGGACTGGGTACAGTACCACCTACAGTGTGATGTAAAAGAGCATGTGATCCCAGTCTAGAGGGCAGTCTTATACTGGAGACATATTTGGAGGCAAGCATGGAGACAACCTCTAGCTTAGACCTTGTATACCTTTGTAGTTACCCAGCAGTTAATAAACACTGACTGTTAAACTATATATGACTCACAACCTCTTCATGAGACCTACCAAATGACACACATCCTACAACAAGGAGTACTTTTTTTTGGAGTGGTATAGAATGCTAGATTGTGGGTTAATATTTTTTAGCACAAAAAACCAGAATAAATATATTGGAAAGCTGTTTTAATTGGCTCAGTTCTGATGTCAGAAGGTATGGCACTGTGTGGAAAGTGCTGTATACACGCCAAGGTCATGACTTTTCCTGTGGGAGACTTTTGTGAAAGACAATTTATAACTTTTACAGGACTGAACTTTATTGTAACTTGCATTTCACAAACCGGATCCTTCCCTCTTGGTAACTCTTTCCCATCTGAAAATAATTCAGAAAGTAATTTTTTATTGTTTTCACTTGGAATTATTGGGTTTAGAGAGAAAAACTAAAAATTGGTTGCTGAATTATTGCTAATTTGTGTGTGTTTTGGGGCAGGGGGATACATTGTGGGAGTATTGTATAAATTATGACTATATGATAAGTGGTCAAGGTTTAATGTGTATTGATCAGTCTATCCTGTACACTCAAAGGACATTATTTTATTAAGGCAGAACTTGGACAAGACACAATACAAAAGTACAATATTAATAAGTGTGCCCAGCACTTCCAACTGTCTGTGGCAACACTCTGACTGAGATAACTGTAAGCCCAGCCTAGGAATTGAACTTGAAATCTCCTGTCTGTATGGTCTGATTACACATTGTTTCACAAGTCAATCCAGATGGTTCGGGGCAGGTAATTATTTCCAGCTATTTAAGGAACAAATTGCTTTGTGCTCAAATGCACATTTGTTTACACTCTGCCATTCAAAAGAACTAGTTCATAAAGAAAACATGGGTCTGAAAAGTATGCTCTTGTTCATCTTTGAAGGAACTTCATAGCTTAAGCTTCTGTTTATAAAGTCAATCCTTGTTCCTTTTTTTTAAAAAGAGGAAATAATTAACCCAATTAATTTCATCAAAACACACGAGTTCAACTGCAAATGTGAAACCATTGATTCAAACGCAAAGTAACTGAAGGAATGGAATTTATTTTTTACCTGTGTTTTGAAGGCATTTCACATTCTGCCCTGAGAAAGTGTTGATTTGACACCCTTTGTTTAGTCTCCCAGCATTCGCTTAAAAACTTTTTTTAAAAAGCTCTATTCAGAGGACAGGTACAATACGAATGTTTTTTAGTACGTATTAGGCTTTGTATTTTCACAGCGCAGGAATAATTAGAAAAGTGACTGTTTCTATAAGCTGCTTTGTAAGGCTGGGTTAGTAAAAGGAAGCAGCCATCAGTGAAGACTTGTTCCTGCAGTTGCCATTAGCTACTAAAGGGGTCACAAGGTCAAGTCTCTTTTCTCTTCAGGAACTGAACTTTGTCACATCATTTTAAAATAGTCCCGTGTGATATTGCAAGTCACAAAATGTTTTGCAGTACAATTATAAATGGTGTTTTAATTTATGTTTTTGATATGCTGGGTCTCTAATATGTGATGTGGAGATGCCGGCGTCGGACTGGGGTGAACACAGTAAGAGTTTTAACAACACCAGGTTAAAGTCCAACAGGTTTATTTGGTAGCAAATACCATTAGCTAATACCAAAGCTAATGGTATTTGCTACCAAATAAACCTGTTGGACTTTAACCTGGTGTTGTTAAAACTCTCTAATATGTTGCATGGTATCATTAGTGTATTTGTCATTTACTATGTTTTTTGTTGAGAGACAGCTCAAGAGCTTGCTGAAGAACCATTCTGATGAACTGTTTGGCAGAGGAGCTCCATGCCCCTGCCTCAAAATTTCCACTAAGCTGACCCCGCCCCCCTGACTCCTGAATCCTTATTCAAATAACACTCCAGAAATACTTGCCTTGACCTTAAATATCTTGGTTTTAAAAAATTTTTAGTCTTATTTTCAAATCTCTCCATGGTCTTGCCCCTCTTTAAGTCTGTAATTTCATTGAGCTCCACAATCCTCTGGGGATATCTGCACTCCTTCAATTCTGGCCTTTTGAGCATCCTCAATTTTAGTTTTTCCGCTATTGATGACCATCCTTTCAGCTACCAAGGCCTTAAGTTCTGGAATTCACTCAAACTTCTCTGCCTCGCTCCGCATGTAAGACACTCTGTTAAACCAACCTCGACGACTAAGCTTTTGATCATCTGTGCTAGTATCTCTTTATGAGACACAATGTGAAGTTTTATGAAACTCTGATACCACTCCTGTAAAACGCCTCCAGGGATGTTTTTAGTAGAGAAAAGGTGGTGTTGTTGATGTGTGTAAGTTGAAACCTAGACATGTATGGAGCAGCAGGTTTGCTGAAGAGTAGTTGGACCATAACTCTCTCATCACCAGCCGCCCCCGCCAGGGCTGCACGACAGCCCATACATTCAAGGTTGAGTGGGTAAACCAAATGATTTATATAGTTACCATGGAGAGGAAATTAAAAGGGGATGTCTCCACTTTAATGACACAGCCATGTTACAATAAAATATCAGTTTGTGCTAACTGGGCACTGTGGCATTATAATCAATGAACTGTTTATATTGTAAGTTATCCAGATGGCAAGATTATGCCTGGCAGAATGTGTAGGAATGTGTTGTTTGCTTTTTTTGAAATGCAATCCACGCTAATGTTGCAATGATCTAGTTTAGTGAATTTGCCTTATAAGGACTTGCACAGCTCTATATCCAGCACTGGCATGAAAAATTCTCAATTTGTTGCAGCAACTGACTCACCTCTGGGGTCAGCGATGTCAGATGACCTGTGACCTAGAGCACGGCCAAGATGCTGCTGTTTTCATACCTCATAACTTGAGGATTTCTTCTCTCCACCCCCCCCCCCCCCATACAACCTGTGTCAAAAATAAATGTAATGTGGACTGACTGTCTGAAAATTACTGTGTAATAAACCTACTGTGATTGTGTCAAAATCGTAAATGCTTCATTAGAGACATCATCACATATTAATGGAACACCGTCTGACAATCATTGCAATCTGCTAAAAGTTCCCAGAGTGGTTATAAGGCTCAGTGTGAATTCACAGCTCAGCTGATGGTAACAAATGACCCTTAGTCTTTGCTTCTGCTGTTTCAGAGGGTTGGTTTAGTTTTGTAATTGGATTGGAGGCTCCTCAGCTTTCAGGTTAATTTACCCTTGACAGAGATGGTAATTGCAATTTTTCAGAAGTACCATAATGTGTGAGAAAGTTATTTTCACTAATTGTCAGTGCAGTGTGTGGGGAAGCTGCTGTGTAAATCTGCTGCTAGTTTTCCTATGGTATGTTTAATATTGTAAGAGTTTTAACAACAGGTTAAAGTCCAACAGGTTTATTTGGTAGCAAATGTAATAAACCTGTTGGACTTTAACCTGGTGTTGTTAAAACTCTTACTGTGTTTACCCCAGTCCAACGCCGGCATCTCCACATCATGTTTAATATTGTACATTTGAGGATGAACAGCTGTGATGAGGTGTGATGTTGTGGACCTGCCTCACTTTTAATTACAGTAAGAAGTCTCACAACACCAGGTTAAAGTCCAACAGGTTTATTTGGTAGCAAATACCATAAGCTTTCGGAGCGCTGCTCCTTCGTCAGATGGAGTGGAAATGTGCTCTCAAACAGTGCACAGAGACACAACATCAAGTTACAGAATACTGATTATTGATTACTGATATTGATTATTGAATACTGATTACTGATCAGTATTCTGTAACTTGATGTTGTGTCTCTGTGCACTGTTTGAGAGCACATTTCCACTCCATCTGACGAAGGAGCAGCGCTCCGAAAGCTTATGGTATTTGCTACCAAATAAACCTGTTGGACTTTAACCTGGTGTTGTGAGACTTCTTACTGTGTTCACCCCAGTCCAACGCCGGCATCTCCACATCATCACTTTTAATTAGCCATGAGGAATCAGGATATGCACTCAGAATTAAATTGAACCCTTTGCCTGCACATGATGAATTATTGGGGCAATGAATTAAAGGGGAATGAATATTGATCATCTCTATCTTTCTCTTTCTTCCCCTTCCTCTCACAACACCGTCTTCCTGATTCCAGCAATCACCTTGACTTTATCACAATGCAGGTAGCCTTTAACTTTGGGAATTTAGACTTTTGTTACTTTGTGAACACTCTGGTCAACTCCCAATCTTGTTTTCAGTTACTATTTCTATAACTAAAAACCAATAAAGTGACATTGGAACCTTAACATGAAATAAAAGAAGTCGCTGTTGCATTCAGGGTGTTGATGGCAAAAGTAAATAATTCCAATATTTCCCTTTGCTTTGTCTACAGCAAAATCATATCGCCTGTGTATTCTGTGGTTGTCACTGTAGAGATACTGCAGTCTGAAAAAATAATGATATTGACTGATGTGTCCTCAGTTTTGACTGTATTACTGTCATGGCAGTGTTATAAGGCTCTGAAATGTTAATGCATCTCTTGTTTTGGTTAACTGTGTACTTGACTAAGTACTGCTGTGTACTGGCCTGATGTCTGTGTCATCTGGCATACAATCGTTCAGTACTGCTGGTATTATATTGCTACTGAAATCTTAAATTGCTGCTAGTCCCTCTGGATTGGAACTGAGAAAATTACTGGCTGGTGCTTCATCATTGGAGGCACTGGTGGGCTGACTTGCTGTTGGCTTAAGCAACTCTCGTTCAGCCTTCAGGGCTGACTTGCCAAGTCTCCTGAAACGATTATGGGGTGAAATCAAAGCTTCCTCCTTCAAAAAGTTCAGAAGGCAGTCACAAAAGATCTCTTGAGTGATTTACGCAAAATGTTGTTCCCCTTCCCTTTGCAGTGATATTAAGAGGCTGGATGACTCATTCAATTAGATTTTCAGCTTCAGATCAGCATGAGACATTGAAACGATATAAGCTTACAAAACTCTTTTTATTATGATGGGCTCAAACTGTTTCCTACTATTTGGTGTTTTCGCTCACCAGCTAAGTATTAATTTTCACTTAAAAATCTGCAGCAGAATTTAGTCATAAAACCAGAAGCTGTGGAGCATCACAGTGTTTAGTCATTACTATTAAGCACGGTGGCACAGTGGTTAGCACTGCTGTCTCACAGCACCAGGAACCCGGGTTCAATTCCCAACTTGGGTCACTGTCTGTGTGGAGTCTGCATGTTCTCCCCGTGTCTGCGTGGATTTCCTCCGGGTGCTCCCAGTTTCCTCCCACAGTCCGAAAGACATAGAACATAGAAAAGCTACAGCACAAACAGGCCCTTCGGCCCACAAGTTGCGCCGAATAATTTCCTTACCTTCTAGGCTCATCTATAACCCTCTATCTTACTAACCTCCATGAACCTATCCAAAAGTCTCTTAAAAGACTCAATCGAATCCGCTTCCACCACCACTACCGGCAGCCGATTCCACACACCCACCACCCTCCGAGTGAAAAACTTACCCCTAACATCTCCTCTATACCTACTCCCCAGCACCCTAAACCTGTGGCCTCTCGTGACAACCATTTCAGCCCTGGGTAAAAGCCTCTGAGAATCCACTCTATCAATACCTCTCAACATCTTATACACCACTATCAGGTCACCTCTCATCCTTCGCTTCTCCAAGGAGAATAGACCTAGCTCTCTCAACCTATCCTCATAAGGCGCATACCACTTAATCCCGGCAATATCCTTGTAAATCTCCTCTGCACCCGTTCTATGGCTTCCACATCCTTTCTGTAATGAGGCGACCAGAACTGGGCACAGTACTCCAGGTGGGGTCTGACCAGGGTTCTATACAGCTGCAGCATTATCTCCCAATTTCTAAACTCAATTCTTTTATTGATGAAGGCCAGTATTCCATATGCCTTCTTAACCACAGCCTCTTCCTGCGACGCTGCTTTGAGCATCCTATGAACCCGGACCCCAAGATCCCTCTGTTCTTCCACACTGCCAAGCGTCTTACCCTTAATACTATATTGTTCCATCCTATTCGACCTGCCAAAATGAACCACCACACACTTATCTGGGTTGAAGTCCATCTGCCACTTCTCCGCCCAGTCTTGCATCTTATCTATGTCTCATTGCAATTGCTGACATCCCTCTACACTATCCACAACACCTCCAACCTTTGTGTCATCAGCAAACTTGCCAACCCATCCTTCCACTTCCTCATCCAGGTCATTTATAAAAATCACAAAGAGCAAGGGTCCCAGAACAGATCCCTGGAGCACCCCACTGGTGACTGACCTCCACTCTGAAAAAGACCCCATCTCCAGCCACTCTTTGCCTTCTGTGGGCAAGCCAGTTCTGAATCCACAAAGCAACGTCCCCTTGTATCCCATGCCCCTTCACTTTCTCCATAAGCCTTGAATGGGGCACCTTATCAAACGCCTTACTGAAATCCATATAAACCACATCTACCGCTCTTTCCCCCGTCTAAGTGTCTAGTCACATCTTCAAAAAACTCAATCAGACTC
Source organism: Mustelus asterias (assembly GCF_964213995.1). NCBI lineage: Eukaryota > Metazoa > Chordata > Chondrichthyes > Carcharhiniformes > Triakidae > Mustelus > Mustelus asterias. Next base: position 51,350,633 of record NC_135804.1, on the reverse strand, counting down.
GTAAGGCATGATCTGCCTCGGACAAAGCCGTGCTGGCTACTTCTGATCATACTATTCCTTTCCAAATGTTCATAAATCCTGCCTCTCAGGATCTTCTCCATCAACTTACCTACCACTGAGGTTAGACTCACCGGTCTATAATTTCCTGGGCTATCTCTTCTCCCTTTCTTGAATAACGGAACCACATCCGCCATCCTCCAATCCTCTGGAACCTCTCCCGTCTCCATTGACAACGCAAAGATCATCGCCAGAAGATCAGCAATCTCTTTCCTCGCCTCCCACAGTAACCTGGGGTACATCCCATCCGGTCCTGGCGATTTATCTAACTTGATGTTTTTCAACAGTTCCAACACATCCTCTTTCCTAATGCCCACATGCTCAATCTTCTCAGTCCACTGCAAGTCTGCACTGCAACTACCAAGATCCTTTTCCACTGTGAATACTGAAGCAAAGTATTCATTGAGTACTTCTGCTATTTCAACCGGTTCAATACAGACTTTCCCACTGTCACATTTGATAGTGCTGGTTAGCTGCATTGGCCATGCTAAATTTTCCCTAGTGTACCCAAACAGGCACTGGATTGTGGCAACTAGGTGATTTTCACAGTAACTTCATTGCAGTATTAATGTAAGCCTACTTGTGATGCTAATAAATAAAGTTTAAAAAAAAACTTTTTTAAAAAAAGCTATCAACTGATAACGTAGACATGCTCTCCATACAGCTTATATACAGAATCAGCTGCAGCTATATGCCATGAGACTTTAGGTAGAGTTAAATTCAGTTTTATGTGCCACTAGTATAATTAAATGTTCCCTCAGAAAACAATCAGGTCGTCATCAATAAAAGGATAGTTTTGTAAAAAGCAGCTGAACTGAAAATCAATTTGTTTGTTGGAAATTGCACCTTCCTTTCACCTACTTAGGTTATTTATTTTGGATTGGAGGAAGGTTTATAGTGGATTTCCACAGACGTCCGTGTTGGGTCATTTGCGGGTGACATGACAATTGGAAGCATTGTGAACTGTGAGGAGGGTGGCGTAGAACTTCAAAAGGACACAGACAAGTTGGTGGAGTGGGCAGACAGGTGACAGATGAAATTTGCTGTAGAGAAGTGTGAATGATTCATTTTGACAGGAAGAACATAGAGACAATGTAAAACTAAAGGCTACAATTCTTCAGGGGGTGCAGGAGCAGACAGACCTTAGTGTATCAGTGAAGGTGTCAGGACTGGTTGAGAGAACAGTTAATAAAGCACATGATATCCTGGGCTTTATTAATAGAGGAAGAGAGTACAAAAGCAAGAAAACTCTGTTAAACTTGTATACAACATTGATTTGGCCTGAACTGAAGATTGTGTCCCGTTCTGGGTGCCAAGCTTTATGAAAGCTATGAAGGCATTAGAGAGAGTGCAGCAACGGTTCAGGGATGAGGAGTTTCAGTTATGTCAGTTGGAGAATTTGAGGCTGTTTTTCTTGGAGAAGAGAAAGTTAAGAGGAAACTTTCAGTAAAATGTTCAAAATCATGTGGAGTCTGGACAGAGTAGATAAGGAGAAACTGTCCCCATTGGTGGAAGGTTTGGGAACAAGAAGGCAGGATTTAAGATAATTGTTGAAAGAAGCAATGGCAACATGAACTTCTTCATGCACGAGTGATTAGGATCTGAAATGCACTGTCCAAAACTGTAGTGGAAACAGGTTCAATCGAGGGAATTGGATCTGTGGACTACAGGGAGAAGGCAGAGTAGTGTCCCTAGGTAAATTCCTCCTGGAAAAACTAGTGAAGGCTAACTGTTCTCCTCCTGTACTGATCTGTTTCCCATGTTTTGTAAAGATGTGTTATCACCTTTGTTGCCCCCTTTTTCCTGTTTGCTCCCTAATGGCTCTATATTACCTGGAACTAAATGACGAGGTTACCTTAGGTTAGGTTATCAAGTTTATCTTCTCTGCTCCCTCCACCCGTAAGCACAATCATTCTTGATGAACTGGGTAAAGGGATTTGTAGGAAAATGGCCTAGTCGGAACTTCCTATCTCCCCTGCTCTCAACCTTGGCCCCTTCCTGTGAGTTCATCGGCCTCAACCTACAGTGTGAACAATGTGCACCATTACGTTTTGTCATGATCAAATATTGTATGTTGATTTTGTATAACATCTTTTAATGTAGAGAAAAACATCCCAAGGTGCTTCTCAGAAGTGTACTCAGAGAAAAAAAAAACTTACCCACCCAAAGAAGGAGATATTTGGAAAGGTGATCACAAGCTTGGTCAAAAATGTAGTTTTTAAGTAACATCTTGAATGCTGAGGGACACAGTGAGGTTTAGGAAGGGAATTCTGGAGCCTGAGGCTTAGTCTGCTCTAGGCATGGTTCGCAACACCAGGTTAAAGTCCAACAGGTTTATTTGGTAGCACAAGCTTTCGGAGTGCTGCCCCTTCCTCAGGTGAGTGGGAGTTCTGTTCGCAAACAGGGCATATAAAGACACAAACTCAATTTACAAAATAATGGTTGGAATGCGAGTCTTTACAGGTAATCAAGTCTTAAAGGTACAGATAATGTGAGTGGAGAGAGGCTTAAGTAATGGTTAAAGAGATGGGTATTGTCTCCAGACAGGACAGTTAGTGAGATTTTGCAAGCCCAGGCAAGTCGTGGGGGTTACAGATAGTGTGACGTGAACCCAAGATCCTGGTTGAGGCCGTCCTCATGTGTGCGGAACTTGGCTATCAGTCTCTGCTCAGCGACTCTGCGCTGTCCAACCATTGTTCCAACCATTATTTTGTAAATTGAGTTTGTGTCTCTGTATGCCCTGTTTGCGAACAGAACTCCCATTCACCTGATGAAGGGGCAGCCTCCGAAAACTTGTGGCTTGTGCTACCAAATAAACCTGTTGGACTTTAACCTGGTGTTATGAGGCTTGATGTGGAGATGCCGGCGTTGGACAGGGGTAAACACAGTAAGAAGTTTAACAACACCAGGTTAAAGTCCAACAGGTTTATTTGGTAGCAACGTGTGGCTTTTTATTTAGTTCCAGGTAATATAGAGCCATTAGGGAGCAAACAGGAAAAAGGGGGCAACAAAGGTGATAACACATCTTTACAAAACATGGGAAACAGATCAATACAGGAGGAGAACAGTTAGCCTTCACTAGTTTTTCCAGGAGCAATTTACCTAGGGACACTACTCTGCCTTCTCCCTGTAGTCCACAGATCCAATTCCCTTGTGTGGCTTTTGCTACCAAATAAACCTGTTGGACTTTAACCTGGTGTTGTTAAACTTCTTACTGTGTTATGAGACTTCTTATTGTGCTTACCCCAGTCCAATGCCGGCATCTCCACATCTAGGCATGGTTGCCAATGGTGAGATGGTAGTGCTGGGAGGGCTGTTAAGGTTGTCATTCCACATTGTACAATCAAAATTTACTACAGTTACATTGCACCAATTTGGATAATTAGCTGTGGTAGAGGGCAAGACTATATGGCAGTGTTATTCAGCCTGCCTCACATGTAAACCTGTTCCTTTAATTGTTATCAGATGTGAATCAGTTTTGTTGTGGTTCGCTCTGTCCTAATGTTTGCTTGGTGGGATTAGTTCATTTGATATTTCCTTCCTTTTCAATCCACTGTCTCTCCCAATTTGGTTTGCCCCTCAACATTTTCGTATCCCCAAGGCTGAACTGATTGCTGTCCCTATTCCAGCCTTCTAACTCTCATTCTCTAATATCATTTATGGTCAAGACTTATTGTGGTCATGTGAAGGGAATACATGTTTATCACACTAACCTTCTCAGGATTCTTGGTGCAGAAGCTAGGCTATGGGAAGGTACAAGCTTACCATTTGGTTCCCCAGTACAATTTCTATAAGACTTTCTGTGCCCTCATCAATCACCCTCCGTGACAACTGCAGAGTTTACAGATTGCACCCTAATATGTGTCATAAAACACTGTCACAATCCCCATGAGGATCCATTAACCAAAAGAACCAAATTTAACAAATACCCCCAAATGAAGAAATTACCAAATAAGATTTCACTTTTTTTATAACTTTATTTTCACATGGGCCAGAATTATCTGGCCATTTACGCTCCATCGCTGCTGCTAGCAAGAACGGAGAATTTGACACTCAGCCAAATCTCTGTTCACTGTAGCGGGACCAGAGAATTCGATCCATGATCTTCAGAATCAAGAAAATTTAACATAAATTAACAGGCAGATCACGATTGTTGTGAACTATAAGTTGCACATAGAATAGAAAATGCAACAAAGATAAATCTCATTTTTCCAGGCAGTTCACTCCACCTTTATGGCACCAATTCAACCACAAAGTTCTTCCAAGCTCAATCTTCAGCAAGCAGAATTTCAGTCCCTTTTCTTCAAATACTTAGTCTGTGCTCCACATGCAGCAACTTTCACATAAACAAGGTTCCATTCATGCAGTCTTCTACGTTTCTTTTTGGAACCTTCTCAGTACTCAGCTCCCATCAGGCGTAGTTGCATGGATCTACCAGAACTGCCTTCACCTTTGCATGGTATGGCCATTTCAAGGCATTCAATTACTTGGAAGTGAACAGTGGCAGCAGCCCGAACCATGATTCTCAACTGCTCAGGAATCCAGCTCTCTTTTCTCTTTTCGTCTGCCTTCATGTCTGAACTTCCTCCCTGTTGGTCCTGGTCAAGGGTCTCCAGGTTATCTAAAAATTGTAATTGATCCCTTTAGAATTGATACAAACTTTCAAACATTTTTAAAAACAAGTATGGATTCCCCAAATATTTTAATGTAACTACAAATTTTCCTTGCTGTAACTGCTGCTGGGTCAAAGGCAGTCGCAACACAAAGGCCAGTGCTAATAATATGAATAATAAATAAAGGGCTCATTTAAAATATCAACTGAAATCAACTGTGAGACCCATTTAGCATTATAATGTTAAAAGGTTTTTAGAAGTTCAATACCCTCAGATCGAGGGAAGAGGTGGCCTACCAAGCTCACTCTGTCCAGAGTCCACCTTATGAAGTTGTTCTTCCTATCTTCACTGAAACAAAAAAATCAAATAATACTACTGTATTCATCAATACCAACTCAACCTATCTCCACACATGGATTTAGCAGCTCCTATAAGATTTTAATTGATGAGGAATTATGTTCTTTTGCCCTGAGTCTGTTCCACATCCTTGCTGCCTAAGAGTACGGGAATGGAAATTGTTGGTTGTGTGGAACCAACCATCTTTCTGAGCTCCAACCTTATTTTTGGACGGCATTGAGAAAGACTAGTTCCTCTGATCTTTCTCTACACCCTAGCTGTGACTGTAACACCACATTCTGCACTCTCTCGTTTCCTGCTCTATGAACGGTATGTTTTGTCTGTATAGCGTGCAAGAAACAATACTTTTCACTCTATGTTAATACATGTGACAATAATAAATCAAATCAAAATCTGATTTGTGTGTCATTGGGTTATCAGTTTAAGGTAGTCACTATGAATGAGGAGATAGGCTAGGAAAAATGTCTTTGTTCAGAGTTGTTGGGGCATGGAATCCATTGTCACGGGGTGGTTGAAGCATCTTTTAAAGAGAAAAGGAATAGTTATTTCAGACAGGTCTTTAGACAGAGAGGAGGGAAGTGGAATTAGTGCTGGATTGCTCTAGAAAATAACTTGCATAAACAAAATTGCCTGAAAGCTTTTGCTGTAAGCTTCTGTTGTCCCATATTAGTACATATTGAGCCCATACTTGTATTCCCCTACATGCATTTTATTTGCTGGTAGAATGTGGGATCTGTATCCAAACTGGCAGGTACAGAGCGAGAAAACACTGACCTCCTCAGTTCGAGCTATTATAGACTTTGATATTAGAACCTATCATAGATTCATAGAATCCCTACAGTGCAGAAGTAAGCCATTTGGCCCATTGAGTGTGCACCGACAAAAATCCCACCCAGGCCCAATCCCCGTAATCCCACATATTAACCCCTCTAACTGACACATTCCAGGACACTAAAGGGGCAATTTAGCATGGCCAGTGCGCCTAACCGGCACATCTTTGGACTGTGGGAGAAAACCAGAGCACCCGGAGGAAACCCACACAGACATGGGGAGAATGTGCAAACTCCACACAGACAGTCATCCAAGCCGGGAATCGAACCCAGGTCCCTGGAGCTGTGAGACAGCAGTGCTAACCACTGTGCCGGCCCAAACAAAAATGGAATTATCGTAGCCTCTTGACTCCCACAACTTAAGGCTCTATGAGATGGCACATTTGTTTGTTCTTTAATTGGAATTTGTGACATTGGAATAAATAGCTGGAAACTTGGGGTGGTTTTGGGGAATCTTCAATTTACAAGCTTATCATCGTTACAAGCTCTATTTTAGTTCATCATTCACCAATGCAAATGTTTAGAGTCAGTTCCTGTTCTATTGTAGACTGTAGAAGGAAGCTTCAATTTCAGTCCAAGTCAATGGAGTACCATTGTCTCTTCAGGATTGACTTTATTTCATTGTTGTTCCCTCTGCCACTTGCCATTTTTAATCCAGAAACCTTCCATAATGCGGAACGATGGAGTTTGTGCTTCACTTGGACTATTGAAAGTAATTGAGATAACTGCATTGTTTTTGAATATATTGCTGTTTCCAGTGACCTTCCAGCAGGTCACCTGTGGCAGCTTTGCTGTAATTGAATCTTTCTAAAGCTGCTCTTGATTTATAGCACACAAAGGTCCAGGCATGTCCGCTACAGAACTTGCAGGCAATATATTCTGAACTGTGTGTGTTCAGACATACCTGCACGTATTATACTGCATGTGGAGCCATGTGCATGCTTTCGTTCCCAGTATTTTTCCAAATGAACCAACTTGTCTTGAACTTTTGATTGGAATATATAGTAGGCAAGATGGCCTATGGACAGCAAAGATAAGAGGAACCAAGAGAAAAGGAACATTTTTGGGGGTCAATCGATTTTATAGAGACTTCCAAAGATGCATGGCCAGGGAGGAAGTAAAGACAGGTATTTTGGGAAAGAACCCCAGAGAGAAGAATCAGCAATGGCAGAGGTAATCTGCTATCGGAGTTATGGAGATGTAATGGTTAGGGAAGATGACTTGTCTGGTGAAGAGAGAGACTTTGGAGGCATTTGGTGCTTAGATTCGGGTACAGACAGCCAGTAGTGCTGGGTAGGACCATGACATAAAGTTCTTAGAGTTGGGAGTTCAACTGGAGGCCGATGTGTGTATTGCAGAAATCAGTTCTTGACGTGATGACATTATTGGTTATGATTTCAGCAGCACTGAATGAAGGATGAGATCATATTTCCAGAGTGGACTAGAAAACATTCTTGGCAAAGGCCTGGAAGTGGGACATGATCTGGGCTCAAGGTCGAAGAGGTTGTCACTGTTGTTTAGCCCAAACATTGAATATGCTGGATCAAGGGGAAAGAGCATGAGCATCAGATTAAATAGCTCCATTGTGAAACAATGATGGACCCAATTACTTACTCTCGTGGTGATGTTTCTTGTGATCCACAGCCATTTCTTGTAACTTATTGACCTGAAATGGGCTGCTTTTTTTCCCCTTATAGATTGTGTAGGCTTTGCCGTTTTGTATTCGCATGGGTGCAAAACATGAAGCTTTGTGAGCAGCATAGAGAGTTTAATTCCAGGTTCCCATTAGGTGCATTTATTCTCCGCTGCTAAATTAGGATTTTTCCAACACTGAGATGAGCCTTTTTCAGATAGTCTACAACAGCCCCATGAAATTCAACACTGCACTCAAACAGCATCTGCAGAGATAAATCGGGTTTAACACTTCAGGTCAGTCATCCTCCATCAGTCATAAAATGGAAACTGAACTAAGGATCGCAAAGGTCACAAAGCTACAGTTCAGACACCTCTACTTTAAACTATTCTTTCTTTTTGAAGAAGCCACTTGTGCAATGCAACACATTTAAACCAATGTTATTCAAACACTTTGGATGTGAAAGGAATCTTAGTTTGTAATTACTGTGACCCAAATTGTTACATTGGAGTCATTTTCTTCTTTAAACGTCATTTTAGAGTATATGGAATTGTGTGTTCCTGTTGGCCTTCACTGTGTATTCAGGGGTGTGTGCATAAAAATAAACAGATAACTGAACTGCATCCTACAAAAAATAATTGCACAGAGACTGTTGACAGTAGCAATTCAAACAACCTCTTATTCTGGAATCCTTCATTCATTTTGTACAAGCCTTCATAATAATGTTTGATTCCTACCCACCTGCAGCCTGGAGCAGAGTTCACTGCCCCAGAGACAGGGGTGACAGCGAGGACGATTTGGGGAGCAGTGCAGGATGATCCTCATTGGTGATTTTTCATGGGTTTGTTAATTAAAACATGCCACGATCTACCACTAACTCAGCACATAGGTTTTGATATAGTCTTATACCCAGTTCAGCAATTGGATGAATGCTATGAGGGGTGGAGGGGTTATTTTTTTCTTAAATCTGTAACATCTTTTTGTTTATATGATTTGATTGTTCAGAATTATAGAACTATTTGCTACTATAACTTTTATTAATTTTGTTTACAGAAAAGCTGTACAACTCGACAGGCCCTGATTTAAGAAGATCGCTTTTCTCTTTGAAACAGCTGTTCCAGGTACTGTAATAGTCCAATATTAGAAAGAAATCTATTTGTTAGTATTTTCATAGAAATTGGTAGCCTTTTACATTTAATTTCTATTGGGCTCAGCTGGTCCATGTGAGCAAATAATTCTACTTACCCAAGCTATTTCCTGATCTCTTTATACCCATTTCCCATTTTCATATTCATTCATAGGATGTGGGTGTTGCTAGCGAGGCCAGCAATTGTTTTTGCCCAACCCTAATTGCCCTCAGAAGGTGTTGGTGAGCCACTGCATTTCACATGGTGTAAGTGCTCCAACAGTGCTGATAGGGAAGGAGTTCCTAATGAGGGGGGACAGTGATTTACTTCCAAGTCAGGATGGTATGTCACTTGCAAGTGGTGATGTTTCCATGTGTCTGCTGCTCTTGTGTTTCTGGGTGGTAGATGTCACAAGTTTGAGGAGGTGCTGTTGAAGAAGCCTTTGTGTATTTCTAGATGATATACACTGCAGATGTAGTGTGCCAGTGATGGAGGGAGTGAATGTTTAAGTTGGGGAATGGGGTGCCAATCAAACGGCCTGTTTGTCCTGGATATTTTTGAGCAGTTGTAGCTGTATTCATTCAGCTAGTGGAGCGTATTCCCTTGTAGGTAGTGGAAAGGCTTTGGGGAGTGAGGAGGTGAGCTACTCGCCACAGAACCTCTGAGCTGCTCTTATAGCCACAGTATTTATGTGGCTAGCCCAGTTAAGTTTCTGGCAATGGTTACATTCTGTTGATGGACGGTCTGGTGATAGTAATACCATTGAACGTCGAGGGGAGATGAGTAGATTCTCTTTTAGTGGAGATGGTTAAGACTTGATAATTGTTTATGGTGCAAATGTCGCTTGCCAGTTATTAGCCCAAACATGAATGTTGTCCAGGACTTGCTGCATGTGGGTACAGACTGTTCAGATTGAATCTGGAATGTTGATGCCATTTCTTCCTTAATCCCTGACTTTGGAATGAGTTGAAGAGCCTCACAATTCATTGTGTAAAGAGGTTTCTCCTGCTTTCTGTTCTTTCTTGCAATTAATCTTGTATCTATGGCTTCCAATTCTAAATTTTTAAATTGTTAGAAGCTACATGCTTCAATCTACTTCTCCCATCCTCTCGTGATGCTCAATACTTCTTATCATATGGCTCCATAATCTGTGTCATTCTCATGAATTAAGCTGTAATTGTTCGGATCTTTTACCTTTGTATTTCCACATGGTAGGTGAGTCCAAGTGATTCCTGTGTTTCACATTCCCTTATGCTTCAATATGCTTCCTATAGTATTCTAACTGAGATCTTATCAAGGCTTTTCTGTAGGCTTTTATATTCTAAACTTATAAAAAAAACTGAGATCTGCATAGCTATTAGCTATTTTTAATAACCATATCAACCTTTAGCCTGGCTTTAAGTTTCTACAAGCCTATACTTCCGTATGACTTTGTTCTTTTACAGCACTGAGTATGTTAGAGGTCTTGTGGGAGCTCACATCACACTTTATATCTCTTCACATAACGGATCTGTCACAGTTTTCTGATTTGCTTAAATTTCCCAGGATACAATTAAGCCCCACTGTCCACTTAATTCAGCGTGTCTAATCATATCCTCACAAACTTCCACCACGTTCCACTTGCTATGAGCAGCACCGCAGGAGACCTTCTCATTTTTATGAAGTCAAGCCAAGATGAGAAGTTTTCACTCACACCTGCAAGTGCTTTTGACTGTTGCTGTGGCAGTGATGGAAACAGAGAGCTCAGCTGTTGCCACAGGACATAAAAGAGATTCATTAGCTGGGAAATTGAATCAATCAATGGTCTTGAATTGCACTAAATTAAAATGAAAGAATTTAACATGGACTAATAGACCCAACACATCCAAATAACAGTTTATCAGAGAGGTGTAGGCTGGGCAGGGAGTGGAAAGGAGACGTGTGCATCTCGAACTACCTCTCCATTTTATAACTTGTTATGCCTCTACTCTATTACTCAGCTGCACTATTTTCTTTCCTCAGGAAGAATGCAGAGCAAATCAGATGTTGGGGAAGCAAATCTTTATCAGGAGATTTTTTTGCACTTTTACTTATAATGGAAAAGAATTCCCCTGTGAGCCTTTGTGCAGTTTTGGCCTGCACTAAATGAAAAGAAGGATGAATTATCAGTGACATCACCTCTCCTCTCTCCTGCTTAGCTGCCTGCTACAGCTCAGCAGCATAGAAAGCATCATCTTTAACAGTTGAGCATAAGCAAAGATCCATCCCTCTTGGCAGTGCGTGGTGCACAAATTAAAACTAATTACCTAACTCACTGTTACACTGCTCCCTGAATGGAACACAATGTTCCCTTCTTGGCACAATCGAATCAGATTCAGTAAACTACCCGGTGAGGCTCCCTGTGTTCTCTCCCATATATGGATATACATTCTGTGGCTTCCTCCGTAACTATAGGTGACAGAAGGACTTGTTGCCCTGACCCAGTCTCTATAGGTGGGATGAGTTTGGGATTTGGCTGCAAAATAGTGTATTCACTAAAACTGTGCCCAGAACCACTTCCTAAAGTTGTACCCCCAGCGAATCCTGCAACAGGTGACAGAGTAACCGCTGCTATCACCTGTTACATAGAGGGGTACATGTCAAACAGTTTACATTAAGAAACCCATAGGTGTGCAATGAGGCCAAAACAACATTCAGCCAATAAGAGATCATTCTTAAAGTACTTTTAAATGTCCAGTGGATGGATGCCATGCAAGATCTACACTGCCCGCTGTGAATGTAACATTTAATAACATTATAACTAAGAGCACAATTACAGTAAGAAAGAAAATAAACATTGCATCTTAATATCTGCGTAAAGCTCAATGTCTAAGATAGAACTTTAATTGTGAATGATAGGCCCAAGGGCAGGGAGGGAGTTGTGGAGTCAGGTACAAGGGTGAGATGGGTGGATGCAAAATGACAATCAGTTGGTCACTTCCCTCGCATTAGGTTATTTTCTCCATTGTTAACGAATGTTTAACTCGCACTTAAGAAACTGTTGTAGGTGAAGTGCAAGCAAAGCTCACTTGTCCCAGTGAACTACATGTCTGTAACTCTCTGATGTGCTCATGTATTGCACCCAGAACTCTCGGGCTCTTCTATAGACAGTCACCATTGGAGATCTTCTTCACCAAAACATTTTGTTTCGTAACCGCTGAAGCCACCAATAGATTTTTTCCCCATATTTGCTCATTTCAGCAAATCTGTTCCTATCCTTTGTTTCACTGCTCTGACAGGTTTTGTGTTAATTTACATGTCTTGAAGTCCTGGCCCTCATAGAAAATACAAGGCGGTTAAAACTCTTGCTAATGCACAGTACACAGAGAGCATTGTAGACTACAATTATTCAGAAAATGTGCTGCAACAAGCTGGCTGGTGATTGGATTAAAGGCAAGTACTCTGCACATTGATTATTCTCCACAATGACAATGAAGTGGCATGGAAAGGAAGCTTCTGTTTAAGCAAGGAATCAACAAAGGTAAACTAAGGAGACTTTATTGTTGCAAATAGTTGCAAAATGAACAAAAGTCTGATCAATGACCGTGGCTGGGATTTTCTCCGACATCAGCAAGAGCCGATGTTGGGCAGGAAAAGTAGCGTTGAAGTCGTCAACAACAGTGACGGTTTTCTCTGCTATATGGTGCAGCACTTTCAAAAAAGCTTCAAGTTATGGGTACCGCTGGCAAGGCAGCCTCGAATTCACCTGCCTGCCATCAACGCAGACATCGATGATCCGGGTGCCATTTTTATAGGCTGCTCCAGTGCACAGCTACCAAACCAGTTCACCCTGTTGCACCCCCTGGTGCTACCCAGACATGACCCTCACTATCCTGAGCTCCCTTGGGAGACCTGCTTGTCGGGAGCATGTCTTCATAGACCAATCGTGCTTCACACCATTCCAGCATCACGCCCCATGAATGGATTTCTTTGATATGGGGGGATGATTCCGGCCAATTGACCTGACAATTACATCTTAATTTATTATCATGAGGTTCCTGACATTGAACATCTGGAAACGCGGCCCACCACCGACGGGGATGGGGGTGATGAGGGAACAATCGCGTCATGTTTACATATCGACTTTAGATTTCTCGCCTTTTCCACTCCCATCACTGAACCAGCCTGACCCGAATGGGAGCGCAAAATCCTGGCCAGTGTATTGTATGACATTTAGGAAGATTAAGTTCAACTATATTGAGATTAAACTACACATTGGGAAATAATAAGAACATAAAGGAACAATTTGTTGCAATGGCGCTTCTCACAGTTTGCATTGTTAGTTAGATTTCTTCTTGTGCCCTTCAGGTCTATAATCCCACAGATTTACTGGAAGTGAAAGCTGACAATGGCACAGCAACAGGAACTTTCCTAATCAAGGGGCTCTATAATCAAAGAGATTAAAGCATTAATAAGCAAACATAGGAAGGACTGAGAAGGAGGGCATTTTAGCATGGGTGAATTGGATGTTTAATCAGGTATAGAAAGAAAAATATAGAGAGGGAAAGAAAGATTAGATTTAAAAAGACAGAAAGGAAAAGTCTTTTTTTTACTTCACATTTAAAAAAATCTCCAACAACAATTCACTCCCTGAAGAATGAAAAGTCACACTGTTAATTGAACCGTATCTGGGCCAGAGAGACTCATTGATACTAACAATAGCTGCATCTTTAAAAGAGTGGAATCCAATTGTTTATAACTATCAATGAATCTCTTTGGTCCAGAAACTGAACAATTAAAAGTGTGGCATTTGGTGCAAAACTTATGGATGTGGGTGGGAAGAGACAGGACAAAAGGAGAAAAAAAGGTAGAGTTGAGATGGGGTGAAATCTGTTCACTGGGGCAAGAATAGACCGAAATGATGGGTCTACTACCTGTTTGTGGATCTTGGAAATAGGGAGAACTGTTATGTTTGGGGTTTGATGTCTGAGATTGGAGGCCATGGAGGGAAGCTGTCCAGAGGAGATTAAATTAGTTACAGTCTTAAAAGCAATAACTTGGTGTTCAGCGGTGGCGTCATGGTCCCTGTGGAGGTAGGAGGAGATATCAGAGAGTTGGTGTTCAGCCTCCACTAGGTTGAGTGGGTTTGACTAGGTTACCCTTGTTAGCAGGTTTAATGACAATGGAGCTGGAGCTGATAAAACATTTCTGCAAGTTGAAGGGTAGATTAAAATGAGAGAGGGGAGCAGGGAAATTGAGATGATCATTATCACACCAACAGTTCTAAATAAAAAGATGAAAAGAAGGTAAGAGGCCAGAGGGAGGTGTTGAGTTGGAACAAGGATTTTGAAGACCAGAGAGAGAGAGTGCTGTGCAGGGTGAAGACTCCTGACCAACATGTGAGCGTAGTGGCAAGGGTGACAAAAGAGCTCATATTCATGGGGGAATTACTGTCACATAATGGTAATGTTACTGGACTAGTAAATCCAGAGACCCAGGTTAATGCTCATAAGATTCACAAGAACTAGGAACAGGAGTAGGGAATTTAACCCCCTCAAGCTTGCTCCGCCATTTAATATGATCGTGGCTGATCTCATCTCCACCTCAACTCCACTTTCCTGCCCTTTAACCATAGCCCTTCAAACCCTTACTAATTAAAAAATCTGTCCACCTCTTCTTTAAATTTACTCAAAATCCTGGCATCCGCCATGTTCCAAGTAGTGAATTCCACAAGTTCATGACCCTTTTGAGAGAAGTAATTTCTCCTCATCTCTGTTTTAAATCTGCCAACCCTTATCCTAAAGCTATGACTTCTTGTTCTAGATTGCCCTACAAAGAGACAAAATTCCCTCCATGTCTACTTTGTCAATCCACCTTTTCATCTTGTACACCTAAATTAGATCGCCTCTCACTCCTCTGAACTCCAGAGAGTCTAGGCCTAAACTGTCCAATCTCTCTTTATAAGACAAACCCCTCATCTCTGGAATCAATCTAGTGAACCTCCTCTGAACCACTTCTGGGGGCATCGGTTCAAATTGCACCACAGCAACTGGGGAGTTTCAAATCAATTAATAAATCTGGAATTGAAAGTGAGTTTCAGTAATGGTGACCATGAAACTAAGGAAATCTATCTTCCTTACTGGCTGACATGTGACTCCAGACCCACAACAATGTGACTGACTCTTAATTCCCCTCTGAAATGACCTAGCAAGCCACTCAGTTCAAGGGCAATTAGGGATGGGCAACAAATGCTGGTCACCAGCAAAATACCAAGCTAGAAATTTATTGGGTAGTTGGGGCAGTGGGTGGCAAAGGAGTTGATGCCAAGACCTTTTGCTGAGGATTTTTAGTTATTGCATTTATGCAAACTGTCAAGTGATTCGCAAATGTTCCAAGAGATCAGCCACTGTACTTGTTAACCAGCTTTTGGATTAGAATATTTAAATTTTCAGACTTAATTCTTCAGTTGTACTTTTAGAGAAGGACCAGTGAGCCAACCTGATTGGCTTTCTTCAACTGAGACAAATTGCCGATTTTTAACCATGTTTGTATTTTTGCTGTAAATCGGTTCCTCCAGCTTATGGCTAGTAACTGAAAACCTCCCACCTGCCATTTGCTGCGTATCTTCTTTCCTACTTTCATGTGATGTTAACCTGCGCACAATGGGCTACAGTATCACGGATGCTGGCCACCTTCTGCTCCCTCACACAAACGACAATTGTGTGTGTGTGTGTGAGCCTAATCAGAGAATGTTATTCCCGCAATGAGGGCATCATCATAATGGGTGAATTTGATCTTCACTTTGCCCACACAGGTGCTATTTCTTGCCAGGGGCACTGGTTATTGATCGTGATTGAGAATTGTAGCTGATTGTCCACTTCTGCAGCCACCTTTGCTGAGTTTAGTCAACCCATGGGTGACACGGTGGCACAGTGATTAGCACTGCTACCTCAAAGCGCCAAGGACCCGGGTTCGATTCCCGGCTTGAGTCACTGTCTGTTTGGAGTTTGCACATTCTCTCCTTGACTGCATGGATTTCCCCCAGGTGCTCCGATTTCCTCCCACAGTCCAAAAGACATGCTGGTTAGGTGCGTTGGGCATGTTAAATTCTCCCTCAGTGTACCCGAACAGGCGTGGAGTGTTCCAACTATGGGATTTTCACAGTAACTTCATTGCAGTGTTAAGGTAAGCTTACTTGTGACAAAAATAAATAAATCAACTTTAAATAAATAAACCAGCACACTGGGAATTGAACTTTGGACTCCCCTGTAAACCAGACAATTTACCATTTCTTCCTTCCGTTTCATATTGTGTGTTAATCATTTTATTTCCCCTGTATCTAATTTCTACTTTTAAATGCTTATTTTAAAAAAAGGACGTTGCAGTGAGATAGTACAATATCTTTGGTTTGTAGAACTGATTAAATTTAAGAACAAAAAGATTTCACAAGGTATTTTTTCACTATGCTACGTCAGCGTTGAAGCCAGGTGCCCTGAGGCAGCCAGCTGTGTCTGATTACTTTTCATGTGTACAGCTGGGACATACAAACTTTCTCTGACCATTGAAGAACCTGGATAGAAATTGACTGCAAAGCTGCAGTTTAGAACACTGAAAAGCTAGCCCTAGTTCCCCATCCCTTTCCCAGGATTTAACATGTATACGTGCATAATAATGGTCAATTTATAGAATTGTCTTTGAAATTTGTATGCAGTCTAATTGTACGAAATTATTATATTCTATTGTCCGCAGTGCGCAGAATGCACGTGACTAACAAGCTGTTCCCAAAGTCCAGAAACGATCATATGCCTCTCTATCACTTTCCCCAAATATTTTCCATGTTAAATATCCAATTCCCTCCTTGCCATGCTTGTTAGAATCATTTATTTCTTTCCTTTGGGCAAGTGCCAACCTAACAAGTGTCTGTATTTTGTGAAGTTGTGCGGTGATAAGGCTCTCCACAAGTACAAGTCTTATTAAGTGCCATGGTGTTGCCCAGAGTGGTACATTTACTTGACATCAGGCACTGCAAGTTCGGACCTCTTCCCAACTAATGCCTGAAACCTATCAAAGCTAAAGAAGGTTATGTGAAAACAAAATCATAATATTGTCAATCAATGTTGAGGTGATTGCTGAATGGTAGTAGCTCAAAACGAAACTTCAATGGCCTGATCTCTAGACTGAGAAAGGTTTATAAAGTGCAGAATGGATAAGGAATAAAATAAACAAGTTGTTTGAGCATTGCATTCAACATCTTTAAGAGATGCAAAACTACAAGGTTCTTTGATTTGGACCATTGCTAATATTGATTTGTATTTTTTTAGCAACAATTTTCAAAGTAAGTGTGCAGTAAATTGCCAGCTATTATGTGCGTACATTATTTTATTGCCTGCATACATTTCTTGACACCTTATTTATGAAAAAGCTTTGATACTTGAAGTGCTGTGCATGGAAGGACAGGCCTGTTTCTTTCCTTGGAGAAAATGGGACCATTTCCTACAGAACCTGCTGGGAATTCTCAGTTGGAATAAGCTGCAGTCTGACAATAAATGTCGCTAACATCGCTCGGGAAGCAGGTGACCGCAAAGGCAGCTGCTGGACTTGCAATAAAGAAAACTAAAACATCAAAGAGAATTATTCCAGAATTTATTTCCACCACGATGCACTCTCTGCGTTCCCTGCACCTCCACCCCCCAGCCCTGATGCTGATGGCTGACTCAGACTGGGGTATAATTAAACTTGGATGCCTTATTGGAATGTCATTTTTCGTGCGTGTGTTTTGTCAACAGAGATTGTCCACACGGTGTTTACTTGATAGACATCCATTCCATGTCATCATGTGACAATCCCTGCCCCAGCCTGGGATTGTCTAAACCGTTGGCAATATCCTAACTGTCTCATCCACCCTGTCCCCAATCCAGCACTGACTTTTGTTTGAACCCTTATGCCTCAGTTTCAGAAAGCAGTACGCTGGTTGAGTGAGCCCGAAGAAGTAGAAAGGTTTCCCATTCCGTCTTTTTTCTAAAGAAATTACAGCCGAATTCTTCCCTCTTAGTTCGCGGCTGGGATCTTCTGGTGCTGCTGAAAGTGAATAGAGTTTTGGCCGGAATGCCAAATTTACCATTCCCACAACGGGTCCTGCCACAAATGAGATTTGGAGAATTCCATCCACCGTTTCTTTGGTTTTGCCTGCTACAGCACTCCTCTTTCCCTCCTTGGCTTCTCTCCTTTCTCTTTGCCCTTTCCTGTCAGTCAGCCTCTTGTCTTCTCCTTCCCCACACTCTGAGGGCAGACATTCATTTGCGTAGCGTCAAGGGATATTGCCTGCGCAGCCCATGCAGAATTGTCCAATGATAACAGTGAGGAATGCATCACAGCTGGCTTGAAGTGGAAAAAGCGAATGAATGTTTCCCCCTTTGTCTATGCTCGTCTTCCACCTCAGCTTCTCCATTTTACGCCTTGCTCTCATTCCTCCTCTCACTCTTCCACAGCTTTTTCCCCATAGCTTGTCCCAGCTCCTGTATATTCAGCTGTGTCTGGTCAAGGTCCTGGTTCCCCAGAGAGTAGCTCAACTTGCTGCCCTACTTAGAAAACAAAACAGAAGAAAGGAATGGGAGCCTCCCGCTCAGGCCACATCATACAGCTGTAAACACTGCATGACGTTCCTGTTTACTCTGTGTACATGAAACAATTCTATCACTGTTTTGGTACAATGCAGCATTCAGTGTGCCAACTTGAATTTGTTCCAAATTGATCAGACAAATGTTGTGGCCTCACTTCTATTTTGATTTGACAATGATCAATTTGACATAATGTGGGTGTCGGGATTTTCACCAACATGAATAGGAATGATGTAATGTGTAGTTAGCTCCATAGAGAGATGATGCTTAATGTAATTTTGAGACCTTTACCTTCTCAACCAGTTTGACAACTAAAAAAGCTAAGTGTGTAATAAATCAGCACAGGAAGGAACTGAGACAGTTTCAGAAAAAGAGAGTCTTTTGTCCCAACATATTCCCAATGTTATGAATTCCTTTTCTAATCATTACCTTTGCTCAACATGCACTGAATAGGAATGTAAGGTGAGCTGCATGTTTTAAGTTGGCTGTACAGTTGGCACAACTTCATTCAGATAGGAAGCTCACCTTTTCTCACCCCTTCAGGACCACGACAGTTTTCATGTGACATTTTAAGCAAAAGCAGGGAGTTTCTCTCATTCACTTTGTATTCTCAATACAAATAAAAATGATCAGGTTATTTATCAAATTATTGATTGTGCAAATTTGCACAAATACTAAACAGTGACTATTCTTCGGAAGCATCTCACTGACTGTGATGTGCTTTGGGATATACTGGAGTTGTGAAAAATCCTATATTAGTGAAAGTCCTTTATTGAATAGAATACCGAGGATGCAAGCATGACTCCGATCTTCTGTTGGTCTCTCATTTTCATTCATCATCTTGGTCTCAGGCTGACATTTCTGTCCTTGGTCTGCTGTACTCTTCCAATAAAGTGTAACACAAACTTGAGGTACAGCACCTCATCCTTCAGTAACACACTTTACAGCCTTCTGGGTTCAACATTGAGTTAAATCATTTCAGGTCACAAACCATTTTCCCCTAATTTGTTATTTCCTTTGCATATTTCTGTTTTTCTCTAACACTTGTTTTCAGACAGCAGTACCACCTGCTCCAGCGCTGCTTTTTGTTTCTTTATTTCTTTTCTTGCCCTTTCCCCCCACCATTCTCTTTGACCTGATAGCAGTGATAGGCAATATTGGCTAGTGACTGGGCTGCATGAGTGGCCCTCCTTCATATCAGTGGGCCGCAAGATTGAAATCGGGCTTCTTCACTAACCATGACCCCATGGATAAGATTAAATACATTGAACGCACACCAAATATTTAAAAATGAATCATAGAAAATGCTTAATTATTCATGTATTAATAGAACTACTGACTTCAAATGATATAAACAAAAGAAATATTTGCACTTTGATTAGACGCAGAGGGAGTGCACGGCTCTCACAGTCAATGTTGCGAGCAATCAGCATGCACCTCACTTCACTTGTCCTTGCTTTACACGTGTCTCCTTAGTCACACAGTAGGAAAAAAACAATGTGGGTCAAAACCATCGGAATCTGGCAACCCTGCGTGTGGGCAACGGTCAACAAAATGTCTCGTGGGCCGCATGCAGCCCACAGGTTGCCCATCACTCCCCTATAGGATTAATTTTCCTGTCATTCAATTTCTCCTGTCTTTTACCCTATCACACATCTTCATTTTATCCATATCCCAGCCACTCCTTGCACAAAACCTATTCCATCTCTAACTTTTCCCAGTCCTGATGGAAGCTCACACAGCTGAAAGGTTAACCCTATTTCTCTCTCCACAGATGCTGCCTAATCCGCTGAGTAGTTTCAGCATTTTCTACTTATTATTAATTTTCTTGTGTAATCACAAATATCTGCATAAGAGCAGCGGGTTTAACATCTGGTATTCATTTGGGCCCAATTGCCACCTCTTCCTGATTGTTGAATTTTAGGGAAGGTGGAATAACATGACTAGAAAGTGTTCTGATCCAGTATTTTGCAAGTGCTGCCTGGGACATATGGAACTCATTAATTTGTTCATGTAAAAGCTTGTTATTTACAGTAAATGGAGGACATTATATCTTCCTGTCCTGTCTTTCATTTCATTCCTCCAACAGTTTTATTTTATGTTCTTCTCCTCCTTTAGCAGCACCATGAGCACTGTAATCCATTTTGGTTTTTTAACCAAAAGGAGATGCGGGCCTCGAGTTGCCAGCTTCTGCAAGGAGATGCAGAGCTAAGACTGATGTAATTAAAATTGACCTGCTATGTATCTGCAGCGTTTTCTATCACTATCTAGAAACCGATAAGTTAAGGTTTGAAGTTCAGTCCCTTCACCAGAATTGCTTTTCAACTTGGCTCAAGTTTGCCTGCCGTCTCTCAAGGAATGGAGCTCAGCCCCACTCAGTATCACTCCCAAATGTCTTGGCTGTCAGTGGGAGGCACACATTGGTATTTCATAGCAGAAAGCTTGGCTTCTATCGTCGTGTATGAATGTGCTAGTGCACCACTGAACACCTTGCAGTATATCACACTATGCACCACCAGTCTATCCTAATATAATGGGCTAGACATTGGTCTTATACAGCGGTAAAAACCGGGAAGAATCCTAAGCAGCACCTGGTAACTTAGCTCCATTGTAGTTAATGGGATTGAGTGTTGACACTGCCTAAAATTGAAGTTTGATCCCAAGCTACTCATTTTGCACCACTACTTGAGACTAATCTCTAGCCTGTTGTATTAATGCATCCCCAATCTACCCAGTATGTTCATGCATTAACAGTCTGTTGATGCACAGTCACTCTATAATTGGTGCAGTACACTGGTGCATCAGAAATCTATCAAAGGCACAGGCCGTCTACACTGGCATGGATTGAATAAAATAAAGTTTTTTTCAAACCATATAACATTTTGGAATATTAACTTTTTTTTACTCCAGTAAATGCAAAAGAATAGCATCCCCACTAAACATGAAGCAGTGGTTGCCAGTAGTATAATAAATGGCAGATGAATATATTTTAATTCTATTTCTACATTTGTTCAATTAAAGTTCCAAATTAATTTAATTACTCTTTGAATTAATTAATATCTTTGAGAAATCAATTTTGAAATCTATTCACAAGATATTTTTATGTACATATACACACACACACACACTCTACATCTGTGTGAATGTGCACATATAAACATAGAAACATGGAAAATAGGATCAGAAGGAGGCTATTCGGCCCTTCGAGCCTGCTCTGTCATTCAGTATGATCTGATCATCCAACTCAATAGCCTGATTTCTCCCCCCCCCCATATCCTTTGATCCCCTTCGCTTCAAGTCCTATATCTAGTTTTTTGGCTGGAGCCAGGCTATTTCTTTTAAAGCTGGCCTCCACTGTGGTGTCCAACTCTTTGATGGACTAAATGATTGGTAGAGATCATATTGTGAATAAATGGAAACCTGACTCAGGATATTTCACACGTGCAAGCTAAAAACAAACTTGAAAATGGGGAAAATTACCTACTTTTCAAACATTAATTTTGACAAGCCGCAAGTTTCTGAATCTTAAGGCGCAGAATGACTTTGTGCATCTTTGTGAATTTAAGTGGAGATAGGAAACCAATGACTCTTTCATGTGGTGTTTGGTACTGACCGCCTTGTTTCTGCAGTTTATTGGAAGTTATTTTTGATTTGCTGTGCGTCCTCTTTGTCCTTTACCAGTTGTACATTATTTCTTAAGCTGGAAGGTGGAATGCAACCTGTTCCTTTCCCTGACTTTTAGAAAAGCAACATTTCAGCAGGTTATTGTGAGCCGTGACTAATCCAATGATTCCGTTCCTCCTCCGCTTTAGGGAAGTAAAGTACAGTCAATTCCTCCCCAGTGTTGCAACGGAGAATAGAAACTCGAACCCCTGTGGTCAGACTACCTGCTAAATTGTGGTTCAACTTAGATTTTCTAAAACATGCAGTAACCTTTGTTCTCTTGTGTGAAGAAATCTCACGTAACAGTTTGGGATTATTAATAAACAAATCATAAATCCCGTGTAAATAATAGTTCTAAAATGTTCTTTTATATGAGATCCAAATGTCAGCTCGCCCCATGTCCTGATGCGTGCAGGGAAAAGTCTAGTTAATTGTATGCAGGTGAGATGTCCAACTTTAACAATGTCCAGCCCAGTACACTGTTTGAACATATCTGCATTCAGTGGGAGCCGGATCCCAGCTGACCCGATAGAGGCAATAAGCACAAGATTAGGCCCAAATATTGTCCCGGGTACATGATGTAAGTCACGGTTTTGATTAAATTATCAAAAGCCAGAAGCTAGTGGTTCATTTGATCAGTTTGCATTCAGCAGAAGTAGCATCCACTCCAGTAATTATAAGAACTTTTAAAACTCTTTAAGATTGGAGCTGCACTTCTGTTGAAGAAACAAACCATGATTGAATAAATAAAAGTGCATGTAGTTTTGCAGAAAGTGAGCCTCCTCAAAGGCTCATTTTTAAACTTGTGGGCTTTTTAAAAAAGGCAGTAATTATTGCATTTCCAGTTGGGTCCCATGTGGAAACATGATGTTTTGAGCGAATCACTTTAATGTGTCGTGAAAGATGAATTTGGAGTGCCACCTAGTGAAAATATTCAGTTAGCACAATATTGAGAACCTGAATAGATGCATGTTTCAAATATATTGTTACCACTTTGCATAAGGTTCCTTTGCTGATATTTGTTGCAAATGTGCAGTAAATTTAAATGCATGGATCTAGTAAAACTTAATTACTAATTCAAGTTTCTTGACTTGCAACAATTTTTGAGCCCTTTAAAACATTAATCTCATGTAGTAATAATAATGTACTTTAAGCATGTGACATAAATTGATGTTCAAGAAGTGTATATCTGAAATTTTGCTAAGGATCCCTTAGCAGCACCTCCAAAGCCTGTAACCTCTACCAGAGAACAAGGGCAGCAAATGCATAGGACCACCACCACCAGCATATTCCCCTCCAACTCACTCACCATCTTGACTTGGAAGTATATCGCCGTTCCTTTCCTGTCGCTGGGTCAAAATCCTGGAACTCCCTCCCTCCCTTCCAACACTGTGGGTGTACCTACACCAGACGGACTGCAATGATTCAGGAAGGCAACTTCTTGGAGGAAATTAGGGATGTGCAATAAATGCTGGCCCTGCCCGTGACATCCACATCTTATGAACAAATGGAAAAAGCACAAATTAATGTGCAGGATTTAAGTACATTGTCTAGGATGCCACCCGACATGGTACAAAGTGGGTGCTGTACTATCTGAAGTGTTGTGCTGTACAGTTGGGATGTTAAACGCCAGCCTACCAATCTGTCTGCATGTGTGGGCTTAAATATTCTGACACTATTCGAAGAGCAGGAAGTTCTCCCATTCTCCTGACCAATATCCTCCCCTCTACCAATGTCACCAAAGGTTGATTATCTGGCCATTTTCTCTGAGATATTGGGATATGCAAATGGATTTTGCATTTACCTGTGCCTAAATTATTTCAAAGTAATTCATTATGTGAAATGGTTTTGAGTCATTTCCAAGAAATGAGGCAAAATGCCATATAAATGAAGATTGCTATTTTTAAAAGTTTATACATTTTCATTCCTCCTCCTCAAGTAAGTGAGGGAGGTCTTTTGGCGCAGTGGGTAGCATCCCTGCCTCTGAACCAGAAGCTCCGGGTTCGAGCCCCAACCCAGGGCTCGGTGGCTAAGGAAAGTGTGTTCGTAACGCAGCCAGTCAGGCTGAGTATCCACCGGCAAATCCTTCCAAGACAGGCCAATGGCAGGTGGTACGAGTGGGAGAGACTCCTGGTCAGCCATGTGATGGAAAGAAAACTCCAGCCCCTACCATCAGTATCCATTGCTCCAGATTACAAAATGCAAGTAGAAAGAGCACACTTCCACAGCAATTCAGACCCTGAGTAAACTGTAACACGCCAAGTGAGATGTGCATAATTTCATAAATCAAGTATTTTATTGCATGGTTGTACAAATGCAAAAAATCATTGATGTAAATTGTAGCTTTACTTGTAAACTCCGCTTCTCTTTCTGTCCCCTGAGTTCTGCTGTTGTCTAGTTCCAATGACTTTGATCTTTTTTAAAACCAGGATGTCAGCCCACACACTCCGGAGTTTCTATTTCCCATGGCAAGAAGCCTTGATATGGAGCTCTGTTCAACCGCTACAAATAGCTATTGGCTGCTAGTACAGAAGACGTTATTTGGTTCCCCTCTTTCCCCTCTCCACTAAAATACTTTAATCAACAAGGATGAGACCAGAAATTCATGGGGATACAAATCAGGAAGAAATTGACTGGCTAGGTTTTTTCTCTCTTGACAAAGGTTGAGGGGTCCCAATCGACTTTTTAACATCATTAAGGGTTTTGTTAGAGTGGATACAAAAAGAGTGTTTCCTCTTGAGAGGGAGAGCTTAACTGGAGGCCATCAAGTTACTAAGAAATAGAATTGGGAATTCAAAGAAGCTTCTTTATCCAAGAGTGGTGAGGATATGGAACTCGCTCCCACAGAGATTGGTTGAAGCGAATCATATAGATACGTTGAAGAGGGAGCTAGACAGCAAATGAGGGAAAAGGGAATAGATGGTAGATTAAGATGGCAATTTCAGCAAATGCTGGAGTTGGGCATAAATGCCATCTGAGCAGATTGGGCCAAGTGGTCTGTTTGTGTGCCAGGCGCTCTGGTTTCCTCCAGGTGCTCTGGTTTCCTCCCACAGTCCAAAGATGTACGGGTTAAGTGGACTGACTATGGTAAATTGTCCCTAAGTGTCCCAAGATGTTTAAGTTAGGGGAATTTAGCTGTGGTAAATATGTGTGGGGATGGGGGCGGGGGGTGTGTGTGTGGGCGGAGAGACAGTGGAAGGGCCTGGGTAAGGTATTCTGTCTGAATGAGTTGGTGCAGACTCGATGGGCCAAATGGCCTCTTTCTGGATTATAGTGAGTTTTGACAGCTTACAGGTTATGCACGGTGTCACTGTTGGATTGGATCCTGTCATTTTTTTGGATGATTTCCAACATGTACACTATCTGAAAGGAGATATTCGAAGCACCTGCATTTAATTCTTTATCTGTGCAAATTCAAGGAATGAAAACTTTTACATCACGTGGGTGTCTCTGGTTTGGCCCTCGAGACTTTATGTCATTGCTCACTTTAGCTTGCTTTAATCCTGATAGATCTCCACCAAGGCACAGTTGAGCCACCTTGTATTTTACTTCATTTATTGATTTTGCTCTGATCTCCTCAAAATTGTTCCCCTCCAGTTGGTAATTCTGAACCCAGGCTTCCCCCAGGACTGCTGCATGGTCAGCCCACCTGTATGAACCGCTACTGTGATTCATATCATGAATTTATCTTCCCACGTTTATTTCGAACAACAGTGACTGCATCTCAAAGATCTTTCATTTTATAGTGAAATGACTTGGGATGATGTGAAATGTGTTATATAAATACAACTTCTTCCCAGCCCATCATTTGCTTTTCCTTTCCTCCCAGATCCGCTGGGAAGATGAGCAAAGCACAGACAAGCCCCACCATGTATTCAATAAGAGTGATGAACCCGTCAAACCATTTTATGAACAATTAGGCTCTAACAGATGCTTTGCGCTGTGCTGCCTTATATTCATCATATGTCAGTTTTTGTTTTCTGATTGTGGTGGGAGTTTGTGTATAATTTCTGTAAGCAGATCCTAAAAACCAGTGTCTCATCAGTGACAGCCACAATTTTGTTGCTAGTTGCTCCTTGCTAATATGTACCGTCTTTCGTAGGATGACAAAGATCTGGTGCCTGAGTTTGTAAATGCCGAAGGATTGACATGTCTAATCAAAGTTGGAGCAGAAGCTGACCAGAACTACCAGAACTACATCCTGAGAGGTTAGTAAATACTCTGCCTCTACCTCCGTACAGCTAAGAGGGCTGCCTCTACCTCCATACAGCTAAGAGGGGCGCTCCGTTACATATTGTTCCAGGATCATTTTGGTTCTAAGATCACTTTTTAAGAAAAAGGGATTTGTTGAGCATAAATTAGGATTCAGATTAAGTTTTGGTACTCAATGTTAGGCAGCACAATCATTTAACCTGTATTATAAAGGCAATTGTAACCCCAACAATCTGTGATCCCTAAGATAAAAGCAAATTACTGTGGATGCTGGAATCTGAAACAAAAACAGAAAATGCTGGAAAATCCCAGCAGGTCTGGTAGCATTTGTGGAGAGAGAACAGAGCTAACATTTCCAGTCTGGATGACCCTTTGCCATTCTGTGATTCCTGTTTAATATCTCTGATGGTGATTGTCTTGACCATGATGGTGGTCATTAAAAAGCTTCTTCCATTTCTTCTGGTTACAATGGTAGTTGGAGACTGAGATTTTGGGACAATGTATATTCATGATTCAACTCCAGAGCAGCTGCTGCAAATATCTCAAAAATAAATTCAAAAACACCCATCAAATTAAATCCAACAGAGAATAGCCTCCTAATTTAAGCTCAGATATAAAGCTGAGCTGAGCATTTGGAGGCCATTTGTTGGTTGTAACTGCCTTCTGGGGGCAGGTTGTGTAACTTAAGGGTTAAATATAAAAATTGCATTAAAAATGCTCCTTTTGGCAGTCTACCTCTGCTGCATAACCACGCAGTGCTCCTATTCAGTCATTACAACAGTTCCTATCTTTACACAATCTATTTTTTCAGGTGTGCTCAAAATGAGGAATGATGTGAGCAGCATGAGCAGATTTTAAAAAGAAAATCCCCGGCTTGCCCTTCCGATTTAAGGGTTTCTTTAAGGACTAACAGCTGAGAACCACGTCGCAAGAGGTGGAGACAGCTATTTTCCACCAGATTTTGTAGTTGGAGATTATGCTCATGGGAGTTCTGTGCTGGATCCAAAGAGAGACAAGTTCATTCTGTAGCTTTATAGTTTACAAGGAGGAGCTGAATTATTTATTTGCTTTTTCTTCCTTGGTTTTCCAATTTTACTGCCCTCATCATTGTCAAGATTTAGTATTTTTCCCCTCAGAATGGACTTGGAGAGCAGGTGGCAGAATTATTGATAGAAACTTGCTCGGATATATGTCTCTGACATTTGTTACTCACAGCCAGGTATCATGGGACTATGGAACTCTGCTGTACTTGCTTCCAGCAACATTTATAACAAGGTTAGACCGATCTGAATTTTGTGTGTAGTCGTGTTTTCCAGAGATATAATAACAAAGTTTCAAATCAGAACAGGCCTGACAAATGTGAATTTTTTCATTAATTATCCCTGTTTCCCGATTATTATTCTCCGGAAGTGATTCTTGTTCTCGTTTACAGTGTTTGCCACAATGTCGATTGACTGCCCATCAGCAAATGGTGTTGTCAGCTGGACTGCATCCACAGCATTAATCTGCTTTTTTATTTTTCAGAACATTTTGACCATTGTGTTTTGCCAACATTTTTTTGTTTTGATTTTAGACGTGCATTTGCAGGTCTTCATTGTATATTTTTTTATTTGCCCATTTGCTTGCTTGCTTCTTTGAGTCGGCTATTTGCATGTTCTTTTTAAATGTCTTCCCATTGATTGGCTGGGGTGATCTTTTATATCATAGTTTTTCTTTTAGTTAGGTTGCAGGTCATTTAATCCTTGAACTCCATTCCTGCACTTGGAGTTCCCCCTTCCTTTCCCCTCAAACTGATTAATTGTTATTAAATCAATATCCCAGCTATCAATCCTTAGGTTTGAAGAAGGTTCTGTTCAGAGATTAATTGACCTGCTCTGTATTTTTTATTTTTCAGTTTTTGTAATTCCCTGGCTCCTTCCTTTTTGAAGAAGTCTCTTGGCTCAATTTTCTTTTCCACATCATGTTGATGTTTCCTCTTGAGTTATTCCCTATACCCCACGATCCTCTTATGTGAATCATGGGCTCCAGTGCTTAGGTTTCAGTACTTCTAGCAGCAGTTTATCTTTGAATAACTTTATGTAACAGTTCTGCAGCTCCCTCTAATGTTCTACCATTTCATTACCTCTGTAGTTATTTAGAACCTGCCATTCCCTCAGCCTCTGCTACACGCTCACAATGACCTTCCCCTCATACTAATGTGCCAATATGAAGTCTTTATGCTGCTCTTTGTGTTACTTTCTGTGCTAAGCTTCTATCGCACTTTTTCCACTTTCCCTCTTTTGTAGTTTTGCTACATGCATTTGTCCTGACTTAGGGGCTCAGTAAATGTTTTTTATAGTTTCGAGTTTGATCTAATCTCCTTGTTCGTCCAGGAAGCTCCAGCCTTTTCTACCTACTCTTTTCCCTTGTCTGCTGTCTGGTATATTTTCAGCTCCAGGTTTAGTACTTCCTATTGCTAATCTACAATTCCGTTTGGTAGCTTTTCATTGTGATAATTTGTTTCTTCTGATTCACACATTCATGTCTTCCATTTTTTATTTTCCCACACTGAGTTTACTGATACAGTGATCCCTGTTTCCCAAACCATATCTTTGGCACTCCACCTCATTACCCAGAACCAGGGCTATTTTGCAATTTTCTCCCTGAGAGGGCCGTAAGTCTGTGGAATGCTCTTCTCCAGAAAATATTGGGAACTGGATCATAGAATATTTTCAAGGCAGAGTTAAACAGATTTTTGACAGACAAGGGAGGTGAGGGTTATGTGGGGGGGGCAGACAGGAAGGTGGAGTCCAGACCACAACCGGATCAATTATGATCTAATTGATTATGATTGGAGCAGGCTCGAAGGGCCGAATGGCCTACTCCTATTCCTAGGTCCTATGATGTATATTGAGTGATATGCCAACCTTACTGAACATACTGGAAACGAAGAAAAAACATTTTCATCACAAACATTTTCCAATTCAAGTTTATTTTTGTATAATTAAAATCCCCTATGGATATTACATTTGTTAATATCTCACTAATATATCTGCAAACTTTGACAACTGTTTCCTTTCTGCGTTCAACTGTTGTTAACAATCTCACATAACGTCATTGTACCATCATTCCTGTGTAAGAGGTGACTGTGTTCTCCATTTGCAGTTTAGTTTAACATTGCTGCTTTCTGTCTGCAGTCTTGTAATTTCCCCATGCTCAAGTACGTGTCCAATGCTCTTCAAAATTATGTATTGGGCAGGATTTTGCCATTTGGGTTGTGCCCCTGATGCTCAGGTTAAATGATTGCCACAAGGCTCACTGTGCAGAAAACGATTATTGGCCAAATAGCGGCCAGATGACGGACAGAGAGTTGGTGGGCTCTCAAAGCCGGATGGCCAATAGGAGGTCCTCCAGCTCAGGGGAGAGAGACACATCTCATGTTCTGAGGTGCCCTCTTTCCAACTTCTTAAAGTTTTAAGTCTAAAAATGGATTGAGCAGCAGGGCCATTACTGTCATAGTCATGGAGTCATAAGACCATAAGAAATAGGAACAGGAGTAGGACGTTTGGCCCCTCAAGCCTGCTCCGCCATTGAATAGAATCATGGCTGATGCAACATTCCTCACCTCCACTTTCCTGTCCTTTCCCCGTCACCCTTGATTCCCTTCCTGATCAAAAATCTATCTATTTCAGCCTTAAATATACACAAGGACTCTGCCCCCATGTACTCCCTCCGATAATGTGGATTCCAGAACTGCACCCAATACTCTAGCTGTGCCTTAACCGACATTTTATATAGTTCCAGCATAACCTCCCTGCTCTTAAACGCTATGCCTCAGCTAATAAAGGCAAGTATACCATATGCCTTCTTAACTAGTTTATCCATCTGTCGTGCTACCTTAAGAGACCGATGTACATACACACCAAGGTCCCTCTGATCCTCGGCGTTTCCCAGGGCTCTGCCATACATCATGTATTTCCTTGTCTTGTTTGTCCTGCCTAAATGCAGCACGGTAAGCTTATCCAGATTGAATTTCATTTGAAACTGACCAGCCCATCTGACCAGCTCATCTATATCCTCACTATTTACCACCTTACCACTTTTTGTATCATCCACAAACTTAGTGACCAATTCTCCTACATTTAAGCCTAAATCATTTATGTAAACACAAACAGCTGGACACAGTCTTCCGGTCTGAAAAACAGCCCTCCACCATCGCCCTCTGTTTCCTGACACTCAGCCACTTTTGGATCCAATTTACCAAATTTCCTTGAATCTCATAGGCTCTGAGCAAAGCTATAAGTCTCCCATATGCAACCTTGTCAAAAAGCTTGCTGAAGTCCAAGTCCCACCTCCCCCAGAACCAGTCGCAGTGCCTCAGAAATCTGATGCCCTCCCTCTTACATTCTCCAGCTATGTATTCTAGTGATGATACCACCAGGCCATTATCACTAAACTATTAATTCAGAAACTCAGCTAATGTTCTGGGGACCCGGATTTGAATTCAGCCATGGCAGATGGTGGAATTTGAATTTAATTTTTAAAAAATCTGGAATTAAGAATACTGATGACCATTGAACCATTGTGGATTGTTGTAAAAACCCATCTGGTTCACTAATGTCCTTTAGGGAAGGAAATCTGCCGTCCTTACCTAGTCTGGTCCACATGTGACTCCAGATCCACAGCAATATGGTTGACTCTCAACATTGAAATACTTCAGTGCGTGGCAATGATCATCCTTGACATGCAGCACCAATATTTCACTTCCTGCATTGAAGTGCTGTACTGTCAATGCGCCAGGCTATCCCTATGGCGACACTTACAGAAAGTGAGTTCATAGGTTTTTATTTAATTTTATGTTTTAACAAACAACTAGGGATGGGCAATAAATGCTGGCCAACCAGTGATGCCCATGCCCCACGAATGAATAAAAATTAAATCACTCAATCCTTCTAGTTCAATGCCCACTAGCATGTGGCACTGAGACTAATCAGGGCCACACTCCTCCTCTTAACTATTTTATTGGTACTGCTACAAACTATGACCTTTGGCTGTTCACCCTTTCACTAAAGAATGTCCTGCAGCCGCTCGGTGACATCCTTGACTCTGGCATCAAGGAGACAACATACCATCCTGAAGTCACGTCTATGGGCGTAGAAATTACAAACTACCTCCCAGTCTGAAAAACATGCATCCACCTGCCACTGAAACAATTTCTTATCCATACTGCCATTTTCACCAGAAACCCATGAGCTTCCATCTTGTTAAAAAACCCCAAGTGCGGCACATTGTCAAATTCATTCTGGAAGTCAATATATAAAACATCAGTGACACTACTTTGATCGACCTTTTCTATTAACTCATCAAATTCAATCAAGTTAGTCAGACGTGAATTGTCTTTAACAAATCCACATTGACTTTCCTTGATTAATGCATGTCTGTTAATTTCACCGCCATCGATGCTAAGCTGACCTTTCTTGAGTAGTAGAATAACATGAGTATCTAATCATAGAAACCCTACAGTGCAGAAAGAGGCCATTTGGCCCATCGAGTCTGTACCGACCACAATCCCACCCAGGCCCTACCCCCATATTCACCCGCTAATCCCTCTAACCTGCACATCTCAGGACACTAAGGGGCAATTTTAGCATGGCCAATCAACCTAACCTGCACATCTTTGGACTGTGGGAGGAAACCGGAGCACCCGGAGGAAACCCATGCAGACATGAGGAGAATGTGCAAACTCCACACAGACAGTGACCTGAGCCGGGAATCGAATCCAGGTCCCTGGAGCTGTGAAGCAGCAGTGCTAACCACTGTGCTACAGTGCCTCCCTAATCCTCGGGTACTACTGCTGTAGCCAATGTGGATTGTGAGATTGGAACCAATGCCTCTGTCATTTCTGTCTTTGCTTCTTTCAGTAACTGAGGATGCATTCTATATGGGTTGGGTGATTTACCAGTTTTCAGTAATGCTAATCTATCTAGTACATTTTCTTTATTTCTGCCTTGTCCAGAAATTTCCTCTCCTCATTTAGTGTAACCTTCACATCATCTCCTCCTTTTGTTAAGACAAATGCAAAATGCTCATTTCATACATGTCATCTGCCTCTATATAAATATGAATATTTCTCCTTGGGTCCTCAATAAGGTCCAGCCTTTCCCCTTGTTAACCAACATGATCTGCTTTAGTTGTCGACCGTGAATCTCCAGCTGTAATGGATGGCTCACACTCAAAACATGAGCTTCTCTGTTCCCTCACAGATGGTGCCTGGGTTGTTCATCTAACACTGTAAATCTAACACTTCTTCTGTTCATGTATCAAATTTAAAATTTCAGAAATATCATCTAGTCATTTTGATTTTTATTGCCAACTTCAAACTTGAGTGAGGTTATTGAAAGCACCACATCAACAGTTGCAAATGAATCACGGTTGCAGTGTAGAATGGTGCCTTTTTTGTACTTTTTAATAAAAGGACACATTTTACAGTTGTTTTCATTGCATTTACAGCTCTGAGCCAGATCATGCTGTTTGTGGATGGAATGAATGGCGTCATTGGTCATAATGAGAGTGTCCAGTGGCTGTATACTCTGACTGGCAGCATGGTGAGTTTGGTTTCCTGTCGATTAATGAAAATGTTTATGTTTGTATGAACTTCAATGGAGGATTCTGAGCTATGTTAGTGTCTCCAGGTTGCGTTGAACATTATCTATTAGAAACATATTACAGTCTATTGTAAAGGATGTGATAACTGGACGCTTAGAAAGTCATGCTAAAATTCATAGAAATCATAGAAACCCTACAGTACAGAAAGAGGCCATTCGGCCCATCGAGTCTGCACCGACCACAATCCCACCCAGGCCCTACTCTCATATCCCTACATATTTACCCACTAATCCCTCTAACCTACGCATCTCAGGACACTAAGGGGCAATTTTAGCATGGCCAATCAACCTAACCCGCACATCTTTGGACTGTGGGAGGAAACCTTTCTTGAATATAGGGACCACATCTGCAATCCTCCAATCCTCCGGAACCTCTCCCGTCTCCATCGACGATGCAAAGATCATCGCCAAAGACTCCGCAATCTCCTCCCTCGCCTCCCACAGTAACCTGGGGTACATCCCATCCGGTCCCGGCGACTTACCAACCTTGATGCCATTCAATAGTTCCAACACATCCTCTTTCTTTATGTCCACATGCTCGATCCTTTCTGTCCACCGCAAACCAGCAGTACAACCACCCAGATCCCTTTCCACCGTGAATACCGAGGTAAAGTATTCATTAAGCAGCTCCGCCATTTCTAACGGTTCCGCACAAACTTTTCTCCCTTCACCTTTTAAGGGTCCTATGCCTTCACATCTCATCCTTTTACTCTTGACATATTTGTAGAAAGCCTTGGGATTCTCCTTAATCTTACCCGCCAAGGCCTTCTCATGACCCCTTCTCGCTCTCCTAATTTCCTTCTTAAGCTCCTTCCTACATCCCGTATACTCCTCTAAATCCTTAACACCTCCTAGCTCTCTGAACCTTCTGTACGCCTCTCTTTTCTTATTCACCAGGTTCATCACAACCTTCGTGCACCACGGTTCCCGTACCCTACCAACACCCCCCTGTCTCATCGGAACGTTGTCATGCAGAGCTCCAGACAAACATTCCTTGAAAATCCTCCACTTTCCTTCGGTACTTTTCCCCAAGAATGCCTCCTTCCAATTTACCCGTCTAATTTCCTCCCTGATGACACTGTATTTCCCTTTACTCCAGAGAAACACTTTCCTAGCCTGCCTGATCCTATCTCTTTCCAATGCTATCGTGAAGGAGATAGAATTATGATCGCTATCCCCAAGATGCTCACCCACCGAGAGATCCTCCACCTGTCCAGGTTCATTAGCCAGCACCAGATCAAGTACAGCCTCTCCTCTAGTAGGCTTATCCACATACTGTGTCAGGAAACTCTCCTGGACACACCTAACAAACTCCTCTCCATCCAAACCCCTAGCCCTAGGGATATTCCAATCTATGTTTGGGAAATTAAAATCTCCCATCATGACAACTCTGTTATTCCTACATCTCTCCAGGATCTGTTTCCCCATCTGCTCCTCAACATCTCTGTTACTATTGGGCGGCCTATAGAAAACACCCAGCAACGTTACCGACCCCTTCCTGTTCCTAACCTCCACCCACAGAGACTCCGTAGTCAATCCCTCCACGGCGTCCACCTTCTCTACAGCCGTGACACTATCCCTGATCAACAGTGCCACTCCCCCCCCTCTCTTGCCTCCCTCCCTGTCCTTCCTGAAACATCTAAAACCCGGCACCTGAAGCACCCAGTCCTGTCCCTGAGACATCCAAGTCTCCGTAATGGCCACCACATCACAATTCGAAGCAGCAATCCACGCTCTAAGCTCATCCACTTTATTCACTACACTCCTGGCATTAAAATAGACACATCTCAGACCTTCAGCCTGAGCACTTCCCTTCTCCATCACTCGTCTAACCTCCCTCTTACCCTGTTTACATTCCTTATCTATTTGCGAGCTAACCTCCTCGCTCTCAGTCCCCTCATTTCGATTCCCTCCCCCCAACCTTTCTAGTTTAAAGTCTCTCCAGTAGCCTTAGCCAACCTTCCCGCCAGGATATTGGTCCCCCTGGGATTCAAGTGCCACCCGTCTTTTTTAAACAGGTCACACCTGCCCCTAAAGAGGTCCCAATGATCCAAGTACCCAAATCCTTGTCCCTTGCTCCAGTCCCTCAGCCACGCATTCATTCTCCACCGATTCCTGTTCTCACTCTCCCGCGGCACAGGCAGCAATCCCGAGATTACTACCTTTGCATTCCTCTTTCTCAGCTGTCTACCTAACTCCCTATATTCTCTTTTCATGACCCCTTCCCTCTTCCTACCTATGTCAGCAGTACCTATATGCATCACGACCTTCGGCTCCTCTCCCTCCCCCTTCAGGATTTCTGGGACTCGACCAGAGACATCCCGGACCCCTGCACCAGGGAGACAAACCACCATCCGAGAGTCCCGTCTGTGTCCGCAAAAACGCCTATCTGACCCCCTCACCGTAGAGTCCCCAATTAGCACTACCCTCCTTTCCTTACCCTTTTGCACTACTGGGCCAGGCTCAGCTCCAGAGACACTGCCACCGCTGCTTCCCCCAGGTGGGCTGTCCACCCCAGTAGTACTCAGACAGGAGTACTTATTATTAAGGGGCACATCCACCGGGGTGCTCACCATCAACTGAGCTTTCTCCTTCCTCACTGTTACCCAGTTACCCTCCTCCCGTGGTCCCGGTGTGACCACCTGCTGATAGC
Organism: Mustelus asterias; assembly: GCF_964213995.1. Taxonomy (NCBI): domain Eukaryota; kingdom Metazoa; phylum Chordata; class Chondrichthyes; order Carcharhiniformes; family Triakidae; genus Mustelus; species Mustelus asterias. The sequence goes on along the minus strand of NC_135804.1, from coordinate 51,315,269 downwards.
TCCTGTCAATGACCTCCTCACTATCCCTAACCCGGCGAAGGTCCTCGAGCTGCAATTCCAGTTCCCTAACATGGTCCCTTAGGAACCGCAGCTCAACACACCCAGCACAGATATGGTCGTCCGGGAGGCTAGGAGCCTCCAGGACCTCCCACATCCTACATTGGGAACAACATACTGGCCTCACACTCATAATTGCCCCTTTAAACACACAGGGAAAAAAAAAGTGAATGAAAATTTTAAACTTACCTTTCCTCCTCCTGTTTTCTCCAAAGCCCTGCTCTCACTGGGTCTTTTTTTTTAGGTTAGAGGAGGAGGGAGGGTGGGATACTCTACAAGTGTAGAGTATCGGGATTCCTCTCTGTTCCAATTTATTGGGGAAAAAAAAAATCTCTCTCTCCCAGACCTCCCTGCGCGACCACTTCCGGGTTTAGATATTTTTAAAGAAAAAACCCGCGAAAAAGTAAGTTAAAAATAACAGCGCTTACCCGCAGCACTCCTCTCGCGAATCTCTCCCTCTCTGCTGCACTTCCAAGACGCAATGAGGCCGATTCACTGAGGTGAGTAACTTTTAAAAAAAAAAAAAAATCTCTCTCTCCCAGACCTCCCTGCGCGACCACTTCCGGGTTTAGATATTTTTAAAGAAAAAACCCGCGAAAAAGTAAGTTAAAAATAACAGCGCTTACCCGCAGCACTCCTCTCGCGAATCTCTCCCTCTCTGCTGCACTTCCAAGACGCAATGTGAGGTGAGTCTAACCTCAGTGGTTGGTAAGTTGATGGAGAGGATCCTGAGAGACAGGATTTATGATCATCTAGAGAAGTTTAGTATGATCAAAAGTAGTCAGCACGGCTTTGTCAAGGGCAGGTCGTGCCTTACGAGCCTGGTTGAGTTCTTTGAAAATGTGACCAAACACATTGACGAAGGAAGAGCGGTGGATGTGGTCTATATGGACTTCAGCAAGGCGTTCGATAAGGTCCCCCATGCAAGACTTCTTGAGAAAGTGAGAGGGCATGGGATCCAAGGGGCTGTTGCCTTGTGGATCCAGAACTGGCTTGCCTGCAGAAGGCAGAGAGTGGCTGTGGAGGGGTCTTTCTCTGCATGGAGGTCAGTGACCAGTGGAGTGCCCCAGGGATCTGTTCTGGGACCCTTGCTGTTTGTCATTTTCATAAATGACCTGGATGAGGAAGTGGAGGGATGGGTTGGTAAGTTTGCTGACGACACCAAGGTAGGTGGTGTTGTGGATAGTTTGGAGGGATGTCAGAAGTTGCAGCGAGACATAGATAGAATGCAAGACTGGGCGGAGAAGTGGCAGATGGACTTCAACCCGGATAAGTGTGTGGTGATCCATTTTGGCAGATCCAATGGGATGAAGCAGCAGTATAATATGAAGGGTACCATTCTTAGCAGTGTAGAGGATCAGAAGGACCTTGGGGTCCGGGTCCATAGGACTCTTAAATCGGCCTCGCAGGTGGAGGATGCGGTCAAGAAGGCGTACGGCGTACTGGCCTTCATTAATCGAGGGATTGAGTTTAGGAGTCGGGAGATAATGCTGCAGCTTTATAGGACCCTGGTTAGACCCCACTTGGAGTACTGCGCGCAGTTCTGGTCACCTCATTACAGGAAAGATGTTGAAGCCATTGAAAGGGTGCAGAGGAGATTTACAAGGATGTTGCCTGGATTGGGGGGCATGCCTTATGAGGATAGGTTGAGGGAGCTTGGTCTCTTCTCCCTGGAGAGACGAAGGATGAGAGGTGACCTGATAGAGGTTTACAAGATGTTGAGAGGTCTGGATAGGGTGGACTCTCAGAGGCTATTTCCAAGGGCTGAAATGGTTGCTACGAGAGGACACAGGTTTAAGGTGCTGGGGGGTAGGTACAGAGGAGATGTCAGGGGTAAGTTTTTCACTCAGAGGGTGGTGGGTGAGTGGAATCGGCTGACGTCGGTGGTGGTGGAGGCAAACTCGTTGGGGTCTTTTAAGAGACTTCTGGATGAGTACATGGGATTTAATGGGATTGAGGGCTATAGATAGGCCTAGAGGTGGGGATGTGATCGGCGCAACTTGTGGGCCGAAGGGCCTGTTTGTGCTGTGGCTTTCTATGTTCTATGTTCTTTCTAAACCGGAGCACCCGGAGGAAACCCACGCAGACACGAGGAGAATGTGCAAACTCCACACAGACAGTGACCCAAGCCGGGAATCGAACCCAGGTCCCTGGAGCTGTGAAGCAGCAGTGCTAACCACTGTGCTACTGTGCCGCCCCATTGGACAGAGTCAACATGGATTTATGAAAGGGAAGTCATGTTTGACAAACCTGTTGGAATTTTTGGAGTATGTTACTTGTAGCACAGTAGATGTGGTATATTTGGATTTACAGAAGGTTTTTGATCAGGTCCCACGCAAGAAGTAAGGAAGCAAAATTAGTGCACATGGGATTGGGGGTGATATACTACTATGGATTGGGAATTGGTTAACAGACAGAAAGCAGGATTAAATGTGTCATTATCAGGCTGGCAATCTAATGGGGTACAAGGATCATTGCTGGAGTCACAGCTGTTCGCAAGCTGTGTAAATGACATGGATGTGGAGACCAATTGAAATGTTTCCAAATTTGCTGCTGACACAAAACTAGGTCGGAATGTAAGTTGTGAGGAGGATGCAAAGAGGCTTCAAGCAGAGTTGGACAGGCAAGAATGTGACAGATGGAATATAGTATAAGTGTGAGGTTATCCACTTTGGTAGAAAAACAGAAAGATAGAATGTTTCTTAAATGGTGAGAGGTTGGGAAGTGTTCATGTCCAAAGGGACCTGGGTATCTTGTTCATCAGTGACTAAAAACTAGCTGCAGGTGCAGCACGAAATTAGGAAGACAAATAGTATGTTGGCCTTCACCACAAGGAGGCTTAAGTACAAGAGTTAAGGTATCTTTCTGCAATAGTATAGGTCCTTGGTGACACCACATCTACAATAATATGGTACCCTTATGAGGAAAAGTTGAGGAAATTGGGCCTGTATTCTCTAGAGTTTCAAAGAATGAGAGGTGATCTTATTGAAACATACATAATTCTTGTAGAGTATGGTAGGGTAGATGTAGAGATGGTGAGTCGAGAACCAAGGGACATAATCTCACTTCAGGGTTAGGCCATTTAAGACTGAGATGGGGAAGAACTTCTTCACTCGGAGGATGATGGATTTTTGGAACTCTGTACCCCAGAGGGCTGTGGAAGCTCAGTCATTGAGCTTGTTCTGGACAAAAACTGATACATTTCTGGAGCCTAAAGAGATGGGGAGACAATGTGGGAAAGTTTCATTGAAGTAGGTGATCAGCCATGATCTAATTGAGTGGTGGAGCAGACCTGATGGGCCAAACAGCTTACTCCTGTTCCTATGTTCCATCCTATCGTGATTGGACTTGGTTTTCAAGGCTACAGAGGGGAAAAAATAGTCCAGGTTCCCAATTCTAACCATTTTCCAAGGTACCTGGCTGGAAAGTGCATGTGCTTGGAAACAAGTGAGTGTAGGATTGGAAGGTGATACAAACCATGGTCGAATTGCCTGCTGGCACTCCATGCTCATATGTGCTGCGGTCTCTTGAGAGCAGTTGTTATTGCTGTTGGCACTATTGCTTGGAATTACTCATAAATACTGATATGCAACTTCAATTTCTTCTTGTCCCTGCATTCAGGATTGGGTAGATTGGGGTTTTCCTCCCTCCCCCTAATTTCATTGATCTAGGATTTGGAGGTTGTTGTGTGAATGAAGGCCTTCAGTATAGTAGTTTTATTCGAGTTACATTGTGTCCTTGCTATGACCTTTAACCTTCAACCACTGAGTGCATCGGAAGAAGGGGCTTAGGCTCCGAAAGCTTGTGTGGCTTTTGCTACCAAATAAACCTGTTGGACTTTAACCTGGTGTTGTTAACCTTCTTACTGTGTTTAGGTCCAATATGACAGGGGCGGCACGGTGGTACAGTGGTTAGCACTGCTGCCTCACAGCGCCAGGGACCCGGGTTCAATTCCTGGCTTGGGTGACTGTTTGTGGGAGTTTGCAGATTCTCCCCGTGTCTGCGTGGGTTTCCTCTGGGTGCTCTGGTTTCCTCCCACAGTCCAAAGATGTGCGGGTTAGGTGGATTGACCAAGCTAAATTGCCCCTTGGTGTCAGGGGGACTGACTAAGGTAAATGCATGGGGTTATGGGGATGGGGCCTGGGTGGGATTGTGATTGATGCAGACTCGATGGGCCGAATGGCCACCTTCTGCACTGTAGGATTCTATGATTCTATGACTTGTTCAGAAGTCCTTTTCCTGTGATTTTAATGTTGTATCTTGCTGTGGCGAGGCTGCTTCTAGAGTAAAACTCTAGTGTTCAACATACTACGGCAAAGATGTTGAATTCCTGATAGCCTTGTCATTATAATCCTGCCATCATAGAGGAGCACATTCACTGACTTACCATGAGCAATACCCTCATGATCCAACAATTCATTCTAATTCTTGAAATGATGGCCTGATTTATGCTCGTCACAACTTATAGCCTGATTAGCTTCAACTTTGTGAAAGAAAATTACTCGTGATGTACCTTTTTCCCAGTGTCGTCAAGGTAAGATGTAAGTAATGAGAACAATGTTACAGGAAACTAGAGCCCATTGTAACCTTCATTTCCCCTGGCGACGTGTAACATGTTGTATTGGTTAAACCGCAAGTGGAAAGAATCAAAAGACAGCTGCTTTCACTTTCACAGAACCCCAACAATCCATTGATTCGCACTAACATTTCAAGCTGCATTGAACCGACAGATTTTTTAAATGTCCTGTAGCTGCATGTAGCTTCACAGGAAGCAGCCGTTTCATCTTAACGTGAATGTGTGTTGTCTTTTTATAGAGATGTTTACAAGGTACTAACCTTTAAGCACCTGCTTTCGACTTAATAAAAGTGTGATGTGACGAAGGAGCCACAAATAATTATCGTGCATTTATTTTTTATGTTTGCCAATAATGGCAAGCTTTTGGCATTAATGGGAAACAATCCGCTAAGTGATGGGAAAATATATATGAATTAAATACACTGAACATCAGACTGGCCAATCTGTTTTTGTTGCCACAGAAATTAAATTTGCCAATTGATTTTTGAGACTAGCCATTCCATTTACAAAAACACATCTCACCAAATTGCTGATTTATAAATCTCGTCCAGCAGTTATCAACCAAAAACCCTATTTTGAATGATGTGTCAATGTGGTTATTTGTCGTTAGGGCAACAAACATGGCAATTAGAAAAGTGCAGTCCATTCAGTCTGCCAGCAGAGGCCCTTGGAGTGTGTCAGAGCAGAACTGGAAACAGGAGAAATTTCTATCTTCTAAAAGTAAAGTTTATTTATTAGTCACAATTAAGGCTTACATTAACACTGCATTGAAGTTATTGTGAAATTCCCCTGTGTCAGACTTGGAGAAATCTCAACAATTTTGATGGGTTAATTCAAGTTTCTTCCTTTGGTTTATTGTTTAATTGGATATATTTTAAAAGGACTAGACTTTTTTTTTAAATGCACTCTTAAAAGTAAAAATAGTCCGGTTATCATAGAATCCTTACAGTGCAGAAGGAGGTCATTCGGCCCATCGGGTCTGCGTCAACTCTCCGAAAAAGCATCTTACCCAGGCCCTATCCGTGTCATCCCACCTATTTACCCTGCCATTCCCCCTCACCTTTACGTCTTTGGACACTACGGGGCAATTTATTATGGCCAATCAACCTAATGTGCATGTCTTTGGAATGTGGGAGGAAACCGGAGCACTGGAGGAAACCCATGCAGACACAGGGAGAAACATGCAAACTCCATACAGACAGTCACCCAAGGCTGGAATCGAATCCAGGTCCCCTGGTGTTGTGAGGCAGCAGTGCGAACCACTGTGCCGCCCCTAACAATACAGTCCAGTTTTCTAATTCTATTTCAATCAACAAGTTTGTTTCACCCGTTGAAAACATTTTTTTCTGCAGACTTAACCAACAAAACTCCGATGTGCTCTGTGACTTGATGGCATTTCCAAGGAACGGGGTGGCACTGGGATGGGTCAGTAGTTGCTGAGAGTTGGACAGTTTCAGACAGTTTATTCAGTCAAGGCTCCTGGTGCACAGTTAGATGGAGGCAGGGGAGATGGAGGCAGGGGAAATGGAGGGGCTTCCCTGCTTCAATCTTGTTTTTTGGGATTTCGGTTCTTGCCTGTTGTACTGTAGGTGATCAGATGTTACTGGCTTATTTCCTCCTCTTAGTGCTGAGAGGTGGGAGGGAGGCCAGAGTTATGGAACATAAATCTACATAAAAAGAACTTAGATGACCTGGCACCACCACACCCCCCCCCCCCCCCTCCCACCCCAACCCCAAACCCTCCAAGGAGAAAGTGCTGACCATTTGATGTATTTAACCTGACACCAGACCTTCACGTGGGAATTGTCCTGTTGCTAATCTTTGAAAATAGATTAATTTTTCTTAATTTGTGAAGCACAAACGTGTCTGTCTGTGCAAGATCAGAAGTCAATAAACATAAATCCTTTTCTGAACAACTGCATTACCCTTAAACTACCATCTGTATGAAGCTGCACATCGTGGTAAGGTTTATATCACTTGTTAGAATGAAAGTTGGGGTGGCACAGTGGTTAACACTGCTGCCTCACAGCGCCAAGGACCTGGGTTCAATTCCGGCCTCTGGTCACTGTGTGGAGTTTGCACGTTCTCCCCCTGTCTGTGAGGGTTTCCTCCGGGTGCTTCCGTTTCCTCCCACGGTCCAAAGATATACGGGTTAGGTATGCTAAGTTGACCCTAATGTCAAGGGAATTAGCAGGGTAAATGAAGGTTACGGGGGAATACCGCCTAGGTGGGATCGAGGTCTGTACAGACTCGATGGGCCAAATGGCCGCCTTCTGTACTGTAAGGATTCTACGAAGTGTATTTTAAAATAAGAAAAGACAATGTCCATAAATAATGAACATATTAATTGAAGGCAAATGAGCAGTGACTTCATTCAAACTTCTCACTGCTCTACAGTGACACCCTCTGGTAAGATCAGATCGTTCAGCCTGAAATACTTTCTCCCTCTCTGGTTAGCTGGCAAACCTGACATTTACTCACAGCCTGCTCTTCTGTTCCTCAATCCCAGTACCGTTTGGTGGTGAAGACTGCACTCAAACTCCTGATAGTGTTTGTGGAATATACCGAGAACAACGCAGCTCTTCTGATCCAGTCTGTCAACATTGTGGATGAGAAAAGAAGTAAGTGCTATTTAATGGGGTCAGGGAGAGTTACAAGCAGTGTAAGTGTTCAAGGCACAACATCAAAGGCATGTGTACTAGACGGAATCAAAACTAATGGTGCCTGGTAGGCAAATATACTACCGAAGGTGCAAATGTACTTCAATGTGACAGTTGCTGTGGCTTTTTTTTTGCTGTTAACAATTTGATTTTTAAAATAATTTCAACTTGAGGCTTTTGAGTCAATTTACTGGAGTTTTATTCAGAGTTAACATGTTGAAGTGTGTGGTTTATTTATGATGCTAATCTCTGTTCTTCAGTATTGACCCTGGAGTTTCGTGACTGATGAGATTTAGAGCTGAACATTCCCTTGTTCTGAGACCCCGCTGGGAGCAAAAAGAACCAAATTGAATTTAGTGCCTCCGAGTTTAAAAAGTTTTAAAACTGACATTGAAAATGCAAAAGGTGAAAACAAGCCAGGCCATTGATTTACTGCACATATATAAGACCAAATTGAACCAATCTAAGCCCATCTAACCACGGAATGGCAAGAAGCTTGAACTTGGGACTGTGAACGAGGAAGGTGAAGAGAAATGGTAACAAAGGGGCCATGTCTGTTAAAGCAAACTTTACATGATTGTCATAATGGTTAGCACTGCTGCCTCACAGCGCTAGGGACCCGGGTTCGATTCCCGGCTTGGGTTACAGTCTGTGTGGAGTTTGCACGTTCTCCCTGTGTCTGCATGGGCTTCTTCTGGGTGCTCCTGTTTCCTCCCACAGTCTGAAAGACGTGCTGGTTAGCTGCATTGACCCGAACAGGCGCCGGACTGTGGCAACTGGGGGATTTTCACAGTAACTTCATTGCAGTGTTGATGTAAGCCTTACTTGTGACTCATAAATAAACTAACTAACTATTCATCACTTTTGGAGAAGGGTCGTTATAACAGCTGTGAGAGGATAGTGATTGGGAAAAGTAACATTAACAGCTGTGCAAGGGTAACATCGAATTGGCGGCAAGGATTAGAATGCTGAATTGTTCTGCATGGCCTTTGAATAACTAGGTATGTGATAACTGGATTTTATTGCTGCAGTAACCAGGAGATCACAAGTGTCTGAATTCCACTAGTTGGACAAGAAGGGTGACTAATGAGAGAGACACTTGAGAGAAGAAACGATGTGGCAGGTTATGATGAGGAAAATGACACTGCGGAAAGTAGTCACGGATTCCATTGTCTTAAATCTACAGTTAAAGCTGCTATGAAAATTCATTTGTGGGACATGGGCGTTGATGGCTGGTCAGCATTTATTGCCCATCCCTAGTCTATGAGGAGAATAAGGTGTAGTGGGATGCTCTGACTTTACTGGGGGGGTTTTTAGGGCCTAAATGTTCCCTCTGTTTAAACTCTAATAGAAGTGGTATTTTGAAAGTTGTGCAGTAGGAACAAGGACTGACCTCTCCCCTCAGTACCTGACTCAGTCTCAGTGATTTAACAGGCTTCCCCTTGAACTCAATATACTGCGGTATCACTCACACCATTCCCACAATTAGTTAGAAATATTGTACTCCCTATGCAGGTCTGAAAACTTTGTTCATGTCCTCCCCAAACTAATACTTGGAACCTGAACTAAATGTAGGAGTTGAGTTAATAACCTAATTCCAATTGCTGGAGTTTACAGATATGCTGCCAATTTTTAAAAAATGGTTATGGTTAATTAAACCGGATAGACCTCAAAAATCTGCGACCGATCAACCATGTTGAACTTGTGCAGCCAGTTTGGATGAAAGTTAACAAATTGAAAGAACCAGCCACAACTGCAGATGTTAATTCTACACGTTCTTCAGATCTCTGTCTCTGACTCACTTTAATCAATGTCGACTATCCTATTTGTTTATCTGTCCAGCTGTTAAAACGCTCTGTGCCCAGATGTAATCTGTGCAGGCAAGCAATGGGAATCCTATACTTTCTTACCATGTTAGAATGCAAACCACACATTGAGAGTGATCATGGGCCTCTAGCACTGACTTACATGGTCTGCTATCAGGATTGGGGGGCAGGAAATGTGTTGGGATGGGGGGGGGGAATGTGCTGGGGGAGAACAGTGGTGGAAAACTGGAATACCATGTGGGTTAATTTACATGGATGCAATGAGCACTGCTGACTGGTGTACAAATGCAATGTAAACATTTATTGGTAAGATTTTTGTTGGGCAAGAGTATGAGGGAATATGCAACAAAGGTGATTGAATAAAATTAAAGTTTATTTCTTAGTCACAAGTAAGGCTTACATTAACACTGCAATGAAGTTACCTTGAAATTCCCCTAGTCGCCACAGTCCAGCACCTGATTGGGTCAATGCACCTAACCAGCACGTCTTTCAGAATATGGGAGGAAACCGGAGCACCCAGAGGAAACCCACGCAAACACGGGGAGAAAGTGCAAACTCCACACAGACAGTGACCCAAGCCGGGAATCAAACCCAGGTCCCTGGCACTGTAAAGCAGCAGTGCTAACCATTGTGCTACTGTGCCACCTTCAAGATACAAATCAGTCATGGTCTAATTGAACAGGTTTAAAGGGTTGATTTACTTTTATGAGATATGAGAATGACAGGCAGGAACAGAGCAGCTGGTTCATCAAGCCTTTCCCACATTCATGGTGTCTGGAGTGGCCTGACCAGGCACATCAGCCATGTAATTTTTAAAAATTCTTTCATTGGATGTGCCCATCTCGAGGCCAGTGTGCGGAGATGGTGAGACTCTATGCATGCAGGAAGGACCAAACTACATCTCGATGCTTGTTTGAAAGTTCTCATTATGGCACTTAGCAATGTAGCAAAAGTGCACTGTTTTATAATGCTGCCTGTTCATATCTTTGCCGCTACCACCCCATGTGTTTTTATGCCCTGCACCACATGTTATTCTCTAGCAGTGATCACCATTTGCTGGTTCATTCCTCAAGGCAATGCCTTGACCAATCAGAGTCAAGCTGCCTGGTTTAAATTTTCAATCAATACTTGGCAGTTAACTGTCTGTCACTATTAACTGGTGCATTTTCCATGACAATGCCTTTACCAATCAGAGTCCACTTGCAAACCAATCGGCACTCTCTTCTCATATAGTATAAATTTGTTGTTTCCCCTGAAGTTATATTCTGGTGATTGTCCTGATGAGTGCAAGATTAAAAGCTTTGACAAAATGTCCTTTTTCCGCAATACTCAAGTGCTGTACTTCCAAAGTTCTATTTATTGCTGTCAATAATATTTAAACAGAAAATCCAAAAGTGAAGTATTAACAATGAAATTACTGTTTTGTTTTCAAAGCATTAATTTCTGTATCCACCAACTTGAACACCTAAGTTGTCTGCCGTTATTTTGTCATTCAGTCTTTTTCTCCTGTTGTATACATGAGTATCAAACCTGATTTGTTATCCTTGAATTCTGCAAAAGGTAAATACAGGATTCTCATTGTTTTTTTAACTCTGTGAATGAACCAGTGTCTAGTGAACCTGCATGCCCAGGAAAATGAAGTTTTATTGAATTTCCCATTTTGCCTTGTTTTCTTTTTGAGATTTTCTCGATTTTTCTCCCAGGATAGGTTCAGAATGGGGTCAGTGACGAGTTTGCTGTCCAGCTAATGTGACTATACAGTTTGCTGCCGGAGCAACTCATGTTCTTGAACCTGCTATTTTGTGTGCAAGTTCTGGGCTGAAATTCTCCGGTCTCGCACACCCCGCGACTGCTGCCAGCAAGAACAGAGAATTTGGTGCTCAGCTAAATCTCCGTTCCCTGCAGCGGGACCAGAGAATCCCAGCCGCAGGTGAGGTCGGAGAATTCTGACCCTGAGCAACAGCCCATTTACCCCCAGCCCCCGTGTGTGGTAGGACAATCGGGGATAATGGCCGTGATTCTCCCAAAAGTGCTGAATTGGTGGGAGAACTGTTCTAAATCCCGACTGTTCTGTCAGTTCAGCTTCTCACCTGAATCTCCGCACTCTGTGCACTGAAGGGGTCCCAGTCGGGAATCTCATTAAAAACCCAGGGGGAGGGGGCTTATTCACACCGGAGTTTGACAGTTCTGGAGCTCTGTGCATGCGCAGTGGCCCCAAACTGTCAACCTCCCGTTTGCTGACCAGCTCGATCGCTGGCCAGCTGGGACCCCCGCAGTGCTGCCCTTCCAGCCCCCGCCATGGCCTGATCGCGGCCCCCACAGCAATTCCCGGGCTAACCCTGACCGCCCCCTGTCCCAGAGCGCCCCGATGTTCAGGACCCACCCCCCAGCAGTGGCGATCCCCCCACCCCCCTCACCCTGGCAGACCCCCCCCCCCCCCCCCCCCCCGGGGTCAAACCCCCCTGGCAGACCGCCTCGCCCCCCCCCCCAGCCCACCCAATCGCTGCCCTCCCTCCATCCCAGACCGATCCCCATGCAGAGTAGCGGGACCCCCTACCCCCACCAATCGCCCCTAGGCCCCGCCCATTGGTGCCCCCTGGGCATTTTGCCCCTTGGGCAGTGCCGGGAACACAAGCTAGCACTGCCAGAGTGCCCATGCCCTGGGGGCGCCAATGGGTGGGGCCTAGGGGCGATTGGTGGGGGCAGGGGGTCCCGCTACTACTCTGCATGGGGATTGGTCTGGGATGGAGGGAGGGCAGTGATTGGGTGGGCTGGGGTGGGGGCGAGGCGGTCTGCCAGGGGGGTTTGACCCGGGGGGGGGGGGGGGGGGGGGGGGTGGGTCTGCCAGGGTGAGGGGGGTCGGGGGATCGCCACTGCTGGGGGGTGGGTCCTGAACATCGGGGTGCTCTGGGACAGGGGGCAGTCAGAGTTAGCCCGGGAATTGTTGTGGGGGCTGCGATCAGGCCATGGCGGGGGCTGGAAGGGCAGCACTGCGGGGGTCCTGATTGACCCCCCCCCCTTTCATTCTGGCGGGGTCTTCAGCTAGTTCCTTGAATGTGGGGAGCTAGTCTGACCCCCATCAGAATGAAGTACTCCTGGCAGGGTGGGAGATTCAGTCTGATCCCGATAATTACTAACAAACATATTTAAAATACATGCAGAAAAAATTTAAATTACTTACCTGCCTTCTCGCCGGTTTCCGGCGTGGTCTGGCCAGCAACTCTTCTCCGGCTCTGGGAAATGCGCATGGGGTTCCCGGTGCATGCGCAAATCCCTGTCCAAGGCCGGAGACGTGCGTCTCCCATCGCGACCCGACAGAAATGTTGTGGATCGCAATGGGGGAATCGCGGCCAACATTGCTGCCTGTGTAATTGTGTTTTGACTTTTATCCTGATAGATTTTACCCCCAAAAATATACTTCATAAAATTTATAGAAAAACATTATGTAATGTCAAATTTAAATTATGCAGGCCGGAATTTTCCAGCCCTTCACGCTGGCAGGATTTTCCAGTCCTGTCGATGTGAATGGCGATTTCAGTGGCTCGCTGACCCCGCCATTAGGAGGGGCTTGCAAAATTCCCGTCCTAAATCGCAAAAGCAGATTTCTTTCATTACAGTACGTGGCACTCTGAAGTGCTTCACGACACTCCCAATTACAGGTTATATTTACAATATTCAAATCATGTTAATCATACAGCTCAAGGAGTTTTGCATGGTTTTCCTCACCTCAGGGTACTATGCCACGAGACCTTAGATTGTGGCCCTTCCCCTTTGCCTCAATCTAAGGTCCTTGTGGCCTTTCCCCATTTCCCCAATCTTTAGTGCATTCCTCAACATGTAGACCTGGACCTTGGAGTGTGCCGGCCCGCAGTTCCCGGTCATCAACAGCTCTTTGTATTTCACCGAGCTGCCAGTTCTCCAGGAGCAGTTGATGCTTATTTCGGAGTGTGTCCTTGGCAACAGCCTATGGAGCACATTACGGAACTGCTAGGGCTGTACCTCAACAAAAAAAAACACCTAATCTCTTTCCACACCTTCTTTGCCAAGGCATGTTCCAGAAGAAGATGGATGGAGGTCTCTTCCCCACCACACCCGTCTCATAGAATCATAGTATCTTAGAATCCCTGCAGTGCAGAAGGAGGCCATTCAGCTTGTTGAACCTGCACTGACAACAACCCAGTCAGGCCCTATCCCCGTAACCCTGTGTATTTACCCTGCTAGTCCCCTTGACACCAAGGGACAATTTTAGCATGGTCAATCCACCTACCTGCATATCTCGAGGGAAGTGTGTGGAGGTGGTGAGACTCTAAGCATGCAGGAAGGGCCTGACGGGGAGGGAATTTCTCATCACCAGCCAGGGTATGCTTGGTGCTTATTTGAACGTTCCGGCTTTGGCACTTAGCAATGTAGCAAAAGTGCACTGTTTCATATTGTTGCCTGTTCAAATCTCTGCTGCCCTCACCCCGCATGCCCCCACCCAAATGTGTTTTGATGCCCTGAACCACACATAATTCTCTAGCAGTGATAGGCATGCAGGGGTGTCCAGCAATGGTATGCCTTCTAATTATTTCCCCTCACCCCCATGACCAAAGGTTGAGTTCCCTTTTGGTTCTTTGGGAATCATTGGTGCATACCTGTGACTGACCATTCCATCACTCAAGGCTATTGGAATGGCCATGTGCTGGATTACTGCATCACCTGATTCTTTGCATCATGTTTAACATTCAAGTTTTTTCTTAAATAGAAGATATACAATCTCAGAGTATGTCTGTGCCTTGTATAAATTAAGAACTGTGGAAATGATGCTACAATTATAAAATGCATCACAAGTAAGGTGGCAATGGCACTTTGTCACTGCAGCTCTGACCGCTGTTAGTTCACATTGACCTGAGTAAGAGTGAGTGACAATGTGAGGGGACCAGCCTCTCCCAGAGCATCATGGTTTTCTACCATTTTCATAGAATCATACAGTGCAGAAGGAGGCCATTCGGCCCAGTGAGTCTGCACCGACCACAATCCCACCCAGGCCCTATTCCCATAACCCCATGCATTTACCCGAGCTAGTCCCCCTGACACTAGCCTGTTCAGACCCTGTCACCTCTCCCTGACAATAATTGTGGCTTGTGTACTTGGATTCTTGCTGCTATTAAGTAAATTAAGGTTCTTTAGAGGATGTTATACATCACATGTGTGTGCCAAATGTTAAAAAAATTCAAGTAATCAAATGCTGCCTCACATCTGACCCCGCGATGGGCCCTCTGACTTTCAGGGTAAATAGTACACTTAGTTTGTATTAGTGTGGTAAGCAGTGTTTGTGTACCCTTGATTCATGTTAATGTGGTAAATTGTGCCTTTGTATTGATGCCAAGAAAATGAGGGGCAGATGAGGATTTTGTTTTAAATTGGTGAGCTGTTATATTCTGGAATCGACTGCCTCAAAGTGTGGTGAAAGCAGATTCAGAATTTCAAAAGCAATAATATCATGAACGTTCAGGATAATGGAGAAGGTGGCCAGCTTCCATGCTGAATATGATATTAATGTATGAATGAATTTATGGTTTGAATACTGAATGGGTAATGCTGCCTTCCTCTGCCGTTGTAATTTATGCTGATTTAAAAAAATCATTCATGGGATGTGTAGGGTGAGCATTTATTGCCCATAATTTGCTAGGCCGTTTCAGAGGGCAGTCAAGAGTCAACCACATTGCTGTGGTTCTTTTAGACCAGACCAGGTACGGATGGCAGATTTCCTCCCCTCCAGGACATTAGTGAACCAGGTGGTTTTCACAACAATTGCCTCATGGTCATCATTAGACTTTTTAATTCCAGGTTTTGGAGGGATTTGAATCTGCGTCCCCAGAGCATTACTCTGTGTGTCTCTCTGGATTTCTAGTCCGATGACAATACCACTAAGCAACCACCTCCCCTGTGATCAAATTAAAAAGCTTGGCTACCATGTTTCTCTTCAAACTTTTTAATCTGGCATCTGACTATTTCTGCAGACACAAAGACATGGACGAATTTAGTTGAAATTCTGGAGGAGAAGAATGGAGCCGATACTGAGCTGCTTGTCTTTACTATGACGCTTATTAACAAGGTAAAATTTGTTTGTGATTCTTTTGCAATTTTGTTTAATCCTGTGAGATCCTATTGCACAAATCAACCTCCATCAACAAAGTCTGGGAGTTGTATTTCACTGTACCAACACGGCTCACACCAGCCTCCCCGGTTTTTAAGTGTAAGCCTACAAGTCAAGTTCTCTTTTTTCTTCTCTGCAGTCTTCATTAGTATCCTTTCACATAGAAAACACATTCAATCTTCAAACAATAATTTTACAGGTAGGTTTACTGAGGAAATTTGATGTTTAAAGAAAAAAAACTTGAATTTATATGCCTTTCTTGCCACAGCTTCCCAAAGTGCTTTGCACCCTTTGAGGTACATTTTGAAGTAATCCTCCCTCTCTGTCTATACAGCAGTGAATGAAAATAGGGTGTGGAGAGTTTGATAGACAAATTTATTTATAATTTCTTTTCTTCCCAATTTTATTCCTTACCCTGAAGGAATGAACTTCTTGCTGGGGTACGTTTGTTCTGATGCCAGTGAACCCCCTCAATGTACGCGACAGAGTAGATATCATTCATGTGGAAGGCTTCACTGAGTGTCGGGAAGTTAGTCGACGACCAGGAGCATAATAGTCAAGTCTGACTCTGGTCTTGTTCCGTTAACACAAGCTCTTCCAGCAATACAAGCTGAATTTATTTCCTACTCTCTAACTCAGGGGGACACTGAGACCAGTTGCAGCATTGCTAAATTGGCAAAGGCAAGGATTGAACTTTTGGCCTTTCTACTCTCCGTGGCTCACATACCCACTGGAGAAACTCTCATGCTCGTTGGCAAAACCAATTACTTTGTAAGCAAAATAACAATCATTTGTCACAAAGCTGGTAAGTTTTCCCCCACCACTGGGAAATGTCAGTCTTGTGAGTTGGAAGTCCTGTCGCAAGGAGCATTTCGAGAAAATAGCTTAGATTGTCCCTTGGCTCATGAGTAATGATGATTAATAATAAATTTACAAAGACTCCGAGAATCTAATTACAGAAGTGATATTTTGCGTTGTGATATCTTAAAGCAGTTTCCAGAAATTACGGTATTGACCCGAGCCAGGCAAAAGATGTTTATGTCAGCAATGTGATTCGTATTGGCTGCTGTGCAAGTCTGACCATTCCTGGCGTTTATAGTAATTTATGCTTTGTTTTCACTACAAGCAGAATAATGTTTAAAAACTTAAATGTTATATAATTGAACAGACTTTAGGTATGTTTTTTTGAACGGAAATTAATGATTATCTTGAAGAAAATGGTCAAAATGTGCAGTAGTGGAGCAGGTAGATTGGGCTGTGACTAATCCAATGCATACCAGATATGAAATTCAAGACTTCATGCAGATTCTTGTATTCATTAGAATTAACCTCTTCATACCAGTTTTAGAATAGGACAGCGCAGATTCATCATTACTTATTCCATCAAATTTCTGTTCATGTTTGTCTCAAAATGAGCCACCCAGTCTAATCCCACTCTCCAGTTCGATCCCCTCATTCTTTAATATTTCCTAATATCAAGCAGCTACCGTAATTACCTTTTAAAGAACGTATCATGGACTCTGTTTAACCATTGGCTTATGGCACAGAAGTCCACATTCTAACCAGTTCTGTGAGATTAGTATTTTTTTCAAACCTCTAATTCATTTTGTGCTCATCTTAAATTTGTACCTTCATTTTGGCACGTCACTGACTAGTAAAAACAATCTATGACAACTTCTCGGATCACAATCTTCCATCATTTTGAAAACATTTATTGAATCAATCTATACTTCTATTGAAGAAAGTGCCAACTTCTTAAGTCACTTTGTTAAGGTTCTCTGAACCTTATCCATTGCTTTATACATTTCCTTTAAGAATTGTCTGACGTTGCAACTATTCCTCCATGTGCAATCTAACTAAGATCTCTCTCAGGTCATTATCTCCCTGCTTTTTTGTTCTGTGGCTGAAGTTATAAAACCACTGGCAGTGCTACCTTTAATGACTTGGCAATCTGGCACACCATGTCCTTTCCTCGCCATTTAAAAAGCTGCCATTGAAGATGTGGCTATTTACATGACTTTATTTCTAAAATATATTATTCCATATTTTTCTATAGTACGCTGCATCCCCAAACTATCTGCCTTTTATTTTATCCTTTCACAGGAGGTGAACATCACTTGCAAGGCCAGCATTTGTTGTCCATCCTTAATTATCTGACTTGCCCCTGATGTCTCATCTATGTCCTCTTGCAGCTTTTCATGATTCTTGTTACAATTTGCCAATACTCCCAATTTGGTGCAATAAGTAACTTCCAATGCTATTCACCCAAGTTCTAAATGCAAGTCATTAATATACATGGTAAATGAGAATGGCCTCAACACAGACACCTTGGAATGTTCATGTGGATTCAGGTTTGCCAACTCTTGACTTGCACGCAGGAGTTGTTTCTTTCTAACCTAGTTTGCAAAATTTGCTAAGGTTCTGGTTATTTATCCCTTTGAAGACAGGGCAAGCTGTTTCGCTTATTTTTCCTCTGAGCAATGCTGACAATATCATGGTCATATCATAGAATCCTTGTTTGTTCTGCAAAAGCTATCTCTGTAACGCTCAGTACATCCAAGTGCACAACAGAAAGCCTGAAACATAATACTTGTAGACTGTTGTTAGTTATACAACTTTTATGGCCAAGATTGTATCTAAATTTTACTCTACTGCTGGTTCCAATCAACTGTCTGTCACAGTTCAATATTGTTTTCAGGTTACACATGATAAATAATAGACTAAGAAGTTTATGGGCTACCTTAGCCTGTCCTTCTAGAAAACCTGAGACATCATCCAATTGTTTATTGTGACTCCAAACTTTTTTGCTCCTGAAAGGTCATTCTAAGTGTTTAATGACTCGTTGGGTCATTACAAATCTCTCGACATCAATCCTAAATTCCCCAGGGTTTGAATTTCTGTCCTTTTTGGCCTACTTTAATGACACATCTTGAGTTAGTGCTCATGGTTTACATTTTTCATATCCTTTATTGCCTTGTACACTTTCATAAAGTTTCCCTTTGGTCACCTTTCAAAGCTTTACCAACCTTGTTCTTGATTCAATTCTCATAAACTAGCAATCAGCCTTGTGGTCTTTCTCTATGTTGCCTTCGGGTTTTGAGCAGTTTCATTGTGTTTCTGAGGCAAATCCTGGGTCTAACAGGTAGTTGTGAGCAGAGCAGCATCCGACTCTAAGATAACTTCTCCAGCGAAATTCTGCTGACTTAGCAATATGGCCCTCTTTGCTTTGTTGCTTTCTGCTCCAAGATGACCAGAAATGTTCAATGCTGAGCCTTATTATTCCCTTAAATCTGTTTCAACTTCACTCTTGCTGGTTTTATACCATTCACAAGGGTATGTGGGCTGTCTGGTTTCCTTCCTGTGCATCATCCCATTGACTGAAGTTTATCTGCCACTATCCAGCTCCTCTTGTGTATCCTCAGATGTCTCTTCAAACTTGACTGTTTCCTCTTTTCTTTATTCCTCTTCCCTGTCAGGCTTAAGATTGTCTGCATATTTGACTAATTTGTACAGGGTAGCCAAATCCAGAGGCAGATCTTTCTCTGTAGGATTCTGATGCGCAACATCAGGCTCAATGGGGGTTAAGAACCTACTCTGTATGAAACAATCACTCAGTGTGGTTTTCCATGGAATGCCAATTCCTGCCCAGGGGGTGAGCTTGCCATCCAATTAAAGAAGAATGTGTAGAAAGATACGGAATAATATATTTTAGAAATAAAATCATGAAAGGAGCCACATCTTCAATGGCAGGGTTTTAAATAGCGTATAAAGCACATGATGTGCCAGAATATCAGGTCATTAAAGGTAGCACTGCCAGTGGTTTTATAAATTCAGCCACAGAATAGAAAAGTAGGGAGATAATGACCATAAACAGATCTTTGTAGGTTGCACATGGAATAATGTGTGCAATGTTAGAGAATCCTTATAGGAAAGATATAAAGCAATGGATAAGGCGCAGTGAACCTTAAAAAAATGACTTAAGAAGTTGGTACTTTCTTCAATAGAATTATAGGTTGACTCAATAAATGTTTTCAAAATGATGATAGATTGTGATTAGAGAAGTTGTTATAGATTGTTTTTACGAGTCAGTAACGTGCCAAAATGAGGACACAAATTAGGCAGGCACTTGAAGCTGGAGGGCCAATCGGAGGCCTTTCAAAATGAAAGCAAAAGCAGTCTGCAATGGAAAGTAATTGAAGGACAGGCAGGCGTGACCTCTCAGCCTTCAAAGAGTACTGGTCCCTTGGACTGCTGTCAGGAGGCTGCCTCCAGGCAGCTACATTGATTTCAGCTGCTTGCAACAGTGTGGAGGTTGACTGGAAAATTCCAGTCCATCTCCTCTAATTGGCCTTAAATGGCCATTGAGAAGCCGGATCAGCTACCCGCCGCATGTGGGTGGGTAGCCCTGCTGATCCCCCATCCTACCTCAGTGAGAATGGCCCATGTGTGGGATGGAACCAGGGAACCTCTAAGCCAGCGCGCGGTGCTATTTTTAGTGCCTGCCCGCCTCCAATCGTGGGGCTAAAAATCAAACCCAAGTGACTGATTTAGTCTAGAAACGGGGCAATCCTAACAGTCCATCTTGGAGTTTCTCTCCTCCCCCCTTAAAAATCCTACTCTCGAATCTGTACCTACTTCCTATAACCCAGCCAGCTTCAGATCTCAAAATCTTGTTACTTGATCGTTTCCAGTATATCATCAGAATGTAAGCCATTGTAAATCACATCTTTCATCTTAGTTCCCAAAGCGCATTTTATTCTGTAATGTTGCCTGCTTTATAGCATTGGCTGTCCCTTGCAGAACAGCTCAGAAGTAATTGATTCCAGTTTCAGTTCATTGATTTTTTTTTAGATGAAAAATGGCGCATTTTTGGGTCCGTTCTGCTAGAGTCTTCTTAGAATTCTTTCCTGACCTCTTTACTGTCAAGTAAGGTAGGGAGCAGAAAGTTGTCTTGCAGTAAAATAAATAGTTAAGAACCTCTCGCTACATTTTCTTTGTGAACTATTATATTTCAGCGATCTTCTTCATTGGTCCTTCTTATGTACATGAATTCCCTTCCCTTAGTGAGGGTTAACCATTAAAAACTTTAATGTATTAATTGCACAGAAGTCAGGAATAGATTGGTTAGAAAGCCATTTCGTGCAAATTAATACTGTAAAAATTCATTTTTAAAAAATCTTAATTTGAAACGGTAAGTAGGAATGTAGAAACATGATTATTACAATAAGATTCAGCACTAGGAGTAAGCCTGTACTGGCCAGCTCCTGTCAGGAATTCCTCTAGTTCATTATGGTCTTCTGACAGTGTAATTTGTGTGGCAAAACATAAACTCAAGAAAGAAACCCTGGTATGAAGCTGCCAACCTGAAATTCCAAATTCCAGACTTTCCTGAGTCTGAAATTTGATTAACATATTGTTAGGTTCAGTTTGAATCAGCACAGCACACAAGAACGTAATCGGCACACACAAGAACGTAATCGGCACACACAAGAACGTAATCGGCACACACAAGAACGTATGATAGCAGACAATCAAATTCCCCTGTTAAAGTTGTTTAGAGGTATGAGGGTCTGAGTATGTCTGGCAAGGGAAAATATGCCTCTATCTTTTCAGAGGTTGATCACCACACCCGACTACTTTCTCACGCAAGCACAGGTAGATTGTTAGCAGCAACTGGCGTTTGCCCATCCATTGAGACGTTGAGAGGAGATTTGATGGCGATCTTCAAAATCATGAGGGGTCTAGACAAAGTAGATGGAGAGAGAAACGTTTCCATTGGTGCAAGGGTCGAGAACCAGAGAGCTTCAAGGTGAATGGCAAAAGAGCTGATGACAACATGAAAAATAACTTTTTTTACACAGAGTGGTTAAAATCTGTGGTGGAGGCAGAGCCGATGATGTCTTTCAAAAGGGAATTGGATAAACACTTGATGGGAAACATTTGCATGGCTTCGGGGAAAGGGAATGGGACTAATCAAGTTACTCTTGTGTGGACACAACAGGCTGGACAGAATTGCTCCATTCTGTGGTCAATCTATATTTCTGTATTCACACACTGAGCATTCCACCTAACTCTAGGCACCACTAATCCATCCATTCACTCGTATTCAAGAACACAAGAACAATTGAACTGTTTTTAAATGGATTTTCCGCTTGCTGCAGCTTGAATAGCTCCAATGACGTCATGATTGTAACATGACTTCGCCTAGGGTAGCCTTGCCCAGGAAGATGAAGTATCATGGCTTTTATTAACCGAGTTAACAAGTACAGCACATTTAAAACATCAGCAAAGCAAGATATTCAAAAGAAAAACTATTTTTTAGAACAGTGCATCATATAAGAGGGCAAGTGCCCCCACTTGGTCCATGTGAATAACCGAGTGTGTCAAGAGGATTTTTTTGGAATACTTTTCCCTTATTTCCCTGTTGTTTTTCTGCCTCTTCCAGGAGATGATAGGGCTGTTGGATAGAGTTTAAATGTCTAGTTAAAATGCTGCAACAATATTTGCGCGGGGCAGACTCAATGGACCTAGTGCTTTTTTTCCACTCATCAACTTTGTGGGCGTGAAAACCCTCCATCAGCACACCTGCAAGTGTTGACTTGGCTTTCCCTCTATGGGAACGAGGCAAACTGCATTAAGCTCACTGGAATGTTCTAACAGGCATATGACTTGCCTAAACTGCCTCCAGTTGATCTACCCATAAAAACCCTCAGGATGGGCAGACAGGCAGGCAGTGCAGGAAGACATGGCCTCCAGGAAGACTGCTCGCCGTTTTTCTGATGCTGATCTGGCTCGGTTGCTGGAGGCGGTGGAGGCAAGGCAGGACACCCTCTTTCCCCCCAGCAGGACACCGTCCCAGGGGAAGGGATGGAAAGGCAGCCTGGGAGGCGGCGGTGGCATGCGTCAGTGCCAGGGCACTGGCCAGGAGAACCAGGAAGCAGTACCTCAAAAAACTGAATGACCTAATCTGGGCAGCAAGGGTGAGTGTTTTAACCTCATCTAGAATCTTCCCCCTAAATGACCCCCAGATCTCCCCCCCCACCCCCCTGCATGCTTCCAGCCCCTGACCCCCAAGCACTTTGCTCCTCCACCCTCTGAGGGCCACCCCCTGATACCCTGCAGGACCTGTGTCACCAGACTTTACGTGGCTCCTTGTCGCCACAGGAGAAGAATACCCATAATTGTCAGGAGAGGGTGAAGATAGGGAGTGGTGTGCCTGAGATTTGGGTCCTCTCCACCTTTTGAGGAGCGGGCACTGAAGCTTGCAGGAGAGGAGGAGATGCGGACCATTAACGATAGCCTGGTTGGGCTGGAGCATAGAAGTGAGCACCTGCCAATTCTTCACTTGTTGGAGATATCTTGAGTAAGTTGCATGCAGTCCAGATTCCTCTCCCTCTCTTTCACTTACCCTTGTGTCCTGTGTTGCAGGAAGGGACCCCAATGTGACCGGGCCATCTGGCATTGCGGCTCCCATTGCTGTTCCCACCCATCCTGCCCCTGACAACTTGGAAGACTCCTTGGAGGAAGCCTTGAAGGGACCTCCGAGGCCGACACCAGTTTTGCGTCAACTTCCACCTCGCAATTTGCCATCTCAGAGACTCTCTCATCGGTGGGTCAAGTTAGGCATCTGGGTCACTCTCTGGTGCACACACCACTTCTGCTGATGTACATTGGGTGGGGGAGGGAACGTCCAAGGCCTCTGGCAGGCGGGGGCCTGCCAGAGGCAAGGACTCAGCTGGCCCCGGCTACATGCTGGGCCCCTGCAATCACTTCTTCCTCAACTGCTGGAGATGCAGCAACAGAGCCAGGGAATGCAGGAGGGACTGACAGCAACACTCGACCGACTGCGAGGCTGTTGGGAGGAGTCCCAAAGCTTTCAGGTGGACCAGCTATTGCCTGTCTTGTGTGGTTCCCAGGCCAACTCTGCAAGGGTGGCGTCTACGGTGGAAAGCCTGGGGCAGGAAATCCTCACCATGAGTGGCAGGGTCCAAGCGATGGCTGAGTCACAACAGGCCGTAGCAGAGTCCCAGAGGGCCGTGGCTGAGACACAGCGGGCCCCTGCTGAGAGACTGAACAGGCTTCTCGAGATTCTGCCGCTCATGGCTGAGAGGCCCGAGAGCTTGCAGGAGACCCAGTAGGACAGTGCTGAGACACAGTGGGCTATGGCTGCAGCCTTTGAGAACGTGGCCCAGCCACAGAGAGTCATGGCTGAGGGGCTGCAGAGCGTGGCCCAGTCAGAGGGCACTTGCTGCCATTGACAGGTGGTCCCTGACTCAAGTGGCCATCGTAGAGGGCTTGGCCACCATGGCAAGAATGCAGGCGGTCCTCCAGGAATGACAGGGCCAAGTGACACCGGAGCTTCTGGAGCTCACTGCAGAAGCACCGCTGTCCCATGGAGTGACCCAGGAGACCACAGGAACCCCAAGGGAGCCAAGGGAGGAGGAAGGGCTCGAGCCTATGCCAAGGCCTTCCAGCCAAGGCTACACCTTCTCTCCCCCCTTCCTGACACCGGGGCCTCTCAGGGGCAGCGGGATGAAGAGGGTGTCATGGATACATCCTGACACCTGGAAGCCGGCAGGGCCCTCAAGGTCCAAGCCCTCTAGAGGACGATCGCCCAAGGCAACACAGGCCATGGGGCACAGTAGGCAGCTGGCCACCTCCACCTTCAATGTACATCCTGGGGAGATACCAAGACATAGTGGTAGGCCATGTAAAGTTATGCACTGCTCCATTGTTGAATGGGTGGCAACGTGGCCTCATTATATTGGGCCTCCGCACAAGCGTCATCAGCTAAGTCTGAGGTGGGTACTCCATGATCCCACGAGCCAACCCTGCACCCTGGTTTGCTGCTCAAAGACCTTTGGGACATCTGAGCTCCTCAATATAAAACTGCCATGCCTGCTGCCAGGGTGTCTGACGCAGATGTGAATAATGTTCAGCTGATGGTCACACACCAACTGCATATTTATTGAATGGAAGCCCTTTCTGTTCATGAATCTTCCTGGATTCTTCACCAGGGCCTTGAGGATGACGTGGGTGCAGTCTATAATCCCCTGCGCATTTAGCATCCCTGCGATGGCTACAATTTCCTGCAGCCCAGACTTCCTGTTGGGCCTGGCCCAGGTCAAATTTGCCAGCCCGGCCATGCAGGGCATCCATGACGACCTTGACACACTTGTGGATGGATGATTGGAAAATGCCACAAAGGTCTCCACTGGCGCTCTATAAGGACCCGGTGGGGGTAAAACCTTCACAGCCACCGGGAGTGGATGCCCCCCCTCCCGTGCCAGGTCCTGCAACAAATGGCACAGGTGTCGCACTGTCTCCTTTGGCGGCACACAACGTCTGACAGTTGCTCAAAGGACTCTCGGGTGTGGACTGCAAGGGTCTCAGCTCCCTCCTTCTCCTGCCTCCCCCACCTCGGGGCGAATGGTGGCCACGTCCTACCTCCGGTGGCCGTCTCCGTCCACTCCTGATGGTGGTAAGGCCTGGGCCTCCTCTGCCAACAATTCATCCTCCTGCTCCTCCTCTTTAACTCCAGCAGCAATCAAAAGAACAACAAGATCAATTGGTTGCATTGCAAATGCCATCTCATCAATCTAAAGGGGGCAGGGGGGAATGTGGGGAAGGGGAGAGACAGATGGAGAGAGGTTAAAGAACTCCGTTCACCCCCAGCCTAGCAACACACACACACATACCCCCCCTCCTACAGCCCCCCAGCAACATACACTCCCCATAGCCCCCTCAACAGACCCCAACAACACACACTCCCCATACACCCCCCGACAATTCCCAGAATGGCAACACAGCACCCCCCTACCACCACCACCCCCAACCACCCCCACTCACAAACACATGCAATAGTGGCCCAGAACCCATGCAATAGTGGCCACAGACTGTGCTGCTTGACAAGTCCTGAGGCTGCAGCACTGCCACTTCAGAGAGTTTCCTGCCCATCCCCCACCAGCAACAGTGCTTGCTGCTGCTTGCACTAGGACCCAGAGTCAGCACTAAGATCTGAGCTCTGACCCGGGTCTGTCCTGAGAGACCGACATTGGACCCTGTGAACAACAGCATCCCCCCGCCATCCCGTCCACACATTCACAGGACCCACCTCCGACCTGAAATGCAACATAGCCACTACAAAACACAACAACCCTCCCTGAGGGTTGCACGGAGCAATTTGAAAGCAGAGACTTGCCCTCCTCGCTCACCCTGCTCAAGCGCCTGAATGCAACTTTTCGTCTTGAGGTGTTTTCCTGACTGATTCGGCTGCAGCGAACGAGGTTGTTAAAGGCAGGTGAGCTGGGACAATGGGGAGTGAAGCTCGCTAATTGTATTGTGATGAATGCAAAAATTGACGTTTTGCCCATTTTGGGCAGAGTTCCGATCGCCAATTTTTTTTTTTCCCTTGGTAAAATGGGAATGGGCGGCAAAACAGGCGCCATCCCCGCTAGTCTCATCACACCTGATTTTATGACTTTTCCCACCGCAAAACGGGCACGATGAGGCCATAAAATTCCGCCCTGTACATTTGCCTCAAAGTCTTGGACGATTTAGCAAAGTAAAGTTTATCTGCTGAAAAGTATTTCTTTAGGTTTTTGTTCCTTATATTCTTGATTTGAGTAATGAAATCTGTGTCTGTGAAGTGAGGAATAGAAACTTGCCATGCAATTTTACAGAAAATGAATCCCAAAGTGCTTGCTTAATGAAATCATTATGTTCTTTTGTTGAGGAGCATGTAACATCTTTTATGCATCCAATTAATTTCATGAGTTGGTTATCAGCGATCATAATTTAGTCAAACAAAACTGCTGCTGGAGATGATGAATGTGTTCAAAGTGGATGGGTGGTCAACCAGAAGAGGCTGAGCTGACACTTTGTTGAAGTGTTCCAACCTCCTTCAGTTTTTCTGCATTTATTCCATGTTTTGAGGTCTGTGTCGTGTCTATGTTCACATTTAAACATGGTTAGTTGAGCTGTTGAGTCAGATTGTTGAGTGAAACTACAAAATCATTGCACGCTCTTGACGACTGATTTATTTTTGTTTAGCTACATGATATTTCCTACAATGTTTTCTATTTTTAATTCAGTGTTCTATAAGTGAAGTAATGATTGTGGCTTGTAATTTTTCCACTGAAGTACAAACATTTTATGAAAGATCCCAAACGGGTTAGTTTAATTTTCCAAGACATTGCTGATGATTTATAAGGGCGATGTCTAAGTAGCTTTCATTATTACCTGAGCTTGTACACCTGCTGTCTGCTTTTAAGATCTTTAATGTTTATAAGCAGTTAGTTTTGATTTATTAGTAATGTTTACTTCAATTGCTTAGTGGTGTTGGCAGTTGTTTTTGGTCATGTTCCTTATCCCGTGAGGACTAAATCTGCAAATGATCCAGGTGATAGAGCACTACAGATCAGAGTGATGTAGATCTAAAGGTATGCAATGTTGCATGACTGGTCTGTACTAAAACCAGGGTACTTTTTATGTTCATTGAAATACAGGAAGACTGGACAATATAATTTAATAAAATATAGGCCTGTTAAACTTGAGATTATTTTTAAACAGTGTGTAACTCCAGCTATTCTGTAAATATTTAAGCTTGGCTACAGTAAGAGACTTTCAGCAGTCTGCTGGCAAATGTAACTTAAACACTGCTTGACTTCTTGTGTAAATCCCGCTGGCCCCTCAATTGGAGACTAAACCATTGAATCTTCGGAGAATGAGTGAGGGGGGTGTCCTGTATTCAGTCTGACATGTAACAAAATGCAGGCAACAGAGTGCAAAGCGAGAAGTATGAAATTAAAATATAATTATTTTGCATTATTACTAATGTCTCATTTACAGTCATTCTTATGATGACATTTTGTGCACTCCCTTTATAATGTTAAACCTTTTGTTGCAATGTTACGGTAAAGAATTATAACTGCCTTTCATGTTTCATTTTTACATAAAACTTAAGTTGTTATTGAGTGAATTTTAGTATTCCCTTGACATTGATTTAGCCATGATATCAGCTTGGTACTGTTTTGTCACCCCTTGTTAGTCAAAATCAGCTGGGTGGAGCAGGTGGTTGGTTGGAGGTGCATTTTACGTAATGTGTGTCTCCTTAACTAAAAGCTGGGAAGTGTATAAAGACTAGATTTCAGTGTTCGCCCTTCACCACACAATTCTGAGTTGTAACACCCGAGTTCAAGACCTAGCATGCACCCCCATACTAACTGATATTGTAAATGACTCCCAGTCCTCAGGTCTTGCTCATTTTTAAAAATCACCATCATCATCTCCTCCTCATGTCAAACTTGTAGCATTGCAATATAACAGGTAGTTTAGGGTTGTAGTGCTCCAATACCATATCTACCAATTCGTCAAAAGATTTTGAATCTGGGGCTACCGGGTAGGTTAAACTTTTTATGATGCTTAAAGTCGGGGCCCCACATGCCGTCAGAAGGATGACTTTTTGTTGGTTGTCCCCTTCTTGCCCCTTCACCCGGAAGAAATATCTCATTCTTTCGGTGCACTGGGACCAATCCTCCATACCCACATCGTAAGTTTCCAGTTTTCCAAACGGCAGCATTTTCAAAGTCTCCCTGTCACTTTATCCAGGTTCGTTGAAAGGCAAAGCTGTCTGAAACATTTCTTGTTCCTTGTCGCCAAGGAGCCCGACTGGAAAGGAACATAGTTTATTACAGAATGCAAAGTAAAGCCACAACCATGGTGTACATACACTAGTCCCTACCTGGGACTACAGTTCAGCAGGCCCAGTCCTGGGCCTGACTTATAAAAGGCTGAGGTAGTGAGTTCCAGCTGTTACTGGGGGAACTCTTACCCAACAAGTCCCAGAGGGAGATCAATCAGTGATTCCCCTGGGAATCATGGGAGTTATCACAAAAGGTGAAAGATCCCATCTTGATGGGAAGCAATGGCGTAGTGGTAATGTCACTGGATTAGTAATCCAGAGACTCAGGGTAATGCATTGAGGACCCGGGTTAGCACTCACTGCGTATAAAAGTTATTTCTTACATCTCCCCTCCTCTTCTTTCCCAAAACTTGATGGTGAAATTTGAATTCAATAAAACTCTGGAATTGAAAGTCTGATGATGACCATGGAACCATTGTCGATTGTTGTAAAAACCCATCTTCCCTTCAGGGAAGAAAATCTGTCATTCTTACCTGGTCTAACCTACAAGTGACTCCAGACCCACAGCAATGTGATTGATTCTTAATTGCCCTCAGGGATGGGCAACAAATGCTAGCCCAGCCAACAACACCCATATCCCATGAACGAATTTTTAAAAATTCCCTCCAACTACTCTCTCAACATTGTGACATTAGTGTACCTTTAAGAGATTTTTTTTGAAATCATGATCTCGAGAGCTCTCACAGTCAGTATTTCTCACCTCACAGCCTTAGCTGATGTCATTATATTGCCGGGCTGATTATGGTGAGTCCTTTTATTGCTACTTAAGTGGTTTAAATAGGATTGTTTGTGTTTACTCTGGATTAGTTTTATGATCCTGCGTTGTTAGGAGGAAGGTCATGTGTTTTTGGACAGGGTTTTTTTTCCCCACTGAGTTTGTTTCATTTTCAGTTGGGAGCAGCAGTTGGGTTTTAACAGGGATAGCAAGCTGAACAGAAGTTTCTGTCCCTGTTTTGTTTCAAAATTTTGCTGGTGATCTTGAAGCAAGGTTTTGCTTTCCTGAAGGAAAAAATCGGCTGTTAGTAGTTTGCCTAGAGTCCCCGATGTTCTGGGACGCTGTTCTGAGTCCAACCTGTTCTGAGTGAATCAAGACTGAGAGTTTTCAATTCACCAACCAAAGGACTCAATTTCCAGTAGCACGTGAGCATTAGTCTGTGCTGTGTTAAACCTGTGAAAATGATATTTTGTCTATGGGATTGGTTTGATTGGAACATTGTAGATATCTTTAAGGATATCTGTGTGGAGTTTGCACATTCTCCTCGTGTCTGCGTGGGTTTCCACCGGGTGCTCCGGTTTCCTTCCACAGTCCAAAGATGTGCGGGTTAGGTTGATTGGCCATGCTAAAAATTGCCCCTTAGTGTCCTGGGATGCGTAGATTAGAGGGATTAGCGGGTAAAATATGTAGGGATATGGGGGTAGGGCCTGGGTGGGATTGTGGTCGGTGCAGACTCGATGGGCCAAATGGCCTCTTTCTGTGCTGTAGGGTTTCTATGATTTCTATGATTATACTTTATCATGATTGTTTGTTTCTTGTTTGCAATTGATAAAAGTTCTTACTAATTTCTTATTATACATGTTAACTATATTCTTAAATAAACTTTGATTGATAAAAGCTCCCTAGTGGGTCACTTGAATCAGACCTGAAGTGAAACATCTCATGCTTATCCTCGCCAAATTCATGAGGCTAAACTTATGATCCAGGCGGGCTCCATAGAACATGTTGGAGTTTCTGACCTGAACCATAACAACACATTCTGCCATCTTCACAGATTTGTGCACATGGACCCCAACGTTGCTTTTTCTCTGCATAGTGTTTGGAACTATGCTATTGATTCTATACTACATTTCCCTCTTCATTGAATTCTATCTCCCACTTATCTGGACATTCTTCTGGCCTGTCTATGTCCTGTTGCAATCAATTTGTATTATCCTCACTGAGTTCAAAGTTATGAAGGTTGGAAAGTGGCAAGCCAGCCAGGAGGGCATTGGAAAGGCCTACTCTGGATGTAACAAAAGCATGGTTTAGACTTTCAGAGGTGGAGATGCCAGCATTGGACTGGGGTGGGCACAGGAAGAAATCTCACAACATCAGGTTAAAATCCAACAGGTTTATTTGGAATCACGAGCTTTCGGGGCGTGCTTCTTCATCAGATGAGTGGAGGTTAGTTCACAAACACGGCATATATATTCAAAGACACAACTGCAAGATAATTACAGATTGGAATGTGAAGAATGGTTGGAATGAGAGTCTTTACAGGTAATCAAGTTTTTACAGGTACAAACAGTGTGCGTGGAGAGAGGGATAATCTCAGGTTTTGATTTTTGATTTAATTTATTATTGTCACATGTACAGTGAAAAGTATTGTTTCTTGCATGCTATACAGACAAAGCATACAATTCATAGAGAAGGAAAGGAGGGAGTGCAAAATGTAGTGTTACAGTCATAGCTAGGGTGTAGAGAAAGATCAATTTAGTGCGAAGTAGTTCCATTCAAAAGTCTGATGGCAGCAGGGTAGAAGCTGTTGTTGAGTCGGTTGGTACGTGACCTCAGACCTTTGTATCTTTTTCCTGATGGAAGAAGGTGGAAGAGAGTATGTCCTGGGTGCATGGGGTCCTTAATTATGCTGGCTGCTTTTCAAAGGCAGCAGGAAGTGTGGACAGAGTCAATGGATGGGAGGCTGGTTTGTGGGATGGATTGTGCTACACTCACGACCTTTTCTGACCATTGTTTCTTAAACAGTGTGGTGGGGGAAGATGGGGCCAGTAGAGAGGGTGCAGAATGTCTGGTCGGGAAATCCGTTGGCGATCATACTACAAAATACCATGTATTGGTAGGGGTAGAATGGTGAAGAAGGTTGAATGTCAGAAAAGAATAGACAAAATCAACTTCTACAATCTAGAAAGAAGGTGATTAAGGAAGGAACTTCATGCTAATAAACAAATCATAAGGGATGTTGATGTAATACATATTAATATTTCAAAACTAGTCAGATAGTGGGACCAAGGGACATAAATTTGAACTAGTGAGAAGTAAATTTATATTCAGTATCATAACATTTACAATAATACTTGGAATAAGGTACCAGACACAGTAGGAGGGACAGAATCATTAGAAATTGTCAAACAGATACCAAAAGGGAAGGTTGAGGTTTGCTGAGTTGATGGATTCTGAGTGGTTTTTCTTAGAAGTTCAAAGTTGATTTGAAAGGCTTTTCTTTTTTTGACAGACCCTAGGGGCTCTTCCAGACCAGGATTCTTTCTATGATGTTACAGACTGTCTTGAGCAACTGGGGATGGAAAAAATCATCCAACGGCACATGAGTAACAAAGGAACTGACCCAGACTTAAAGCAGCAGTTTACCATTTATGAGGTAAAATCACTCTCTCTCGTTAAAATATGAATGAAACAAGATAAATGACATTCTGTCGATAAATGTTAGCAATTATTAGTGTTGTTACAATTTTGTAAAAGAAAAGTTGATAAATTCCTGAGATCTTGTATCGAACCTTAATTTTAACTGTCGAGCAATCTGATTTTGCCCTCCAAAGATTTGGTTGGCGAGACAGGGCACTAATACCAGGGTGAAGTATTGATGGAAACAAAAACAGAAAATGCTGGAAAATCTCAGCAAGTCTGACAGCATCTGTGGAGAGAGAGTAAAGAGAATGAAGAGACTATATCTCTATTCTCTTCACTCTCTCTCCACTGATGCTGTCAGACCTGCTGAGATTTTCCAGCATTTTCTGTTTTTGTTTCAGATTCCAGCATCCATGGTATTTTGCTTTTGTGAAGTATTGATGTCCTCCCATTGTCCTCAACATTGTGCTAATACCATTGAACCAGAATATTAAAGTATGTTATCTTGCATTTGATTTTTGTCACTTAAAAAAAGGCATATTAACACCCCATGGCATTATAAACCCTGAAATTGCAATCAACGAGTGGTAAGTCGGAATGAAAAATGTAAGTTGAAGTTCTTGCCAGGGTCAGTTAGACCAATGGGAGAGAAGCGTTTTTGAGACTGAGGATTGCAGGAAGTTTAAGTAGTAGTTGTTGTCTGTAGTTGTTTGAGACCCCCCCCCCCCCACCCACCGCTCCACCCCACTCCCCGGGTGCATTTTTGATTCTCTCCCGACCCAAAATAAGTAGCTATGGCATCATCTATAGATATACAGTGATATATCACAATTGAAAAGAAGAGGATCAGGAGCAGCAGTAGTAGGAGAGGATGGAAGAAAGGAGAATGATGCCATATTTAGGGAGCATGCGCCATGCCATCTATTATTACCCATCTCCCAAGGAATATACAGGTAACATGGGTTTGATGAGGAAGTTGATATGTATTTGAAAAATGTGTTTCCACAACCTCACACACCAGCCCACATTGATCTGTCAGTGGTTCTGAAGTGACTATTGTGTTTAATGGCACTGAGAGTCATTTCAGAAAGCAGGAAGGATCTCCGAAGCACCACCAAAAGTGTGCCAAGAGGATGTAGTCATCAAGTGACTAAGGGTTCCAGACAAGACAGCTTTGGCAGTTAAATATTGCAGGTTATAATGTATTTGGAAACAATGACAAAGGAAGAAGTGGAGGGGCTTAGCTATGTTAATTAGATACAACATAATGACAGGAGTGGGAAAGGTCATAACAAATGAGATAGAAATGGGACTCATATGGGCTGGGATGAAAGACAAAAAGGGCTCAGTCACACAATTAGGGATGACTACAGACTGTCAGATAGTGGAAAAGATGTGGATGGAGAAATCAATGAAGGAAAATCTATGAACTGACTACACAAGTCAAGAATAATAATCATGGGGGTTTTACCTGTCTCCAAATATACCAGTGGAGACAGTAGAAAGGGAGAAGGAGATAGGGTTTCTACAATGTGACAAGATTCCTTGCTGATCCAAGGCAGATTATCTGGGAATATTGATCACATAATTAGGTTCAGAATAACAATTGAAAACGAAAGTTCAAAGACCAAACTGACAGGTTATTGATTTAAAAAGATGGAGCTATGGAAGGAAAAATAGTCAACTAGAAAAACTATTGACTGAAATGTAGATCAACAGTATCCAGTATTTAAGAGGGAGTTAGAAAACAAATGTACCATTAGATGATAACAGACTGGCCAAGTATGAAAGGCCTTGATTCAAATCTGGAGGAAGAGGCATACGCAAAGCACATAAATGATAAAGGAGGATGAACATTAAATAGGATGAGTTTAGGAAGGAGAGTAAATGAATTAGGAAAACAGAGGAAATCTGAAATTTAAATATCATAGAACCATAGAAACCCTACAGTGCAGAAGGAAGCCATTCGGCCAATCTAATCTGCACCAACAGCAATCCCACCCAGGTCCTATCCATGTCACCCCACATATGTACCCTGCTAATCCCTCTAACCTACGCATCCTGGGACACTAAGGGCCAATTTAGCATGGCCAATCAACTTAACCCGCACATATTTGGACTGTGGGAGGAAACCAGAGCACCCGGAGGAAACCTACGCAGACACGGGGAGAACGTGCAAACTTCACACAGACAGTGACCCAAGCCGGGAATCGAATCCAGGTCCCTGAAGCTGTGGGGCAGCAGTGCTAACCACTGTGCCACCGTGCCGCCCCAATATCAAGGCATATAGAAATAAATATCAACTATTCTAAGGTAATTAAGTATTAAAGGAGAATTGAAAAAGGAATAGGGCCCCAAAGAGGCAAGTAAGATAAACTCACTGGCAATTTTGTTGAAGTGGCAGGGATACTGAGTAAATATTTTGCCTCAGTTTACACTGAAGATGTTAACAAAGAGGAAGTAACTACAAAAGAAGTCAAAAGAGATAATGTAACAGTGAAGAAAGGAGACATTATACAAACTAGATTTTGAGGATTAAACCCTGAGTCCAATGGCTTATGCTCAGAGATATGGAATTTCAGAAGGCCTTTGACAAGATGCATCGAAGACAATGGCCAGGGTCTTGGCAGTCAGCAACCAAATGAACTGAAGGAGGCTCTAAAACTAAAAACACAGGGCAATTAAAGGAAGTTTTTCAGACTGGCTGAAAGTGGGAAGTGGTGTTCCACAGGAATTCGTGCAGGGACCACTGTTGTTAACCAGATGCATAAATGAATTTGACTCAGAAATCGGAGGTATCGTGTAAATTTTGTTTTGGCATTCTTTGTCCATGTGTGGCCTTTTAACCCTCAAGTAGTGAGATTAGACAAATCATTTGTCTTGTTTGTTAGCTGTAAATTTGCAAAGTATTAGTGGCATCTGTACAATACATGAAGCCAATCAATGGGTTCTCTGCAGGTTTTGTTTCAAGATGTTGAAAGGAGCACCGATATCCAGGCCACTCTCATGGTCACATTATAAGATATTGGAATGCTCAGAGTCCAGGCCCTCAGAAGTACCCCCTAGTTGGTTTTTTGAAGTAATATGATTTCATGCCTTCTCATCTTCCACAAGGAAGAAGTACATTTTGCCTCACATGATGCAACCATAAACCTGCTCTTTATTAGTGTTTATTTTAAGCCAGATCAAATGGATAACGGAATTAATCAAGTAGAAGCTTCAACATTTTGGTCTATGGTCTGGCAGAGTGTCTGTAATATAGCGTGGCTTTGATGAGTAACACATGGTGAAAACATCAGAGAACTAGGAACAATCAGAGAATAATCAGTGATGTGGTTCACCCTCCTTCCCTTTCAAATAGTTTGCATTTCCAGTCAGGCAATTTACTAATTTGTTTTTCTTTCTCTTTTGCCCTGATTCCTGTAAATTAGGTATATAATCTTTTATGTGCATTAAATTACATTAATTTAAAAAATCTTTTTTTTGAACTTGAGCTATAATATTGAAAGATTTTTTTTAAAGTGAGGGTTTGAATCTCATTCTTTATTTCCACAATAACTGTGCTCGTCACCAGGCAACACGCAGGAGGATAGTTGACCTTTTTTAAAAACTAGGAACACAGGACAAGTCCGGAGCCTATTAGGTGTGAGACGTCAAATAGGTTTAAAATAGCACAGCGAAAGGAGAACTAGTGATGGTGAGGATGCCACTGTTGTCCAAATGCTGATTTGTAACGTCCCCTCAAGTTACATGAAATGTCTCTACCCTGAAGCACATCCAACCCTTGATGTAGATAGCAGGAGAATGCTGAGAGAAGTGAGAAAAGTCCTGGGTAAGAATGCGCTGGAGCAGAACATGATGTGTCAACGTGCTGCGTAGGATATTGTACTTCGAGCTGAGAAGGAATGGGGAAGTACAGGGAAACAATGACTACAGTGTTATAATTTATTCATTCAGGATGTGGATGTTGTTGGCAAGGCTAGCATTTATTGCCCATTCCTGATAGCCCTTTAATTGAGTGGCTTGCTAGGCCATTTCAGAGGACAGAGAGGACAGATAAGATGGGTAAAGTTGAGGTAGTCATGATGTGGAGATGCCGGCGTTGGACTGGGGTAAGCACAGTAAGAAGTCTCACAACACCAGGTTAAAGTCCAACAGGTTTATTTGGTAGCAAATACCATAAGCTTTCGGAGCACAGCTCCTTCGTCAGATGGAGTGGATATCTGTTCTCCAACAGTGCACAGACACAGAAATCAAGTTACAGAATACTAATTAGAATGCAAATCTCTACAGCCAGCCAGGTCTTAAAGGTACAGACAATGTGGGTGGAGGGAGCATTAAACACAGGTTAAAGAGATGTGTATTGTCTCCAGACAGAACAGCTAGTGAAATTCTGCAAGATCAGGGGAAAAGCTGTGGGGGTTACTGATAATGTGACATAAATCCAACATCCCGGTTTAGGCCGTCCTCATGTGTGCGGAGAACAGATATCCACTCCATCTGACGAAGGAGCTGTGCTCCGAAAGCTTATGGTATTTGCTACCAAATAAACCTGTTGGACTTTAACTGGTGTTGTGAGACTTCTTACTAAAGTTGAGGTAGACAGCAGAAGGTTTGGGACATAGATCGGAGTCTGTCAGAGAGATGGAGATTGCTGATCAGATTACATGTTATCTTGCATCTGGTCCAGGAATGAATGGAAAACTTGCACCTATAGTGGTGTACTCAACTGTTTCCTATCCTGTTCCCTATCATAGTAAGCAAAATCATTGTATATGTGTCCCCTGCTGCTATGTACTATATCTTGGTGCTCCAATAAATGCAATGACAATTGGGTTATAGAGCATAAAAAGACCATTGCATCTCTAACAGTAGAAAATGTCTCTTGTTATTCAATCAATGCTCTTCATAACTTTGAACACCTCTATTAAATCTGGACAAGGTGAGAGTTAACTGAAAAATGCAGGTGAATCATGGCTCATTGTTTCTGGATTTTCCTGCTTTTAGTGCTTAATGCAATTACAACTGTTGATATCTTGCCTGGTGGTGGGCATTCTAAATTTAAAAAAGCACAATCACAGTGACTTAATATGAATGCATGGCATGAGGTGCAGTGTGTAAGACCTTGTTGCTGATTATTTTTATTGGTTCCATTATGAGGCTAAAATGGGCACTTTCCAAGGGCCTATTCACCTCCACGCTTTTTTTCTGCTTTGTTAACTTGCTGAAGATTTACAGTGATGCCCTAAGCATTGACTTCATATCACCAATACTTGTGATTCTCAAAGGGAATCCAAGTGCAGGATCTAAATAGGAGAATTAAGATAGCACTGAAATTGAGCTGCAGGAATTATTACTGACCCCTCCAAGTTCACTATATTGGGAATTAGTTTGAGAAATGAATGCTTGATATTTTAATTGACTTGGCCTCTGATTTAATTTGGTGAAATGCCAAGCGCAAACTCACTCCCTTGCCTTTACAACCCAGCAGAGACAGCCTCTTCTCATGCCAGGTATCAAAAGAACAAACTTGCTTTTACTGATCATGGAGTATGAATGCCCCTGGTTCCCCTATTTTACCAGCCATTTTGGAGAAATTGATCTTTAAAAATGTTGTTTTGAATTGATGCTGTTCTTTGAATATTGAAAGCATTTTAAATAAGCTTTGCACACATTTTCATCTTATCAAATTAATTTTGCATCTGGCAATGTGCTCGGTTGAAAGATGTATTGGTATATTCTGCAACTATATTTCAGTCTTTACTCATTGTTCTTATCAAGACTATGCCTAAATCCCCATTTTCCTCTCCTGTATAACTGTGTAGTAGGTTGACAGGGCAATTACTTGACCAAGGATTGCATACAAAGTGTTGTGAATCTGAAAAAATAAAAAGATGTGAGCAACAAAATGTCAGATAGTAAAGGAGCAACTGGTCCCTCAAACCTCCCTGCCATTCACACTACCCTGGAGCCGCCCAACAAGACACCTTCTCCCCTATCTAATTATCCCAAACACTGCAGCCACATAAACTCCTGGGAAAAGCCAAGTGACATATAAAAGTGACAAGGGTAAAAAAGGGAAAAAGAATCTGGAAAATTCCTTACCACCCCCTTGGGGGTTCAAAACCAGTCCAGGTGAACACATTGATTCTACATGCGCTAACTGTTAATGCATTTGCCTTTCAATATGATCTCCACCCCATCTATGAACCAGTCCAACTCTGTTTTAATGGTGCAGCAAGTCAACACAATGTCACACAAATCAACAATGTATTCCAGGGGGTCACTACATTCTGGGAAGTGAAGGATAAGCTAACATTTAGCTTAGCGCTTCTCAAATCATTTTCCAATGCAACACCATTTTTACACTTGAAACTGAATTCGATCTCACACAGCAACAAAACCAACGCAGCAATAAAGCAAGCAGCACTGTAAAATTCAACGTATGATTATAGCTAACATGCAATATGCCACATAAATATGGAAATCCTGAACCTTCGGTGACTGAGCTGCCACCGGTCATTAAATCCTCATCTGCCTCTACTGCCATTGCTCCAGAAAACCTCTGATATGTTTATGTAGACCCAGAGTTATGACACAACAGGCCTGGCCAGAATCATCGTGGCTAAATTATCCAATGTTGGCAGTTTGTCTTTTGATTGGTTACTTTCCACTGCTGGGGCAACGTAAGGTGACCGGAGATTAATATGATTTTAGTTCTCGCTGTTCGCTATGTTTGTGGACCTCCCCATTCGCCCACTGGGGCTGCTGAACTTGCCTATTCTACTGCTGCACAGTTTAAGTGCATGATCTCTGGTTCTCCCCCATCTATCAAACTGAAATAATCCATCAAGAGCTACGCAATCCAGTCTTTCTATCTCTTGGGTTGCCTGCAGGTCCATGTTACTCTAACATAAATAACCCAGTTCTTTAAGCCTATCCAAGTAATTAAAGTGCTTTAAGCTGGAGATCACTCTTGTATCTTTCCTGTGAACCTTTTTCAAGGCCATTCTTTCACCCATCATGAGAGGACAGAATAGTGAAATATGGAGAATTGAATATGAATTTCTGTAATTGTGTCAAATTGCCAACAGAGGAATTTTAACAATACTGTAACTGTGTTGTCTAAATTTTCTGCAGTTGTGCTCTTGGCTGGGAATCTCTAAATGTTGTGCTTTTGTTTGATTTGGCTATTTTTGAATTGTGTTACTGCCAGCGTCTTTCAATCCAGCTATCTTTTCATGCTGCTTTGCTAATGCCTGGCTTTTTTCATGCTGTGCCAAGCATGGCTTAATGCTATAGTGATCTTGTATCCCAAAGAGCTTCAATTAACCATTGGGTATGGTTTTAGAAGAAAAAATAGATTTAGCATTCTGTAAACAGTGCTGATTTTATACTGTCTGCTCAATCCTGTGTCCCCCTTCAATTAATGATTTGTCCACAATTTACCTAACCTGACTATCACTCAAAGTTTTAATTTACTGTGTTTTGCTGAAACCAATTTGCCTGATGTATTTAATAACCATATCCTATCTATTGCACGATTTCTCTGGGGGGGAACCTTCAATTAGCTTTTCCTATTGTCGTTGCTCTTTTCACGGAATTATTACAGTGCAGAAGGAGGCCATTTGGCCCATTTTGGCTGCACTGACTCTCCAAATGATCATTATGACTTAGGGCAATTCTTCTGTATTTTTCTTGCACCCCTGCACAAATTACTTTAAAGCTGTGCCCTCTCATTCTTGATCCTTTTACGAGCGGGAACAATTTCCGCTCTATCCAGCACGCTCATGATTTTTAACAACTCTATCAAATCTCTTCTTAACCTTCTTCTCTCCAAGGAGAATAGTCCCAACCTCTTCAATCTATCCTCATAATTGAAGATTCTCATCCCTGGACTCATTCTTGTAGGTCTCTTTTGTGCACTCTCCAATGTGTTTACATCCTTCTTAAATTTTGACACCCAGAACTGTACACAGTTTTCCATATGAGGTCTAACCAGTGTCCTATACAAGTTCAGCATAACCTCAATGCCCCTAATAATAAAGCCCAGAATAATATATGCTTTATTAATTGTGATTCTGAGAGACAGGATCTACATGCATTTGGAAAGGCAAGGACTGATTAGGAATAGTCACAACGGCTTTGTGCATGGGAAATCGTGTCTTACAAATTTGATAGAGTTTTTTGGAGGTGTGATCAAGAAAATAGATGAGGGCAGTGCGGTAGATGTTGTCTACATGGACTTTAGCAAGGCTTTGACAAGGTACTGCATGGTAGACTGATCAGTGAGGTTAAATCACATGGAAACCAGGGAGAACCAGCCAATTGGATACAAAATTGGCTTGTCAGTAGGAGACGGTAATGGTTGTTTTTCAGACTGGAGGCCTGTGAGCAGCAGTGCACCACAGGGATCGATGCTGTGTTCACTGTTGTTTGTCACTTATATAAATACTTGGATCAGAATATAGGAGGCATGGTCAGTAAGTTTGTGGATGACAGAAAAATTGGTGGTGTAGTGTACGGTGAAGAAGATTATCTAAGACTTCAATGGGACCTTGTTCAACTGGGCAAGTGGGTCGAGGTAAGGCAGATGGGGTTTAATTCACATAAATGCGAGGTGTTGCATTTTGGTAAGACAAACCAAGGCAAGACTTACACAGTTAATGGTAGGGCCCTGGGGAGTGTTGTCAAATGAAGAGACCTAGGGGTGCAGGTACATAGTTGCTTGAAAGTGGCATCACAGGTAGACAGGGTGGTGAAGAAGGCATTTGGCACACTTGCCTTCATCAGTCAGAACATTGAGTACAGGAGTTGGGACGTTACAACTGTACAAGACATTGGTAAGGCCACATTCGGTGTACTGCATGCAATTCTGGTCACCCTGCTATAGGAAGGATGTTATTAAACTGGAAAGGATGCAAAAAAGACTTACAAGGATGTTACCGGGACTGGAAGTTTGAATTATAAGGAGAGGCTGGATAGGCTGGGACTTCTTTCCCTGGAGTGTAGGAGGATGAGGTTGTCAGCCAGCCTTATAGAGGTTTATAAAATCATGAGGGGCATAGATAAGTTGGTTAGCTAATGTCTTTTCCCCAGGGTAAGGGGGCCCAAAACTAGAGGGCATAGGTTTAAGATGAGAGGGGACAGATTTAAAAGGGACCTGAGGGGCAACTTTTTCACACAGCAGGTGGTGCATATATGGAATGAGCTGCCAGAGGAGATGGTAGAGGTGGGTACAATTACAACATTTAAAATACATTTGGACAGATACATGGATAGGAAAGGTTTAGAGGAATATAGGCCAAATGCAGGCAAATGGTACTAGTTCAGTTTAGGAAACCTGGTCAGCATGGATGAGTTGAACCGAAGGGCCTGTTTCCGTGCTGTATATCTCTATGACTCTAACTGCTCTCTCTGCCTGCCTGCCACCTTTAATGGCACATGTACATATACACCCAGGTCCCTCTGCTCCTGTCCACCCTTTAGAATTGTACTTTTTATTTCTATTGTCACTTCTATATTGGGACCCTTGGGAGAGCACTGCAGCAAGTTAGTAGCGTCTGGTTTGTTGTTGTATTCTGATGGTTCAGCTCAGTTCAGATTAGATCAGAATCACCTTGCCATCAGTTGACTGGATGAACGATTCTTGATTTCTTGATTTTTCATTGTTAATTTAATCTGCTTCCTATTTCGGGAAAACAGCAATGACCATTTATCATTACACAATAACTTTATTGCAGTGTTAATGTAAGCCTACTTGTGGCACTAATAAATAAACTTAACATTACCATAAGAGTCAGTTAGAAATGTGCAACGTATTGGGTCAAAATAATGGTCAGGCTAACGTTCTTTGCCATTATTTATATGCAAATGCCACAGCAACTTTATGTGAAAGGCAGATGTGATGTTAAATACAGGTATCCAAAAGGTTGATGCTCCAGTTGTGTTGCTTTGCCATTAACTTTATGGAAATGACATCTGGCTGGCTGGCTTATCATGAATGTACATCATACAGTGTGAAGCTGCTGCAATTACATAGCAGATATGAAATGAATACACCAGAGAGTTAAGTCTCTTGTTCATTTCATTTTAATGATCTGGTAAATATTAATTACTTTGAGTCAGCCTCTCTGGCACTGAAAATGAATGATTCCAAGTTTGAAGTCTCATTCCTTCAGGCTTTAATTATTGGAAACTTCTTAAATATTTGCTTATTTTTCCATCCTGTCTCATTTTTCCCCTTTCTTTTTGACATTGAATTCACCCACTCTAATTTATACTTCCTCCTCAGTTCTTATGCTGTTAATTTCACAATCTTTCAATCTGATTAGTGCTTGCCCTGTTCACTTGGGCCCCAGGTGCTCCCTTTTCCCTTGCTGTGACGTTATTACCTCGCATTTTCAACAAGTTTCCATGGAGAAACATTTTAAACTGAAATATCCAAGGGAAAAGGATGGCATGGCAGCACAGTGGGTAGCACTGCTGCCTCACAGCGCCAGGGACCTGGGTTCGATTCCAGCTTGGGTCATTTGTCTGTGTGGAGTTTGCACGTTCTCCCCTTGTCTGTGTGGGTTTCCTCCGGGTGCTCCGGTTTCCTTTCACAATCCGAAAGACATACTGGTTAGATGCATTGGCCATGCTAAATTCTCCCTCAATGTACCCGAACAGGTGCCAGAGTGTGGCGACCAGGGGATTTTTACAGTAACTTCATTGCAGTGTTAATGTATGCCTACTTGTGACACTAATAAATAAACTTTAAACTTTAATGGAAGATGCCACTAAAAGTCCTGTTTCAGCAAATTACAGCTCATTAAGCACACTGACTATCTTGAGCAGTTCAATAAGCGCTTACCAATTTAAAAGGCTCTGCTGATTTGAGGCAATGTCAACTCTTGATGCTGTTTCAATCAGTTGTTCGCACCTCATTAAATGTACGATTACCTCAGTGTTGAAATTCTGATAACAATTAAGAGAGGCAGTTGGTGAGTGAGATTTCCTGCTCTCCTTTTAAAAAGAAATGCTGCTCACATATTATTGGTTTACTGCCGACCATGTATAGCAGAAAATCACCTTAATAACCAATGCATCTGCTACAAGTGGTGGGAAGTACATTGCCACAGGTGAAATTGTCTCTCAATATGCTAACTTTATATACTGTTTACGCTGTACAGCTTGCAACAGTATGGAACGGTTTCAGATTTGTACTCGCAGTGTGACTCGATTATGAAATCATCTAAATTTACTCCAGGCGATTGTAGCCAGCCTCATGTTGTTTCGGATTCACACTGGTTACATTTTACATTGATTCATTTTCCTTGTTCAGAGAGTGACAGACTGAGTAGTAGAAACTGGTAGCTGCAGTGTAAAGCTGATCCCAGGCAGCTGCATTGTGAACATCCGTCATGTTTTATCTGCCTGACTAAATACAGTGGAGATTGGTTGCCTGGAACTTCACCAAAACAATTATTAGACCTGTGCCCACAAGAAGCCAATTGTTTTCATAATGAAGTTGTCCAAATACAGTGTTCAAGAAGAGTTTGGAATACACTAAAGACAAATTTTTACATCACTTAATATCACTTATTGCGTTTCATGGAAATAGTATCACAAGTGAGAGCAGACATTACTGTGAGGGGGAGAGAGTCTTTTACTGATATTATTGCAACATATGATGCGTTTGCCACATAAGGTGGCACGGTGACACAGTGGTTAGCACTGCTGCCTCACAGCCGATTCCTGGCTTTGGTGACTGTGTGGAGTTTGCACATTCTCCCCACGTCTGCGTGGGTTTCCTCCGGTTTCCTCCCACAGTCCAAAGATGTGCTGGTTAGGTTGATTGGCCATGGTAAATTGCCCCTTAGTGTCAGGGGGACTAGCTAGAATAAATGCATGGGGTTATGGGGATAGGGCCTGGGTGGGATTGTGGCCTCCCTCTGCAGTGTAGGATTCTATGTCTGCTATCTGTTGTTGAATGGATCCGAGCGCAACATGGTGAAGTACGAAACAAAACACAATTCTTTTCTTTGATAGTAAGTTTATTCACAGGATGCAGCCATGAAGGTCTCTGCCTTCTAACTAATATCCCAGTGTTTCAGTTGACACCACCTTTGATATATGATCCCAGTCCTTAGTCAAACAATATCCATCACCTATGTATCTTTAACCACATAATCAACTTATCATTAACATCTGCACATATGTTAATATATATCCGTGGGGCAGCACGGTATCACAGGGGGCGGCACGGTAGCACAGTGGTTAGCACTGCTGCTTCACAGCTCCAGGACCCGGGTTCGATTCCCGGCTCGGGTCACTGTCTGTGTGGAGTTTGCACATTCTCCTAGTGTCTGCGTGGGTTTCCTCCGGGTGCTCCGGTTTCCTCCCACAGTCCAAAGATGTGCGGGTTAGGTTGATTGGCCAGGTTAAAAAAATTGCCCCTTAGAGTCCTGGGATGCGTAGGTTAGAGGGATTAGCGGGTAGAGTGT
Organism: Mustelus asterias; assembly: GCF_964213995.1. NCBI lineage: Eukaryota > Metazoa > Chordata > Chondrichthyes > Carcharhiniformes > Triakidae > Mustelus > Mustelus asterias. Next base: position 51,271,462 of record NC_135804.1, on the reverse strand, counting down.
GTGGGGGTAGAGCCTGGGTGGGATTGTGGTCGGTGCAGACTCGATGGGCCGAATGGCCTCCTTCTGCACTGAAGGGTTTCTATGATTCTATGATAAATTTATAATTTTCACTCAAAGTAAATATTTTTAACAATGTAGATAATGAGCAGTATAAACATATACTTGTCAGGTTTCTATCCTACAGCACTTTCCTATACATGGTGTTGACCATAACACAGGAATGGATTATCCAATAACTTGATTAAGCTACTTATTCTCGTCATTCACGTGATATTTGTATTCCTATCATTATTGAATCATTTTATCAGGTTATATGGGAGCATTAATCAGAATCCCTGTCAGACAGAGAAAACCAAACCAGAACCCTGCCAGGCACTGGGAACCAAACCAAAACCCTGCCAGGCACTGGGAACCAAACCAAAACCCTGCCAGGCACTGGGAACCAAACCAAAACCCTGCCAGGCACCAGGAACCAAACCAAAACCTTACCAGGCATTGGGAACAAAACTAAAATTCTGCCAGGCACCGGAACCCAAACCAAAACCCTGCCAGGGACTGGAACGCAAACCAAAACCCTACCAGGCACCGGAACCCAAACCAAAACCCTGCCAGGGACTGGAACGCAAACCAAAACCCTACCAGGTGCTGAAAACCAAACCAAAATTTGCCAGGCAGTAGAAACCAAGCAGAATCCATGGCCCCACTCCTCTGGCTTCAGCCCGAATCATTTCAGATACCTGAAATGCCATATGGGTAAGAACTTGTGTGAGAGCCTGAAATTCAGGAGGGACAAGGGACTGATGAAGAGCAGACACTGTTACTCAATCTCATACCTGCACCCACCAACTCAGCGACTGACACTGCATGTACCTTAGAGAAAGACATTGAGGCAGGATTTGCACGTGGTGGAAAGGATAGCAGAATGCTCGCTCGGCAAAGAACGCGGATGAGGGCACTGGACAGTGTATAGAAAAAGACTGACAGGCATGAACATTGAAATACTTGGTGCCTTGGGAACCTGCCAGAAAATCTGATGTCAGTGTCAAGGAGGCTGGTGGAGTCCAGCCCGAACGTGGCACTAGGCTTTGCAAAGCAAGTGTGTAAGTGGTGATCAACCACATGAAAACATAGGAGCAGGAGGAGGCCATTTGGTCCCTCAAGCCTGCTGCGCCATTCATCACAATCATAGCTAATTGTCCAACTCAATAGCCTAATCCTGCTTTCTCCCCATAACCTTTGAGCCTGTTTGCCCCAAGTGCTATATCTAGCATTCAATGTTTTGGCATCAACTACTTCCTGTGGTAATGAATGCCACAGGCTCACTGTCCTAAGGGATTACCCCTGGCTGTGGACAAACCCACCATCGGGAACATCCTCCCTGCATCTACCCTGTCTAGTCCTCTAAGAATTTTATAAGTCTCTATAAGATTCCCCCTCATTCGTCTGAACTCCAACGAAAACAATCCTAACCTAGTCAGTCTCTCCTCATTCATCAGTTCCGCCATTCCCGGAATCAGCCTGGTAAACCTTTGCTGCACTCTCTCGAGAGCAAGAACATCCTTCCTCAGAAAAGGAGACCAAAACTGCACACATTATTCTTGGTGTGGCCTCACCAAGGCTCTGTATAATTGCAACAACACATCTCTGCTCCTGTACTCGAAACGTCTCGCAATGAAAGCCAACATACTATTTGCCTTCTTTACCGCCTGCTGCACCTGCATGCTTACCTTCAGTGACTAGTGCACAAGGACACCCAGGTCACGCTGCACACTCCCCTCTCCCAATTTACAGCCATTCAAGTAGTAATCTGCCGCCTTGTTTTCGCTTCCAAAGTTTTTGCTTCCGCCTCACATTTTTATCTAAATTATACTGCATCTGCCATTGATTTGCCCACTCACCCAACCAATGGCGGATTAGCTACCACCCGGACCCCTAGGCTGAGCTTTAATAAGGCCCCCTGACCTTGCCCCCTGCCCCACCCTTCGTTGAATAGAATAAAGTGACGTTAGATAACATATCGTTGTACTATGTATAATGTACTACATGTATAATATCATAAAGTTATATGAAGCAATTACAGCCCTTTTATTCATAGAACAAAGAACAATACAGCACAGGAACAGGCCCTTTGGCCCTCCAAGCCCGTGCCGCTCCCTGGTCCAAACTAGACCATTCTTTTGTATCCCTCCATTCCCACTCCGTTCATATGGCTATCTAGATAAGTCTTAAACATTCCCAGTGTGTCCGCCTCCACCACCTTGCCTGGCAGCGCATTCCAGGCCCCCACCACCCTCTGTGTAAAATGTGTTCTTCTGATATCTGTGTTAAACCTCCCCCCTTCACCTTGAACCTATGACCCCTCGTGAACGTCACCACCGACCTGGGGAAAAGCTTCCCACCGTTCACCCTATTTATGCCTTTCATAATTTTATACACCTCTATTAAGTCTCCCCTCATCCTCCGTCTTTCCAGGGAGAACAACCCCAGTTTACCCAATCTCTCCTCATAACTAAGCCCCTCCATACCAGGCAACATCCTGGTAAACCTCCTCTGTACTCTCTCCAAAGCCTCCACGTCCTTCTGGTAGTGTGGCGACCAGAACTGGACGCAGTATTCCAAATGCAGCCGAACCAACGTTCTATACATCTGCAACATCAGACCCCAACTTTTATACTCTATGCCCCGTCCTATAAAGGCAAGCATGCCATATGCCTTCTTCACCACCTTCTCCACCTGTGACGTCACCTTCAAGGATCTGTGGACTTGCACACCCAGGTCCCTCTGCGTATCTACACCCTTTATGGTTCTGCCATTTATCGTATAGCTCCTCCCTACATTATTTCTACCAAAATGCATCACTTCGCATTTATCAGGATTGAACTCCATCTGCCATTTCTTTGCCCAAATTTCCAGCCTATCTATATCCTTCTGTAGCTTCTGACAATGCTCCTCACTATCTGCAAGTCCTGCCAATTTTGTGTCGTCCGCAAACTTACTGATCACCCCAGTTACACCTTCTTCCAGATCGTTTACATAAATCACAAACAGCAGAGGTCCCAATACAGAGCCCTGCGGAACACCAGTAGTCACAGGCCTCCAGCCGGAAAATGATCATTCCACTACCACCCTCTGTCTTCTGTGACCAAGCCAGTTCTCCACCATCTAGCCACCTCCCCCTTTATCCCATGAGATCCAACCTTTTTCACCAGCCTACCATGAGGGACTTTGTCAAACGCTTTACTAAAGTCCATATAGACGACATCCACGGCCCTTCCCTCGTCAACCATTCTGGTCACTTCTTCAAAAAACTCCACCAGGTTAGTGAGGCATGACCTCCCTCTCACAAAACCATGCTGACTATCGTTAATGAGTTTATTCCTTTCTAAATGCACATACATCCTATCTCTAAGAATCTTCTCCAACAATTTCCCCACCACGGACGTCAAGCTCACCGGCCTATAATTACCCGGGTTATCCTTCCTACCCTTCTTAAATAACGGGACCACATTAGCTATCCTCCAATCCTCTGGGACCTCACCTGCATCCAGTGACGAGACAAAGATTTGCGTCAGAGACCCAGCGATTTCATCTCTCGTCTCCCTGAGCAGCCTTGGATAGATTCCATCAGGCCCTGGGGATTTGTCAGTCTTTATATTCTCTAACAAACCTAACACTTCCTCCCTTGTAATGGAGATTTTCTCCAACGGTTCAACACTCCCCTCCGAGACACTCCCAGTCAACACATCCCTCTCCTTTGTGAATACCGACGCAAAGTATTCATTTAGGATCTCCCCTACTTCTTTGGGCTCCAAGCATAATTCCCCACTTTTGTCCCTGAGAGGTCCGATTTTTTCCCTGACAACCCTTTTGTTCCTAATGTATGAATAAAATGCCTTGGAATTCTCCTTAATCCTGTCTGCCAAGGACATTTCGTGACCCCTTTTTGCCCTTCTAATTCCCCGTTTGAGTTCTTTCCTACTTTCTTTGTACTCCTCCAGAGCTCCCTCCGTTTTTAGCTGCCTGGACCTAACATACGCCTCTCTTTTCTTTTTGACCAGTCCCTCAATTTCCCTGGTTATCCACGGTTCTCAAATCCTACCTTTCCTATCCTTTTTTACAGGCACATGCCTGTCCTGTAGCCCTAACAACTGTTCCTTAAAAGACTCCCACATGCCAGATGTGGATTTACCCTCAAACAGCCTCTCCCAATCAAGAGCTGTCGATTTCTGCCTAATCCCACTAAAGTTAGCCTTCCCCCAATCCAACACCTTACCCTTGGGACACCACTCATCCTTTTCCATCACTATCCTAAAGCTAACAGAATTGTGGTCACTATTTGCCACATGTTCCCCTACCGAAACTTTGAAGACCTGACCGGGCTCATTCCCCAGTACTAGGTCCAGTATAGCCCCCTCTCTAGTCGGGCTATCTACATATTGTTCCAAAGAACCCTCCTGTACGCATTTTACAAATTCCTCCCCATTCAGAGTCCCAGCTCTCAGCGATTTCCAGTCTATACCAGGGAAATTGAAGTCTCCCACTACAACAACCCTATTTTTCCTGCACCTATCCAGTATCTCCTGATGTATCCGTTCTTCCACTTCCCTCGGGCTGTTGGGGGGCCTGTAGTATACCCCCAACATAGTGACTGCGCCCTTCCTGTTTCTAAGCTCCACCCAGAGTGACTCATTACACGACCCCTCTGAATTGTCCTCCCTCTGCACCGCTGTAATATGCTCTCCAACTAATACTGCTACTCCCCCACCTCTTTTGGCCCCTCCTCTGTCTCACCTAAAACACTTGTACCCCGGAATATTCAGCTGCCAGTCCTGTCCCTCTTTCAACCAAGTCTCTGTCACCGCAACCACATCCAAATTCCTCGTGAGCATTAAGGCCCTAAGTTCGTCTGTCTTACCTGCTACGCTCCTTGCATTGAAGTATAAGCACTCCAGACCTCCAGGCCCAATGAGGTCATCCTACCCCAGAGTGCTTTCCTTCTTTGCCAGCCTTGTCCCAGCCCCAAGCTCGTCCCCAGCCTCTACACTTGTAGACCTAATATTTTGATCCCCACCCCCCTGCCATACTAGTTTAAACCCCCCCGAACTGCACTAGCAAAACTCCCAGCCAGGATATTCGTGCCCTACCAACTTAGTTGTGACCCGTCCTTCTTGTACAGGTGCCATCCTCTCCTGAAAACTTCCCATTGATCTAGGAAAATGAAGCCCTCCCTCCTGGACCAGTCCTTTAGCCAAGCATTCAATTGTACTAATTCCCTATTCTTAGCCTCACTGGCACAAGGCATTGGGAGCAGCCCAGAGATGGCCACCCTGGAGGCCCTACTTTTTAGTCTATTTCCCAACTCCCTGAATTGCTCTCGTAGGATCCCCGTGCTCTTCCTATCTATGTCATTTGCACCAATGTGTACAATGACATCCGTTTCTTTATCTTCCCCTTTTAAGATGCCTCCTATCCGCTCGGTGACATCCATTATCCCAGCACCAGGTAGGCAGACTACCATCCTGGAGTCCCATTCGCACCCACAGAATCGCCTGTCCGTGCCTCTAACCGATGCATCCCCCACCACTATTGCTCTCCTAACCCTCTCTTTCCTTTCCGGGCCACAGAGCCTGACTCTGTGCCAGTGACCTGGTCACTGTGGCTTACCCCTGGAGAGTCATCCACCTCCACACTATCCAAAACAATATACTTGTTTTGGAGTGGGACAACCACAGGTGACCCCTCCACTAATTGCTCACTCCCCTCCCCTCTCACACCTGTCGCCGACCCCTGCCTATTATGAGAGACAGCCACTGGAGTACTCTCTGGTACATTACCCTTCTGACCTTTACTCCTCCTAACTGTGACCCACGTGTCTCCCTCCCGATGCCCCGGTGTAACTAGTTCCCTATAGCTCATGTCAATTATTCTCTCATTCTCCCTGACTAGACCAAGGTCAGCAATCTGCAGCTCCATTTATTTTTCATTTTCTTTACGTTTGTACTTTAAAAAGCTTCCGTGTTTTTTGGTTTACAAAAGTGTCGATAACAGCATGTAAATCAACAGATCGAAGCATGTCTGATTCAATGTGCGTGAGTGCCAGATGACTAAGTTTCTCATCGCTCATTGTTGAGCGCAAATAGATTTTGATCCTCTTCAGTGCCGAAAATGAACGCTCACCTGAACAGTTAGTGATTTTTTTTGCTCTCGGGGACCCCCTCCCTTCCGGGCCCCTAGGCTTAAGCCTACTCAGCCTAATGGTTAATCCGCCACTGCACCCAACCTGTCCAGATCATGCTCCCACCCAACTTGGTATCATCTGAAAACTTTGAGATATTACACTTTGTTCCCTCATCCAAATCATTAATATATATTGTGAATAGCTGGAGTCCCAGCACCGATCCCTGTGGCACCCCACTGCCTGCCAATTTGAAAAGGGCTCATTAATTCCTACTCTTTGTTTCCTCTCTGTCAACCAGTTTTCTATCCATCTCAATACACTTCCCCCAATCCCATGTGCTTTAATCTTGCACGATAATCTCTTATGCGGGACTTTGTCAAACATTTGCTGAAAGTCCAAATATACCACATCAACTGGCTCCCCCTTGTCAACCCTACTGGTTACATCTTCAAAGAATTCCAACAGATTTGTCAAGCATGATTTCCCCTTCATAAATCCATGCTGACTCTGTCTGATCCTGTCACTGCTTTCTAAATGCTCCACTATGAAGTCCTTGATAATGGATTCGAGAATTTTCCCCGTTACCGATGTTAAGCTTACTAGTCTATAATTCCCTGTTTTCTCTCTACCTCCATTTTTGAATATTGGAGTGACATTAGCTACCCTCCAATCTGCAGGGACTGTTCCAGAGTCTATAGAATCCTGGAAGATGACCACCAATGCATCCACTATTTCTAGAGCCACTTAAGTACTCTGGGATGTGGATTATTAAGACCTGAGGATTTATCCACCTTCAGTCCCATCAATTTTCCCAGCACATTTCTCTACTAATATTGATCTCCTTCAGTTCTTCCCTCTCACTAAATCTTGCATTCTTCAACATTTCTGGTATCTGATTTGTGTCCTCTTTTGTGAAGACAGAACCAAAGTATGTATTCAATTGCTCAGCCATTTCTTTGTCCCCTATTATACATTCCCCCGTTTCTGTTTATAGATCTATATTTGTCTTCACCAACCCTTTTCTTTCCACGTATCTATAGAAACTCTTAGTGTCAGTCTTTATGTCCCTGCAAGCTTACTTTTGTACTGTATTTTCCCCCTCTTAATCAATCCCTTGGTCCTTTGCTGAATTCTAAACTGCTCCCAATCTGTATACTTCTTCCTTGGATCAGATACTCTCTCTAATTTCCTTTGTAAGCCATGGATTGGCCCTCTTACCCATTTTGCTTTTGTACCAGACAGGAATAAACAATTACTGCAGTTCCCCAATGCCATTGCCTATCCACTGTCATCCCTTTAGGTAACTCTCCCCAATCTATCAAGTCCAACTCGCACCTCATATCTTCATAGTTTCCTTTATTAAGATTCAGCACTCTAGTCTCTGAATCAACTACTTCACTCTCCATCTTGATAAAAAATTCAATCGTGTTATGGTTGCTCATCCCCAAGGGATCTCATACAGCTAGATTGGCAATGATTCCCTTCTCATTACACAGTACCCAATCTAAGATGGCCTGCTCTCTAGTTGGTTCCTCCACATATTGGTTAAGGAAACCATCTCGTATACACTCCAGGAATTCCTCCTCTACGGCATTGTGGCTAATTTGATTTGCCCAATCTATGTGCAGATTAAAATCACCCATGACCATCGATATTCCCTTACCACATGCATCTCTAATTTTGTGTTTAATGCCATTCCCAGCATAATCACTGCAGTTTGGGGGTCTATATATGACACCCACTAATGTTTTTTGCCCCTTGGTATTTCTCAACTCTACCTATACAAACTCCACATTGTCATAGCCAATATCCTTTCTCACTATTGTATTAATTTCATCTTTAGCCAGCAATGCCAATCCACCAACTTTTCCTTTATGCTTGTCCTTCCTAAATACTGAATACCCTGGGATATGCAGTTCCCATCCCTGGTCACCCTGCAGCCATGTCTCCGTAATCCCAATTATATTGTACCCATTTACATCTATCAGAGTGATTAGTTCATCCACTTTATTGCAAATGCTCTGTGCATTAAGGCACAGAGCCTTTAAGTTTGTCTTTTTAACATTGTTTCGTTCCAAATATTTTTCTCAATAGCCCTGATTGAATGTTGTCCTTGGTTTCTCTGCCTATCACTTTTCCTATTCCCTTTTCTACCTTTTGTTTTTGTCCTTGCTCCCTCCTTCTCTGACTGCTTACATAGGTTCCCATCTCCCTGGCATATTAGTTTAAACCCTCGTCAACCGCTCTAGCAAACAGTCACTCTAGGACATCAGTCCCAGTCCTGCCCAGGTATAACCCGTCCAATTTGTACAGGTCCCATCTCCCCCAGAACCAGTCCCAATGCCCCAGGAATCTGAAACTCTCCCCCTGACACCATCTCTTCAGTCACATGTTCATCTGATATATCCTGTCATTTTAACTCTGATTAGCACGTAGCACCGGTAGTAATCCTGAGATCACTACCTTTAAGGTTCGATTTCTTAACTTTCTTCCTAGCTCCCTGTATTCTGCTTTTAGGACCTCATCCTTTTTTTTACCTATGTAGTTTGTACGAAGTGTACCACGACCACTGGCTGTTCACCCTTCCCCTCCAGAATGTCCTGTACCCACTCTGATACATCCTTGACCCCAGCACCAGGGAGGCAACGTACCATCCTGGAGTCTTGTTTGCAGCCACAGAAATGCCTGTCTATTCCCCTTAAAATTGAGTCCCCTATAAATATTGCACTGGCACACTTTTTACCCCTCCCCTCTGCAGTAGAACTAACCTTGGTGCAATGAGTTTGGCTGCTGCTGCTTTCCCCCCCCCACCCCCGAGAGATCATTCCTCTCAACAGTATCCAAAACAGTATATCTGTTTAGCAGGAGAATGACCATAGGAGATTCCTGCACTACCTGTCTATCTCTCTTGCTCTGTCTGGTGGTCACCCATTTCCTTTCTCATAGACTCAATCACAATCAGCAGTGTTTCAGCTTCTATCACAGCACAGTTAGAAGCACAGGTTGCAGAGTCGTGTCCTGAGCCAGGTGTAGAAACACCATCCTCAGATTTGACAAGGCTGCTCAAATACTGGGGGACCAGCAGACTGGCGCAAATGACACCTTTTGAGGATAATGGGCATTCACCCAGACAGTGTTCTGAGCACAGTCGTGTACCAACTGCACATTTGGGGTTCTGTTATGTCTCAGCATTTAGATGCAGTACCTGCTAACCCAAATGTTGATGGCACCCTGCACCATTCGGTCAAAGAAAACATAATATGCTCACTCTCTCCCCTCTCCTTGCATGAAGGGTTTGCAGTGGTGGATGGCAAACTGAGATGTTACAGATGCCACCTGCTTCAGCCTGAAACGATCCAGATGTGAAGAAATTCAGTGCCATAGTTACCTCGCAGCCACTGGCAGTGCTGTCATTACCCTGCTCTGAAGCAGATCTGTGAGCACCACCTTCATAAAGAGCAGACAATAGACATACTGTTTCTAGTTTAGGTTGAGGTAAGAGGATTGCTTCTGGAAAGCCCGAGGTGAATAAGGACTTCTGCTGAAATCTCTTCTCCCCATCATCTGCCTCTGTGAACAGTTTGTTCATCTCCTTTGCATGTTGAAGCCCAAGAAGATGTTGGGGAGGCAGTAGCATAGTGGTACTGTTGCTGGACTAGTAACCCAGAGACCTAGGGTAATGCTCTGGGGACCCACCATGGCAGATGGTGAAATTTGAATTTCAGTAAAAAAATCTGAATTAAAAGTCAAATGATGACCATAGAACCATTGTCGATTGTCTGCTTCACTAATGCCCTTGAGGGATCTGATGTCCTTGCCAGATCTGGTCTATATGTGACTCCAGATCCACAGCAATGTGGTTGACTCTGAATTGCCCTCAGGCAATAAATGCTGGCCCAGCCAGCGACCCTGACATCTCATGAACAAATAAAAAAGTAACTATAATCACATCGGCCTTTTGGCTGAGATCAAGTGTGGTATGGATTGGATGCTGCACTTGGTTGAGGTCATTGGGTTACATTGAGGCTTCATATGTTTCATATGAAGCAATTTTTTAAAAGCGGTATCTCGGCCTTTTGGCTAAGATGCAAATGAGCTCAAGTCTTGGAGGAGGTGTTGCTTTGCTCCTCCAATCAACTTGGCTCATGTAGATCAGGCCCAGGACAGGGTGATTTGGTCGCTCGCCCTGTCTTGTCAGCCTGGATCGGAAATGTCTCAACTTGTTGAGACTCTGAATTGGATTTGATTTGATTGAATTGGAAAAGTATAACAAAAAAAAAACTATAATCACATAATCGCAGGCTGATTCTTGCAGTCACAGTCTTGGCCCTCTGGAAGTGCAAACACCACCCCTGTTGATATCACCAACTACAAACGAAATTTTAAACCACCAAGTAGTTAAACTTGAACAGAGCCAGAAATTAATCAGCAATTAGTCTCAAGTTATTGATGATCCTTTACATAGCACGAGTGTGGGGGAGGGAATTCTTTCTGCTTGAATATTTAACAGAAGGCATTAGCTCCAGCAATCTGGTTCAAAATGATGGTGCTGTCATCAAAGCACAATCTGCCTATTCTGCATACTTCCAATGCATGCTGGTAATGCCTATGCTACTGCCATCACCAGAGTGGAGTTCAGCATAGTGGAAGTGTGCACAGTCTTATCATACAACATGTTAGTACAAAAGAGCACATACAGCTGAAGCTACAAGTGCTAAGGAGCCCAATTTTGCAACCGTAGAAAATCATAGAAACCCTACAGAACAGAAAGAGGCCATTTGGCCCATCGAGTCTGCACCGACCACAATCCCACCCAGGCCCTACCCCCATATCCCTACATATTTTACCCGCTAATCCCTCTAATCTATGCATCCCAGGACACTAAGGGGCAATTTTAGCATGGCCAATCAACCTAACCCGCATACCATTGGATGAGAGGGAGTGAAGTGTAAATCAGCAAGTCAAGCAGCAAAGCTCTGGAGGGGCTGTTTTCCATGTGGTAGAAAGGGGCCTGCAGTTTCACTAATAACATCGTCCTTCCTCACGCAGTGAAGTCAATTATTCCAGAGTAGAGATCACATCAGTGAACAAAAGGCACTGACCCACGCTTGCCAGGAACAAAATATGTCAAAGCATGACTTCCACACCCGCTCCACAGATGTTTTACAGCTGTAACAAAGTAATAGTGCATTTTAAGACCATTTACCTCCTAAACCTCCTCAGGGAGGTATGGAATATAAACAGAATCTCACACTAGGTGCTGATGTGCTGTGAGTGTTCTTTCACCCTTCGGAAATAATTGCAAAATTGGTTACAGCTACACTCCCTCTAAATTATTTGGAGCCCCAAACACACTTGAAAGAATAGTGCATGTAATCATCAGTATTTATGTTTCAATGGTACAATTTCCTTATTAGAATAATTGAGCCCCTATAGTGCAGAAAAAGGCCATTTGGCCCATCGAGTCATCTTACCCAGGCACTACCCCTGCAACCCCATGTATTTACCCCACTAATACCCCTAACCTACACTTCTTGGGACACTGAGGGGCAATTTAGCAAGGCAAATCTATCTAACCTGCACATCTTTGGAGTGTGGGAGGAAACTGGAGAACCTGAAGGAAACCCACACAGACACTGGGAGAACATGCAAACTCCACACACAGTCACCAGAGCCAGGAATCGAACCCAGGTTCCTGGCGCTGTGAGACAGCAGTGCTAACCATTGTGCCACCGTGCCGTCCCATATTGAAGAGAGATTCTGATCATCAACATTAGCTTTGAAAAAAATTGAGATTAACTTTAACCTGCTTTAGATATATAGGAAAATCTAAGATTAAAAGGAAAACAAATGCAAGAAAAATGAAGAAGTCCTCAGTGTCACTTCTCATTGCTGATGGCACTGTCACCTGAAACAGTAACTTGTCATTTTTATTCAGGAGCTGGTTTGTTGTGCATCTATTTTTTTTTAAAAAGTGGATCAGATAAAACTGGTAATTTTATTGGAGGAGCTTTGTTTAAAAGAGAGAGTTCTGCAGATGGTGCATTCATTTGTACAAATTTTCAGGAGACATCATAATGTGGTGTAAATGGTTAACAGAATGGATCTGCTAATGTATGGGCCACAAGATGATGTGGAATGGTCAACAGGCAGACGGATGCAAGGTCAAACCAAATCAAATCGTGACACTGCATGAAACAGACATGTAGCCCCAAAGGGAGGTGCATCTTCCTGATAACACACTATGTACAAACTGTCAATAGTGTAAATAGTTTTTAAGCAAATACCCTGATACACCTGCAGTTCTTCCTTGCTAGAACCATGATCTAGCACCTTCTACAATGCTTAACTGTGTGCCAATTCAGCTCCTTCATACATCGAAGCTCAAGGGACCTCCTGAGTGTTGTCATCCTTAGAGAACAGAACAAGTTGTCAAGCAGTGAAAATTAGGTGCATGGTTTGGTCCGAAGCCATACTGGTTTTCTGGAAGGATTACTTCAGAGACCGGGAGAAGGCGGCTAGCGAGGATTCAGGCGATAAACTTCCTGGTGATGGAGAGTAGGGAGATTCTGCAGTAGTTCCCCAAGTCCACTTTGTCTCCTTTCCCGAAGGTGATGGAGATGATGAATCCCAGAGGCTGGCGGGGAATTCTTCTTTGTCCCACATATTCAGGAACAGCTGATGGAGATGACGGGTGATCTCTTCTCCTCCAAGTTTGAAAATCTCCGTTGGAATCCCATCCACTCTTCGTGTGTTTAATGGTGGCTTCGACTTCATCCAATGCTCGGTGGGACTCCAAGATGACGTTTGATGGGGAGTTGGAGGATTTCCTCAAACACATCCTCAGCTATGCTTGTATCACCTCGATGACTGGGGATCTCCCCACTGCCGCAGCTTTCATCTGTCATCCTGTCATCACAGCCGTTGATACCACACAAGTATCTTCCACCTGATTTGCCATTGAGGACTTGTTCTGGATTGCATTTTGTCTGGTTCCACACCCCCCCCCCCCCCCCCCCTCTTCAACTTTACTGTCATGGGTGAACCTGCCAGGAGTTTAAAAACTCCCAACAGCATTGCTCTCGGGATTAACAGAATGCTCAAGCCTTTCCACCACAGCAAGGCGGCAATCCACGCAAAAGTAATACGAATAGAAGATGTTATGACACATTAATTTTACTGCTGCCTCCACATCATTTGCACTCCTGACCCACAATCCATGTTTGAGAAAGTTAAGAGGAGCTGATATCTTTCTTCATATTCTATCAGTTTGCTCCAAGTGTTCAATTTTTCTGGATTCCATCATTGGAAGAGTTCAAAACAATCACCTAACCTGCAACGGAACGTCAACCATTCATTGGCTTTTAGACTCCCTATGGATCTTGTTCAATTTGCTCCAATCCCCATAGAGACCAATAACTTTAAAAAAAGAAATTTGAACTTCCAGTTCAGCTGAATGGATAATATGATAAGAGCTCACATTTTAAGATATTTCCTGTAACAAACAGACTGAAAGCACTCAAGACTAAAACACTATGTTTAAAGGCAATTTATACTTTAAACTACAGAGTAGAACTTTTAACACAACTAAAAACCAACTATCAGTTATAAGTTACACTGTCCTTTAAGTAGACATATTTTCCAGAAGTAGCCCAGTATGATTCTTTGCCTCCAAAGGTTATTTATAATATGTTCCTTTCCCAGCCTGGAAACTTGTAACTCCAGAACTATCTTTCATGGTACAGTCTTATCAGCAGACTTTGTCATTCCAGCTAAAACTCCAACCTTATTTCAACTCCCCACAAGTCTTTCCAATCTATGAATTCCCACACACATTCCTGCATGGTGAACCTGTATTACTGCCTATAGTTGCTTTCCCTCTTCTGGTCACTGACAGGCTAATCTGTCTGTGATATTTTAGGGAAGCCGGTAGCCCATGCCTTCCTCTGTTCCCTTCCCATCTCAAAACCTATCACCATTACAACATGAATCACATGGGCCTTGTATTCAGGTAGAGGAGCTGATTAGATATCCTTGAGACCTCAGCTGTCCTTTATCTTTGAAGTAAATTGGAAGTTTAAAGCATAAGTTTATAACCCGACATCCTCACTTTTCAGAGGCTTTGGAGACTCACAGGCTATCCACTGTTAGCGCACAGGCTGCTGCCATTGTCTCCAAGTGTAAACACCTTGCATCTTCTTCCCAGTAAAATAACCTTTAATCTCTAACAATTAATCCAGGCCTACTGTCAGGCAGGTTTCAGAACACGTCACATGATCATCTTTATTTTACCTTAAATTAAAGACACACCAGAATTCTCCAATGTCATGCCACTGCTGCCAGTGCGGACAGAGAATCTGGCACTCAGCCAAATCTCTATTCACAGCAGTGGGACAGGAGAATTCCAGCCACAGGTGAGGTTGGAGAATCCCAGCCACAACCCAAAACATAACCATCTTACAAACCTCATAATTGTAAAAAATTAATCTGTATATTTATTGATCCAGTGTGGTCAGGTAATGGCACATGGGTATTGGGAGTTGGGGGTAGCGGGGAGGGGCTGCTGCTGTACTCTCCAGGCATGAAAATGGCCTGGAAAGTAGCTCAATCTATTACTAGGATCACTCACTGAAATTGTGGCACTTTGGGTAGAGGAGGGTGAGAGGTTTTCACTCCATCCTTTGCAGGAGTTCGATGTTCTTTTCCTACTGATCTCTATTTCTAAAATATTTGGCACTTGTGCTCTCTATTGGCTCCCGTTCCATCTCATAATGTTATTTACCATTTTTTCATCTTCTGTATGGTTCATTTTCCAAACCAAAACATATTAATGTATTTGGAGAATTTTCGATTTGGAGTTGAATTCTGGTCTCTTGACCAAAATGGAAGTGACAGCTGCTGGGAAGCAAAACTTTGGCTGTGCAAAGCAAGAGGTTAACAGCTGGATATCTGAACAGTCCTCCTTTCATAGAAGTCATAGAAAGTCATAGAAACCCTACAGTGCAGAAGGAGGCCATTCGGCCCATCGAGTCTGCACCGACCACAATCCCACCCAGGCCCTACCCCCACATATTTACCCGCTAATCCCTCTAACCTACACATCCCAGGACTCTAAGGGGCAATTTATAACCTGGCCAATCAACCTAACCTGCACATCTTTGGACTGTGGGAGGAAACCGGAGCACCCGGAGGAAACCCACGCAGACACGAGGAGAATGTGCAAACTCCACACAGACAGTGACCCGAGCCGGGAATCGAACCTGGGACCCTGGAGCTTTCTTTCGAAAGAGTTTTAAAAAGCACTGTCAAACAAACACTGTCGTGGACTCCTCTCATATCAGCAACCAGAGTCAGTCCATCATTTATAGATAAATGTGTGAAGCTTGCTGTTGATAACCCAATAGACAATTAGTTCGATGTATTGCACCGGTAACTCCAAAATCTGCCGTCTTTGCAAATGGCCTGACTCCATATATGGCAGAAATACTTGCTCCTTGGTATTTCACTTTGAGGGAGGTAAAACAAAAATGCTGTTAAAGCTGGCACTGAATAAAACTGGTTTGAACTTCAGTTGTGACTGGAATTGCGCAGGAGCTACATACAGCCAGTTGGCTGGGCAGAGTTTTCCCAGCCCCCTGGAGGAAATGCAGGCAGTGTAGAGAGAGGGGGAGTGGGTTTGGGAAATAGCAGGGAGTTGCATCAGGATGGCTCACCTATGTAATCCCACCACTGGAGAAGATTCCCAGGAATAGCTGATCAAATAGATCAAATGTTCATGGAGAAAAAAAACAAGAATCGGCCATTTGGCCTCTTTGGTCTGCTCCACCATCCAATAAGATCATGACTGATCTTCTTCCCCCATAACTCTCAACTCCCTTAAGGGTCAAAAATCTGCCTAACTCTTTTTTTAAATTCTTCACGGGATGTGGGTGTCTATAGCTAGATCAGTATTTATTACCCATTCCTAATTTCCCTTGAAAAGTGATGGCCTGCAAGCTCACTTTTCGTTGTATTTGTATTTGTGTCCTATACAATGACAAAGTTGAATTGAATTAAATTAGTGAGCCGCCTTCTTGCTGCAGTTCATGAGGCATAGACACACCCACAGTGCTGTTAGGCAGGGTGTTCCAGGATTTTGACCCAGCGGCAGTGAAAGAATGCAATATATTTTCAAATCAGGATGGTGAGTGACTTGGAGATCTTACAGGTGGTGCTGTTCCCATGCATCCGCTGCCCTTGTCCTTCTAGTTGATATAGGTCATGGGTTTGTAAGGTGCTATTAAAGGAGCCTTGGTGAGTTCCTGCAGTGCATCTTGTTGGTGGGTGTCTACGGCTGCCACTGTGTGTCAGTAGTGGAGGGAGTGAATATTTAAGGTGATAGGGTGCCTATCAATGTTTGATCAAATGTTGTCTTGATGTCAAGGGCAGTCACTCTCGCCTCACCTCTGGAATCCAGCTCTTTTGTCCATATTTGGACCAGCTCAGGAGCTGTGTCCCTGGCAGAACCCAAACTGAGTGTCAGTGAGCAGGTTATTGCTCAGTTGGTTTAGCTCAGTTGGCTGGACAACTGATTTGTGATTCAGAGCGATGCCAACAGCACAGGTTCAATTCCTGTACTGGCTGAGGTTATTCATGAAGGCCTGCCTTCTCAACTTTGCCCCTCGCCTGAGGTGTGGTGACCCTCAGCAGTAAGGTTAAATCGCCACCAGTCAGCTATCCCCCTCAAAGGGGAGAGCAGCCCATAGTCATCTGGGACTATGGAAACTTTATCTTTTGCCTAATTGCTGAATAAATACCTCTCGATAGCGCTGTTGATGATACTCTCCATCACTTTGCTGATGATTGAGAGTAGACTGATGGGGCAGTAATTGACTGGGTTGAATTTGTCCTGCTTTTTGTGGACAGGACATACCTGGGCAATTTTCCTCATTGCTGGGTAAATGCCAATGTTGTAGCTGTACCGGAACAGCTTGGCTAGAGGCGTAGCACGTTCTGGAGCACAAACCTTCAGTACTATTGCCAAAGTGTTGGCAGAGCCCGAGTCTTTGTGGTATCCAGTACCTTCAGCCATTTCTTGAAATCATGTGGAGTGAATCAGATTAGCTGAAGACTGGCATTTGTGATACTTCCCCCTTCAATTTTGCACAGACGTTCTGGGCTCCCCCTTCATTGAGGATGGTAATATTTGTGGGGCATTCTCCTCAAGTTAGTTGTTTAATTTTCCACCACCAGAGTGACTGGATGTGAAAGGACTATAGAGCTTAGATCCAATCTGTTAGTTGTGGTAACACTTTACTCTGTCTTTCGCTTGCTGCTTTCACTGTTTGGCATGCATGTAGTCCTGTGTTGAAGCTTTCCTAGGTTGACACTTCATTTTTAGGTATGCCTGGTGCTGCTCCTAGTATGCCTCCCTGAACTCTTCATTCAACCAGAGATGACTCCTTCTCATTCCACCCCCCCCCCCCCCCCCTCACCAAGCCTGGTGGTAATGGTAGAGTGGGGGATTTGCCAGGTCATGAAGTTACAGATCATGATTGTCTACAATCCTGCTCATGGGTGTCCAATTTTGGGTTCACTTCGAAACCTATCCCATTTAGCACAATTTTTGTGTCACACACAACACAATGGAGGGTATCCTTAATGTGAAGACGGGAGTCCATCTCCACAAGGACTGTGCGAGGTCACCCCATACTGTCAGGCCAAATGTATCTGTTTGCCCTCTTATTGGTTCCATGCCGTGCGTGCGTGTGTTGAAAGGTTGTCTCTTCCGGTGCCTAGGTTGCTGCCAGGTAGTCATCTGCTTGCATTTCCTTTACACTTCATAGCGCCTTCATAAAACTGGACAGCTTACTAGACCAATTAAGAGTCAACCAAATTGCTGTGGATCTGGAGTCATGTGTAGGCCAGACCTGGAAAGGATCGTAGGTTTCCTTCCCTAGAGGACATTAGTGAAACAGATAGGGTGGGATTCTCTGGCTGCGCTCGCCCCAAAACCGAGAATCCTGCTCAAGGTCAATGGACCTTTGCGTGGTTCCCCGCCCGCCCACTATGAGTCCCGTGGTGGGCGGGATGGGAGAATTCCTCCATAGTTTTTATAATAACTGATGGTAGTTACCATGATCACTGTTTAATAAGGCCAACTTTTAATTCCACACTTACTAATTGAATTTAAATTCCACCATCTGCTGTGTTGGGATTTGAACCAGTGTCCTCAGAGTATCTCTCAGAGCCTCTCATTTGAATATACTCAATGACCCAATCTCTTCTGCTCTCTCTGGAAGAGATTTTCAAAGGCTAACGACCCTCAAAAGAGGAGATCCCTCCTCAGGTCCATCTTTAGCGGAAGACCCTATATTTTTAAACGGTGCCCCTGGTTCTAGACTCCCCATGATGGGAAACATCCTCCCCATATCCAGCTTGTCAAGTCCTCTCAGAAACTTTTATGTTTAAATAAGATCACCTCTCATTCTTCTAATCAACAATAGGTATAGGCTCAACTTGCTAAACCTTTCCTCATAGTCAACCCCTTCAAACAAGGAGTCAACCTCGTGAACCTGCTCTGAATGGCTTCCAATGTAAGTATATCTCTCCTTTAGTAAGGAGACCAGAACAGCACACACTACTCAAGGTGCTGTCTCACCAATGCTTTGTACAGTTGTAGCAAGTATGGCGGCAGGCAGCCAATGAGGTCATTAAGGCCTCAATTAGGAGTGATATTACCAGCTCACTGGCATTTAGCTGACAATGGAGCAACCGCCAGGATACTGCCAGCTTGATGGAGGCATTCTCCCTGTGGTGGATCAGGAGACCATCGGAGTCAGAAACTCCATCCTCCAAAGAGGGCTCACAGACACAAAAGACAGCCCCTGCAGCCCCAACAAACCATTGGGAGGGGCTTATCCTCCAATTGAAGGATCCTGTCTGCCGGAACGCTCTGATTTTAATTTTCTCCCTCCGAGGGCACCTCCATTTTGAGTGTTCCTCGAGGTTTCTTACCTGCTTCAGCATCCCCCACTGGGGCTGCCCAGGATCTAGTGCTGCCAGCCCTCTGAGACGGCAACGTCTACATCCTGTACTTGGAGGTGGCCAGTTAGGCCCGCTTCAGGGATAACGCTGAGTTGGTGTTGCAGCTGGCAAGTGGAGGCCTGGGATCCCCATTTGAGGTCTGGGTCCCGAAGCCCAAGGTAAAATTCAGCCCAATGAGTTTGGCTGTTGTGAATAGAAACTCAATTTGCAAATGCATGTACACATTTGTTTCAGCAAAGAACAAATGATTTCATTAAGTGGAATTGATGGCATCTAAAAGGATGAAGCAGTTTGCCATTATTAGCTGTAGATGGCTGTTCATTTACTTTGAAATGCGTACACCAAACTTCATTCCTTTCATATTTTCTTGTTGATTTGCCTGTATGTAGAGTTTGATAAATCCATAATTAGCTGCATGCCAAACACTCCTCAGATTTTCCGTATTTCTCTCTTGCTCCACTAAGTATGTGTTAAAATACTGTACTTTTTATGCTTCCATTGCTCACTGTCACATGAAACTTGGGTGTAAAAACCCACAGATAAGTCAGATAGAGCAGATAAAATCAGATGGCACTCGCAAAATAGGAAACCTGTCTGTTTGTGTAATGTGATAATGCTTTTGAAGTTTTGGCTGCGCACAGATTAACTGTGTAGCAACGCTCGGATCTCTGATTCCTTATAAGGCATAACTGAGCTATTTTTAGAGTTCTTCAAAATGATCTCAGGTTTTTTTTTTCTTAAAAGACCATTTGGAAAGTATTGGGTAGTGCTGAGTTCATCCATAATCATCAGCTTTGTCGTTATTCCAGATCATGATCAGGGTTTTGGTATAAATGACCATTTGTTTTGAAGTAGATTTTTTTCCCCCTTCATATTTATACAAACACAGTTACAAATTATAAATATTATAATTTGTTGAGCTTTCTTGGGCTGTATAGAAATGGATAATCAACATGAAAGTGCTGGGAAAATGTTTAGTTTACAGGGCAAGTAAATTGTATATAGAATATTCACATTTATTGCTTTGCTCTTCAGCTGCTTCTCGCTGGTGTTTGTGCCTTGTTGTCCTAAACCTTCAGCCAGAACTCTCTATTTTTCCCCCTTTCTCCCCGTTCCTTTATTGTCTTTCTATTTGAGGCCTTTAAGAGCTGACTTACTAGAATGTTCTGGTCCACAGCTGTACGTAGACAGAAGGCACGTGAGGGGGAACAACAACCTACTGTAGAGGAAACCTGGCAAAATGTTTAGTAAAAAGAGTGTTTCTGGTTTATTTTGAAAATATTTCTGATTTCAGTAACACAAAAATTGTAAAAATTGACTCGTCAACTTCATTGGCAGAGCTCAAGTCTGCACAGACCCCCCTTCACTTCCATTCAAAGTGCAACCATTATAAAGGCTGGAGACATTTATTGATCTCACTAGACTGTTGCTGCTCCATTTTTCTTTACTCTACCTCAAATCTAACAACAATTTCCATTTATGCAGCATCTTTAATGTGGTAAACTATCTCAAGGGGTCTCACAGGAGCGTTGTCAAAACAAATTGGACACCAACTCACAAAAGACGATTGGGGAGGTGGATTCTCTGGCCTCCCCATGGCATGTTTCTCGCATGCCATTTATTGGCAGTGGGACCTTCTGGTCACACTGCTGTCAATGGGATTTCCCATTGCCTGCATCCCACACTGCTGGGAAACCTGCAAAGGGGATGTGCCGTCAGCAGGACCAGAAGATCCCGCCAGCGTGAACCACCAGAGAATTCAGGCTAATATTAGCACAAGTGACCAAAAGTTTGGTAGGGTTTAAGGAGTGCCTTAAAGCAGGACTGAGAGATTTCGGGAGGGAATTCCAGAGCTTGGGGGCCAAAGCCGTTAAGGCACTGCCGCCAATGGTGGAGTGATGAAAACCAGGTGTGAGTAAGATCACATCCATTAGTTAACCCCAGGCAAATGTAGACTGTTAAAAGCTTGTACCTTGGTGTATTACTGAGAACTACCAAGACCCTGGACTGTGATTTGTCCTTCGTTTCAAAGTGATAATACTCAGTGCAAACTGTGAAATTATTGAATTGTTTTCACTCAGAACTTGACAGTAGAAATGCCACTCCATGGTTTGCAATTCCTCCAAGCAGAAAGGTCTGTGTTACCAGTACCAGCTCATCCCGAAACTGTAAAATCCCGCCCGAGGTCAACGGACCTTTCCACAGTCCGCCCCTCGCCCACTCCAATTCCCATGGACGGTAAAATTCCGCCAATAAATGTGTTCCAGATCTCACTCTGACTTTCCTGTACTCAGAACGCACTGAAGCATGAGGACGGTGAAGATGATGGACAGATGTCAAATGCACGTAGAGACCGGAGGAAGCTGACCCCAAACGGGGATGAAGGACGGAAAAACAGGCGCTCTTCAGGACAGAACATGGCTGACGTATCAACAGCGATTAGGCCAACCAGTCCAGCACCGGCAAGACCGCACAGCCCAACCCCTGAAAGACTGAGCCCTAACAGTCCTTCCGGGTTTGATGTAAAAAGTTCAAAGGTGCTTTCCATTCAGCCAGCACAGCCTGACTCCCAAAGCCATTCTGCAAAAATTACGTCCACATCTGCAAGTGACTTAAACTCACCATCTGTAGACCAAGTGAAAACTTCAACAGAGTAAGTTGTCATGTTGAATTTATCTGTATAATATGAATGAATTGTTTTATATTGGACACCAGAAGATAATGGGTATGCTGGTGTTATGTTTTTTGGTACAGTTATGAATGTTATTTTTCACTTTGAAGATAGTGATGAGGTCCGACAATAGCAAATATGTGGACAGACCTATTTTTGCTGAGATGATGAATCGGGAGAGCTGAAGTGAAGCATTTTCAGCATACCAAGTACTGTATTTTTAAAAAGGAAGTACTTCATTAGCTATTAAACATCTTGTTGGACATCTTGAGGTCATGAAAGACTCCACATAAGCAAGTTACTTCTTCCTTTCAATATCCAGACTGCTGCTGGCCTTCTCATTGATTTTTAAATTTGTGCTAATCATTATTCATAAATATTCAGTTCCATTTTAAAGAAGTGTCTCTTGATTGCCATTTTTATTACCACCTAAGGAGAGTTCAATAAGTCTTTAATTCTTGGAATGATGCATGACATTGCCTGGCTTATGTTTCAAGTTGTGTTTTATGTCGAGCATCAGAGATGTAACCTGAGATCTTAAGACAGTCCAAACATGTTTTTACCCGAGTTAGTCTCTCCAAAGTGATTGTGCTGATATTGGAATATTTGGCCCCTTGTCTTTTAACTGTAGGTTGCCATTTGTTCTGCAGTACACAAACAACAAATGGTACTTTAGGTTCTGGCCCGACAGGCTACATTATTCTGCTGAAAGCGAAGGAATTGGGTACTCTCTCTTGCCAAGTTACATTAGAGTTGACTTGGTATTTGAGAGCTGCATATACTTGCTTCGTACTCTGTTACCCAGTGTCGAATCCAACCCAGAACCAAAACAGACATGTGCATGCATGCGTATATGACGACATAAATTTACCTCCTTATGGTGTGTCATGCAGAAACATTCACAATGCCCAGCTTCTCCATGTATTGTCTCAGCAAGAAAGCCTGCTCAATATTCCTGATTTAAAGAGGATGACGAGGAATTAGCTCATGGGGAGCCACAATTATCTGAACTTTATTAGGGTGGTCATATTTTACCATGTTAGTGCATAGATCGCAGAAATAATGAAAATCAGTTTTATAAATTGTGCATCTGTAAAGCAGATGCAGTAACTGTCCAAACTTATTAAGGAAACAAAGTACAGGACACTGAAACAAGCACTAAAATAAAGACAGGCCTATAAATCGCTGTAATAATGTTCTCTGATTGCTAACTCTCCCAGTGGTCCAGCCAGTTTATCCAACTGAGCCATATTGACCAGGAAGGTACCAAATTCAACCGTTGATCTGTTATGGGTAAATGAATGATGACACACAGGTAAAGATCCTTTGGCCAGCTTGTCCCATACAATTGTGATGTTTTGAAACCGTGTAATCTCTTTATTATTATTTAATGAATGCAAATGTTGGAAGCCAAGTGGCAGCCTCTTCATTTGCTGAGTTTAAGGTAATTAGTCCGCCACTTAATCTGGAACAGAGACACTCATCAGAAATGTGCAGCATTGTTTGATTCTCTCTCTGCAAGTGCATAAGGGATTTGTATTGAGGCCCAAGTGGTGGAGGTTGGCTACCCAGAATTTCCAGATATGATGTGCATTGTTGCATTCAATTGAATGTCCACAAGGTGTGTGTGCGCGTGTGCGTGCGTGATGTCCTGTGTCAGACAGTTATACAGTATCCTGCTACGTGGTACGGTCGGGCAAGTGATGAAGTCCAGAGTATGGGAGTAGCACCACATGTAGAGCCAGCAGGTTTGGTTGGTAGATTGTTTCAGGTTTTGACCTTTGCTGCTGTTTTCATCAGATCATAGAATCCTTACAGTGCAGAAGGTGGCCATTCAGCCCATCGAGTCTACACCGACCACAATCCCACCCAGGCCCTATTCCTGTAACCCCACATGTTTACCCTGTTAATCCCCTGACGCTAAGGCGCAATTTAGCATGGCCAATCAACCTAACCCGCACATCTTTGGACTGTGGGAGGAAACCGGAGTACCCGGAGGAAATCCACGCAGACACGGGAAGAATGTGCAAACTCCACACAGTCACCCGAGGTCAGAATTGAACCTGGGACCCTGGCGCTGTGAGGCAGCAGCGCTAACCACTGTGCCACCGTGCCACCCACAGTCCTTTCTAGAGTGTCTCCTAGGTTTGTTGGGATAGGATGGTGCTTTAGTCTCCAGCCATCCACAGAGGTTTGCAATTCCTTTTTAAGAAATGGTGATGTAGAGGTGGAATACACTGGGCATAGCTTTGGAGGGATAGGTCATCAGATGCTATGTGCTGCAGTAGTCCATCAACTTTGTAACTTAAGGATCTGGTCCAGAGTATAGAAGGAAGTAATTCTGAAAGAGTCCTCTTGTAGCATCCGAGTCCATCACAAACCAGCCATCTCAATACTGAGCAACCCTCTGGCTTTATGCCAATGGAGGGCATGCTCTCCGAATCTTAATGTTAAGAGCTTGTTGGCTACTAAGCAAAACCTCTTTGTGATCTCGTGAGAAAGGCAGTAAGCCAAACCAAAGCCCAGCCAAATAGGGGATGAGAAATTTCTCATCCATCCATCTAAGCAATCCGAAGTAGTCCAGGAGATCTCTGGCCACAAACTCCCTGAAGAAGCTATCCAATTGTAAGATGTGATCCTCACTGAATCTGAAACATGTTCAGCTCTCACTTGAAAGAATCCTGTAAATCGGCATTCATCACATGATACAACTGCCTGCTCAAGAGGCACACAATCCCTTTGGGAAATGAACCATCTCACAATATGCAACCTAGATAAAAAGAGAGATTTACATTTTCGCAACAGTTGCATGTCGCAGTTGCATTTCCAGCCAACAAAGAATTTTTTGAAGTGTAGCGACTATTGTAATGTAGGAAATACAGCAGGTAATTTATGCACAGCAAGCTCCGACAAACAGCAACATGGTGACCATATAAACCATTCAAGTGATGTTGATTGAGAAAAGCATATTGGCTAGGACACCGCTTCTTTGAAATGGTGCTGTGGAATGTCCTCTTGAGAGAGCAGACAGTGTCTTATCCAAAATACAGCATCTGTAATGGTGCAGCACTCCCTCAGTAGAGTGTCAGTCTGTGTGGCACTTGAACCCACAGACCTCTGTCTCATGACAAGTGCGCTACCAACTAAGCCAATGCTGACAGAGTTGATCTGGCTTTGCATAGCTTAAAATTGTGATCACATTGTTGTGGCATAGGAGGAGGCTATTTGGCCCATCATGTCTGCATCGTGTCTCCAAATGAGCATCATGGCTTAGTGCCATTCTCCTGCCTTTATAAAATCATAGAATTGTGATCTCTGAATCTATTTAATTGGTACAAACAATCAATTGGAACACAATCTATCCCCTTTATCATAAACTTCACTCAGATCACACCGAAGTCAACCCTTCTCTAAAATGTAGTGTCCCAACACTTGTGGCCTATTTTGAAAACTAAGATATTTCATACTGGAAATTATTCTCGTGGTTGTCCTTTTCCAAAGTTTCACAATGTGAGGAAACCCAAAGTTGGGCACCATATTCCAAATGCAGCCTGATCAAGGTGTTGTACAAGGACAAAATAATAGGCCTTTTTATCTGTTCTTGACAAAGTAGACATCATTTGCCAATCAAAAGCTGAATCCCTTAACAAGTTAATATCCACCTGAAGCAGCCGAGCATTTTTTACAGTCCTATCACTCGCACAGATTTTCCAGTCATGTGCAGATTTTCAGATTGTTCCCCCAACATTTACATCTAGGTGATGAATAAAAATAGCAAAAATGCAACACCATTCATTGTGGGTCACCACAGGTAAGTAAGCTCCAAACAGATCTGAATCCATGTATAAATTCTAATCGCCACATCCCGTCTGCCAATTTTCAATCCAGCTCGATATATTACCACAGGTAATAAAGATGTTTATCAATAACTGCAGTCTCTGGTGTGTCACCTTATCAAAGGTTTTTTGGAAGTCTAAGTAGACGATGTCTACTGTGCTTTCCTCTTCCCCACACTTCGTAACTTCTTCAAAATTTATGATTAGATTTTTAAGGCATGAAGCCATGTTGGATATCCTTAATATTTGGTATAGTCTGCGAGTCATCGAGGCCGACAACATGGAAAAAAGCCCTTCAACCCATCGAGTCTGCGCCAGTCAAAGACAAATCACTCAGCTATTTTAATCCCATTTTCCAGCACTTGGTCCATATCCTTGTCTGCCTTGGCATCACAAGTGCACATCTAAATACTTCTTTCTTGTTATGAGGGTCCCTGCCTTCACTACCCTTTCACGCAATGGAGCCCCATTCTATCAAAGTAAACATTGCATCCCTTATGAGTCCCTTTGGGAATAAATTTGTTTTCCACAACTTTTTTTTATCCCATTCTTAAAAAATTCCATTTGTATTCTGTATTGTTCTCATCACCACCCAGTATGTGTGGTCTGAATGAACCACAGTGGAGACAGTCTCTGGCTGACGCCAGCAGTTAGCTCACTGCACTTGCGTCATGTTCAAGATATGGTAGATTGTATAATATTCCAAAGCATTGATCTTCTATGGACTTTGACCACTGGCAGAAAAAGGTTGAATATTAGACCATGGCAAAGATGACAATTATAATTATTTATCAGCTATATTTATTCTTGTACTCTTAAAAATAAGTTTTCTGTTTTGTGTTTGATAAAACCCATAAGATATCAAGTCAGAAGATTACATGCACTTGTTATGAACGGGAATGCACTGCCTGAAGGGTTGGTAGAAATAATTTAACAGTAGCTAGCCAAAAGGAATTGTGCATATACTTAAAAAGGAAACTTTTGCAGGGTTGTGGGGATAGACAAGGGGAATGGAACTAATGGGATAGTTTTTACAGTAAAGCACGATGGGCTGATTGTGTTGTGTGACTCTGTGACCGTACTGAGATAAATCTTTTGTTCCATAGTTCATATTAATCTGTACATGCAGGGTTGGTTGATGCTGGAGGTGTTTTAAATGACCAGTGTTTCATTAATGAACTGTTGTGCACTGAATTGTGGCAGATGTTTTGCCTTAGAACAGAACTCTTAAAGCATTTACTGCCATCTTATCATAGTTTTATCTGTATGAACCATTCATTACCTAATGTTGGGAAGTAGATCCATTAAGAACAAGGACATTAGCTTATAAATCGTGGTCTGAAATGTCATTATTTCATGCAGATTAATTGAAAGTGAGTCACCACTTATTGTAAATAATAATACAAATTTACGGGAAATAAGTTATCAAGAAAAGGCATTTTTGCTTCTAACTGTAATTAGACATTTATTAACTATATATAAATCTAATTATCCATGGAAACTTTGGCCTTCAACCAACTTTAGAACACATTCCTCTACTATCTACTGCTCAATCCCACATTTATTACTTCACCTACACAGTAAAATCCTACTTTGTGCGGGATATTTTTGACTGAGGTTTTTATATCAGCAGATGATAATGTTACATTGCTTAATCTTGGCCAAAATGCCTATTGAAGTTGGTGCTGTGTGTGTTAAATTGGTGTTTAGAGGAAATTGCACAAATTAAAAAAAAAAGAGAAGTATGGGAAGAGGTCCAAACAGGTAAAAAAGGTCTAGGAAATGCAATAGAAAATCACTGGCTTAAATATCTATAAGGCAATTGTCTGACAAAACGATTTCGAAGTCAGGACCAAGAGCTTTCCTTGAACTATCTGGTTAACACCAAACTACGAAATATTCAATTTTCTGCTGCTTTGAAGAAATAAATCACTTCTCGACTTGTTATTTTCCAGGAGACATCATTGATCATGTTGTTTACACTCTTTCTAACTGAGAGTCAATAGTTTGCACCTCTGTTCTGTCCATACCCTGCTGAACCTGTATTTTCAGCCATTCAGCCCTCCAGTTAAAATGGCAGACCAGGTCTCAATTATGTCACCAGAGCTCGATCTACATATTTCAAGAGGATGTGCCCCGATTCCCATTCTGCATGTGGGCATGTGTCACTCCTGCCTGCAGTTTAATATTGCAAACAACCAAATCAGTGTAAGAAAGAAGTGGTTAAGTACCCATTTAGCTGGCCCCCAACCAAGTCTTGTTTCTCCCAGGCACATGTGTGATAAGAACTGTGTCTTTGTTTTTGTAATTTATCCCTTATTTATAAACCTGGGCATCACATCTACCTTTTAACAGCTTTACAAGCTTGTCCTCACATTTTTAAACAGTTACTCCCAGGATGCAAAATTAGTTCCAGAGATACAATGGTGGCATTTACCCTGGAAGATGGGTTGGTGCTCCTGAGACATGGTGATTCTGGTTTTGGAGTTTGAAACAGACTTGGCCAGAGGGGGCCAAAGTTAAGATTTTTGTGAATACTTGTTTGATTCCAATTCAAAGAGATGGTGACATTCTCCCTTATGGGTATGATGGTTGATGTTCATTGTGATCTGGTGCCCACTGAATTGTTTGGTACCTCGCTCATTGAATGACTGAATGGGAATGGTGCATTCTCCTGGCTGTAATCATAGGAAGTGACTTAGCATAATGGAGGAATTGTAGGGAGAAAGGTAACTGAATCATCGCCCTTAGACCCGAGCTATATCTGACATGACATTCTAAATGTATGTTGCACATTTAATCAATTACAATTTAACTGCGGTGTTAATAATGTTGCATGTAAAAGTTGTCAGTGGTTTATGCCATGGAAACATTTAACTTGTCATTCATTTTCTCAACACATTTTAATCCAGCTGTGTAGTTTTTCTGATCAGCACAAGGCTCCCAGAATTATAAAATGACATACTGTGTGTTGATAGAAAGCAGTGAAATGTGATTCCAATTATGTTGGGCACATTGCATCCTCAAAGTTGACGGGTTGACATGTTAGCTCTGTGGCCTCAGCTGGGGCTAAACCGGAAATCTGGTACCTTTTAAAATGTACTTGATGTGATTACCAAATATTTGTCAGGATCTGTCAGTCTGTAGCTTGCCCTAATTTCCTTTCACTGCACACTGAAATTTGCAATAAAAACAGAAAGTTCTGGGAATGGGCAGCCTCCAGAAGAGAAGGAAAGATTAGCGGATCAAAGGGATCGGCCCGGTGAGAAAAAAGATGCTCCTTTCATGTGACTGATTAAAACCAAGAGGGGGGAAGCAGGTAGAGGTCAGGTGGTGAAATTTGCTAGCTACTTTTACAAACAAACACAATGTAGTGCTGGCCTGTCCTGTAAGTCATCAGAACATTTAATTCTTGAGTGTGCCCATTATCTGTTCAAACCATAGCACAACCTGAGGTTGTAGCAACAGAGATCCTTTGTGATCCACACTCAGCATAGTTTGCACATGCTGTGAAATGTGCTGCTCTGATCTTTCTGAAGAGATGCTGAAACACTTAATATGCAGAATTATGTAGAATTATGCAGCACACAAGGAGGCCATTCAACCCCTCATGTGTCTGTGCTATCTCTTTAAATGAGCTATCCAATTAGTTCCATTCTCTGGCTCTCTCTCAAAAGTCCATAAGATGTAAGTATAACTACAGTGCTATTAGGGTGGTAGTTCTAGGATTTTGATGCAGCAACAATGAAGGAATAATGCATTTCCAAGGCAGGTTGATGTGACCACCAATCCTATAAACATGTGTGATGGCATGATGTAATAGCTTTCGACGTGATGTGACTTGGAGGGGAAATTGCAGGTGGCAGAGTTTCCATGTGTGTGCTGCCCTTGACCTGCTTAGGGTATGGAAAGTGCTATTCCAGAATACCTGGTGAGTTATTGGAGTGCATCTTGTAGAGGTTGCAGCCAGGGTGCACCAGCAAACTATCAGTCTGCTTCCCATGTTATCCACCTCCTCTCCTATTTCATTACCTACTGTCATTAATACCACACTGTGATATATCAAATCAATACAGAGAGTACAGATTGTGTTGGATCTTCTCGCTCTTCATAGAACTGCAACCAGGGGAAAAAGCTGCTTCTTGAAACTAATTGACCATGTGATGGAAGGAGTTAGATTACTTCTCCTTCCTGCAAAACATTTGCTTCGAGTATTCATAGAACAAAGAACAATACAGCACAGGAACAGGCCCTTCGGCCCTCCAAGCCTGCAGTGACCATCCGTTTGTATCCCTCTATTCCCAGTCTGTTCATGTGGCTATCTAGATAAGTCTTAAATGATCCGAGCACGAATGCCTCAACCACCTTGCTTGGTAGTGCATTCCAGGCCCCCACCACCCTCTGTGTAAAATACGTCCCCCGCATATCTGCATTGAACCTTGCCCCCCTTCCCTTGAACTTGTGACCCCTTGTGTTTGTCATTTCTGATCTGGGAAAAAGCTTCCAACTGTTCACCCTATCTATGCCCTTCATAATTTTATAAACTTCTATTAGGTCGCCCCTCAACCTCCGTCTTTCCAGGGAGAACAACCCTAGTTTACTCAATCTCACCTCATAGCTAATACCCTCCATACCAGGCAACATCCTGGTAAACCTTTTCTGCACTCTCTCCAAAGCCTCCACGTCCTTCTGGTAGTGTGGCAACCAGAACTGGGCGCAGTATTCCAAATGTGGCCTAACCAACGTTCTATATAACTGCAACATCATATGCCAACTTTTATACTCTATACCCCGTCCAATAAAGGCAAGCATGCCATATGCCTTCTTCACCACCTTTTCCACCTGTGCTGCCATCTTTAAGGATCTGTGGACTTGCACACCCAGATCCCTCTGTGTGTCCATACTCCTGATGGTTCTGCCATTTATTGTATAGCTCCCCCTTGCATTAGATCTACCAAAATGCATCACTTCGCATTTATCTGGATTAACTTCCATCTGCCATTTCTCCGCCCAATTTTCCAGCCTATCTATATCCTGCTGTATTCTCTGACAATGTTCATCGCTATCTGCAACTCCAGCAATCTTTGTGTCGTCCGCAAACTTACTAATCAGACCAGCTACATCTTCTTCCAAATCATTTATATATATCACAAACAGCAGAGGTCCCAGTACAGAGCCTTGCGGAACACCACTAGTCAAAGACCTCCAATCAGAAAAAGACCCCTCCACTGCTACCCTCTGTCTTCTATGACCAAGCCAGTTCTGTACCCATCTAGCTAGTTCACCTTTGATCCCGTGAGATTTAACCTTTTGCACCAGCCTGTCATGAGGGACCTTGTCAAATGCTTTACTAAAATCCATGTAGACGACATGGAAGTCCAGTTACACTCCTTGCATTGAAGCAGATGCACTCCAGACCTCCAGGCCCACTGAGTTCATCCTCCCCCAGATTGCTCTTCCTCTTAGGTAGCCTTGTCTTGGCCCCATGCTCATCCCCAATCTCTACACTTGCTGACCTATTGTTCTGATCCCCAACCCCCTCGTCAATCATTTTTGTCACCTCCTCAAAAACTAAACCAAATTTGTGAGGCATGACCTCCCTCGTACAAAACCATGTTGTCTATCGCGAATGAGACTATTCAGTTCTAAATGTGTATAGATCCTATCTCTAAGAATCTTCTCCAACAATTTCCCTACCACGGACGTCAAGCTCACAGGCCTATAATTACCCGGGTTATCCTTGCTACCCTTCTTAAATAACAGGACCACATTTGCTATCCTCCAATCCTCTGGGACCTCACCTGTGTCCAATGAAGAAACAAAGATTTCTGTCAGAGGCCCAGCAATTTCAACTTTTGTCTCTCTCAGTAATCTAGGACAGATGCCATCTGGCCCTGGGGATTTGACTACCTTAATGCTTCCTAAAACACCTAACACTTCCTCCCTTGTAATTGCGATTTGTTCTAACAGGTCTACACATCCCTCTGAGACACTACCAATCAACGTGTCCCTCTCCTTTGTGAATACTGATGCAAAGTATTCATTTAGGATCTCATCTACTTCCTTGGGTTCTAAGCATAATTCCCCTCCTTTGTTCTTGAGAGGTCCGACTCTTTCTCTGACAACTCTCTTGTTTCTAATGTATGTATAAAATGCCTTGGGATTCTCCTTAATCCTGTCTGCCAAGGACATTTTGTGACCCCTTTTTGCCCTTCTAACTCCCTGATTGAGTTCTTTTCTACTTTCTCTGTATTCCTCCAGTGCTTCATCTGTTTTTAGCTGCCTGGACCTTATGTATGCCTCTTTTTTCTTTTTGATTAGACCCACAATTTCCCTGGTTATCCACGGCTCTCGAATCCTACCTTTCCTGTCCTTCCTCTTTACAGGCACATGCCTGTCCTGCAGTCCTATCAACTGCTCCTTAATAGACTCCCACATGCCAGATGTGGATTTACCCTCGAACATCCTCTCCCAATCAACAGCCACCAAATCCTGCCTAATCTGGCTGTAGTTACCCTTCGCCCAATTCAGCACCTTACCCATAGGACAACACTCATCCTTTTCCATGACTATCCGAAAGTTTACAGAATTGTGGTCACTGTTCGCCACATGTTCCCCCACTGAAAACTTTGATGACCTGACCGGGCTCATTCCCCAGTACTAGGTCCAGTATAGCCCCCTCTCTAGTTGGACTATCAACATATTGTTCCAAAGAACCTTCCTGGACACATTTTACAAATTCCTCCCCGAATGGACCCCCAACCCTAGGGGATTTCCAGTCTATATGAGGGAAATTAAAGTCTCCCACTACAACAACCCTATTTTTTCTACTCCTGTCCAGAATCTCCTTACATATCCGTTCCTCAACTTCCCGTGGGCTGTTGGGAGGCCTGTAGTATACCCCCAGCATAGTGACTGCGCCCTTCCTGTTTCTGAGCTCTACCCACAGTGTCTCGTTACATGATCCTTCCAAATTGTCCACCCTCTGTACTGCTGTAATATGCTCCCTAACCAGTATTGCTACTCCCCCACCTCTTCTAGCCCCTCCTCTGTCTCGCCTAAAACACTTACACCCCAGAATATTCAGATGTCAGTCCTGTCCTTTTAACCAAGTCTCTGTCACTGCAACCACATCCAAGTTCCGCGCATGCATTAAGGCTCTAAGTTCATCTGTCTTGCCCGTTACGCTCCTTGCATTGAAGCAGATGCACTCCAGACCTCCAGGCCCACTGAGTTCATCCTCCCCCAGATTGCTCTTCCTCTTAGGTAGCCTTGTCTTGGCCCCATGCTCATCCCCAATCTCTACGCTTCCTGACCTATTGTTCTGATCCCCAACCCCCTGCCACATTAGTTTAAACCCACCCGAACCACACTAGCAAACCTCCCAGCCAGGATATTGGTGCCCCTCCAGTTTAGATGTAACCCGTCCTTCTTGTACAGGTCCCATCCTCCCTGGAAGACTTCCCAGTGATCCACAAATCTGAAACCCTCCCTCCTGCACCAGTTCTTTAGCCGTGTGTTCAGGTGCACAATCTCCCTGTTCCTAGCCTCACTAGCACGTGGCACGGGGAGTAATCCAGAGATTGCTACCCTAGAGGTCCTGCTTTTTAGCCTTCTACCTAACTCCCTAAATTGCTCTTGCAGGACTCCCCTGCTCTTTCTGCCTACGTCATTTGTACCAATGTGGACAATGACGTCTGTCTGATTACCCTCCATTTTTAGGATGCTTTCTACCCGCTCAGAGACATCCAGGACCCTGGCACCAGGGAGGCAGACTACCATCCTGGAGTCTCGTTCGCGCCCACAGAACCTGTCTGTGCCTCTAACTATTGAGTCCCCCACTACTATTGCTCTCCTATTCTCCCCCTTTCCCTTCTGAGCCACAGAGCCCGACTCCGTGCCAGAGACCTGGTCACCGTGGCTTACCCCTGGAACGTCACCCCCCCCCCCCCCCCCCCCCCCAAAGTATCCAAAACGGTGTACTTATTTTGGAGGGGAACAACCACAGGGGATCCCTGCACTGACTGCTTCATCCCCTCCCCTCTCCTGACTGTCACCCAGCTAGTTTCATTTTTAGGTGTTACCACTTCCTGATAACTGCTATCTATCACCCCCTCTGCCTCCCAAATGATCCGAAGTTCATCCAGTTCCAGCTCCAATTCCCTAATACGGTCTGTGATAATGGTCATGGGCCATTATTTCTTCTTTCTCTCCTTCCCCCCGCCTCTCCCCACTCCTTTGAAAATTAATGCAACATGCATGTTTGAAAGTGAAGAGAATTAAGTGAAACTGAACCTTTTTAAAAAATACATATTTGTGAGGAGGCAGCAACTGTTTTAAGAAATTCCTGTTTTTCTTGACAAGTTGGTTAGTAATTTTTCTGCTGCTGCTGGAGAGGGACAAATGTTCCCGAGACTTGTCTTGAGTTAAGTGTATGTGAGGTTGTGAGTAATGATTCAACACCAAGAATAAATAAACACCAGGAGACTGCAATGGTGCCAAATTAAGCTGGAACCATGGTGAATGTCGAAAGCTATTATATTTGGCCATCACACAAGTTTATAGGATTGGTAGTTGGAACATGATGACTATACCCAATGGAGCAAAACATTAACCCATTTGGTACAGATTCCCCTTCACAGTTTTCACAAAATGCACACTATTATAACCAGCATAGTGCTGCAATATTCTATCATCATCAATTTCCTCATGTCATTAACGTTTTCCCATAGTTAACAAAGAAAAGAAAGACTTGCATTTATACATGATCTGAGAACGTTCCGAAGTGCATTACACCCTATCAAGCAATTTGAAGTGTAGTCACTGTTATGGGAAACACAGCGGACAATTTGCACATAGCAAGGATAGAATGAAATAGAGGACCAAGTCACCCTTTTCTGGTATTGGTTGAGGCATAAATGTTGGCCAGGTCACCCGGAGAACTCTCATTAGAATTGTTCTTCGTTCAGATAATGCTATGAGATCTTGTATGTCTGCCAGAGAGGGCAGTCGATGCCCTGGTTTAGCAACATATCTGATAAACAGTGCTTCTGACCGTGCAGAACCGAGGAGAGTGTTGCACTGATGTGTCAGCTTTGGTTATGTGCTCTAGTCTCTTAAGTGAGGGTGGAACCCACAACCTCTTGACTCAGGTGAGTGTGCTACCAGCTGAGCCAGGTATTACATCATGCTGCCATGAATAACAGTGGAGGGAATGGTTTCTTGTCTTTCTAGTATAACTTTGATGCAACAGCATACCCACTTATCCGCATTCTCTTAATGCTCTTCTGTCACATCAGAATGGTGATTTCAGCTGTATACTGTTGATAATATATAGCAGTAATAATAACAAAAGGTAAACATGGAGCAGCTTCAGACAGAGTGGAGAATAAATTTCTCTGCAGTTTGACACAAATGTCAAGTCAGATTATGCTGTTAATTGGATGGGAAAAATAATGGTGTCATTCCATTGGGCAGAAATTCTCTCCTCTCCTCACTCCAACCACTATGGCTAGTCAGACCACGGAACCATCAGTTTGATAACCTCAGTTTAGTTTTTTAAAGGTCTCTTAAAATGAACAGCCCTTAAGAAAATTAAGAAAATGAAGGGATTATTTTCACATATGGGTTGTAGTAGGTAAAAAATACCTCTGAGGCTGGTATGAGTCAAAGTAGAGTAGGCTTTATTCTCACAAGCTTACGGGAGAACTTGACCCTTTGAAAGCGGAAGCCAAAGTTCTCTCTGAACACAGAAAAGTGGGGATATATATACATTATGGCTCCCAGCACCAGTCACGACACAAACACCGGTCTGGTCATGAATCAAAGTCCATACAACAGTCCTTGATCACGAAGCAGCTGTTCTCTGGCAGCTGGAGTCACGATACAGTCTTGCGTTTCTTGCTCTTCCGCGGCCCTTCCTTTGAAGTTACCGGCACAATTGTAGCTGGCCCAGCGGGAGTCCTCCTTTAAGTGGCCGTTATCATGCCCCACATCTTGTAATTGCCTTCTTTCCTCAAACCACACACAAGCTTGTAGAAAAGGTAAGACTTTACAAACATTACATTTATATTTAGCTGTCTGTCTTTATAAGAATGAAGTCAAAGAGTGAAACCATGAATAAATAACTTATATTCATGCCAGAAGCAGTATAAACAAGGGGATTAGCCATAATGAGGGGTCATGCTTGTGATACATTCTAAGTACAAAGTTCAACTTTTTAGGTACAAAATGCATTAACCCTTTCCCTTTGGTACAAAATACATTGAGTACAAAAAACATTAAACCTTTCCCTTCTTCATAGGTCAAGAGACTGTAATTCATAATGTTTGTGCTACCACTGGTTTGTTCCATTTGCATTTACTGCCTGGTAGAATATTTTTGGTAGATTTAGACTAATGCTCAGTGTGAACCCTCTGCTTATTGCTGCTGCTCAATTCTCACATCAAAATTAATATTTTGGATGTGAATTGGGGAAAAGCAAAGGAATATTCCAGATTTGTGCCCACGACTGTAGAGATGTACTTAACCTGTTGCTACATTTTTTTTCACATTTTCTTTTTCTGCTCTAGCACTATTGAAGTCATTGGTAAATTTTGACAGTGATCCTAAAATAGAATGTATTTGTTTTATAAGCATTCGATAGTTAAGATGTCTGGGCATTTCGTTGCAATTCATCCCCACAGGTCTACCTATTAGAAGACATACTCATAATCAGACTTGGAACACTTAGAGAGAAGCTATAACACCTTTACAGTGTTAAACCTAGTTGGAAATAGCAGTGTTATTTGTAGTTTCACAGTTCCAAACTAGAGACAGGTGTTGTGGATTTGTGATTTTCCCTCAGCACTGATTTGGAATCTGGAGCTTTGCTCCACTTTAATCTCCAGTGCAATTCAGTCCATCAGAAGCAGTGTAAATACCATTTTGGGAGAGACCCTCTCGCTATTTTATTTTTGTACAGACTTGCTCTTTACTCTAACCCAATCTTAAGAAAACTTCTTCAACTTTAAAACAAAAGTTGAAAATTCCTCTTGCAGCTCAACTCAAATTTTTAATGTTATTAAGAAACTGATGGGACAGTTGGCTCCTTACCAACTTGAAACCTTTAACCTGAGTATTGATCTGTCTGTATATTTGACAGAATATCAATTTGGGCATGATGTGGAAATGACAGTACAACTAAATGCTGCTGATTCATCTTCATCTCCAGCAAAGACCAGTTTCAAATGGGCACTTTCAAAATAAAGAGCATTGTAATAATTGCTAGTTATAATGTGATAAGTTCATTGAACTTTTCTTATTCTCCCAAAAACTATCTGCCCATCTAGATTTGCTCTACGTTTGGCTCCTATTTGTTTACATTATCTGAAAAATCTAATTGAGGCAGCCTTTTCAAAAGTACATTGCACACCGGGGACAGCAACTGTAGGCTATGGGCCCATTGGTTAAAATTCAAAATGCTTTAAAAATCGTGAATCCGTTTATTTTATCAGTTGCAGTAAACATGAACAATCTCAGTGACTTGTTCGGATAAGCCACGACCTATCATTGACACTGACACTGACCCTTCGTGTGGGCTAAGTTTTCTTTTCTCATTGCACTAACCAGTATCTCGCCAATCCACAGCACAATAATAGTCCCAAGGGGACTAATGTAGCGGCTTAAAGAAAGATGAAAGTTAACTTAATGGTGATTAGGAGGACAGAACAAATATGAACACACAAAAGTAATGTAGCACCATTTCTTTGTATCTGGAAATCTTAATTTGGGTTTTATGTCTTTCCAAGCTTTGCCATACTCGGATAACAGTGAAATGAAAGTTATTGTTTTATGGTACTTTGAGGAAGGTCCATATAAGCATCCTTTTGTCCTTCATATAAGTCACGTGTTCTCGAACCTTTTTGGTTGAAGGATCCATTTTCAAATGGATTATTAATTACAGAACTCTCTAATCGAAATTGAAATACTACATCATGCAGATCATATAGAAATGCTGCGTGTCTTTTTTAAATTTCTTTCACAGGGTGTGAGCGTCACTGACAAGGCCAGCATCAGTTGTCCATCTTTGAGAAGGTGGTGATGATCCATCTTCTTGAACCGCTACAGTCCATGTGGTGTAGATACAATCAGCCGTTAGGAAGGGAGTTCCAGGATTTTGACCCAGCAACAGTGCAGGAACAGTGATATAGTTTCAAGTTAGGTTAGTGAGTAGTTTGGAGGAGAAAGTGCAGGTGGTCCCATCTATGTGCTGTCCTGATCCTTCTGGGTGGTAGCGGTCACAGGTTTGGAAGGGCTGTCGAAGAAACCTTGGTAAGTTCCTGCAAAACATCTTGTACATGGCACACACTGCTGCCACTGTGAATTGGTGATGAAGGGAGTGAAAGGTAAAAGGTGGTGGATGGGATGCCAGTAAAGTAGGCTTCTTTGTCCTGGATGGTGTTGAGCTTCTTAAGTGCTATCGGAATTGAATTGAACCAGGAAAGTGGGGAATATCCCTCTTTTGACTTGTGCCTTATAAACGGTGGACAGGCTTTGGGGAGTCAGGAGATGAGTTACTCATTGCAAATTTCCTGGCCTCTGACCTGTTCTTGTCATTACAGTATTTATATGGCTGGCCCAGTTCAGTTTCTGGTCAATGGGAATCCCCAGGATAGTGGGAGTTTCAATGACGGTAATGCTGCTGTATGTGGGCGGCACGGTAGCACAGTGGGTAGCACTGCTGCTTCACAGCTCCAGGGACCTGGGTTCGATTCCCGGCTTGGGTCACTGTCTGTGTGGAGTTTGCACATTCTCCTCGTGTCTGCGTGGGTTTCCTCCGGGTGCTCTGGTTTCCTCCCACAGTCCAAAGATGTGCGGGTTAGGTTGATTGGCCATGTTAAAATTGTCCCTTAGTGTCCTGAGATGTGTAGATTAGAGGGATTAGCGGGTAAAATATGTAGGGATATGGGGGTAGGGCCTGGGTGGGATTGTGGTCGGTGCAGACTCGATGGGCCGAATGGCCTCTTTCTGTACTGTAGGGTTTCTATGTTTCTATGTCACAGAGAGATGATTAGATTCTTTATTGTTGGAGATGGCCATTGCCTGGAACATGAGTGGCATGGATATTACTGGCAACTAACTAGCTTAATACTGAATGTTGTTCAGGCTTTTTTGCATATGGACACTGTAGCAGGCTCCCTCTTTTTAACTCCACTCGCGGGCTTATTTTAGGTTTGGTTCTCCGTTACCCAAACCCCACCAATGCCCGAGTGATTCTCTCTCTCGCCGATGGAACAACAGCCACCTTGCACCTACTTCACTAGAGTAGCGCCCCCAAGAGAGAGAAAAGGAAACTGCTGCCTATCCACTACCTGGCAGCCTTTCCTGAGTGGGCAGGTTTGAAACGCCCAGAGTATCCTCGGTTCTCGACTCCGGAATTATGGAAAGGGATATTAAAATGTGACCCGACCAGAGATAGCTGATGAGAAAATGAAAGAGCAAGATGGGCTCCAATCGAGTTCAAATCATATATCTTTTATTAAACACCAAAATTAAACCTCATCAACACCAGAAAACAACATATAGGTATCTTATACTCTATAACTATGACTATGGGAACAAAACTAAACGGGCACAACGTAAATTCTAACTTTAAACAGTGTTAGCAATATCTTATACTATGAAAAGGTACATGCACCCACCATTCCCACAAAAGCCTCCACTGCTATGTTACCCTTGGGAACTTCACAAATTACTAGGAAATACTCAGTTGAGCCGACCTTGATCTTCTGAGCTGGCTGTGTGCTGGAAAACTGCTGTCTGCAACGCGGTTCAGGAGGGTGAGAGAGTTGCCATGCAGGTCCGAAGAGAAAGAGAATGGCTGCGAAGCCACACTTTTTAAAGTTCAGATTTCAAAAGTCCCGTGAGCTCCGCCCTCACCAGCAATTGCAAGAACAATGGTCCTGGATCGCAATCAGCCTCGGTGATAGCACAGTCTATTGAAATCACAAACAGCTGAGACTGCCTTGTCCAGTATGAATGGCCTATCAATGTTCTTAATCACTTTACTGCGGCTTACAGATTGCTTTCCCATCATGGAGATGGGTTTCTCCTTACTGCTCGATAGCCCCATTATCGTATCTATTGTATCTTATCCAGGTACATTGTGGTTGGTATCGATCTTCCAATCTCGATGCGGGTCTGGTCTGGTGATGTCATCTGCTCCCTTTGTGATTCAGTTAATCTAATCAGCAGCCTGTCTGGACCCTGACCGTTTGTGAGTTCGACTGGAGGCACCCTTTCTACACACAGGCAGGGCTGAGCCTGCTGGGAGAAAACAGCCAGTTTCTGCAGCCAAACGTGGCCACTTCTACCATTTAAATGGCCAATGTGCGTTTTACAGTCCTTATGTGCATTGGTGTTGCCCGAAAAACTTACAACACGGACTGCTTCAGTATCTAAGGAGTTGTGAACATTGTGCAATAATCAAGTTGATGACTCCCAAGGAAACTCCCTTCCAATGCGATACCACTGTGCCACCACTTCTGGTGGGACTGTCCTGCTGGTGGAATAGGACATACTCAGAGATGGGGATAATGGTGTCTGGGACACATGCATACTCATATTCTTTCCCATTTAGCAAAGTGATAGTGCCACACATTTCAGACATCCTCAATGCAAAGACAGGACTTTGCCTTCACAAGGAATGTATGGTAGTCACTCCTACCAGTACACTCACGACAAGTAGATTGGTGGCTTCAAGAAGTCACAGGTATAAGTTGAGAGGCAGTAGATTTAAAACTGAGATGAGGAGGAATTACTTCTCGCAGAGGGTGGCGAATTTGTGGAACTCACTGCCTCATAGCGCAGTGGAGTCTGAATTGTTGAATGGTTTCAAGCAGGAGATAGATATTTCTAATAAACAACAGGGTAAGCGAATATGGGGAACAGGTGGGGAAGTGGATTTGAGACCAGGGACAGATCAGCCATGATCTGAGTGAATGGCGAAGCAGGCTCAAAGGGCTGAATTTGCCTACTTCTGTTCTTATCTTCCTGTGTTCCACATGGAGTAATACTTTACATACAATATCAAACTGTTGCTTGACTGGTCTGTGGGACAGCTCCCCAAATTTTGGCACAAGCCCCTGGATGTTAATAAGGAGGACTTTGCAGGGTTGACAGGGCTGGGTTTGCCACTGTTGTTTCTGGTGCCTGGTTCAATTCCTTTTTGACTTTAAAACAGTTTGGTACAAATGAGTGGCTTGTTTAGCCATTTCAGAGGGCAGTTAAGATTCAACTACATTGCATGGGTCTGGAGTCACACGTAGGCCAGACAGGGTAAGGCTGGTAGATTTCTTCCTCGAAGGGCATTAGTGAACTAGCTGGGTTTTCACAACAATCGATGATGGTTCCATGGTCACTATTATCCTTTAATTCCAGGCTGAGATCACCTGGTATCATCCACCAGCCTTGGTAACCATGGGTGTACCTGACGATCTTCGTGCCACTCAGCATTCCTCCTGTCCAAGATGAAATATCCAACTTACTCTCCGCTGCACATTAGAGAGCAAAGAAAATAGGAGAGTTATAGCTATATGGCCCCTTGGATCTGCTCCACAATTCAGTACGATCATGTTCAACTCTCAGCCTGGACTCCACTTTCCCGCCCACTCCCCATTTATCTCAATTCCCTGACAGATCTAAAATCTGTACATCTCAAAAATGTTTAACAAAGAAACATCCATGGGGGACCAATATTTTGGCGGGTAGGTTTGCTAAGGCTACGAGGAAGTGTTTAAACTAGAATGGTTGGGGGGTGGGAATCTAAATGAGGTGACTGGGAGAGAGGAGGTTAGCTTAAAAATAAAAGGGGCTTGTAGACAGTGTGAGAGGGAGGATAGGCAGGTGACAGAGAAGGGGAGCGCTCAGACTGAAGGGTTGAGATGTGTGTATTTTAACGCAAGGAGTGTGGTGAACAAAATGGATGAGCTTAGAGCGTGGATCACTACTTGGAAGTGTGATGTGGTGGCCATTACAGAGACTTGGTTATCTCAGGGACAGGACTGGATACTTCAAATGCCGGGTTTCCTCAGGGACAGGACTGGATACTTCAAATGCCGGGTTTCAGATGTTTCAGGAGGGACAGGGAAGGAGGCAAAAGAGGTGGGGGAGTGGCACTGTTGATCAGGGATAGTGTCACGGCTGTAGAAAAGATGGGTGCCACAGAGGGATTGTCTACGGAATCTCTGTGGGTAGAGGTTCGCAACAGGAAGGGGTCAATAACTTTACTGGGTGTTTTCTATAGGCCACCCAATAGTAGCAGGGACATGGAGGAGCAGATTGGGAAGCAGATCTTGGAGAGATGTGATAATAACAGAGTGGTCATGATGGGAGATTTTAATTTCCCAAATATCGATTGGAATATCCCTAGGGTAAGGGGTTTAGATGGGGAGGAGTTTGTTAGGTGTGTTCAGGAGGGCTTCCTGACACAGTTTGTAGATAAGCCTACAAGAGGAGAGGCTGTACTTGATTTGGTATAAGGGAATGAACCTGGGCAGGTGTCAGATCTCTCAGTGGGAGAGCATTTTGGGGATAGTGATCATAACTCTATCTCCTTTACATTAGCATTGGAGAGAGATAGGATCAGTCAAGCTAGGAAAGTGTTTATTTGGAGTAAGGGCAATTATGAGGTTATTAGGCAGGAAATTAGAGGCATAAACTGGAAGGAGGTTTTCTCAGGGAAATGTACAGAAGAAATGTGGCAAATTTTCAAGGAACCATGGTGCACAAAAGCTGTAACGAATTTAGTCAAGAAGAAAAGAAAAGCCTACAAAAGGTTCAGGGAGCTAGGTAATGTTAGAAATCTGGAAGAGTATACGACTAGTAGGAAGGAACATAAGAGGGAAATTAGAAGAGCAAGAAGGGGTCATGAGAAGGCCTTGGCAGACAGGGTAAAGGAAAACCCCAAGGTATTCTACAAGTATGTTAAGAGCAAGAGGATAAGATGTGAAGGAGTAGGACCTATCAAATGTGACGGTGGGAAAGTCTGTATAGAACCGGTAGAAATGGCAGAGGTACTCAATGAATACTTTGCTTCAGTATTCACAGTGGAAAAGGATCTTGGTAGTTGCAGTGCAGACTTGCAGTGGACTGAGAAGATTGAGCATGTGGACATTAGGAAAGAGGATGTGTTGGAGCTTTTGAAAAGCATCAAGTTAGATAAATCGTCGGGACTGGATGGAATGTACCCCAGGTTACTGTGGGAGGCGAGGGAAGAGATTGCTGAGCCTCTGGCGATGATCTTTGCGTCATCAATGGAGACGGGAGAGGTTCCGGATGATTGCGGATGTGGTTCCGTTATTCAAGAAAGGGAGAAGAGATAGCCCGGGAAATTATAGACCGGTGAGTCTAACCTCAGTGGTTGGTAGGTTGATGGAGAAGTTCCGGAGAGGCAGGATTTCATAGAATCATAGAAACCCTACAGTGCAGAAGGAGGCCATTCGGCCCATCGAGTCTGCACCGACCACAATCCCACCCAGGCCCTACCCCCACATATTTTACCCGCTAATCCCTCTAACCTATGCATCTCAGGGGCAATTTTAACCTGGCCAATCAACCTAACCTGCACA
Organism: Mustelus asterias; assembly: GCF_964213995.1. NCBI lineage: Eukaryota > Metazoa > Chordata > Chondrichthyes > Carcharhiniformes > Triakidae > Mustelus > Mustelus asterias. The sequence continues at coordinate 51,228,142 of NC_135804.1, read as the reverse complement.
TCTTTGGACTGTGGGAGGAAACCGGAGCACCCGGAGGAAACCCACGCAAACACGAGGAGAATGTGCAAACTCCACACAGACAGTGACCCGAGCCGGGAATTGAACCCGGGACCCTGGAGCTGTGAAGCAGCAGTGCTAACCACTGTGCTACCGTGCCAGATTTATGAACATCTGGACAGGAATAGTATGATCAGAAATAGCCAGTCCAGCTTTGTCCACGGCAGATCATGCCTTACGAACCTAATTGAATTTTTTTGAGATATAACTAGACACATAGACGAGGGAAGAGCGGTAGGTGTAGTTTATATGGATTTCAGCAAGGCGTTTGATAAGGTGCCCCATTCAAGGCTCATTGAGAAAGTGCAGGGGCATGGGATACAAGGGGACATTGCTTTGTGGATTCAGAACTGGCTTGCCCACAGAAGGCAAAGAGTAGTTGTTGATGGGTCTTTTTCAGCATGGAGGTCGGTCACCAGTGGAGTGCCCCAGGGATCTGTTCTGGGACGCTTGCTCTTTGTGATTTTTTAATAAATGACCTGGATGAGGAAGTGGAAGGATGGGTTGGCAAGTTTGCTGATGACACACAGGTTGGTGGGGTTGTGGATAGTGTAGAGGGATGTCAGCAGTTGCAACGAGACATAGATAAGATGCAAGACTGGGCGGAGAAGTGGCAGATGGAGTTCAACCCAGATATGTGTGTGGTGGTTCATTTTGGCAGGTCGAATAGGATGAAAGAATATGATATTAAGGGTAAGATGCTTAGCAGTGTGGAAGATCAGAAGGATCTTGGGGTCCGGGTTCATAGGACGCTCAAAGCAGCGTCGCAGGTAGAGGCTGTAGTTAAGAAGGCTTATGGAATACTGGCCTTCATCAATAGAGGAATTGAGTTTAGAAATCGGGAGATAATGCTGCAGCTGTATAGGACCCTGGTCAGACCCCACCTGGAGTACTGTGCCCAGTTCTGGTTGCCTCATTACAGAAAGGATGTGGAAGCCATAGAAAGGGTGCAGAGGAGATTTACAAGGATGTTGCCTGGATTAGGTGGCATGCCTTATGAGGATAGGTTGAGAGAGGTAGGTCTATTCTCCTTGGAGAGGCGAAGGATGAGAGGTGACCTGATAGAGGTGTATAAGATGTTGAGAGGTATTGATAGAGTGAATTCTCAGACTGAAATGGTTGCCACAAGAGGTCACAGGTTTAGGGTGTTGGGGAGTAAGTACAGAAGAGATGTTAGGGGTAAGTTTTTCACTCAGAGGGTGGTGGGTGCGTGGAATCGGCTGCCGGTAGTGGTGGTGGAGGCGGATTCGATAGGGTCTTTTAAGAGACTTTTGGATAAGTTAATGGAAGTTAGTAAGATAGAGGGTTATAGGTAAGCCTAGTAGGTAGGGACCTGTTCGGTGCAACTTGTGGGCCGAAGGGCTTGTTTGTGCTGTAGCTTTTCTATGTTCTATGTTCTAACTCTCTGGGATAGAGAATTCCACAGATTCGCAACCCTTTGAGTGAAGGAATTTCTGTTCATCTTTGTCTAAACAATCAGTCCCTTATCCTGCCTCGTTTCCTAGATTCCCCAGTTAGGAGGACCAACTTCTCAGTGTCGACCCTGTCAAGACTTTTAGACTCTTGTATGTTCCAATGAAATTACCTCATTCTTCTAAACTCCAGAGAATGTAGGCCCAATTTACTCAGCCTTTCATTCCTCTCACCCGAGAAGTCAATTTCTTGAACCTTCACTAAACCAAGACAAATATATCCTTCTTCAAAAAAGGAGACCAAAAGGATGCACAGTACTCCTGGTGTAGTCTCACCAAAACAATTGTCATAAGCCTTAATTATTCTTGTACTGCAATCCCCTTGCAGTAAAGACCAACAGGCCATTTGGCATCCCACTTCCTTGCTATACCTGCATGGCAAATTTCTGTGTTTCTAGTACAAATATACCCTTGTCTCGCTCAACAGCAACATTTACATGTTTCACATCGTTGAAGAAACATTCAGTTGCCTAGGCTCTAGTCACTGGAATTTCCTTCCTAAAGCTTTCCAATTCACGTTCCTCCTTTCAGAAGCTGATAAACCTCTAGTCAACTTCACTAATATCTTTTTATGTGGCTCAATGTCATATTTTGTTTTATAATACTCCTGTGAAGCAGAATCACAGAACACTACAGTGCAGAAGATGCCCTTCAGCCCATTGAGTCTGCATCAACGCATGAAAGGCCCTGACCTGCCCGCCTAATCCCATTTGCCAGCATTTGGCCTATAGCCTTGAATGTTGTGGCGTGCCAAGTACTCATCCAGGTACTTTTCAAAGGATGTGAAGCTTCCCGCCTCCACCACCCTCCCAGGCAGTGCATTCCAGATCGTCACCACCCTCTGGAAGCGTCTTGGAATGTTTTATTGTGTTAAAGGTGTTCTATAAATACAAGTAGTTGTACATCAGCCTAGAATTTCCTGAGAAGAATTATGGGGTGTGAACAATGAACACCATTATTAATGTGTAATTCAGTTAGCAACTTTTAATGAGGAACTGATACCGCGTGAATTGTGAATCACCAAATTTGCTGGATAATCTGAGCAACTCTGCTGCTTTTTAATTTATTAAATTATTTTTGGATATGAACATCACTGGTAAGGCCAGCATTTGTTACCCATCCCAATTTGCCCTGAGAGGGTGCTAGTGAACGACCTCCTTCACCACTGCAGTCCATGTAATGTAGATAAATCTACAGTGCTGTTAGAAAACAGTGTCACACGGTTAACCATCCTGTCATTGTCATGATTTCATTACACATTAAACTCAATAGAGAATGACATGTCTCTAATTGATAGTGTAAGTACCCTTTGTAGCATTGTGATAGTTGTTGATAATTGGCAATTAACCTCTGGCTCAGAAAGTGAACAAGTTAAATAGTGGCGTCTCATTCCTTCAGGTAGTGAACTGGCTGGAGATTTTAAAACGGTCAACTTTTTTTTAAAATCCTGCTTTTCCTTCCTGTCCCTTGTGTTTCTCCATTAGTGCAATATTTCTTTCCCTTTCTAACTTTTTCTTTCTGTATCTGATTTGGCCATTTCTGTTCAGTCTCTTCTCTGTTTATTTATCAATGCTTTGATCTCATTGGTTAAAGAGATACACTGTTTGGCCCCTAGTTCACCAAGGTCCCAGATGTTCTGTTGCCGTTTTATGCATTATTATCAGCTTGCACTTCCTGCAACTCTCATGGGAGGAAATATCTTTAGCAGAAGAGCATAGGAACAAGTCTAACTACCAGGACACACTGTTAGATGCCCCCCTTTAAGCAAATTCTGGGCCAATGTCATTCTCATTATGCCTCATTAGTACTTTAATCTCCAAATAGCAGAGCTTATCTTTCTGAATGTAATCCAAACACTGGCATTAGTCAGACTTTTGACCATTTTATTAACTCTGTTTTCTGAAGCACCATAAAAAGTCTCTTTAATTTAACTTAATTGATTTCTTACTAAACAGGAGCTGCTTTTTCTGCCAGTTCATTGGCACTGTGAAGTTTACTCGAAGTGTACTTAGTTTCTCTTCAATTCCCACCCATCAGCTGGTTCCTTCACAGCACATTCCCTGAACGTTTACTGCACTGTTTGCTGTGCATTTCTAGTTAAGGATAGCAAGATTTTTTTTAGCTGCCTTGTATTTTCTTGGGAAAAAGTGGAGTGATGGGACTATGTTCCTAAACTAAATGCTTCCTTGAATACTTCTTGAGCAATTTAACTTGTGCCCGGAGGCAGTAAACATTCTGTCACATTAGGGACTTGATTACTTTTCATGCAATTATATTTATAAAATCTTGCATTGATTTTTTTTAAGAATACTGCATTTAAAGGTAAAATAAATACTGAGGTTTACGTGACAGTGACAATGTGATATCATGTCCCCAGACACACGTTACTCTTAGTGCAGCAAAGATTATCTTCTGGACGTTGGACAACATATTGGCATTGATCTGAGTGCAATGTGTAAAAGTATCCGACAAACCCTTTTTCTTTTGGTTGTATACACTTTCTGCATTCTACATTGTGTGAAATCACATCTGCAAATCTAATAGGATTGGAAGACGCATTTAAGTTGAAAATCACAATGGCTGTTTGGTACTCAGTACTTTGAACTCCATGCACAAGAGCTGGAATTTCTGTGTCCCTCCTGGTTCGTGAACCATATCATTCTCTGTTTTCATCCCAGACAGACTTTGCTACTGGCTGTTCCATTGCAATGTTTATTGAGTCTGTGAATAACTTTTCAGAAAGAGAAATTCTCTCCTTCCCCCTCATGTTTTCATTCCCTGGAGGTAATTCTGACTTTGTGAGATTGTAAAATTGGTGGCAGCAGATTGGCTGCCCATTTCACATCTCGCCAAACTTTATTTCTGTTGCTATCAATTGAAATAATATGAGAGAGGTGAAAAACAAGTAGGTGCTATTACCTGTTTCACACTATCGCACAAAGTTGAGGTCTGCCTGACTAATGGAAGATGTTACACCATGTCACTGGTAACTGGGTTACCTCAAAGCATTGTATTGTGCAACAAAATTTATCCTAATCCTAAATTGGAAGTGAATGGCAAACTAGGCTGCTTGTGATTTAGACAAAAGTCACCATAGTCCCAGATGACCATAGGCTGACTGTTGGTGATTTAACCTGAAGGCCACCACACCTCAAGTGAGGGGCAAGGTTGAGAAGGTGGAGCCTTCATAAATAACCTCAGCTGCTATGGGAATTGAACCTGCACTATTGGCATCACTCTGCGTCACGAACCAGCCGTCCAGCCAACTGAGTTAATTAACCTGACAGCAAAGAAAATAAGCATCTGGATGGTTAGAAATGAATGAAAGCAAACTAAAGAATTCAAACTTCAAAATATAGAGCTACACAGGTGGACAGAAATCTGATAAATGTATGTTTAAAAAGTGAACAATGCCATAATAGGTGTGAGACATGTCTTTTACTGATGAGCGATATTTTTAATCGGTCATTTATCCCTATTGCATTTTCAGCTCCAACACAACAACAATTTGCATTTCCGTTATATCTTCAACATAAACGAATCATAAATCAAAGCAAGATCCCACAACCAAATCATCTGTTTTGTGTATTGGTTGAGGGACGAATGTTGGCCAGGGCACCAAGAAGAATCCCTTGCTTTTAAGTGGTGCTGCATGATTTTTTAAATTCCACCTGCAAGAGCTGAAGGGACCTTGTTCCAACATCTCATCCATAAGACGCGCAGCACCCTCGGAACCGCACTGAAATGTTGACCAATTATGTACTTGCTACACACAGCAGCCAGTCAGGACCAGTCTTTCATCCAGCATCCTCCAGCTTCCTGGAAGGTCCTCCGTCCTATTTTCTCCAGACGTTACCAGTGCCTGTTCATTGTCAGTGAGAGAAAAAAATCACTCTGGTTTCCATCAAAATCTGCAGTAAATCAGGGATCTTGTAATTTTAACTTGTAACTGTAGGCGGCTTGCATATTTATTAATTTGACAGCTAGACAAATCACCATAGGAAATAATTAACTTGTTTTGATACTAGAAATGTTGTACATTAATTAAATTGTGATCGTGTTGTTCATGAAGGGAGATTAGAAATTGAAGGCACAAAGGGTTACTTCAAACAAAATAATTCTAAACCTTCTGAAAGCTGATTAAATAGATAAGCTTGAGCCAGAATTGGCACTAATAAATTGTCCTCATAAATTGACAGCAGGCCTGAACCCTCTGAGGTTAATCTATTGGTTATTTATATTCAATATAAAACCAGGCATTTTAAGGCCTAGTAAGTAGAGTTTCATTGTCTAATGTGCCTAAGTCAGTTTTTAAATTGTTTTTCTACACAATGATCGTATACTCCTCTTATCAAAAACATTCCAACAGTAACAATAAACCAAAAGAATGTTATGGAAGTGAAAACAGGGTGAGCCATGTTCCCGTGACCTTGCATCCCACCCGGGACAGGGAGAACAAGAGGAGAGAACTATGTTCCGTCCTTTTGAAATGACTTACATGGTGTACTCAGAGGCAGTCTAGAACAGGCTCACTGATGAGGTATCAAAGGCAAACATTGGAAAGAAATGGCCTGTTGTGGAGGGCAGCAGCAATCTCTGTAATGAGATTCTCCCATTCAAACTTACCTGTTTGGCCGGCATGTTACAAACTGGCTTCAGGGGCCGGAAAGAGGGACTTTGAGGGTCACATTTGGCCCTCGGGCTGCACATTGGATAAGCCTGGCCTATATCATCGATCAACTTGTGCTGTAGAGCATTCTCGGTACCCACTGTTTGCTGGCAGGCAGCTATTAGTTGTGTCATTGATGTTGAATTAATGTATTCATATCAGAAAATAAGCATTTTTCACAAGATGGCACAGTGGTCCACCCATTGAAGAAAATGTTGCGAGCTTTGTTGAAGCAAATTAAAGATTTACATTTCTATAGCGCCATCCATAAACTCAGGACATTCCAAATTACAGCCAATTAAGCACTTTTGAAGTGTAGCTGATGATGTGATGTATTACTAATGAAACTAGTTCATGGATAGTAAAGCCCCACAAACAACAATGTGATTCTGACTTTTTGGTGATGTTGCTTGGTGGATAAATATTGGTCAGGGCACCAAAGCAAAACTCCCATGCTCTTTTTCACAATGGTGTCAAACAAAGAACTGTACAGCACAGGAACAAGCCCTTCAGCCCACCAAGCCAGTAGAGACACATGACGCCTTTCTAAACTAAAGACCTTTTGGTCCGTATCGCTCTATTCCTTACCTATTCATGTAACTGTCAAGATGCCTCTTAAACATTGCTATGGTATCTGTTTCTACCACCACCTCTAGCAGTGCATTCCAGGCAATTAACAACCTTCTGTGTAAAAAAAAAACTTACCTCTCCCATCTCCTTTAAACTTCTCCCTTTTATCTTAAACCTATGTCCCCATGTAATTGACATTTCTACCCTTGGAAAAAGACTCTAACTATCCATTCTATCCATGCCTCTCATAATTTTGTAAACTTCTATCAGGTCACCCCTCAACCTCCAATATTCAAGTGAAAACAAACCAAGTTTGTCCAATCTCTCCTCATTGCTAATACCCTCCAAACCAGGCAACATCCTGATAAACCTTTTCTGCACCTTCTCCAAAGTCTTCACATCCTTCTGGTAGTGTGGCGACCAGAACTTTACGCAATATTCCAAATGTGGCCCAGCTAAAGTTCTATACAGTCTCAATATAACTTGCCAATTTTTATACTCTGTGCCCCATCTGTGAAAGTAAGCATGCCAGGTGTCTTCTTGACCACCTTATCCATTTGTATTGCCACTTTCAGGGAACCGTGGACCTTTATGTCTAGATCCCTCTGTATGCTAATGCTTCTAAGGGTTCTGCCATTTACTGTATACTTCTCTCCTGTATTAGACCTTCCAAAATGCATCACTTTGTATTTGTCTGGATTAAATCTGTCATTTCTCTGTCCAGGTCTCCAGCCTGTCTATATCCTGCTGTATCCTTTGGCAATCCTGCTCTCTATCCGCAGCTCCCCCAATCTTTGTGTTGTTCACAAACTTACTAATCAGGCCACCTACATTCTCCTCCAAATAACAGGGGTTCCAGCACTGATCCTTGCGGAACACGACTCGTCACAGATCTCCAGTCAGAAAAACATCCTTCCATTGCTACTCTGTCTCCTATGACCAAGCCAGTTCTGTATCCATTTTACCAGCTCACTGTATGTCCCATGTGACTTCATCCTATGTATCAGCCTACCATGAGGGATTTTGTCAAAGGCCTTGCGAAAGTCCATGTAGACAACATCCACCACCCTGCCCCCATCAATAATCTTTGTCACTTCCGCAAAAAAACGCAATCAAGTTTGTGAGACATGACCTCCCCTGCACAAAGCCATGCTGTCTATTGCTAATAAGTCCATATTTTTACGAATGTGAGTAAATCCTGTCTCTAAGAATCGTCTCCAATAATTTCTCTACCACTGATGTAAACTCACCGACCTGTAATTTCTCAGATTATCCATGTTGTCTTTCTTAACAAAGGAACAACGTTGTCCAATCTCCAGTCCTCTGGGGCCTTGCCTATGACTAAAGAGGATACAAAGATATTGTACAAGGCCCCAGCAATTTTCTCCCTCACCTCCCTCAGTATTCTGGGATAGATCCCATCAGATCACAGGGACTTGTTTATCTTAATACTTTTCAAAACACCCAACACCACCTTTTTTATATCGACATGCCCTAGAATATCAATATACCCCCCCTCTACACTCACCATCCACCATGTCATTCTCCTTTGTGAACACCGATGCAAAGTATTCGTTAAGGACCTCACTCTCTTTCTCCCGCTCCATGCAATAATTCCCTCCATTGTTTTGAGTGAACCTTTTCCCTAGCTACCCTCTTGCTCCTGATATACATATAAAATGCTTTGAGATTTTCCTTAATATTGTTTTCCAAGGACATTTCATGGCCTCTTTTAGCCCTCCTAACTGCTCGTTTAATTTATTTTCTGCTTTCTTTATGTTCTTCGAGGGCTCCATCTGTCTTCAGTTTCCTAAACCTTACGTATTCCTCCTTTTTCTTTTTGACTGAGCTTACAATTTCTCTTGTCATCCAAGGTTCTCTAATCTTGCCATCCTTATCCTTCATTTTCACAGGAATATGTTGGTCCTGAACTCTAGTCAACTGGCCTTTAAAAGACACCCACGTGACAGATGTGGGCATCTCCCTAAAACAGCCACCCCCAAACGATATTCTCCAGTTCCTACCTAATATTGGCATAGTTAGCCTTCCCCCAATCTAGTACTTTCACCCCAGGATAATCTTATCCTTATCCATAAGTAATTTAAAACTTACTGAATTATGGTCAATGTTTCCAAAATGCTCCACCGCTGAAACTTCAAACACCTGGCTCATATTGCCCCTTCCCTAGTTGGACTATTTACATTTTGCTTCATGAAATCCTCCTGAACGCATCTAACAAATCCTCCCCCCCCCCCCCCCCCCCCCCCGGCCCTCTCCCCCATCCAAGCCCCTGGCACTAAGGGAGTCTCAGCCAATATATGGGAAGTTAAAATCACCCACCACAATAATCATGTTGTTTTTACATTTTTCCATAATCTGCCCACATATCTGTTCCTCTATCTCCTGCTGGCTGTTGGGAGGCCTGTAGAACAACTCCATCAAAGTGAGTGCACCCTTCCTATTCCTGAGCTCCACCCTATGCCCTGGCTGGATGAGCTCTCCAAGGTGTCCCCCCTCAGTACAGCTGTAATATTCTCCCTAATCAGTAAAGCAACTCCCCCACCTCTTTTGCATCCCTCTCTATCATACCTGAAACATCTAAATCCCAGAATGTTAAGCTGCCAGTCTTGTCCCTCTCTCAACCAAGTCTTTGTAATAGCTACAACATCATAGTTATATATACCAATCCAAGCTCTAAGTTCATCTGCCTTACCCATCATACTCCTTGCATTGAAACAAATACACTTCAGACTGCTAGTCCGGCCGTGTTCAGTAACCTTCCCCTGACTGTTCTTCCTCTCAGCCTTACTGGCCTTAGTCTCTAACTCCTCCTCAATCATTTCACTTGCTGACCTAATGCTCTGGTTCCCACCTGCCACACTTGTTTAAACCCTCCCGAGTGACACTAGCAAACCTCCCTGCCAGGATTTTGCTGCCCCTCCGGTTTAGGTGCAACCCGTCCTCCTTGCACAAGCCCCACCTGCCCTGGAAGACATCCCAATGATCCACATATCTGGAGCCCTCCTTCCTACACCTGCTGTTTAGCCACATATTTTACTGTACTATCCTCCTATTCCTTAGCCTCACTGGCACATGGCACAGGGCGTAATCCTGAAATTATAACCCTAGAGATCCTGCTTTTCAACCTACCACCTAACTCCCAGAATTCCCTTTGCAGCGATATTGTAACGGGATATTTTACATCCATCCAAGAGGGCAAAAAATCATGTATATATATTTGGGTTATTTTTAAGACTTTTAAAAAATTGGCAAACTTTAAATTTTTAATTGAATTGACTTTTGTGAGATAGGAATATTCAATTAATTTTACAAGGGTCAGAATCAATGAGCTATGGTGAAGTATTGGTATGTGTTTACATTGAGTCCACTCATAAATTAGGAACAAGTGCGTAGTTTTATGCTGATATGTGGGTAGCTGTACTTCCCATCTGTATCATGCCTGATAATTTACATGTGAAAGCATTAAGTATTAGTCTTTTGGTCTGCAGTCACTGTGTTATTCATTTCCTGTAGTTCTGGATTATAGGAAGCAGACAAGCAGTCATCAAGTTTATGGAGGCAGGTCAAATCCTTCCCCACAACAAGCAGATACCTCTGTGGGAAAAATGTCGATGATTGGCTAACATTTCAACATAGTCATCATAGAAACTGAAGGCGGAAAGATTTTCTTTCCTTCAACTCGAGTAAAAAAATGTAGGCCTGTATTTAGATGTCTGCTTAATTCAGCAGCAAATGCTTCTTGCTACAAGTCGCTATTTCTCTGTTAACTCTACCCAGGATAGGTGTGCAGTGTTTTACAATTTCACAGTACAAGAAAGAAAGACTTGCATTCAAATAATACTTTTCACCTCAGAACAACCCAAAGTGCTTTAAAGTACAATCACACCGGCCAATTTGTACAAGGCAAGGTGCAAGCAATGTGACAAGGCCGATGTTGACTGAAGTATAAACACTGACCAACACACAAGATAGAACGCCTCTGCTCTTCAAAGGGCAGATGGAATCTTGAATTAATGACTCATCCGAAATACAGAACTTCCGGCATTATTGATGACTTAACAGTCGAGATTGTATTGATCCTCATAAAGCAATAAGACGACCAATATTTTTTTTTTCAAAAGCAGCTGTAAATTCAATTTATAGCACAAATCCATCAGTACAATGTTTTTGAAAAGCTGACATTTAATTGACATTGTATGATGTACTGAAGGTTTCAATCAAAATTTTGTAAGTACGTCATACGCTCTGCTATCACTTAACTGACACCTCTGAAGACTTGTGTAGTAAGCATTCTAGTTTGATTTTGTAATCATTACAAAAATTTGGTGGACAGTTTTTTTTCTCCATATATTATATCGGGATTTTGTGGCCTCATTCGGGCGAGACCGGAAATTCCTGCCTGAGGTCAACAGACATTTCTGTTGTCCGCCCCTCACCCGCTCTGATTCCATGGCTGGCAAGGCGGTAGAATTCCAGCGCATCAGTCTCTGTTTTTTCAGAGCATCTCCTGCTTCTCCCGCTGAGGATTGAAAATCACGCCTGATGCCCTCTGTGGCTTTGTATCCCTGGTAGTCAAGATGTGGAGATGCCGGCATTGGACTGGGGTAAACACAGTAAGAGTTTTAACAACACCAGGTTAAAGCCCAACAGGTTTATTTGGTAGCAAATGCCATTAGCTTTCGGAGCGCTGCTCCTGAGCGCTGCTCAGGTACACGGTACCTACTCTTGCAACTCGGCCAACGTTGTCTACCTGATACGCTGCAGGAAAGGATGTCCCGAGGCATGGTACACTGGGGAAACCATGCAGACGCTACGACAACGGATGAATGAACACTGCTCGACAATCACCAGGCAAGACTGTTCTCTTCCTGTGGGGGAGCACTTCACCGGTCATGGGCATTCAGCCTCTGATCTTCGGGTAAGCATTCTCCAAGGCGGCCTTCACGACACACGACAGCGCAGAGTCGCTGAGCAGAAACTGATAGCCAAGTTCTGCACACATGAGGATGGCCTAAACCGGGATGTTGGGTTTATGTCACACTATCAGTAACCCCCACAGCTTGCCTCCTGGACTTGCAGAATCTCACTGGCTGTCCTGTCTGGAGACAATACACATCTCTTTAACCTGTGCTTAATGCTCCCTCCACTCACAGTCTGTATCTTTAAGACCTGGTTGGCTGTAGAGATTCGCAATCTAATCAGTATTCTGTAACTTGATTTTGTGTCTCTGTGCCCTGTTTGAGAGCAGATTTCCACTCCATCTGACGAAGGAGCAGCGCTCCGAAAGCTAATGGCATTTGCTACCAAATAAACCTGTTGGACTTTAACCTGGTGTTGTTAAAACTCTTGCTTTGTATCCCACCAGGTAGTGTCTTTACTCACTGCACTGCTGCAGGAGTTCTGGCAGCTGTTTCTATCCATAGATTGGAATTTACTAAATGTATTGACCATTGAAATTATTCTTTTCTTAGTTTATTTTGTACCCCTACTTCCATACAGGAATGTAATCTCACTCAGTGTCAGCCAGCAGCTGTAGTTTCACCATTGGTGAGGCCATTTTTATGAGTCAGTTGTCTGCTTCAGCTCGCTACCTACTTGCTGCCTCTCAAACCCTCATTGCCTCTGGCTCGCCACCCACTCCTGAGCTCTGGCTGCTCCACTCATCACCCCGCTTCTCAGTCCCTCACCACCCTTCTCTCCCAGCCCCTTGCCGCAGTCCATCCAGCCCCTCTCCTAACCCCTTGCCTCTGCCTGGCCTGCTGAGGGGGAAGGAGAAGGGTTGTAAGGGGTTGACAGTGCAGTAGCAAGCATGGCAAGCGTGGGGCGAGGAGGGAGGCGGGTAGCAGAGAGGGTTCATGAGGGAGGGGACTCAAGTCAAGAGAGGCAGTGAGCAGGACGGCGAGGGATCAGAAGGGACATAGTGGGTGAAATGGTGAGGGGTAGGAGGGAGGCCATGAGCCTTCTGTGTCTATTTGGTGGCAAAAGCCACACCAAATAAACCTGTTGGACTTTAACCTGGTGTTGTTAAACTTCTTACTGTGTTTACCCCAGTCCAACGCTGGCATCTCCAAATCATGACTACCATCGACACCGCAAACTGCCAGCTCCAAGTGGAGAGGATCTCCAAGAAGATCGCGCATACCGACACAGACATCAAGTTTCTACAAAGGGTGTGGCTTTTGCCACCAAATAAACCTGTTGGACTTTAACCTGGTGGTGTTAAACTTCTTGCTGTGTTAACCCCAGTCCAACGCCGGCATCTCCACATCCTTCTGTGTCTGGCATGGACAACAGACACAGAATGATGATGTCAGTGGCGGGGGAAACCTCGCATGCACCAGTGGAAGGAGTGGAGACCGAGTGGACTGGCACAACTGTCCCCGATGCAGCAGCAGCAAGCACAGCAATTTTGTAAAGAGATAAATGAGGGTGCTCTCTCATGTACATTGGACCACAAAGTGGCTCTTTGTTTTTGGAATGACCGCATGATTTTCTGCCAAGACTCTTAACCGTTGATCATCAGAGAAAACTACAAGTCATTTGGCAGTTAGGGTACACATACATACAGCGTAAAAGATTACATTGGTATACACACATGTATGGGAGATATGTGTGCTTTTCCTGGCTGCTGCATCAATCTTAGCTTTTGGATAGATTACCAGCTCTTCTTTCCCCAAAATCACTTCTAGTCTCAAATCGCAGATTTCCCATTCCTTTGTTATTGTGTAATGGACTGGGGGCTGTTACATTGTGGCAAACTGCAGTATGCATTATCCAGTGTCCTACATATATGTTCTCCATATATAATTGTGATATACAAACATTCACCTTGAAATTATGATGACAAATATTGCTAGCAATGTGAAATGATTCTGGTGACTGTAGAGATGCAGGCAGATTGTTAATGGAATTACGTGATTGAGGTACACCAGCTAATGTTGCAGCAAGCCTTTGGCTTAGTGGTAGTATTCTGGCCTCTGAGTCTGAAGGTGCAGTGTTTGAACCACTTTCCACCAGTCTTAGTGAGTGAAGACAAGTGCTCCACTCTGAAGTTTAGGCTGATAACAAGCTGGGAATGCGCCTGTCTGCTCGATGTGCGTGGCCCCTCATCTTCAATGGTGACAGCACCAAAGTGTCTCCCACCGTGCAAAACTAACCACCCCAGTAACTATATTGATGATGGTAATGGCTGTGGAAGGGTGATCACTTTATGGCCTGTCTGCCTGTTAATCACTCCACCACTTCACACAAAGGGAATAGTTGGAAATATGGAAATAGCCACCAGCTAAATTGGGTTTGAGATTCGGAACAGTGCAGATCCTCTCTTTTCATAGTAATTCTTGTTGGATGGTAATGTGAGTCAGGCAGGTAATCAGGATCATTGTAGAGGTTCAGCCACAAGCCATTATGAGTGGCATATGAAGCCCAGTGGTATCAGTACAGAAAGTAAGTATGCAACAAAAACAGATTTACAACCGAGAGTTAGGAAACATATACATTCCCCATTCCATCGAATGGGCCTCCTTGGCTGGTTTTGCTCCACATCTGCTTTCAAAAATTCTTAACCATGCTCAGAAGAATGTCCTTGGAAAAGGTTTGATTTAAAAAAAAATCTCTATCTAATACCATGGAGAACATCTGAGTTAAATAATGAGCGATTGTAATGAAGAAAGCTCTAGCCCATTTAATTGGGTGATCCCCATGGACTAAACCAGCCTTTTATGAATTCAGCGTATCATTTGTACAAATGAGAAGATGAGCAAGGTCTCCAGTGACTCTCTGCTGGTTCCTCATAGTCAGACCTTTGACAAAATCAAAATTGAAATGCTCTTTAAAATGATCTCTGCTGGTCAAAAGGTTAAAATATGCTAAGACAGTACTTGGGACAGTATTTTCAGCATTGAGAGGATGGCAGCTTTTATCTTTTGAGATTGGTCAGATTTATTCAACAGTAAGGTGCACATGCTGCTTACAGAGAACATTGGTTTGGAAATTGTGGGAGTTTGTGTCCATTACGTGAAGCAGACAGAAAATCAGGCATCTCTGAACTACGATTTTCTGATGAGGAATTTCTGTAAATGTCGATTTGTGCTGGGAGCGCCCAAACACAAAACCCACCCTTGTATCTCATCAATGCTTTGAAGACTAGATCTTGAACTCTTTAAACTACCTTCACACAAATGGATCATACAACAATTTCTTCTCTTGTGCCTTAAAATTGATTTTACTATCGCTGATGTATAAAATATTCTCCTCTGTAACTTCTGTACTACCTTTTGAAAGATGAATTACTTGCATTAAGCAGTGTATTTTAAAGCCTTCAGTCTATATGAAATGCAGATTATTTGCATCATTGAAGCATATCAGTTACTCACGCTTCTGACTGAAATATTTAACAACTTTAATGGCTTGTTTAGCATGCAGTCTATAATAATATTGCACAGCTTGTTTGGTGGATGACTTGCTTCAGCAGCTCTTTGCCTACATCTTTTTCTTACATCTCTGGTCCTTTACTAGGGCTCCTTCATACACCAGTTATTATGCAGCAACTTCTTTCACCTTTCCATCGAGAACTGGGCTTGCTAATCAAGCATCAGATGAGCGCTCCCTAAACCCCACCAGGTTCGTGTTACTTTTGTATTGTCAGTTTGAACGTTCCCAGTGTCTCATTTTCAACCAAAGATGATGAGTTCAGGGAGTTCTGTTAACTCCAGAAATTGGGGATTTTATATTCCAAACACAGTAAGTGCCAGTAATAGACTCAAAAAAGCTGATCTGTTATTTATTGCTGATTAACATTCCTCATGTAGTTGGGTAGAGCCACTGTGGAAAGAGAAGAGACCTGAGGTTTGTGTAGGGTAGACCTGAGGTTTGTGTAGGGTAAACCAGTGGATAATGAACTGAATTTAGATTTAATTGGATCAAATGCCTTGGAGTTGTTCTGTTACTTTTAGTGTTCTTTAATGAGTTTGGTCTTAAAAACAAGTTGTTTCAACAGTTTCTTATTTCCTATGGTTTTCCAGGAGCACAGAATTTGATTCCCTCTCTCCAGGTGGTTTCAAACTACAAGCTCTTTCTCCCTATCACTCCATTTAGCCGATCTATGTTCAATATGGCGGCCTGCTGAGGCAATAGCAGTACAACTCAAATAAAAATACACTAATACACCAAAAATCAGATGGGGGAATTACAAACATCGTTATTCTTCTGACAATGTCAACGAGGAAATAAAATTCCTCCTGTCAACAATCAGCAAAAAAAATACTCACTGAATGCAAAAGTGGTTTTCTTTGCCTATTTTTCTTTCAGTAAAATTGTTGAGTTCAACCCTATAGATCCTTATGATTCAAATGACATGCGTCTATAATTCTTGTGGCCTGTATATTATTTTAGACATTGATTTTCTAAGTGCTGGTTCATAATATTCATTCTGAAAAATGTACCCCTGTCCAGTTAAATGCTTATTTTTTTCCAGTTTGGTGTTTGTCATATTAGTCAAGTCATATGTGATGGATAAATTCAATATATAGAATCATAGAATCCCTACAGCGCAGAAGGAGGCCATTCGGCCCATCGAGTCTGCACCGACCACAATCCCACCCAGGCCCTACCCCCACATATTTACCCGCTAATCCCTCTAACCTACACATCCCAGGACTCTAAGGGGCAATTTTTAACCTGGCCAATCAACCTAACCCGCACATCTTTGGACTGTGGGAGGAAACCGGAGCACCCGGAGGAAACCCACGCAGACATGAGGAGAATGTGCAAACTCCACACAGACAGTGACCCGAGCCGGGAATCGAACGTGGGACCCTGGAGCTGTGAAGCAGCAGTGCTAACCACTGTGCTACCGTGCCGTACAATACAATATATTGTATTGCTAGATTTTAATGCTGTTATTTAACCGTTATGGTACATCCCTAAGTTTTTTCTCAACATATTAAAATAAAATTATACCAGAGGTAGGCTTTCTAAAGTCTGTATAAATGTGCATTGGCAGAAATAGGGCTGGGGAACCCACCATGAGGGGTGGCCTTTAGCGGAACTGGAAAATGCCACTTATAGAAATTGCTTTCCTGCTTCAAAGAAAAGTAACTCTTCACTCTTGCAACATCGCAGGGACTCGGAGGATATCAGCCTGCTACTGAAGTATAGAAACTGGCAGGAAGTCGTTTAGTCTGCAGACACTGCCGACATTGGCTTAATGTTTGAATTTGGCAGCATTGGAGAGATCAGTGCAGGGCTTCTCTGTGAGAACATCGGGACATCTTAATACGTTTTGTTGTCTTTTTTTTAAACGAACCCTTGATATAGTGTGCCTAATTTTTTAAAAAGTTGACCTTTAATCTGCCCACAGTCTTGCTCCCAGAAAATTATATTCATCGTTCGGTAAGCCGGATGTGCTAAAGTCACCTTCGGAGGAGAAAACAATGAAATCAGGTCCTGGAGAAAGAAGTATTTTCAAGTAAGTCAGAGCTGTGTCAAGGTTCGAATGTTAAATTTGGATGTCTATGTTTAGTATATGAAAATTCATTTTGATAAAAGTGGAATAAATGAAGTAACGGTGAAATTTTAAATATTCACAATTTTATCATCAGTCATACGGATTCCCTGGCATAATTTTCACTGGACAATACCTTGTTTAAGATATTATCTCATTGCTAAGCTTCTTTCATGGGATGGGGGCATAATGTTTATTGCCCAAATCTAATTGCCCTTGAGAAGGTGGTGGTAAGCTGCCGCCTTGACCCACTGCGGTCTGTGTGGTGTAAATGCAGCCACAGTGCTGTTAAGGAGGGAGTTCCAGGATTTTGATCCAATGACTGTGAAGGCCGTGATGAGTGGCCCTAGCAAACTGAGCAGGTTATAGCTGAGTAAATGCAGCTCAATAGCACTGCTGCAACTCCTTCAATCATTTTGCTGAAAATTGAGAGTAGACTGATTGGCTGGGTTGGATTTGTCCTGCTTTTTGTAGAGAGGACATACTTGGAGAATTTTCCACATTGCCAGATAGTGTTGTAGCTGTAGTGGAACAGCTTGACCGGGGGTGAGAGAAGTTCTGGAACACAAGTCTCCGAGTAATATTGCCTAATGTTGTCAGGGCCAATAGATTTTGCAGTATCCAATGCCTTCAGCCATTTCTTGTTATCATGTGGAGAAGACTGGCATCTGTGATCAGCCTTCTCTTTTGCACAGATCTCCCAGCTTGATGGCTACAAGAGCAGATCAGAGGCTAGGAATCCTGCAGTGAGTAACTCACCTCCTGATTACCCAAAGCCTGTCAACCATCTACAAGGTGGAAGTCAGGAGTATGATGGAATACTCTCCACTTGCCTGGATGAGTGCAGCTCCAATAACACTCAAGAAGTTCAACACCATCCAGAACAAAACAGCCCACTTGATTGGTACCCCTGCCACAAACATTAAATCCCTCCACACTGATGAACAGTGGCAGCCATGTGTATCATCTACAAGATGCACTGCAGGAACTCGCCAAGGTTCCTTAGGCAGCACTTTCCAAACTCACGAGGACAAGAGCAGCAGATACCAGGGAACACAACACCTGAACGTTCCCTTTCAAGTCACTCAACATCCTCATTTGGAAATATATTGCCGACTCTTCAATGTGGCTGGGTCAAAATCCTGGAACTCCCTCCCTAACAGCATTGTGGGTGTATCTACTCCTCAGGACCTGCAGCGGTTCCAGAAGGTGGCTCACCATCTTCTCAAGGGCATCTAGGGATGGATAATAAATGCTGGCCTAGCCAGCAATGGCTACACCCATAAATGGGAAAAAAGGGACTTTGTAGGGTCAACAGGCAAGGTTTGCCATTATTGTTTCTGGTGCCTAGGTCAATCCATGCCCTATGCCCCATAACCACATATTTACCCTGCTAATGCCTCGAACCAACCTATGCATCCCAGGACACTAAGGGGCAATTTAGTATGGCCAATCAACCTAACCCGCACGGCTTTGGAAGGGGGCATTGTGGAAATTGGTGACCTTGGTGAAAGGCCAAATGCAGAGCAATCAACTCAATTCAAGGTCAAATTGAACACTTAATTTGTACATTGCCTTCAGCTTGAACAAATAGTCAGGAAGAGGGAGTGAATTGAGAATTAAGATGCAGCTTCTAGAGAGGTGCACACTTTGAGCCCGATTTTACCATTTTGATTCTAAGTGCCGAATCCGGGCGTAGTACAGATCCAACCTCGAAATCCACTTTCCAGCGCGCCCATACGCTTTCAGCCGGCTCCAGTCCGATCCGCACTGTGGGCGGGGCTTAGCGCTGCCGGAACGATCGAAGCTCTGAACTGCGCATGCTCAGTTCGAAAAAAATTTGAAAAAGCGCGCCCGGGCTCTGGGCTGGAGCGCGCGGCTGTGGCGGTTTGTGCCTTCCTAACAGCTAAATGTTTCTGAAAGATTGCTTCCTGCTGTGCATGCTGTGTCCAGCGTACCCAGGCGGAACAATTCAAATAGAACATCAGTAGTTCGCTTTGGAAGGCAGGTCAATGCCAGGCTGTATCCTGTTTTGCTGGTTCGACCTGATGGGGTCCACTATCAATATCCGATACAAGGAGCCTAAAAAAATTATTATGATGCCAGTCGATGTTTCCCTTCTGCCAGAAGCTGAAAGGAAAGCATGAATGCGCAAACGTGTTCCCAAAAGAGCTAGAATGAAAGAGGAGCAATTTGAAGATGAATTTAAAGTTGACAATTAAAGCAAATTCTGGAAAACAAAGTAGTCTTCAAAATTTTGGATTTTAGAAACAACCATCACTGGACTGCTTGACTGGTGTTGACATCAGTGGAACTTTGACAAATGCACATATTATTGTGATGTCATTAATAAGTTGTGTTTTTTTTATGATCTAATCCATTTATTTTATTAAAATGTGTTTCTACAGGAAGGATACAGGGAATGAAAAAACAGATTCCTGTTTTTATTTCTACTATTACATGGCTTAAATGCAAGGAGAAAATGCTTTGAATGTTAATTAGACAATACCCATTCACATTAATTCTGTGCCTCCTGTTGCTGACTGCATTTGTGTGGATTTGACTGGCATATATTTAATTGTTTGTATGATGTACAGAAAGCGGAGAGAGCGGCTCTCTGACACATATCATCCTCGGGGGGGTGGGGGGGGAGGAGGAGGAGGGGGGCGGCTCAGATGTATCTCTGGTTGGGGGGAGGAGAAGGGGGGTGGGTCGGATCATCCTCTGGGGCAGGGGAGGAGGAGGGAGGCGGGTCGGATGGATCTCTGGGGGGCAGGGGGTCCACTGCCATTCTGCGGTTGATCGGTGGGGAGGGAGGGGGCAGGGGTGTCTGCTGCCACTCTGCGGGCGATCCCTCCTCCCCACCGGAGGAACGAATCCCCCCTCCCGGAGTGGACGCACGATCGCGATAAAGGCCTCACGCCCGATTTTACTGCGATTTCGCGCCCAAACATTGTTGGTAAAATCGGGCCCAATGTCTTTGGTTTTTCAACATTAAGGGATACAGATGTTTTTCATTCATGAGTTCATGTAAAACAGTGAGATTAATCCAGCCCCATCTAGTTGAGAGCAATGCCAAGGAAGTAAAATAGATGTTGACAAAGATTTTTAAGCTGATCCTGCGCTATCAAATAATATATTGTATATAATGAAGATAAGTTGATTGGGGAGGAAAACAGACAACTGTCACATTTCCTGTTATGGCAAGGATGAAGATTGAAGTCTTTCCACATAAAACAAAGGTTATTTTGCACTTTGCCAATGAATAGTTGTACAGCTTGATAAACAAGTAGTGTACAATTGCCACAACAGTAGTTGTGCCACATACTTCTGGAGTTACATTGGAGCTTTTGTTCAATGTTATAATGGTTGATTCATTAACTATTTAAAACAAAAATTTAAAAATCTGTTCCTTTCCCAGCACCTCCAGTGACTTGTTATCCATGGAAATTGAAGACTTTATGCCTGTATATCCGTCACCATTCTCCTCAGTGACCTACACTGGCTTCTGGTTAAAGAGCACCTCAATTTTAAAATTCTCATCCTTCCTTTCAAATCCCTCCATATACATGTCTCATCCACCCGTCCCCCTGTCATCTCCTCCAGGTCTGCAACCTTCCAAGATCTCTGCACTTCTTTAATTTATTCCTCTTGAGCATTCCCAATTTTAATTGTACCATGGACAGCCATGTTGGGCCCTAAGTTCTGGAGTTCCCTCCCTAAACCTTATGCTTCGCTCCATTGCGCTCTTCAAAAGCTTCCTCTTTAACCAACCTTTGGTCATCTGCTCGATTATCTCTGAATGTGATTTGGTGTCAAATTTTGTTTGTGAATGCTCATGTGAAGTGCCTTGGAGCGTTCTACAGTGATAAGGGCACAATATAAACACAGATTGTTGTTGTACTGAAATTGATCCTTTTTCTCAGGGCTGAAAGAATTTCTATTGGCGATAAGCCAGTTCTGAGAAAGTATGCGTAAGTATTGGGTTTGGATTGAAAATTTTAACTGAATGATCTGGACTGGGATTTCTTTGTGATATTTCTTTTCTGCTACAGGTCTGAAGCTCAGAATCAAATTTTATTATAGGCCTGGGCAAGCTGTGTGGGTGTTGGGGCATTTGAGCTGATCCCACTCCATTAGCGTAATAGAGACTCTCTTAATTGATAGCTGGTCATCTCTTCTTCACAGCTAGAGTTTGTTGGTGCTTCATATCTGATGGATCCAGTGACGATCTCTACATTGTGTAAGATAAAAGACCATTATTGGGCTTTTGCTTAAAAAAAAGTTTTGTTGTAATTTAACCAAGTTCCAATTCACATTTAAAATTTGGTTGTCAATTGCCCACTTTGAATGAAATGTTGTCAGACTGAATTTCAGTTCCTGTTTTAGCATTTTCTTTAAGAAACTGGAGGTGTTTGAGAGATCAGACTGCTGCCCCAATGCGTAAGTGTGTTATTTTAAAAATGACAGGCCTATAATAAGTGAAATATCTTCATTTGGAATGATGCAATGGTGGTTGGGCCATGGTACTGGGCAGGGAGCGAGTGTTGCTGGTTGTCACTTTACTTTGGAAACTGGAAGATGTTTTCCTTCCATGAGATGAATTCTGAACCACAGTTTGATTCACATTGATTTTGACTTTTTGGAGCTGTTGCCACCAGAAGTAATAAAGTGGGGACAATGCTTAATTTTTTTTAAAAAATGAAGTATTGATGCAAAGTGCTTTGAATTTGTAATGTCCACAAAGATTATGTTTTGCTCTGGGAACTGATTGATTTGCTTAATTGCATGTTTGGTGTGGTGTGCTGTGGAATGCCAGTTTGCTAGAACCTCAGTTGAGTCCAAATTTGTGGAATGGTTTTGGGAGTGCTCGATGTGTGATGCTGAGTTTCCTCTGTAACTCTTTCAGAAATCGCTTTTTAGAAAACCTCGTTGCAACGCAAAGAGAGAGGGATTTAAGCAAGTCAGGTTTTCCCAGAGATATTGCCTCCATACCCACAGACCGACCCCCTGATGGTAAGTTATTCTTTTCTGTTCATGTTTATGATAATAGGAATGAGAGAGGCCATCTTGATATGTCCATCCAGAAGAACCTTGCACTCTTCCATGAGTGCGTCAATTTATTATTGATATGATTCCAGGGTTTATATCTCCATCGTCCAAGCATTGATCAGGCTCTTTTTCTTAGTTTGAGGGTTAATCAGAAAGTTAGTTCAGAATTGATGGGCCGAATGGCCTCTTTCTGCACTGTAGGGATCCTATGGTTCTAATGTCACTTCTCAGTTGTATCTTTTTCATGGTGAAAAGCCAAAGTTTCTCCAGTCTTTCCTCATAACTCAGACAATTGGTGCCAGGGACTAGCCTTTGTTCATTTAATGCCTCCTTCATATCTCAGTGACCAGAACTGGCACTGTAGTCAAGATGCAGTCTGAACATAGCACTGCTCAGTTTTATCATAACTTCAATGACTTGAGTTTGACGATTCCGTTCAGTGTTCAGTTGACTTTGTTCATTGCTACTCTGTCTTAGTTGTACACCTCTAGATCTCTATCAACTTTATACTTAACAATTTTAGCACCATTCTTATCATCAAAGAGTCCCTACAGTGCAGAAGGAGGCCATTCAGGCCATTGAGTCCGTACTGACTCTCCAACAGAGCAATCCACTCAGGCCTTTTCCCCGTAGCCCCACGTATTTACCATGCTAATCCCCCTTACCTACACATCTTAGGACACTAAGGGACAATTTAACATAGCCAATCCACCTAACCTGCACATCATTGGACTGTGGGTGAAAACCGGAGCACCCAGAGGAAATCCACACAGACACTGGGAGAATGTGCAAACTCCACACAGTCACCCAAGGCCGGAATTGAACCCGAATCTCTGGAGCTGTGAGGCAGCAGTGCTAACTACTGTGCCATTGTACACAAATTTCCTTTTTGTGTACAATGTTTTACATATGTTTGTATTAAATTCTAGCTGCTACTCTCTTGCAGCTAACACAAATTTATCACATTATGTAGTTCCTGGGATGGCTCCTTCTATTCCATTGCCTGTCCAGGTTTGGTATCATCTGTAAATTAGTTCAGTTGCATTGAGTTTCAGTATCCAGGTCACTGATGTAAATTAGCAACTGTAGTGGCCCCAACACTGAACTCAATAATTCCCTCCACCCTATCTGATAATACCCATTTAATTAGTACCAGTTGTTTGATATCTTTCTGCCAGTTTCTTGCCCATACAGAAGCTTTGCTCAGCTTTGAGGTTTATTAGCTTTTTTTTTAATATGGTACTTTATTAAATGTGTTTTGGAAGTACTTAGTATCACATAGCTTACCAAAGTCAATTTGAGTTGAGGAGACTGATCAGGCAGGTTCTTCCCCATTTGAAGCCACATCAACTGCTGTTTACCAACTGACTGATGTACAGGCAGTCCCTGACTTTACAACATTCAAGTTACAATGAATGGCACTTAAAACAGTTTAGAAACTAACAACCTGTTCTGATTTTACAACACCGCTTTCATCTTTATGATACCACGCCAGTGAACAATTGATTTTTAACCAACTGCTATGTTCCATTATGTTTCGCCTTCCACAATCGCAGGAAGGGCAAATTGCTTCTCACATACAGTATAGAAGTGTCTTTGAAAGTGTAGGCACTATTAGATCATGGGAAATACACTATTGTAAAGCAATTATATTGATGTAAGATCTCACAAACATTTCACTATTCAGTGTAAAAAGGGTATCGAGCCTTATTTCAGGAACCAATCTCCCATTTATAGCATTGTTCCTACGGAAACACTGGTTCTGACGTACGACATTTCGACTTGCACTGCTGTTTTCGGGAACCAATTGTGTTGTCACGTCCGAGGATTGCCTGTACAGATAATCCTCAAGTACGCTCCAGATGATTGAAGTAAGATCAGTGGGTCTGTCATGTGTTTTCAACACGTGGATCATGTTAGTCTCTTTCTGGTTTATTAGTATCCATTTTCCTTTGACTTGTAATGATCGTCGATGCCTTGCTAATCTCCAGGTTAGTCTTTTACAGCACCCTGGAATAAATATCATTTAACCTCAGCAATTTATCTGTTTTAAGTCCTTTCATTTTACCTAAGAATTCAGTCACATTTATATCATATTGATGGATTATTGTTGCAGTGACAGGCACAAGGCTGCAGGTTTTGGTCCGAACCAGTTATGGAAATTTATTTTCTCTGTTGTGAATAACTGACTGAAATTTTGAAAGAAAAATCCAATAATGACTGACCGGTACCATCACAAGAGCTTTGAGTGTGACTGTGATTAATTGGACTTACACCCCTCCCTATTCCAATACAGTATGTGTGAGGGCACTGCACCATCCAGTGTCCTAAGTAAAAACTTTGGGATTGGGGGTTGATTGAGCATGTGACATTGTGAACATTTAGGTGCGTACGCTTTATAAGTTTCTTTGAAATTCCATAGAAGAAAGTGATGCAGTTTGTGACAGTTTGCACTATGCTCATCCACTAGGGCCTGGGTGGGATTGTGGTCGGTACAGATTTGATAGGCCGAATGGCCTCATAGAGTCATAGAAGTTTACAGCATGGAAACAGGCCCTTCGGCCCAACTTGTCTATGCCGCCCTTTTTTTTTGAAACCCCTAAGCTAATCCCAATTGCCCGCATTTGGCCCATATCCCTCTATATCCATCGTACCCATGTAACTATCTAAATGCTTTTTAAAAGACAAAATTGTACCCGCCTCTACTACAACCTCTGGCAGCTTGTTCCAGTCACTCACCACCCTTTGTGAAAAAACTGCCCCTCTGGACACTTTTGTATCTCTCCCCTCTCACCTTAAACCTATGCCCTCTAGTTTTAGACTCCCCTACCTCTGTACTGTAGGAATTCTATGATTCTATGTGGTAGAAATTGAGCTGGCAAAAAAGACTTGCATTTATAAAATGCTTTTCACGATCACCAGATGTCTCAAAGTGCTTTCCAGCCAATTAAATACTTTTTGAAGTGTAGTCATTTTAGTAATTTAGGAAATGCAAAAGCCAATATGTGCATCACAAAATCCCCCAAAAATAGCAAAATAATAATGACCAGATAGTCTGTTTTTTGTGATGTTGATGAGCAGATAAATATTAGCCATGGCACCCGGGATAAACCCCCTGCCCCTCTTTGAAATAATGCCACAGGACCTTTACATCTACTCAAGCAAGCAGCTGGGACTTCTGTTTAACATCTGTGAGTGCAGCACTCCCTCAGTACTGAACTGGAGTGTCAGCTTTAATTTCAGTACTCATGCCCGAGAGTTGGATTTGAACAAGGAGCCTTGTGTCTCAGGCGAGAGTGCTACCAACTGAGCTCCGGCTGACACTTTAACTGGATGTCTGTGGCAAGGCCAGTTTCAGGTTTCACTTGTATGACCAGGGAAGGTGGCAGAGGAAGATTAAGTGATTTCCTACACCATGATGCTGAAAAAAATCCATTGGCCATCCTGCCTTCCAAGATCAACAGCCTGTTACTGCCCACCAATTGGGCTCCCCCAGATAAGGCACTGAAGGGAGGATCAATACCCGTGGAAACCCATGTACAAAGTTGATGATGGGTGGCTGCCTATTTTCTCTTATCCTCTCTGTTCTGTAGAATCCTCTTTAACCTACTAGTGCTAAAACTTCACAGTTGATGAGCACAAAATTCCCAGCAAGATAAAAATATTAAAGGAAAAGTCAAAAACCATTGATAATTTTATTGGCACAAAATAATTGAATGTTTTCTGCAGGAGCTACTCGCCACAAGAACGGGTTGAGGCAAATTGGGTCGATGCATTTAAGGGATGCTGGATAAACATATGAGGCAGAGAGGAATACAAGGATATGTGGATAGGATAAGATGAAGGATGTTGGGAGTAGGCTTGTGAAGAACATATAAACACCAGCATCAACCCTACAGGCCAACGGTGCTGTAAAATACTACAACACAATTATTAATAATGTCACTAACCGTCAAGAGCAGGTTTCATCCTATACCACATTAATTCTTCTCTATTCTCTCCATCATGTATATAATTTTAGCTTATTTAAATATTGTATTTTAATTTTGCCTCACTTTATCTTTTTGAAGCTTTGCTTTGTTTGCTCCATCGCCACCATTCAGACCAAACTGGGGCATGCACATGTACTGAAAAAAAAGCCTGTTCAGAGGCACAGTTGTTTTCCTAAGCTATCAGAAGGCTGATTATCATGGCTGACCGACTGGTGAGCTCTTTAGGCCATTAATTGGGATCCTCAAATCCTTGCACTGCCCGACAGCAGCAGCATAAGGATGTGAGAATTACGACATTGAGATTTTATCAGCAGCGATTTAAGGGTTTAAAAACGGTTCATCAATCTTAGCTGATAATAGACAGCGTTACTTGATTGAGTTTCGGTATTGCCATATAAACAAAACTCTGTGGTAAATGACGTTGCTCTCAAAGTGTTGTGTAGTAGAGAGAAAGATGGTATATTTTCCACTTAAATGGATGCCCTTATTTCTCCTCAGTGTTAAATGCATTGGGTTTCAAATACGTCACCACCTTGTGCTCTAGGTTACTCTGCTGCTTTTCACAGAATCTTATCTCACTTGGAAAAAAATTTATGAGCCAAAATTTTGTGGACTATTATATACAGAATAAATCCATAGGACAACCAGTTGGACAATTTTCAAACAGCAACATCAAGCTGAACGTAATTCATTTCACAGCCCCTTAATAAAACATTTTCTTTTATGTGCTGAGCTTCTGTGAAAAGGATGTTGAAGCTCGGCGTAGCGAAAAGCAGTGACAGAAGCGTTGATAATGAGAACATATAACATTTCAGGTTGAATTTCTCCATGACGCATCAAATGATTCAAAGCATTTGATCGGGAATTTTCAAGTCAACTACTGACATTTAAAGCATTGTTTACTGAACTTCCCTCCCTCATTCCTCCTACACCGCAAATACATCATTCTAAAATGCTCTTCTTCCTCCCTAAATCCTCAAGTAGTTGAAAGTCTGATTACTTATTAAACTGCTGAGCTCCCTTTCTACCTCTGTCTTCCAGTCTTCCTGCAACCCATAGAAGGTAATGTTGGTGTTATTCAACTGCAACTTCTTGATTTTCTTTTCTTTTCTACACCTTTCAACCTTGATGTCTCATGGTCCATTTTATAATTTAAAACATTTGGTGGGACTATTGGATAGCCACTAAAATTGAGTGCAAGGATCACAGTGTATGATTAAATTATACCCATTGATTGTGATGCAGGTAGCGTGTCAACTTCATTTCAATTATTTCAGCATCCAGTCTGTCCTGTCCCCCATGGAGTAGATGGGACTTTCCATTACTGGAATAGCTGTGGCTGAACGAGTGACAATGGCTGGAATTGAAACCACTGAGCGTGATGGTGTCCTCGTAGCTAATTGTCCTCCTCACATCTCAGCTCCCCTTTATCCCACACTCTCTCCTGATTTACAAGCTGCAACTGGGTTAAAAATGCACCTCCTACCTTCTTCCCATCTTCCCACAGCACACCTCCACCTTACACTCAAGAAACACAACCTGGTCAGGCAACAGCAAGAAAAAAGTGATGATTATGACACACCATCACTTCATTTCACACTCTCAGCCACCAATTCAGATGCTGACTCTGCATAAATTAGAGGATAGCTTAGAGTCAGTATCTGCACATCATGAGATGGTGGGCAAGAGTACCCACAGAAGGAACAAAGATCCCTGCATTTGGAGAATGAGTTCTGCTGCAGCGGACTCCAATCAGCTCTTCAATGGGGTAGATTACAGGAGAACGCTGGTGGATATACACAACAAATACTTGATGCAGGTTTGTCAGAAAGCCTGCAGTCTATGTCAAGGAGATGGACGAGTCCAGCACCAGTTTGGCACAGTGCTTTGGACCAAGTTTGAAGTCCATCCTTTTCAGCCTGGAACTTGTGGCCATCTCCATCTACCCACTTGTAAACCCAACCATGATACAGTGTCCAATGTTGCGGCACAAGCAGCGGCCACTTAATGTCTGAGCGTTGTAGTGGAAGCTCAGACTGCTCTCAACATTGCTGTAAATTGCAGTGGTCAAAAGAGGCTTTCAGTATTGCAACAGTCCAGCAATCTATCCTCCAGTAGATTATTAGGGTTGATGAGATATCGCCTTGGGGCAGTGCCAGTGGCTGCATTTAAGCATGAAACCTGCTGTTCTCTCAGGAAGACAACATTTGTCCTCCCACTATTGCCACTTTATCAGTGCCCTTGCTGGTGTCTGTCTGTCAGCCAGCCCAGATTGCTGCCATTCATTCCCAGGTGGTGCATCCCAAAGCTGGCCCTTCTAAACCCAGAGCTGCTTGAGGGCATCCTGCAATGTTATCTTTATCCAGTGAAGATCACCACACTTCCACAAGCCATGCTGCAGCCATGAGTAGCACTACATGGAGCACTAAACCAGGCAAAGGCACCCAGAAGACAGACGCTAAGGAATGATTTCATTAAGATCATAAGAAATAGGATTAAGTCATTTGGCCCCTTGAGCCGAACTTGGCATTCAACAAGATTGTGGCCTCAATTCTACTTTCTGCTGCTCCCCATGATCCTCCATTCCCTTGTCAATCAAAAATCTGATTCCCTCAACCTTGGATATATTCCACAAAACCATAGAATCCCTACAGTGCAAATGGAGGCCATTCGGCCCAATGAACCTGCACAAACAACAATCTCACCCACGCCAGAACCCTGTACCCATGTATGTGCCCCACTAATCCCCCTGACACTAAGGGGAAATTTAGAATGGCCAATCAACCTAACCTGCACATCTTTGGACTACGGAAGGAACAGGAGCACCCGGAGGAAACCCACGCAGACGGAGAGAATGTGCAAACTCCACACAGATGGAGACCCGAGGCTGGAATTGAACCCAGGTCCCTGGCACTGTGAGACAGCAGTGCTAACTACTGCGCCACCAGGCTGCCCAATGACTCAGCCTCCAGCACCTCTGGGGAAGAGAATTCCATAATCTAACAATCCTCTGAGAGGAGAAATTCCTCTTCATCCCTGTCTTAAGTAGAGAGGTGGAGATTTAAATGTGGATATGATGCCTAATGGGGTCAGTGTTTTGAGAGTTCAGCAGCAAAACTCAATTATCTCTCCACTCATTGTTTTTGTTTTTGGGAGGAAGATATTAAGCCAAGATCCTGTCTGCCCTCTCAGGTCACCATAAGACGACAAGTCATCGGAGCAGGTGTCGGCCCATTGTGTCTGCTCCACCATTTAATGAGATCATGACTATCATGACTGATCTGATATGACAATCCTCAACTCCATTTTCTTATCTTATCCACATAACCCTTGATCCTCTTTCTGATTAAAATTCTATCTCAGCCTTAAGCATACTTAACAACCCAACCTCTCCAGCCCTCTGCAGTAAAGAATTCCACAGATTCACTACCCTCTGAGAAGAAATTCCTCCTCATCTCTGCCTTCAGTGGGCAACCCATTACTCTGGTCCTAGACTCTCCACAAGGGATGTAAAAAGATGTAAAAGATCCCATTGCTCAATGTTGAATAGGAAGGGGGTTCACCCAAGTGTCCTGGCCAATATTTATCCCTGAACCAGCATCTAAAATAGACAATCTGATCACTATCACATTGCTGTGCACAAATTGGCTGCCACATCTCTCACATGACAACAGTGCCTCCACTTAAAAAGCACTTAATTGGCTACAACCATACAAACATAAATACAAAAGTTATTTTATCCTTTAGTTGGAGCAATACCTATGCTGGAAACTGTCCATATCGTTGTGGATAATTGAGTTGTAACTTATTATGAATGTCATGTTCTCCATGATACATTAATTATAATTATAACCTTAGTTCAGAACATAATAGATCTTTTCTATGAAAATTATCTGGTGAGCCTGATGTCTATGCAAGTAACTGACATCTAAATCCCAAAATGCAGAATAATTAAATAGACATGTTATCTTTCTTAGCACAATCGGAATTGTATTACAAATTACACTCACAACTAGTTTAAGATTATCAGTCAGGCTCACAGTTTGGCACATTTATGTATGCTAGAAGATGCAAATGATCAAATACACAGGGCCCGGTCCTTTGCAAACACACATTGCATCCTTTTCAACTAAACAAAAGCATGGGGGACAGCCATTCCCTGGTTCATTTCCGCATGGCAACAGCTTGACCAATCAGAGTCAACTTGCCTGGTTTGAAGTTAAACAAAAGCTTGGCAGTTAACTGTTCCTTGGTGCATTCTCTATGGCATAGGCTCCACCAATCAGAGTCCACTTGGCAACCAATCAGCACTCTCTTCTCATGCAGCGTGATTTGGTATTCTTGCTTCCTCCCTAATGAGTAGAAGATGAAAAGCTTCAACAACATGTCTCTTTTTTTCATTAATACTCAAGTCTGCATTACCAAGTGACTATGTTTAACAATTAAATAGTTATGATCAAATAGCTATTGAGGCAAATTTGGATCATAAAAAATAATAAATAAAATCAATAAAAATAAAGCTTTAGTCCCTTCCCCAGCCCACACCCATGTACCTTTTCTACTGTTATACATTTGCAAGTGTTCACAGTGGAAGTAAAGATATGTGGGACAGAAAAGGGTTATTATGAACTAGTTTTGGTGTCCTTATAATGGCTGTAAATGTGAAGATCTCTTAATCTTTAATCTGCAAGATCAAATTGAGAATAAAATAGAACAATCTGCAAACTGAGCAGCTACCAAACAATTTAAAATTTATTTTGAGGATCTCTCTCTTTCTCTAGATCTAGATCTGTGACTTTACATCCAATTAGCATTAAATAAGCAAAGGGTGAGGTCTACTGTATGAAAAATGTCAAAATAATTTCCTTAAGTATGTCTTCATAATGGAGTTAGTCATCAGAGTGAGCGCTTGGAAAGGAAAGGAATAATGCTAATTAAAACCATGAAGGTTAACACAAGTGAAGCGCACCTTACTAGGGACAGATAACCATTTAAGGGCAGAGGTTCACAGAGAGCATGTGTAGGGAGAAATAAAGAAATGTTTCTCTCAAGCAACAACCAGAAGGCTGGGATGTCAGCATAAGACATGGCCAAATGGCTGACTTCTTTCAGTAATGCAAATGAGCCATGCTGTTGACCCAGGGCAGGAAAGTTAAAGGCACCTCTCCTCTGAAGGGCATAGCACACCTCAGGTATGCCTGACACCCAGGATGCCCCAGATGCGAATCTGTTCTACAGCTGTAAAGGGGATACGTTCTGGGTTATTGAATGCCGAGATGTCATAGTTATGAGGGGGTTAGGTAGGCTGGCGAATAAAGGTAAAACTAGAGGATGGAAGTGTGAATGAGACATTTGGAGATCTTACACCCCTCATCCCTTTCCCCCAACAATGTGGAAGCAGCTTTGCTGCTAATTCTGTGTTAGTTCACTTGCTGAAATATTTGGCTAGTTGAAAATAGATTAATATTTATTAGAATAAATACAAACGGGGTTCTTTTTTATAATTTAAAAAAAACAGAAAATGCTTAATTTCCTTTACGGAGTTTTAGGGGACATTCTACAGGAGATTAGATAATCAGATAGATGTTCTACCACATGGAAGCTCACTATCATGAATAAATGTTATCCTAGCCAAGGACATCCACATCCCATCAATGAATTTTTAAAAATCATGATTTTTTTTCTGTTCATTGGATATGGGCTAGTATTTATTGCCCATCCCTAATTGCCCTTGATCAGCTTGCTCTGGCATTTCATAGGATATTGCTGTGGATCTGGAGTCACTGATGGAATGCATCCCAAGGTACTAAAAGAGACGGCGGAAGAAATAGCAAATGCACTAGTGGTAATTTACCAAAATTCGCTGGTCTCTGGGGTGGTTCGTGCATATTGGAAAACAGCAAATGTGAAGCCACTGTTTAAAAAAGGAAGGAGATAAAAGGCGGGTAACTATAGGCCGATTAGTTTAACTTCTGTAGGAGGGAAAATGCTTGAATCTATCATCAAGGAAGAAATAGCGAGACATCTGGATATAAATTGCCCCATTAGTAAGACGCAGCATGGGTTCATGAAGGGCAGGTCATGTTTGACTAATTTGATGGAATTCTTTGAGAACATTAAGTGCGCAGTGGACAATGGGGAACCTATGGATGTGGTGTATCTGAATTTTCAGAAGGCATTTGACAGGGTGCTGCCCCAAAGACAGCTGCATAAGATAAAGGTGTTACCGGTAATATATTAGCATGGATAGAGGATTGGTTAACAACAGAAAGCAAAGAGTGGGGGTAAATCGGTGTTTTTCTGGTTGGCGATCAGTGACTAGTGGTGTGCCTCAGCGATCAGTGTTGGGACCGCAATTATTTACAATTTGTATAAATGATTTGGAGTTGAGGACCAAGTGTAGTGTGTCAAAATTCGCAGATGACACTAAGATGTGTGGCACAGCAAAGTGTGCAGAGGACACTGAAGGTCTGCAAAGGGATATAAATAGTCTAAGTGAGTGGGCAAGGGTCTGGCAGATGGAGTACAATGTTAGTAAATGTGAGATCATCCATTTTGGTAGGAATAACAGCAAAATGGACTATTATTTAAATGGTAAAAAATTGCAGCATGCTGCTGTGTAGAGGGACCTGGGTGTCCTTGTGCAGGAATCACAAAAAGTTGGTTTGCAGGTGCAGCAGGTAATTAAGGAGGCAAATGGAATTTTGTCCTTCATTGCTAGAGGCATGGAGTTTAAAAACGGGGAAGTTATGTTGCAGCTGTATAGGGTGCTGGTGAGGCCACACCTGGAGTACTGTGTACAGTTTTGGTCTCTTTACTTGAGAAAGGATATACTGGCACTGGAGACACTGAGTAGACTGGGACAATACTCATTGGAATTTAGAAGAATGAGGGGAGATCTTATAGAAACATATAAAACTATGAAGGGAATAGATAAGATAGAAGCAGTTTCAACTGGCAGGTGAAACTAGAACTAGAGGGCATGGCCTCAAAATAAGGGGAAGTTGACTTAGGACTGAGTTGAGGAGGAATTTCTTCACCTAAAAGGTGGTGAATCTGTGGAATTCCCTACCCAGTGAAGCAGTTGAGGTTATCTCTTTGAATGTTTTTAAGGCAAAGATAGATAATTTTTGAATAGTAAAGGAATTAAGGGTTATGGTGAGCGGGCGGGTAAGTGGAGCTGAGTCCACAAAAAGATCAGCCATGATCTTACTGAATGGCAGAGCAAGCTGAAGGGGCCAGATGGCCTACTCCTGCTCCTAGTTCTTATGTCACCTGTATGCCAGATTTATCCAAACATTAGTATTATGATATTCCATGAAGGATACAGGGGATCATTGATAGATCTCCCCGTGGGCTTTGTGGAGTATGAGCTACCTTATTGAGTGAGCGGCGGCTCACCAATGAGAAGCAGACAGCAGTTTCTGCTCAACTCGGACTGGTGTTGTAGGTCCCAAAGTGTAGGCTGTCTAGCTGTAATTCGCAGGTTCAGCCATTCTCCTTGGTACACAATAAAGGGTTTTTAGTGATGGGAAACTGGCATTCGGCTGAATTACTACATTGGTGACAAGGAGAACATTTCGCCATCTCTCCTGCTGGACAACCTCCCTAATTCAAGAATCTTCTCTGGTAAGAAAAAGCCATTATGCCTCTTTTCGGGAAACCTGAACTCTATGATGCCAGCGGGGAAGACTGGAAGACAGAGAAGCTAGCAACACAGCATCAACCCCAAGGAACACATGGAGTTGAAATCTTTCCTGGGATTAGTAGATTATTATGGAAAATTTATTCCAAACTTGGCTTTCACGCTGGCCCCTTTTCAAGTTCAGGAAAATAAGAGATGGTCTGGGAAGCTCTGCAGGCAGAGGCTTTTTCTAAAGTCAAATGTCAACTACTGTCATCTAACCATTTTGACCCTAAGAAAGAACTTGACTTGTGAAGCTTCCCCATAAGGGGTTGGTGTGGTGCTGTCACATCGCTGGAAAGACGGAACGGAAAAGCCCATTGCGAATGCCTCCAGAACACTTTTGGACGGGATTGCAAAGGTATTTTCAAATTGAAAAGGAAGGGTTGGCGGTCATATTAACACATCTGTGATAGACTTTTTTTTATTGTTACTGAACATAAACCCTTATTGGGCCTTTTCAAAGAGGATAAGGCAATCCTCCTATCACCTCTGCTCGGTCAGCGCTGGGCCTTGCTATTGGCAGCCTACGAATATCTTCCAAAACACTGCTCTGGAACCAGAATAACCAATGCTGATGCACTGAATCACCTTCCATTGCCCACAAGCCTGGCTTCTTTACCAGCATTGGAAGAGGTTGTGATATCTCTAAATTTTTTGGAGACTTTGCCAGTATCTGCAAGAAAGATTAAGGCCTGGACCCAAAAAAGATCCAACCTTATCTAAAATAAGGCTTATGATCCTACACGGTGGATTCCAAGGATGACCCTTCGAAGAAATGAAACACTACCTTATTAAGAAAGACAAACCTAGTGTTGAGGATGGGATCATGGTTTGGGGGTCCTGAGTAATTGTTCTGCCCCCAGGACAATGCCCAATATTAAAGGAACTACATAATGATCACCCTGGAGTATCAAGAATGAAAATGCTGGCTAGGAGTTCTGTCTGGTGGCTCAGTCTTCATTCTGACATCACCGACTTGGTGAAGCAGTGTGACCTGTGTCAGGAAAATCAAAAACGCCCACCCTCAGCCTCCTTACACCCATGGGAGGGGCCTGGCAGGCCATGAGTGCATGTGCATGTGGACTTTTAGGGGCCCTTTATTACTGGAAGTCCTGGTTTCTGATAATGGCACTGCATTTACTAGTGGTGATTTCCAGAACTTCATGCTCTCTAATGGTATCCAACATGGCTGAACTGCACCTTATCACTCATTTTCAAATGGAGTGGC
The DNA here is from genome assembly GCF_964213995.1 of Mustelus asterias. Taxonomy (NCBI): domain Eukaryota; kingdom Metazoa; phylum Chordata; class Chondrichthyes; order Carcharhiniformes; family Triakidae; genus Mustelus; species Mustelus asterias. Next base: position 51,192,890 of record NC_135804.1, on the reverse strand, counting down.
AGAACAGGCGGTTCAAACCTTCAAAAATGGTGTGGAAAAACAACTGGTAGCATCCATAGAGACTGAACAGGCACGATTTTTGTTCGATTATAGGACTACACCACACACAGCAACAGGTGTTGCTCCAGCAGAATTATTAATGGGGTGACGGATTCCTACCAGATTAAGCTTGCTATTCCCAGACTTGGTGGGGAGGGTGGAGTCCCAACAAGAAAACCAAAAAGGAAATTATAATTCTGCAAGGACAGAGAGATCTTTCACAATGAGTGATCTGGTTTAACATGAGAAATTTTGGGGATGGTCCTGGTTGCGTGCCTGGGATCGTTATGGAGAAATTGGGGCCAGCTTCTTACAAGGTCAAAATCCAGGGTAAAACTTTAAAGAAACACTGAGCCAGGGAGTCATACCTGAGCAGACCTTACTACCGGCCTTGAAGATGGCCACTTCCAGTGTCAGCCCTCAGCTCGAAACTGATTCCACGTTAGCCACTCCGGATAGTGAAGGTAAGGATTCAGAGATGGAGGCTGAAGAAGTGGGCCTCTGGGTGAAACAGAACCTGAGGAGGAACCCACATCAGTAATCCTGTGATGCTCCCTCTGGAAACTAAGGTCCCCTGTTCGGTTTACACTGCCTGACCCAGCTCCACTTCCGTCCCTCCGACCAACCGCTAAGTGGTGGAAAGAACCTTCTCACAGTAGGGATGCTGGGGGAGAAATGGACCAAAGGGGGAAGGATGTAATGATGGCTACGAAGGACAGAGGGGATCGAGAGATCTCCCTGTGGCCTTCGTAGAATACGAGCTCTCTTATTGAGAGAGCAGAGACTCACCCAATGAGAAGCGGTCAGCGGGGGCTTATAAACCTGCTGCTCAACCCAGACAGGTGCTGTTGGTCCCGAGGTGTAGATTGTCCAGCTGTAAGCCGTGGGTGCGACCCTTCTCCTTGGTACACGATAAAGGGTTTTTGTTGATGGGAATCTGGCTTTCGACTGAGTTATTACAGTTAGTGAACTAGATGGGTTTTTATGACCATTGATAATGGTTTTATGGTCAGCATTATATTTATAATTCCAAAATATTATTGAATTTGAAATTTGCCTTTGCATCCACTTCTTGCTGTGCCAAACAATTCCTTTTTTTCTCAGCATAAAGATGTTTCTCCTTACATTTCTTTTCACTCTGTTAGATGAACGCTGGCTGATATTTTACCCTCAGCCTGGTGTTGAGACTAATTGTTGCACCCAAACTGTGACCACAGCTATGACTAACTCATCAATACCAGTAATCTGAGAACTTTTGGTTTGTATGACCCAGTCCCACTGTGGACATTGCAATCGTCAATTGAGGAAGTTTACATTATTCAGTTGCTATTTTAGTAATTTCTGAGTTATTATCTCTTGCAATGAAGAAATCCTTGGGACATTTTGGTTCTTTCCAGAAAGTTGACTTACATATATTTGTCACTGATATTTTTCCACACTGTTAAATTTAGCAGCAGGATGACTGTTGATAAAAGTATGTTGGTCCAGAGAAAAATTGACGTGGAAATATTTTCTAAACTGAATCATTCTTATTCCTTGCAGTTGAGGTGCTAAGTGAAAAGGAGCAACAGAATGAAGCATTGAATGAGAGAGAGCCATGTTCGGCCTCCAGCAGTTCGTCCACCAGCAGTACATTGGAGAGGGAAGAGAGGGGAGACAGACAGGCGGGTGATAATGAGACAGGCAAGAAAGATTTCATCTCTTAGTATAAGTTCATTCCCCAAGAGCAAACTGTGGAAACATCTGCTAATAGCAGCCATACAAGCAAAGAGGGTACACATTCCTCAATAAACAGCAAAAAAGTGTTGTTATCCTGAGAAGAAAAATAAGATAGTAGTTTACCAACATAGCTCCCCCACTCCAAAAAAAAACTGACTGCTTTAATTTCTTTGTTAAATAAGGAGAGAAGTGTTGGAATCCGTTTGGTTGTTTTTTAAAGTATTCAAAGCTTTCTGATATGATCGACAGAGCTCTGGGCTACTTGCCAGACTACACACAGCATAGAATCCACTCCCTTGCCTGGGGAGAGTAAATTACTTTAATTTGACGTTTATGTTAAATAAGAGAATATGTAAATTGTTTAGATCAGATGGTCACGTTCCTCGTTTGGTGCAAAACAAACGTCTCTTGCTTGGTTTCTGTTCACTTTGTTGCACAGCATAGTGCTTCGAGTGAGACTTTCAGCAAAGCTGCAAATTTACTTTCCCTGTGTTGATGAGTCGCATCATTTCACTTTCTCGAATTCAAAATGGTGGCGTGTGGAAACTCGGGGTTTTGTTCCAATGTTGGACACCATGGAAGTAAGCAGAGAGGCTTGTTTCACTGTTGCCCTGATTTTGCCTTTTCAGTGTGAAACATTAATTTGGAGCAAAAAATAATGCTTAGAAATTGTTTAACTGGCTTATTGAACTGTGTGGCTTTTGCTACAAAATAAACCTGTTGGACTTTAACCTGGTGTTGTTAAACTTCTTACTTATTGAACTGGTGCAGGGCATTATTATGTTTTATTGAAGTATCAATATTTTGTTTGACAGCAGGTCAATGCATCTCCCGCCAGTCCAGTTTGGATCAGTGCAGTGCCATCTCCAACGACAAGAAATTCATGCTTGACATGCTCTATGCAAAAACCAAAGTCAGCAACTTCCAAGTAACCAAGGAAGAGAGTCCTACTGAGAGCGAGAGGAAAGTTACAGAAGAGGCTTTGGAGGAATCCACAGAAAGTCTGATAAAACGTTTTTCTAGGCAGACCAGCCAGCAGACTGAGGAGAGCCAAAGGAAACCTGAAATTGAAAGCATCCCTGGGAATGTGAAAGCTACGGCGGAGAAATTTGCTGTACCTCAGATTAAGATTTTGAAGGAGCAGTTTAGCATTGAGGCTGAATTGAATGAGAAAAATGTAGAGAAAATGTCCATAATTACACCATTGAAGAAAGATTCTGAACACATGTGGGATCAACTAGAATCAAGTCCAAGAGTGCTGAAAATTAAAGATTTAGACTTCACAGATCTCCGTGAGGAGGAGGACATAGATGTGTTAGATACAGACTCTTCCATTGCCAAGGCAGCAGTTAAACATGATCTTCCTATAACGCCTGATGGTTCAATGGGTGCATCTATCCCACCACCTCCCCCAGCCCCTGGATGCCCACCTCCTCCCCCTCCACCGCCGCCACCATCTTTTGGACAAATACCTGGCCCTCCTCTACCTCCCCCACCTCCACCTACTAACTTATCACCTTTCCAAGTAGCAGACGCTGCATTAACAAGGAAGAAAAAGACTGTTAAGCTCTTCTGGAAGGAACTGAAGCAGCCAGAGGGGCCTTTCAAGGGCTGTAAATTTGGCCGGGGCACTGTCTGGGCTTCCCTAGATAAAGTGAAAGTGGACACCACTAAATTGGAACATCTGTTTGAATCTAAAGCTAAGGAATTACCCACAAAGGTAAGAATTGAACTGCCTTTTGATTATTGAAAAACTATGAAAAGAAAGTGTTGCATAACTAATTTATAACATGCACTAAAAACCTCCAACTTCATCCGCTGCAGAAAATGGAGTTTTGGCTGAGCGCCAAGTTCTCTATTCTTGCTGGCAGCAGGACAGGAACGGACAAGATTGGAGAATCTCGCCCACTATCTCCAGTTCAATGGGATTGCGCTTTCTGTTGAGGCAGGTTATGTCTGACCAATTTATTGAATTTCTTTAGTGATGTTACGCATCTGGTGGATGTGGGTAAAGAGTTCTAAATATTTATTGTCTTGATTTCAGAAAGAAATTTGAACTACATCACATAATAGATTGTTTCCCAATACACATGGCCATGAGACAGATGGCAGTGTCTTTGGCTGAAAGATAGACAGCAAAGGGAAATGGTGCGAGAGAGCGATGTCAGGAATCAATGATCTGGTAGATTATTTAAAGGATGGAATTGTGTCCAGTGAGTCTAAATTTACAGACGACAGCAAGTTGGATACTGTGCTCAATTATGCTAATCTATGCACAATCATAGAGAGATTACATAAGTGGACATAAAACTCAACACTGATCAAATTTGGATCGCGATTTAATGGAAATATGAAGTACAAGCTCCTACAGAAGTAGGAAAAAGACCTGGGTATTATTAAACCCATTTGGCTTCCGTGGGTCTAAATGGCAAATAAAAAGTTGAGATGAGGATATAATTTAGAAACCACAGGTAATGATGTCCAAGTTATCTCTGGACTTGGTGAGACCACATCTGGAGCATTTTATTCACTTTTGTCACAAAAGATGCAAGTTTATTGGAGGGCGATGTTGAAAATTTGACTGGGGTTAGGGGATTCTGATTCTCGAAATTCTCTTGGTTGCAGTAGCTTTGGCCACGTTCAAGTATTAACTAATACTGCTCAACATCATCTTAAATGATTGTCATAGGATGCTGTATCCTTCACATGTGCCTTGTGCATTTCTGCAATGTTCTCGAAGGAGGATATGAGTGAGATGAGGCAGATGCAACAGTTGTCAAAATGTTTTATTTTTTAATTGCTAAATGAATATACTGAGCAACAGTTACAGCAAATTTCACTTCATCCAACTTAACCTCGTTCCCTCCTTGTAAATATGATAAGAAACAAACCGTGATGCTCTCTGCCAGTTAGTGGGTTAAAATAAATTTGATTTTGGCTAGTTTTAGCATTGAACCGGATGGAGGTGTACACTGATCTTGGTTGGTTCTATTGTTCAGCTAACTTTCCTGGGCCTCTTTCAGCACACCTTTCCAACCGGCCTTCAGTATGTCTGCCTTTTTCCATTATTCGCTGTTCCACAAGAATCTTTCCCTGCTCAGGGAGTGGACTGTAGAGCTACCAATTTAATCTGTCACAATATTTAAAGTCATCTTCATGTAAGGATCAATAACAGTGAACATTCCGCCTGCCTGATTCTAGAAAGTTCTTTGCTCAGAATCAGGATTGGAAGAGGAGTATAGATCATAAAGTTATGGATAGTAAAGCAAGATTAGAACATTTGTTTTCCTAATAGGATGGTGATAGATTTGTGGGAAAAATTACTGGTGGGTATAGAAAAGCATGAGGGTTTAAGAATAGGATTATTTCTTGTGAGTGAAACATTATTCATCCAGGATCGGCTAAGCAATCTGACGGAAAGTTTACAAAGCTGGGCTTTATGGATCAATCGTTTAGTCCTTCACAAGGCAATACCATGTTACTGTCGTGTTTTTCATTGATAGCACAGGAAAGTATTATATTTAGAAGGTCACCCTATAGAGCACAGTGCCAGCTGGTGATATTTCAGCCATAATAAGGTGCTCAATCCAGGTAAAATTGCTGACTCTTTCCTGTCTTATTCCAGTCAACGCCAATCCAGTATCAGGTTTATTACTACGAAGACTGGATGTATGATGATCAAGCTTTATTTGCTCATAACATATCTGGAAAGGTTTATTGTGATGGTTGGGGAAATAATGCATTTTTCTCATAGGCAGATTTAATACTTCCAACCTGTTTGATGTTTTTGATTAACTCAGCGAATGGGTCAGTTCACAAAGAAGTGCATCATTTTTGAAATGTCTCTATTCAGCATGTTGTTCATGCACAAATTGTACCAGATCTCTCTCTGCCTATTCCTGAGGTCATTGTGCGCAAATTCGCTTTGCTTCATCTTAATTATGTTTCCTAAAGTCTGCTGCACTATGGATAAATATCTCAAGATTTTTTTCAGATCTAAGTGTATACAAAGTGTAACCTATCAGTTATAATTCCACCAGAAGAACTGGGAGTCGAATTCAAATTTTAAATTCACACAATTGATTACTTAATTTGCTGTTTTAAAATGTGCATACATATTTTGCTGTATACTGACATTCTGCTTCTTAAATTCACATTCTCTCTCTGGCTTCCCCGCAATGTGTTTCTCATGGTGGGAGCAGCGCACTGGCAGCGGGATCTTCTGGGCCCGCTGCTGTCCTCGTGTGTGCGGAACTTGGTTCCGCACACACGAGGACGGCCTCAACCGGGATATTGGGTTCATGTCACACTATTTGTAACCCCCACAGAGTTTCACTGGCTGTCTTGTCTGGAGACAATACACATCTTTTTAGCCTGTCTTGATGCTCTCTCCACTCACGTTGTTTTGTTTCTTAAAGACTTGATTAGTTGTAAGTATTCGCATTCCAACCATTATTCATGTAAATTGAGTCTGTGTCTTTATATGCTCTGTTTGTGAACAGAATTCCCACTCACCTGAAGAAGGGGCTTGGAGCTCCGAAAGCTTGTGTGGCTTTTGCTACCAAATAAACCTGTTGGACTTTAACCTGGTGTTGTTAAACTTCTTACTACATTCTGGAAAGCCAGGATAGAACTGGAACCAATCTTTTCACACTTTTATAAGTTTTTATTCACAAAGATATATATATTACTGATATGCGCCCTTTCTAACCCAACCATCATGGTTTCAGTTTGTTCTATTTACAGGAGAACAAGTAAAACCCTTGTTAATGTCCACCACCTACATACAGTTAATGATGATTAACATCCAGGACAGGGAAAAGCAAATGCACCTTGCTGTTATAATTATCATGAAAACAATCCTAAATTCTTTTATTTCCTTTGTTTTAAAGTATCATTCTTTTTAATGCAAGATCTATAACTGTAAGGAATTGCTGTGCTAGTATTTGTCCTGCTCTGATCAGTCATTGCACTTTCGCCTTTGAACCAGCAAGTCACACATTCAAGCAGCACTCCAGATTTGAGAGTGTGATCCTGTGCAGTGGCGTATTGGGAAATCCACTGCCAGAAGTACTATTGTTTAGATAAGATGTTAAATCCTGCTCCCATCAATCTTCTCCGATCCTTCGGAAGAAGAGCATGGGAGAACACTTGGTATTTTGGCAGTATTTATCCCTAAACAAATACTTCTTAAAAAACAGATTATCCAGTTACTTTCACACTGTTTGTGGGACTTTGCTCAAATTAGGTGCTGCATTTCCTACATTGCAATTGTGATTGCACTTCAAGAAACATCTAATTGGCTGTTAAGTGCTTATGGATATTTTGAGGTTGTGAAAGGTATCATAATATTGCAAGTGCATTCTTTTTGTGAAATCCCATATGGGCAAAATACACTTGCCCATGATTTGTGATCAAAGAAATGGTGAAGCTAATGAGATTACTAAAGAAGTTGAATCTCTTGTGAAGAGGAAGAAGGAGACTTATGTAAAGATGAGACGTGAAGGCTCAGTTAGGGCGCTTGAAAGTTACAAGTTAGCCAGGAAGGACATAAAGAGAGTGTTAAGAAGAGCCAGGAGGGGACATGAGAAGTCTTTGGCAGGTAGGATCAAGGAAAACCCTAACGTTTTCTATAGGTATGTCAGGAATAAAAGAACGACTAGGGTAAGATTAGGGCCAGTCAAGGACAGTAGTGGGAAGTTGTGCGTGGAGTCCAAAGAGATAGGAGAGGCGCTAAATGAATATTTTTTGTCAGTATTCACACAGGAAAAAGACAATGTTGTCAAGGAGAATACTGAGATACAAGCTATTAGACTAGATGGGATTGAGGTTCATAAGGAGGAGGTGTTAGCAATTCTGGAAAGCGTGAGAATAGATAAGTCCCCTGAGCCGGATGGGATTTATCCTAGGATTCTCTGGGACGCTAGGGAGGAGATTGCAGAGCCTTTGGCTTTGATCTTTAAGTCATTATTGTCTACAGGAATAGTGCCAGAAGACTGGAGGATAGCAAATGTTGTCCCCTTATTCAAGAAGAGGAGTAGAGACAACCCTGGTAATTATAGACCAGTGAGCCTTACTTCTGTTGTGGGCAAAGTTTTGGAAAGGATTATAAGAGATAGGATTTATAATCATCTAGAAAGGAATAATTTGATTAGGAATAGTCAACACGGTTTTGTGAAGGGTAGGTCGTGCCTCACAAACCTTCTTGAGTTCTTTGAGAAGGTGACCAAAGAGGTGGATAAGGATAAAGCAGTTGATGTGGTGTATATGGATTTCAGTAAAGCGTTTGATAAGGTTCCCCGTGGTAAGCTATTGCAGAAGATACGGAGGCATGAGATTGAGGGTGATTTAGTGGTTTGGATCAGAAATTGGCTAGCTGTAAGAAAACAGAGGGTGTTGGTTGATGGGAAATGTTCATCTTGGAGTTCAGTTACTAGTGGTGTACCGCAAGGATCTGTTTTGGGGCCACTGCTGTTTGTCATTTTTATAAATGACCTGGATGAGGGCGTAGAAGGATGGGTTAGTAAATTTGCGGATGACACTAAAGTTGGTGGAGTTGTGGACAGTGCGGAAGGATGTTGCAGGTTACAGAGCGACATAGATAAGCTGCAGAGTTGGGCTGAGAGGTGGCAAATGGAGTTTAATGCGGAAAAGTGTGAGGTGATTCACTTTGGAAGGAGTAACAGGAATACAGAGTACTGGGCTAATGGTAAGATACTTGGTAGTGTGGATGAGCAGAGAGATCTCGGTGTCCATGTGCATAGATCCCTGAAAGTTGGCATCCAGGTTGATAGGGTTGTTAAGAAGGCGTACGGTGTGTTAGCTTTTATTTGGTAGAGGGATTGAGTTTTGGCGCCATGAGGTCATGTTGCAACTGTACAAAACTCTGGTGCGGCCGCACTTGGAGTATTGCGTACAGTTCTGGTCGCCGCATTGTGGGAAGGATATGGAAGCATTGGAAAGGGTGCAGAGGAGATTTACCAGGATGTTGCCTGGTATGGTAGGAAGATCGTATGAGGAAAGGCTGAGGGACTTGAGGCAGTTTTCGTTAGAGAGAAGGTTAAGAGGTGTCTTAATAGAGGCATATAAGATGATCAGAGGATTAGATAGGGTGGACAGTGAGAGCCTTTTTCCTCGGATGGTGATGGCTAGCACGAGGGGACATAGCTTTAAATTGAGGGGTGATAGATATAGGACAGATGTCAGAGGTAGGTTCTTTACTCGGAGAGTACTAAGGGCGTGGAATGCCCTGCCTGCAGCAGTAGTGGACTCGCCAACATTAAGGGCATTTAAATGGTCATTGGATAAATATATGGATGATATTGGAATAGTGTAGGTTACATGGGCTTTAGATTGGTTTCATAGGTCAGCGCAACACCGAGGGCTGAAGGGCCTGTACTGCGCTGTAATGTTCTATGTTCTATATGTTCTACATTCCACATTATTAATGTGCAAATTGCTACAGTGATTTCACCTGAGAAGCTGATGTGAGATTAAACATGGAAATTCAGAATGGCTGTTGAGATGGACAACTCTGAGAGTAGCGTTTAAACAGCATCTCAATTGCTGCTTAGTTATTGAAATGCATTAAACAGCATGATGTTGCTGCACTTTCATAGTAGATGCAAACAAAACCCACCACAGAAAATTTAAGTCTTGTCCACTCCAGTCTAAGTACCCATTTAATGACAGAGTAAGTGTTAGTTACTTTCAATCAATCTTTCCAGCACTAAGCATGAATTATTACCAATGGAGTCTCATTTTATCAGGTTTTAATTGTTATTGAAGATTTGAAAAATACAAAACTAAAAGATTTCTTTTACTTTTCCTTTCTGAACCTTTCTCTCTCTCTCTCGCTCAGTATTTGAACCAGTATTTCTTTCCCCCTCTTTTTATTTCGCTTTCTATATCCAATTTGGCATTGAAGTCACCCACTTTAATTTATGTTTTCATTGACATGGGAGATTTTGTTTAATCAAGTAATTGTTTGGGCTGCCTTTGTTTGTCTATCTGTTTCCTGCCCCCGGAACCTATATTTTATTTGTAATTTTCTGTCTGGCCCATTATCCAATGGACCAGACATGGCTGCAGAGGCTGTTTCATGAAGTTTATCCACCCAAATCTATCAACCTCTATTTCGGGGTTCCCCCCAAACCCATTCCCACAGATTTCTCCCAGGAGTTCTCGAATCGGGAGGTACCCCATTCACTAAAACTTGTTCCTTCCTACTGTATCTCCAACAGATATTGTACTTCAAAACTCCCTTCGCCATTGTGAGGCTACATACAATCAATGATTCAATGTCTTAAATTGAAAGCGTGAGGTATTTCTAAGTTTGCAAAGTTTTAGTGTCATTTGTTTTAATACCATTTACAATGGACTGAAAAAAGACTTGTATTTATATTGCACTTTCCATGACCTCTAGAGTCTCTATGCACTTTACAACCAATTACATACTTTTGAAGTGTCGTCACCGTTGCAATGTAGGCAATGCAGTAGGCAATTTGTGCACAGAAAGATCCCACAAATACCAATTGTAAACAGACCAGATAATCTGTTTGAGTGATGTGAATTAAAAAAGCAATGCTGGCCAAAACATGGGAAAGTTCTTCTGCTCCTCTTCACATTGTGTCTGGGGTTATTTTATGTTGACTCAAGAGGATAGGCAGGCCTCTCCACATAGTCCAGGCTCACATTTAACTCTCTTGACTAGAATTGAACTCATAACCTTCTGACTCAGGGCCATGTGTTTTACCAGTGACCAAGGCTGAGACATGGCATTGACTACACTAATTCATCCCTTATTGCAACATTACTGATTGTGTAATATCTTACGGTATGTAAACATTTGCATTGTCATTGTGAAATCACAAAACTTTGTACAGTGGTGGTACGGTGCTAAACCAGACCTGAGTGCCAGTGCACTGTACCCCGAGAGTTGTAGGTTCGTTGATCCTTCAGTTGTTGATTCAGTCAGCTAATGATTTCATCCATCCCACTGTGGGGAGGTGCAAAATGGGGATCAAGCACTTCCTCATTTGAGAAGGGGTCACTGATCTGTATCTCCCTATGTGCAATGGTACAGTGGTCAACCTTGAGAGGCTTTTGCAGAGACCTTGTCTCAGGCTAACTGTCCACAATTCTGGTGTCTCAAGCAGGGAGGAGGTAATAAATACACAAGCTCAAAGCTAGAGTGTCCATTCTCTGCTGTTAACCAGTATTGTCTAAAATCTCCCGAGCCTGTTGAGATGAAAGAAAACTGGATTACAGGTTGACACGCACATGTCAATTCCTGCGCTGCAATTAGTGTTACATTGTTTGAATCATTTCCTGTTTAAATCAGGAAAAGATTTTTAAAGCCACAACCTGGAATGGAGATTTTTCTGATTGTGTTGTTTCAGGCCCTTGGGGAACTTAAAAGTCTATGATTTTTGGTCCCAAATATGTTCAAGGAAGCAATAAGATGTCATAATAATTACTCACAGACTTTATAATTGTTTTAAATGTTTAACCAATGAATCTTTTATAGTGCCTGAAAGAATTAAAAGGGCCACATCAAAATAATAAATATATTTCAGTAAATTACAACTTCCCTAGATTCTAGAACTATCCCAGTGGACTAGAAGCTTGCAAATGTTACAGCACTATTCAAGAAAGATGGGACAGTGAAAACAGAGCATTATAATGGGTGGCCTAGTGGTTAGCACTGTTACCTCAGCGCCAGGGACCCGTGTTCGATTTCCGGCTTGTGTCACTGTCTGTATGGAGTTTGCACGTTCTCCCCATGTCTGCGTGGGTTTCCTCCGGATGATCCGATTTCCTCCCACAGTCTAAAGATATGCGGGTTAGGTGCTTTGGCCATGCTAAATTGCCCCTTAGTGTCCCGGGAAGTATAGGTTAGAGGGATTAGCAGGTTAAATATGTGGGGCTACGGGGTTAGGGCCTGGGTAGGATTGTTGTCGTGCAGACTCGATGGGCCAAATGGCCTTTTTCTGCACTGTAGGAATTCTATGATTCTATAGGCCAGGTAGCCTGGTATCAGTTGCCAGGAAAATGCTGGATTCTATTATTAAGGTAGTCTTAACAATGCACTTGGAAAATCATAGTATTATCAGGCACAAAGAGGCTGCAAAGAGATATAGAAAGGTTATGAATGGGAAACAAAGAGGAATAGAAAGCAAAATATTTTTAACGGGCATGATACTTCTATATGTTGATATTCATAAAGTAAACTCATGCATGGAACACAAAGTTAGCAATAGAATTAGTAAATTCTGGATAAACTCAGCAGGTCTGGCAGCATCTGTAAAAAGAAACAGAGTTACTTTTTGAGTATAAATGGTCTTTCTAGAGAACTGAAGCAAGGTAGAAATGTACAGAATTTTTAAAGCTGGAAAGCGGGTGGAGGAGGTGGGCAGAATAGAAGACTAGGGATAGGTCACGGTAAAGGAAATGTGGACAATTTTATTATAGATATAAGACAAAGGGGAGTGTTAATGGTGCTACTAAGGGATGAAGAATGCTAATGGTGACAAAAAATAAGATTGCAGAATGTGTTAATGGGAGCAACTGAACAGCCAGGAACAGGTGACCAAGTGGGGGAGGGGTGGGGTTGTGTGAGGGGGGGGGGGGGGGGGGGGGAATTAAAGGGAGATGTTTACTGCCTAAACTGCCTAATTGTTGAACTCAGTGTTGAGCCCTGAAGGTTGTAATGTGCCTAATCAGAAGATGAGGTGTTCTTCAAGTTTGCATTGGACGTCACTGGAGCATTGCTTTGCTTTTACAGCAAGTTAGGTACAGCGAGCAATTAGGAAGGCAAATGGCATGTTGGTTTTTATGAAGGGATTGGAACACAAGAACAAGGGAGCTTTGCTACAATTTTACTGGGCATTGGGGAGATCACACCTGGCGGATGGTGAGCAATTTTGATTTCCATATCTAAGCAAGGATATTCTTGTATTGGAGGCAGGACAGTAAAGGTTCACAAGATTGGTTCCTGGAATGAGAAGTTTGGCTTATGATGAGAGACTGAGTAAATTGCACTTAAGAGTCTCTGGAGTTTAGAAGAATGAGAGCTGATATCATTGCCAAATATAAGATTTTGAAGTAGCTTGACAAGGTAGACACAGAGAAGCTTTTTCTCCTGACTGGGACATCCAGGACACAGGTGTGTAGTGTTCAATTAGTCTGTGTTTGATCATCTGCTTCTGTTGCTTGGTTAAGTCTGGGCGTGGAATCAGAGAAATGTAAATAAACTGTAGAAAGAGGTGGCAGTCAGAGCTGAAGAATGGAGTAGACATTTTAAAGCATGAAATAACGCATACAAATGTGTGACATCTCTGCATAGCTCTGAGATATCAGGAGCACAGTCTCAGGGTAGGAGGCCAATCATTTAGAAATGAGATGAGGAAAAAGGGTTGTGAATCTTTAAAATTGTTTCCCTCAGAGGTTTGTGAATGCACCATCATCACAAATATTCAAGGTGGAGACAGACAAGTTTTGGGTATGTCAGGCCGAAAGGTTGAATTCAGGCAGGAGATCTGCCATGATTGTATTGAATGCGAAGCTGACTAGAGGAACCATATGGTCAACTCCAGCTCCAATTTGTTATGTTTTTACGGGTTGAGAGAATCTTAGAGAAGAAAGACAGATGTTTAAGTAACAATGAAAACCATGTCAACCTGGACTTTGTTTAAAATTATTGTAAACTATGGATAGACTTGGGGTGGAGGGTAAGTATCTATCAGTGATGGCGCTTAATCTTCAACTTTGTCAATACAGTGATGACACTTAATCTTCAACTTTGTCAATACAGCTTGGAAATCTGTATGAACTGCTATTCTTCTACAAGTTGTAGATTGAGAGAATCGGATAATGACGTTCCTTTGTTCTTCCTGCTGAATGCAGGTTGTTAGAAAGACTGATGGGCCATCCTTTTATTTTAGAATGGTCAATGGCAGTTTGGCTTTAGTTAAGATTTGTCAACTGCTGGAACATAGACATGAAAAAGGTATTAATCTTTTGATTACTTTGCATGTTGATTCAGGTTGGTTATTTATATTTACACAATTATATTACAACAATGCCTACACTTCAAAAACACTTCATTGGCTGTGAAGCACTTTGGGACATCATGAGGTTGTGAAAGGCACTCAATGAATGAAAGTTTGTTCATTCTTCATTAGGCATGTTCATTTATTTTCTCATTCTCATTTTCACCTCCTGAGTGGAGTGATCCTATTATCAGGATATGGTTCTTGAACAGTAACCATTCTTCATATGTTAGTCTTTAGAAGTGTGCCAATGAGCTACATCTTCAGTATCCATACAAGTGCTGTTCCAGCAAGATGCCATTATGAAACCAATTGTAACAGTTACAATTAGTTACTTCAGCACAGGTCAAGGATTTAACTTTAAATCTTCCTGGTCTCTACGATTCACTGTATAAACTTGTCGAACCATCAATGGAGTGCAGATTATATTTCAAATCTCATGCAGAATTCTTTCATTTGCTGTATGAAAAATAAAAAAATCATTACTTAGTGAGAAGGTGTCAGAGTGCTTTGTTATCCCTTAATGGAGGCATATGCATTCCGTTGACTTAACCTTGAAGTTAGTAATGAACACCTATAATGATAAGTTTTCAGGCCAGAAAAAACTTGAGTAAATTAGATGGCACTGTTTAGTTGTGATGTGGAGATGCCAGCGTTGGACTGGGGTGAACACAGTAAGAAGTCTAACAACACCAGGTTAAAGTCCAACAGGTTTATTTGGTAGCAAATGCCACTAGCTTTCGGAGTGCTGCCCCTTCGTCAGGTGGAGTGGGAGATGTGCTCACAAACAGGGCATACAGAGACACAAACTCAGTTTACAGAATAATGATTGGAATGCTAATACAGCTAATCAAGTCTTAAAGGTACAGACAATGTGAGTGGAGAGAGCATTAAGCACAGGTTAAGGAGATGTGTATTGTCTCCAGACAGGACAGCTAGTGAGATTTTGCAAGTCCAGGCAAGTTGTGGGGGTTACAGATAGTGTGACATGAACCCAAGATCCCGGTTGAGGCCGTCCTCATGTGTGCGGAACTTGGCTATCAGTATTCACCAGGCAAGACTGTTCTCTTCCTGTTGGAGAGCACTTCAGCGGTCACGGGCATTCGGCCTCTGATCTTCAGGTAAGTGTTCTCCAAGGCGGCCTTCACGACACACGACAACGCAGAGTCGCTGAGCAGAGACTGATAGCCAAGTTCCGCACACATGAGGACGGCCTCAACCGGGATCTTGGGTTCATGTCACACTATCTGTAACCCCCACAACTTGCCTGGACTTGCAAAATCTCACTAGCTGTCCTGTCTGGAGACAATACACATCTCTTTAACCTGTGCTTAATGCTCCCTCCACTCACGTTGTCTGTACCTTTAAGACTTGATTAGCTGTATTAGCATTCCAATCATTATTCTGTAAATTGAGTTTGTGTCCCTGTATGCCCTGTTTGTGAGCACATCTCCCACTCCAACTGACAAAGGGACAGCGCTCCGAAAGCTAGTGGCATTTGCTACCAAATAAACCTGTTGGACTTTAACCTGGTGTTGTTAGACTTCTTACACTGTTTAGTTGCACAGGGATTAGTATCCTTCCTAGCACTGAAGCAAATACTGGTGCTGAAGTGCACGGGCAAAGGTCAGTGCTGGCTGAGTCTCAGCCCCATCTACAAAAACAGATTTGCATTTCTACACCTCCGTTCACAACCTCAGGATGTCCTGGAGTGTTTTACAACAGTGTCTGCACTTCATTGGCTGTAATTCATTCATGGGACATGGGCATCTCTGGCTGGTCAGCATTTATTGCCCATCCCTAGTCGCCCTTGAGAAGATGGTGGTGAGCTGCTGCCTCGAATCACTACAGTCCATGTGCTGTGGGTTGACCCTCAATGCTGTTAGGGAGGGAATTCCAGGATTTTGAGCCAGTGACTGCGAAGGAACTGCGACATATTTCCAAGTCAGGCTGGTGAGTGGCTTGGAGGGGAACTTGCAGGTGGTGGTGTTCCCATGTATCAGCTGCTCCTGTCCTTCTAGATTAAAGTGGTCATGGGTTTGGAAGGTGCTGAGGATCACTGGAGGAGGCCGAGATGGGTCATCCTCTCGGCACTTCTGGCTGAAGATTGCTGCGAATGCTTCAGCCTTATCTTTTTTGCTGATGTGCTAGGCTCCTCCATCATTGGGGATGCAGATATTTGTGGAGCCTCCTCCTCCAGTGAGTTGTTTAATTGTCCACCACCATTCACAACTGGATGTGGCACGGCTGCAGAGCTTAGATCTGATCTATTGGTTGTGGGATCGCTTAGCTCTACCTATCACTTGCTGTTTAGGGCATTTGACATGCAAGTCGTCTTGTTTGGTAGCTTCACCAGGTTGACACCTCATTTTTAGGTATGCCTAGTGCTGCTCCTGGCATATAGGAAACAAGACAGCCAATCTACAAAGAGCCAGTACTCATCTGGGTTTGCTGTTGTGGTCAGCAGTGTCCAGCTGCCGGAACAGAAGCCAATCTCAGCACCATAATAGTTGCTCTGTGACCCATCCATCCATCTGGTACCTCTGATACTGTGGGCTGTAGACTGTTCCTAGACCAGATGAATTCAGTCTATGTCAGAACATTTTTTTCTGTTTATGATTTTTATGGCATACACAATGGTTAACTGACAAATGGAAAAATTATTCAACACCTGAAGGAATAATTATTTTATGATCTATGGAATCAAAGTTTTCAAGACCTGTAGAATATTTGGAGATTCCATAGTTATCAGTTATCTCTTAAGAATCTGCTGTGTTTGTTGGTTCTGACTTGTCTTTAATTCCTGTCGTTACTGGGGTGGGCAACAAAAATAAAGTTACGTGGGCAATCTGCAAAATTTCCATTTCTTATTTGTAAATATAGTTCCTGACAAATGCCTTATTGGCTTGAAGCACAATTGCTGCTGTAGTGCTCAGTCACCCTTTAGACTTACAGCTGCAAAATGGATTGAGTACTTTATTCTTGAGGACTTGAATTAAGTACATTAATTTGGCAGACGATCTATTTGCAGAGGTAGAGTCGCATATGGAACATTGGGAGATTTCCCAATTATACCCATGAATCGTTCCATAGCTGTATTCTCCCTCAAATCCAAAAGGATCTATTCAAGGAAACTGATATGCAGGGAATGGTGAGAGATGAAAACCCACTTGCTTCCTCTCCACTATGCAGTCTATGATTGTTTTTGTCTGAATCTATTCAGCAAGGATACTGATGGTGAACCTAAATACAAACAGTTGATCCATTTTGCAGCTGTAAGTCTAAAGGGTGACTGAGCACTACAGCAGCAATTGTGCTTCAAGTATATATTTTAAATGGAACAACTTACTTTCAAAACTGTGTTGTTAATTTGACTTCTAGAAAGGAGGAGATGCCAAGAGGCAAGGATTAACGGTGCTGGACCCGAAGAGGAGTAATGCGATCAACATTGGTCTCACAGTATTGCCTCCGGTACATATCATCAAAAATGCCATCCTCAACTTTGATGAATATGCAATCAACAAGGAAGGCATTGAGGTAAGGGATCCAAAATTGAAACTGTGGGTTCAGGTTAGTGTGCGTTCAAGAATTTGGAAAAATAACAAGAATGGGAACATAAGTTTGCAACAGTTGCTTGCTCCCCCTCATCAATTTTAGTTCAATCCCCCACCCCTGTCTCAGCATTGTCATGTATCAGTTAGTATTTTGATTTACAAGATTGACGAGCAAGAAAAGACCAGCTGACCCAAGAAGCTATCCCCACACTATGATGGCCACAGCAATGAGGAATAAATAGTTCCCCACTCCCCCAAGCCACCCCCTGCAGCCGTGTGTCATGCTGGGTTTCAATCAGACATCAAACTAAGTTAAGTGCAAAGAAACCAGATGAACTTTCAATATTGTACAGCCTCTCTGAGAAAGAGAAATATTTGCACCAGTTTTACTGCATGACACTCTGTTCTTTCTATAGCTAATACCTAACTGTTGCCTTGGAAATTCCAACACTTTGATTGTGGTACATATTAAACTGGCAGCATTACATAGAAAACAATCAATGTGTTGTTTTTAAAAATATAGATAAATGTGATTGAGTAGGGTGTGCTGGCAAGAAATTCAGCCAGAAATTGTTTATTTTTTTCTAAAATCTAATTTCACTGCTGATTTATATTTTAAAAATACATCAACATCTGCCAAGCCGAGTACTACTTCCCTGAACAAAAGATGATGGATGTAATCCACTGGTTCCCCAGTGCTTCGATGCCAAACAGGAATTCTCCCATGCAAATTCCACTCCCCCAACCCCAGATGTTATTTACCATTCCTCATTGGGAAGCAGGAAGGATTAATTGGATTGATCAATTGTTTCCTCCTCCTTCCTCTCTCATTGCCTTCTGGAATTACACCCAATACAGTGGAGCCTCCATGACACCTGCTCTGTATGTCTTCCAGTGTCTTGGAAGGTAGAGTCTTGCATTAGACTTTTCCTCATAGATGTAATCTTCCAACGTCATACTCTTCCTGTTGGGTGTAAGTCAACTCCTCAATCCAAGAAAGATTAAATTCAGTTTATGTTGTTTGCAGTGTATTTATCTGCACTCCTATACTAATACATCAAACTTGTTCAGCCAAAATTTGGAGACTCAATTTGTCTGACTGCCTCCAAAGGGAAGGGAGGTTCATCCAATATGGGTCCATTCTAATCTGACTGAGACCAAGCGTTCAGTGAGGAACATCACACCATGTTTATCTGTGGATACCTGTATATTCTCATCATCAGAAGAATGATGTTCACTTGCAGGTGCCATTCTTCCCTGCTTATTTTTGTTGGTACTGCCATTCCTAACGAAGGCTTGTTGGAAAATGGAGGTCCATGAATCTCATGGTTAAAAGTGGGGTAATCTGTCTCCATGAGTTTCGCTTTAAATGTCGATTGAATGACAGCTGTCATGGCCAAAATAATCTGAGTCATCACAGATCATGTCATTTACGATAGAGTGTGACATCAACAGTAAGAACGTGATATGTTAGCTACTACAAACATGCTTGTAATTCTCTGCCTGAAGGCAAGTCCTTGGTGATTATTCGCCAAATCACCGCTAAGTGCCACACGTTCATTTTTACTATGGGTAGGGTGAGGAGGTAGACCTGAAGTCAGCTCAATCAGAAAGGGAATCAAACCCCATGCTATTGGCATTAAGCTGATCCCCACACTAGCTGTCTAGCTAACTGAGAAAACTGGACTCCCCATTTTCACACAGTAACACTTTTAAAACAGGAGAGCCTGAATTTAAATTATATATTCAAAAACAAATCCCACTATATCCAATTAATTTAAGGGTGACATTTTCAAATGAGTTTAACAGTGAGTTTTTAGTCAATGTTTCAAATGTTTGTAATTTCCACTGGAAACCCTGCCATCACCTCCCCCTTCTGTTTTCCAACAGAAAATCCTGACTATGATCCCCACAGAAGAGGAGAAGCAGAAGATCCAAGAAGCTCAGCTGGCAAATCCTGATGTGCCACTGGGAACAGCTGAGCAGTTCCTTTTAACCTTGTCCTCGATCAATGGGATTACAGCCAGGCTGCAGCTCTGGGCTTTCAAACTAGATTACGAGTTCATGGAAAAGGTGGGAATTGTCTTAGAGTCCTTATGTTAGATTGCTTAGGGAATGTTGCAGCTTTTAAAAGAAATATAATCTCAAGTAGATTATCTACAAGGAGTATTAGGTTTTATGCAATGTGTAGAATTGAAATCCATTTAATTGGGGAAGACTAGAAATAAATATTTATATATAGTAATATAAATATTAAATATATGATATATAAATATATATTTTTTAATATATGAAAACACAGTGCAGAATATAATTCAATTTAATCACATTAACAGTTGTGAAGGATCCAAATCTTGATATGTCCGAGATAGTTAGGCAGATAATGGGCAACTTGTGTAATTCTAGATACCTAAATGGGTATATTGTAGTCATTATTTGCTGTTTAAGAGGAACATTGAAATATTTGAATTGACTTGCATGTGCTAGTTAGCAATCCACAGAGTCTGCACGGTACTTTATAGAACATGATGATCTTTGACCTGCCAATTGGATCTGCAGTTTTAAAGTTCATGGCTGGCAATCTTGTGCTTTTAGTAAGGTACTATAATTCAACAAGATTGGGAATCTATCCATTTGATAAATCTTTTAAATACTTCAGATTGCTCACTTAATGCTTTACTGACTGAGTTGCTTCAAAATTGACTTTCAAGAGAAAGTTTGCATATAAAGTTCTGAAATCAAAGTTTTAACTTTTTGTTGCAGGAAATTGCAGAACCGCTGTTTGACCTGAAGCTTGGAATGGAGCAGCTTGCAAAGAATAAAACCTTTAAATCCCTTTTGGCAACTCTACTTGCAATTGGGAATTTTCTGAACAATTCTAGTGTAAGAAGCCATTCTTGTTTCATGGTGATGGAATTGCTATTTGAAACCCCTCCGCTCCCTTATTGAAGTTTACATTTTAGGACTTGCTTTCCCCTAGGCCAAAGGATTTGAACTGAGTTACCTGGAGAAAGTGTCTGAGGTGAAAGATACCATTCAGAGGCAGTCTTTGCTGTATCATACCTGCAACCTTGTGGTGGAGAACTTCCCAGACACGACAGACGTGTATTCAGAAATTGCAGCAATCACCAGGTCTGCTAAGGTGAGTACCAGGAAGGTACACATCATACCAGTGCGGACAATGACCAAGTTGAGAAATTTGCTATTTTCCACTTTGTGCACCCAGTAACATCAAGTATTATG
Source organism: Mustelus asterias (assembly GCF_964213995.1). Classification (NCBI taxonomy): domain Eukaryota; kingdom Metazoa; phylum Chordata; class Chondrichthyes; order Carcharhiniformes; family Triakidae; genus Mustelus; species Mustelus asterias. The sequence goes on along the minus strand of NC_135804.1, from coordinate 51,172,282 downwards.
AGAACATGATTCATACCGGTTAGGTACATTGTGAGGTTTCTGCTATATTTTTCCAAATAGTTTAATCCCACCATAGAAGCACATCCATTGCTGAACAAATATGGTAGCTGGTTTACAGTCACCTTCTTCCTTGTGGTCATGATTTCTTGTGCATCTCTACATCCTTCATCCTAACATTGGAGACCATGCCTTTCAGCCAACTTGGTCATAAACATGGGGCAGGATGTTCCGGCCCACCCTGCTGGCAGGATCTTGTTATCCGGCCAAAGGTGACTGTCCCCTCCAGCACCCCCCCACCCCGCCCCAACAGGCTGGTTCCCCCAACTACGCAGCAAGCGAGCCATTCAAAACGCCTTTGCAGGACTGGGAGATCCCGCCAGCAGCCAATGGCACCTCAGCCGCCATTGCTGAGTGGGTGAGGGGCTGGAAAATCCCAGCCATGGAATTCCCTACCCAGTCCATGCACTTCTGTCCTCCTTTAAGACAATACAAATGACGCCTCTTAGTCGAAGTAGGTGGTCACCTAATGTCTCCTGCTTTGTCTCGTTATCCATGATTGTCTGGTTATGCTCCAAGGAAGCACCTTGGGACATTTTGCCATGTTAGGGTGCCATGTAAATGCAAGTTGTTGTTGTCGCACTGCAGCTGGTACAAGTCCCAGTGCTACAATTCTCAGAACATTGGTGGTACATACTGGAGTTGGGCTTGCAGGCACGTGATATGTTCCCTACCAACCTTCTGCACCCGACAAGACAATAATGAAGAGCTAAAGCAAAAAACGGGTCAAAATCAAACCCTGAAAAAGAGCAAAATTAATCTTCTGCCTCAAGATGTGTGAGCAGAAGTTAAAATGCAGTTTCCTGGAGGTCAATAGTTGTTCAAGATTTTATAAAGGACTTTTTGAATCTTAGCAAATCAGCAAAAAAGGGTCTGCTGTTGCAGCAAAGAATTCAATCCCATGACCAAATAAAATTTATCTTTCCATGTTATTCATTAAAAAATGGAATCAGTTATAAATTGGACCCTCTTGTACATTTTGGGCTTTCACAAATGCCAAAAGCAAACTGATTTAAAAAGCTTTCTCTGTTTACAATGACAATTTAATAACTCTAATGGAAAACCCTTCTGGCCAGTGGGTCACATTTGATGGTAGCTGTTATAATTCATTACTGGTGCTGCCGATTTATGTTTCCTTCCTGCTTTTAACTGCATTGGCATCATTTGCGATGGGGCTGCTCTCATCACATGTCCGCTTGTCTCTGTTTACAGGTTGACTTTGATCAATTGGCAGAAAGCCTTGTTCAGCTGGAGAGAAAATGCAAAGCCTCGTGGGACCATCTGAAGGTCATTGCAAAGCACGAAACGAAACCTGTTCTCAAAAACAAAATGACAGAATTTCTGAAGGACAGCACAGAAAGGATCATAATCCTCAAAGTGGTACATCGCAGAATTATAAACAGGTCAGACTTCATTCTCAAGGTTCTGTCTGCTCGCAGGAGTTCTAAGATTTCGAGGATAGTATATTGGCGAGGCTCGTGTTGAAAATGAAAACACTTTGTATAAATATACTTGAATGAATTGGCATCGAAGTGTTTATCCACAAGTTGCTTCTGTTTTAATCAGTTTTCTTCCCTCCTCCTACAGACGATATCAGAACATTCTAGAACCGTTACGAGGAGGTCATTCAGCTCCTCAGGCCTACTCCTCAATTCAGTCATATCATGCTTCATTACATCTCTATCACCTTTGCTCCGTATATTTTGGTATCCCCATCTCATTAAAACTTGAAAATTCAAATTGACTCGGGATTGAAAGCTTTCTGGGGAGGATAGTTCCAGATTTCTACAATCCTGTGTGTGGAAAAAGTGCCCCATTTTAGTTTAAGAAAATTACCCTGGACAGGATCTTCCGGTCCTGCCAAAGTCAACAGAGTTTCGAATGTCTTATCACATCTGTCGTGGAAAATCAGCCACTGTGTCTGTCTCTTTCTCCCCCTCGCACGCTCACTCCATCTTTCAGACTCGCACTTACACTTTCACTCTCTCGCACACTCTCTCACTTGCGCTCTGCCTCGCGCTCTCGCTCAGCCCCCCCTCTCACGCTCATGCCCCCCTCTCTCTCTCGCTCGGCCCCCCTCTCTCTCTCGCTCGGCCCCCCTCTCTCTCTCGCTCGGCCCCCCTCTCTCTCTCGCTCGGCCCCCCTCTCTCTCTCGCTCGGCCCCCCTCTCTCTCTCGCTCGGCCCCCCTCTCTCTCTCGCTCGGCCCCCCTCTCTCTCTCGCTCGGCCCCCCTCTCTCTCTCGCTCGGCCCCCCTCTCTCTCTCGCTCGGCCCCCCTCTCTCTCTCGCTCGGCCCCCCTCTCTCTCTCGCTCGGCCCCCCTCTCTCTCTCGCTCGGCCCCCCTCTCTCTCTCGCTCGGCCCCCCTCTCTCTCTCGCTCGGCCCCCCTCTCTCTCTCGCTCGGCCCCCCTCTCTCTCTCGCTCGGCCCCCCTCTCTCTCTCGCTCGGCCCCCCTCTCGCTCGGCCCCCCTCTCTCTCTCGCTCGGCCCCCCTCTCTCTCTCGCTCGGCCCCCCTCTCTCTCTCGCTCGGCCCCCCTCTCTCTCTCGCTCGGCCCCCCTCTCTCTCTCGCTCGGCCCCCCTCTCTCTCTCGCTCGGCCCCCCTCTCTCTCTCGCTCGGCCCCCCTCTCTCTCTCGCTCGGCCCCCCTCTCTCTCTCGCTCGGCCCCCCTCTCTCTCTCGCTCGGCCCCCCTCTCTCTCTCGCTCGGCCCCCCTCTCTCTCTCGCTCGGCCCCCCTCTCTCTCTCGCTCGGCCCCCTCTCTCTCTCGCTCGGCCCCCCTCTCTCTCTCGCTCGGCCCCCCTCTCTCTCTCGCTCGGCCCCCCTCTCTCTCTCGCTCGGCCCCCCTCTCTCTCTCGCTCGGCCCCCCTCTCTCTCTCGCTCGGCCCCCCTCTCTCTCTCGCTCGGCCCCCCTCTCTCTCTCGCTCGGCCCCTCTCTCTCTCTCTCTCTCGGCCCCCCTCTCTCTCTCTCTCTCTCTCTCGGCCCCCCTCTCTCTCTCTCTCTCTCGGCCCCCTCTCTCTCTCTCTCTCTCGGCCCCCCTCTCTCTCTCTCTCTCGCTCGGCCCCCCTCTCTCTCTCTCTCTCGCTCGGCCCCCCTCTCTCTCTCTCTCGCTCGGCCCCCCTCTCTCTCTCTCTCGCTCGGCCCCCCTCTCTCTCTCTCTCGCTCGGCCCCCCTCTCTCTCTCTCTCGCTCGGCCCCCCTCTCTCTCTCGCTCGGCCCCCCTCTCTCTCTCGCTCGGCCCCCCTCTCTCTCTCGCTCGGCCCCCCTCTCTCTCTCGCTCAGCCCCCCCTCTCTCTCGCTCGGCCCCCCCCTCTCTCTCGCTCGGCCCCCCCCTCTCTCTCGCTCGGCCCCCCTCTCTCTCTCGCTCGGCCCCCCTCTCTCTCTCGCTCGGCCCCCCCCCCTCGCTCTCTCGCTCGGCCCCCCCCCCTCGCTCTCTCCCGGCCCCCGCCCCTCGCTCTCTCCCGGCCCCCCCCTCGCTCTCTCCCGGCCCCACCCTCGCTCTCGCCCGGCCTCCCCCTCGCTCTCGCCCGGCCTCCCCCTCGCTCTCGCCCGCCCCCCCCCCCCACCCCCCGCTCTCGCCCGGCCCCCCCCCCTCGCTCTCGACCGGCCCCCCCCTCGCTCTCGCCCGCTCAGCCCCTCGCGCCCCCTCACACGCCACCCCTCAAACTGGGTGGAAGTATGGGTACATTAGCATAGTGGTAATGTTGCTGGATTAGTAATCCAGAGGCTTGGTCTAATGATCTGGAGATTTGAGTTCAAATCCCACTATTTCAGTTGTGAAATTTACATTCAATTAATTCTAAAATCTAAAAAAAAACTAGTCCCAGTAATAGGGCACCTTGAAACTACTGGATTATCCTAAAAGCCCATTTTATTCATGAGGAAAGAAAAAGTGCCATCCACACCCGATCTGGCAGAGCTGTGACTCCAGAATCTTGGCTACGTGATTGATCCTTAAATACCTTCTCTAATAGCCTGGAAGGCCAATCTGTTGCATTCAAGAAGGCATTTCCCCATCACCTCCCTCAGCATCATTAGGGATGGGCAATAAATGTTGGTCTTGCCAGAGACACACACACCTCATGAATGAATAAAAATAAAGAAAATATCAAGCACAGTAAGTTTCCAAGGAAAGAAAGGACAGTTCAGGACAGTGTCCATCCAACAAATTCATCAGAACGTTCCAGGCTCGGGCTTGTTCTCAAGCCACATTTTCCCCACACCTTCTCAAAAGAGGTTCTGTCGAGTTATTTGTATCTCTGCACTGAGTTGGACAGCGATTCCATTGCATTTTTGGGGAAACAAAATATCTTTTTGGGAATTATGTATTTGCATTAAACATTAGTACACTAACAATCAGTGCAGCAGAGTGGGGACAGGTGGAAATGGGCCTGGTGTGCTCGGGTTCACATCACCATTGATTGGCTAACTAAGAGGTTTAATTGCCTCCCAGTCATCTGTGGAGGCTCCCTGATGCCTCCTAGTGGCCCATTCCAGAGACTATTGGTGATCATTTTCTGCCCAGCTGTAAGCTGCAAGGCAACCCATGGCTGAAAAAGGCACAAAAATTGCAAGAAGGAGGGAGAATTATTTGAGGAGTCAATTCCTCCATGACAAAGAGGAAGGTTTAAACCTTTGGAGGAGAGGGGGGGTTTTAATGTATAGCTGAATAAAATCCGGACCAGATTTGCAAGATGAAAAACATCTTCTAAAGCTTCTAAGAGTCCCTCGGTTCATGAAGCCTGAACAGGCTCAGCCCTGTTCCTAGACTGCTCGACCCCCTCAGGGTAATTTGGGCACAATTGGCATAAATTTACAACCTCGCCCGAAGTCCACATAGATGGCTGGTATGGGTAATTGAGAAACATCAGATTGTTCCATGGTTGGGGCAGTGTAGTGAGAACCAGGGCCCTTGAGGCATGAGGCAGCAGTGCTAAACATTATGCCACCATGCTGCCCAAAATCATGAGTGTTCTAGATAAAAGCAACTTCAACAAAAAACAATATAGATAGCCCAAAGATCACACAATTGTTTGGAATTGTCGACAATCTAAGGATTAAACTCAACAAGGTCCTGTACTTTACAAAAAGCAACTCGTAATAGCCAAAGCTCTTACTGGTCGTCGCGTGCTGTGGATCCATTGTCTTGTCAGAAAAGGTTCCTGGCCCTGACACCCTATCTAATCAGCAGTACTCTCAAATCAGTCTAAGAGAGCCACACCAGCACAGGATGTCGGTGTGCATCCTTGTGCTTTGGTGCACTCTTGTGGAGGAATCTGACATGCAAATGCTATTACATATGTCCTTAATTACTGAAAGCAAAGTCCACTTTGCCTGTAGTCGCCAAGGTCCCATTTCACAGCATATGTACCATCATTGCATTGACCATGTCATAAAGTACTGGAAAATTTTTATCATGTCAACTGTGGACAGAAACTCCTAATACGCATAACCATTTCTTACAGGTTCCATTCTTTTCTGTTGTACCTGGGTCATCCTTCTAACGCTGCCCGCGAGTTGAAGATTACTAGGTTCTGTAAAATAATTAGCGAGTTTGCACTAGAATATCGGACCACCAGAGAACGGGTACTGCAGCAGAAACAGAAGCGGGCTGCATATCGAGAACGGAACAAGACGAGGGGCAAAATGATCACAGAGGTATGTTTAAGGTTTCAGAGCAGTGCTGGGTCGTGATATAAAGGCAGTAGATCGTGATGTAGAATCGGTCTGGGTTGAAATGATCAATAGCAGGGGAAGGAAGATGAGGGTGGGAGCAGTTTATAGACCCCCAACATATGACCTCTCCAGCAGTCAGAGCATAAATGGGGAAATATCAAGGGCATGTTCGAAGGGAACTGCAATCATCATGGGAGATATTAATCTGCATGTTGACTGGACAACCAAACCGGCAAGGGTAGTATAGAAAAATTTATGGAGTGTAACAGGAATTGCTTTTTAGAGCAATATGTTTTGGAACCTATCCAGGAAAAGGCTATTTTAGATTTGGTTTTGTGTAATGAAGGATTAATAAGGGATTTTTTGGTTAAGGACCCCCTAGGGGGCAGTGACCACAATACGATAGAATTCCAGATGCAGTTTGAGGGTGAATGTCATAGGTCCATAACCAGTGTCTTCAACTTAAATAAGGAAAATTATCATGGTATGAGGGAGGAGTTGTATAAGTTGAACTGGGCGAACAAGCTAAGATACAGGTCCAACTGGACTGGTCCAAAATGCTCAGCAGGAATTTATCCCAATCAAACACAGGGATTGCATGAGAAAGAGACAAAATCCATGGTTAATACAAGAGGTCAAGGATAATGTTAAATTGAAAAGCAGGATATACAAAGTAGCAAAGGATAATTTTTAGGATCCAGCAGCAAAAGCCTAAAAAAATTATAAGGAGGGAGAAAATGAATTTTGAAGAAAACGTGCATGACGTATTCAAACAAATAGTAAGAGCTTTTATGGATATATAAATAGGAAGTGGATGTCTAGGTAAATGTGGGATCTTTACTGAATGAGGTGGGTGAACTGATAACAGCAAACAAAGGAATGGCAGAAATGGTAAATACATTTTTTTCATCAGTATTCACCGTGGAAGATATTGCAAATATTCCTAAATTATCAAATGGGCTGATTTCAAAAGACATAGTAGAACTTACAATAATCCCAATCACAAGGGATAAGTCTTAGAGAAACTCAAGAGGCTAAAGGTGGACAAGTCACCAGGACCCAATGAACAATAAGTTAGTTTAACATCTATTATTGGCAAGATGCTAGAATCAATAATCAGAGGAAATAGCTAATCATTTAGGAAAGCTGAACATAATCAAACTAGTCAACATGATTATAGGAAAGGGTAAATCATGTTTGACAAATTTGCTCAATTTTTTGGGGATGTAACAGAGAGATTGGGTAGAGGTGAAGCTGTAGATGTAGTGCATTTAGATTTCCAAAAGACATTTGACAAGATGCCGCATAAGTAAAAACCTATGGAATTGGAGGAAGTGTGTTAGCATGGATTGAAAACTGGCTGTCACATAGAAAACTGAGAGTTGGAATAAATGGGTCCTTTTCAGCGTGGAAAATGTAAGTAGGTGGAGTACTGCAGGGCTTGGTTCCTGGCCTGCAATTGTTCACTATTTACATTAAGGTTTCCAAATTTGCTGACAATACGAAGATAGGTGGAAGGGCAGGTAGTGATGAGGATATTGTGATTCTGCAACAGGACATAGATAGGTCCAGTGACTGGATGAAAACCTTGCAAATGGAGTTCGATGTGGGGAAGTGTGAGGTCATGCATTTTGGTAGAAGGAATCAAAAGGCAGATTATTATCTAAATGAAGAGAGACTGCAGATGAGTGAAGTACAGAGGGATCTAGGTGTTCTATTGCATGAATCACTAAAAGCTAGCAAGCAGGTTCATAGATAGTTAAGAAGGCAAATGGCATTTTGGCCTTTATTGCAAAGAGGTTGGAGTTTAAAAATAGGTTTTGTTGCAATTGTACAGGGTGTTGGTGAGGCCTCACCTGGAATACTGCATACAGTTTTAGCCCCTTTATCTTAAAAAAGAAACAGTAACATTGGAGGCAGTCCAAAGGAGATTCACCAGGCTAATTCCTGGGATGAGAGGGTTGTTCTATCAAGAAAGACTAAACAGTCTGGGCCTGTATTCCTTAGAATTTAGAAGAGTGAGGGGTGACTTTATTCAAGCATACAAAATCTTGAGGGGGCCTGACATGGTGGATGGTGAGATGTTTCCACTAGTGGGAGAGTCTCAAACAAGGGGACATAGCTACAAGATAAAGGGCCGGTCATTTAAAACTGAGGTGCGTAGCAATTTCTTCTTGCAGAGGAATTCCCTGTATAAACGGGTATTGGAGGCTGAATCATTAGAAGTATTCAAAGTGGAGTTGGATAAATATTTGATAGAATAGAGGGCTATGGGGAATTGGCACAGAAAAGGAGCTGAGGCCAGCATAGATCAGCCATGATCATACTGAATGGTTCAAGCCTGCTTATATTTCATGTGTTCTTGTGTTTACTTAAGATTAACTTTCTATCTCCAGAACCTAAACATACTGGAGGAATCTCTGGCAGGCAGGATAAGGGCACAAGTCCAAGAGATCAGATGTTTGCAATAATCCTGGGATTCAAAATGTAAAATTGGTGCAAATCATTTTATTACAAGATGCATGCATTTTTTATTTAGAGTTTTTTTTCATATGGATATAATTTGGTCTGTATTGTAGCCCAGCTAGGCTCAGAATAAAGAGTTACCACAATATGTTGTACTAACCTACTATGATTCGAATGGAAAGTTTTAGCATCAACTTTACTACTCGAGGAATCTTTTCCATTTTGGAGAAGTCAGTTCAGCTATCACTAACTTGAATTAATTGAATCACTATAGTGGACATGCTTGACGCGTTCTAGGGAAGTTTGTAATCAAACAGCATTTGAAAGGAATGAATGTGCAATGTGGGAGGCTGACCTGTGCAAGTGTTCTGTTTCTAAGGCCATTGGCCTCCTGGTCTGCATGAGGTCATCTCTGAAAGTCCCCAACTACCACTGACATTCTGGATGTGCACAGCGGAGGTCTGCATAGTAGCTTGGCACTGTAGATCAAAGCAAGCTTCTAAGTGGTGAATTATGGGCTTGTATTTCCTCTCTGGAGGGCTTGAGTATATATTCAAGAGACCAGGGTTACCTTATCAGATTATAATGTCTTGGTAAATGAAAATTCAGTGAGAGGCAAGTTAATGCCACAGGAACATGAAATAATTACAAATTTTGTGATCCGAGCATGGCCGGCAATGTCATGACTGGAGTCCAAGCTTTCCATTCTCTCCAGGCACCATTTAAACTGAACCTCTGAACACTCTATGTGCCAGTTTTGGTTTAGGTATAGGACTGCAGTGGAATGTCTGAAATATTCCTTGGACTAGCACCAAAGAGGAGCCACGGGAACTGAGATGAAGTAACTGGAAACCAAAGCAACAACAACGAAGTCCACCCATTATTTTGTAACATAAACATGAAAGATCAGAGCAAATTAGTTTAAATAAGGGTCCGCGTTCAGTGCCAAGTCTTCCACAGAAATTAAGATTAATTTTGTGACTTGAACTAAGTATAAGGAAGTCACTTAAATTACATTGCAATTACATCCCAGTTGAATGCATTAAGGGTATCAGCATGGCCATCTAATTAAAACAGTGGATGTGCTGATACTCATTTATTAAGCTTACTTTTGAAACCTGCTTCAGCTAACAAATTTTAGGTGAGGTCTTTTTGTGTTTTCTAAACTCTATTGAGTTGACGCAGCTGCCAATATCAAAGACTGAAAAACCCTCATCATGTTTAATTTCAGCAAGTGACAGCAATACATGGCAACTGCTGCTACGTCATTCAGATGTAATTGCTGAAAGCTGCACGCACTGGCGAGTGAAAGCAGTTTCATGTATTATTAGCTGGAAAATGGTTATTGCTCCTGAGTCACGACCCCTGACTAGCCTCAAGGTAGTCCTTTGAGCTCAAATGGCAAAACCTTTGACCTCCTTACACATATTTCCATTATTCATGAACTCCAGCAAACTGGAATTTCATTTTTCACGCTAACTTCTTTTCCCATGTAACAACTTAGAATTTTATTTGTTAAATTCTAGATTCTCTGATACATAATTATTCCTCCCATTTTTAGAGACACATCGAATATCTCCACCATTGTCTTGATTGGGGAACAAGAAGGTTGGTCAATAGATAACTCGGAATCTGCTGTCCCTATATTGCAACCTTTCTAGGCTTCTCTGTTTTTTTAACAATATTGTTCAGTAGTTCTCTGAGCTTTTTACATTTCCTTCAAATTTTCACACGTGCAGTCCTCCATCCTCTTTATCCTCAGTTGCAATCAAGAACAGTAAAATATTCTTTCCCAGCACCTGTAAAAATTCATCTTCTCACCTTCCCTACCTCAATAATCAACAGGCTGTGAAAAGCCAAGTTAGATATTGTACCGTCACTATCTTATGATTTATCTCACTTTCTCTTTGCTTAATCTTGCTGGTGAGTTTTACAACCAATCCAAGCTTTCAAAGCTAAACATCAACAGGAACTCTCATTCGTTTTAAGTATGTTAGCATTGACAATGATCAATTAGCCTGGGCTTTGGTCACTCATTTAAATTTCTCAATTTACAAGATCCTTCCATATCTAGTCCACAACATTTCAACTTAGAAAACTAATTTGACTTAGTGGCAAAAGGTATGTTGCACAAAAACTGGAGGCATGGTTTCTATGTATGGTGCAAAAAAATCTTTCAAACTTTTGTTGTACCCTAGAATGTGCTGTGTTTTCTTTTCCTGCAGTCATCCACGCTTAAGGTTGGGTACAATACTGTGCTCTTGCTACTTGCTTGAGCAACATTTCTATCAACTACATTTTGTGTGAGCAATATCCATGTGTTTACAAATTATAAAACGTGTTAAAATGATTCCTATCTCTAGGCCAAAGGTACCTAACCAATTCAAGTGTTATTACATGTGAGAAAAATGCACAAATCACTTAACAAATCTCATGGAACAACATTGTTTGGCAAGCCTCTTCAATTACAAGTTCACGGTTGATTACAGGTTGCCTTAATTTTTTGGGGGGGATGGGTGGATTACAATCCACAGAATAAAGTGGACAACAAACCCAACGTAATGGGTTACAAACTAAGGCAAGCAAATAGAGAGACCAGCAATTTGGTTGTAATTCTTTGTATTTTTCCCTCCCTCATTTATGTGGAACAGGTTGAAACCTTCTTTGCAGTGCTCATCTCATGGTTTGGCTGATTAACTCTCTCTAACTCTTCATCTGGCTAGGATATATCTGCTTTTGCTTCCAGTTGTTTTTGTAAATGATTGCGACTTCCAGCTCAAACGTGTGATTTAAATTGAGTTTGGCAATCAGACTATTTTAATTTTGTACCCATGGAGTCTCTGATGAGCATGTAGGTCAGGGTGACAAGCACAGGATTTGAACTTTTCCTGCTGCACTCATGGGATTTCTAGCTATAAAACTGAGGAACATGTGCCTTGTCTGATTACTTTTTTAATTAGACACCAAATAGCAAAATGTCCGACTCTTGTTTAAACATTTGACTTGAGGCTGAGTTATTCCGGTGAGGTCAGTCTGACCTAAAAGAGAGTTTTTATTTGTTTGTTTTCAAAGATCAAATAGCTGCGCTTAGTTCAATACAAGATTATTTTTGAAGTGCTCTTAGCTTTTGATTTGTTTCAGTTATTTGAGATACATTCACCACTGCACATTCAGCCTTCACGTATCAGGAATGGCTGCAAAACATTAGAGATGCAGCAAACATGTTCAACTTGTCCAAATTGAGGGAATATATATAAGGGACCAAATGGGATTGTGCATCTGCAAGAAGCCCTATCCTCAAAATAAAACTGTGACAGTGTCATTTTAATGGAAATTTGTCAACATTTCCATAGTCTCATCATCAAATATCTTTGTTTATGAAAACAATTTAAACTGACCAGTGAATTAAAACATGACGTGTGGACTTTGATCGTGTGATGAGGGAAAAGCCCAGAGGAAATTAGGTTTTGATTTTCAGTGTTCACAAAGTACTTGTGGGTGAGGGAGGCCTTTTGGACCATCTTGGCATATCCAAGCAGAAAGACCTTTCTGTGTCCCCACTACATTTTGCAATTGGTTTTGAAGAATTATCAGGTTTGTAGCCTTGATTATTCGATCCATGTAATAATTACAGTGAGGGAGGGGGAGTGCCCTGAGTGTGCGTTAAATGCCCCTTTGTTGGTTTCAACCTGTATTCGCTTGTCCAAATCTTGCAACTTAGGTTTAAGTTTCCAGTTTATCTTTTCCATATCATTAACTATCTAAAAAAAAACTCGTAAGATCACTGCAAGATGCCTCCTTTTAAGGCCAAAATGCCTTTGGGTTTTTTGGCATATGATCAGCCTTCTCTGGACTGTCTGCAAGACCTCGAGTCTTTCCCTTGAGACTTGGCGATCAGAATAGGACACCCATCTGACCAAAGTACTGTGGTTTGATTATAATCTTTGACTTGTCTACTGTTTCAGCTACATAGTCGAACATTCTATATTGGCTATGCCAGTTACTGCTTTGCATTGGTTGAACAAGTTGAGTGTCAGGTGTTTACCTCTAAAAAGCAAGGTGAAAGCGTACTAAAACAAGCAGCAAAGAAGCAAGTAAATTTGTAATGTATTGTCCAAACTCAAACTCTTTGGGGCGATTCAGTGCAGCGGGCTGGAAGACATCAGTGGAGGCCGTTTAGCGAGCTCCCCACTGGGCTCCATGGCCTCTGCATGTCTCCGGGCCTCGGATTTCCAGCGTCGTCAGTTCTGTGCCGGAAATTGGCACGGAACTGATTTAAATATTATAATGCTGATATTAATATCATGAGCGGGCCCGGGACTGAAGTCTCCAGGCTCGCTAGCGTCTCCCCACCATCCCCCACCCCCCCACTCCCACCAGGAGTGGTTCACTCCAGCAGGATTTACAACTGCTCCCCACTAATGGCGAGGGCTGGCGGCAGGACCCTGCTGGAGTGAAAGGAGGCCATGGAAACCCCCCAGGTGGTTGGGAGTTAGGGGGGTTCCCCCTGGGCATTGCCAGTCTGGCAGTGCTAGCCTAGCCCCTGGCACTGCCCACCGGGCATCAGGCAGTGCCAAGGGGGTGGGACCAGAGGGGGTGGGGCGTATTGGAGTGGGCAGGGTCTATGGGGGGGAGATTGGTGGCAGTGGGGGGTGGGGAGGACCTGCTCCAACTCGGCACTTAGGATCAGTGACAGAGGGAGGGAAGGGGTTGATCGAGGTGAGCGGGGGTTCGAGGCGGGCCAGTTTGGGGGCAGTGTGAGGTCTGTGCGTATGCGCCGATCTGCGCTCTGACAGATCAGCACATGCGCGCGCAGTGGCCCGCTGAGCACTATGCTGTCGGCCTCTCCAGTGGGAATAAGCCCCGCCCACTGATTTTCAGTGTGAATCTCCCTGAGGCACTCTGCAGTGCACAGAGTGTGGGAGATTCAGTTTGAAGTTACTCCAGTTTTTACAGCAATTCGGCACTTAGAATTTTTTTGGGAGAATCCTGGCCTTTATGTGAACCACCTATCAATGAAGAGGCACGTAATGCTGACATATCCACTTGAGATCATGAGGTGTCAAAGCCTGGAATATTTCGATATGAATTACACATAATATTTGCCATTCATTTATTGTAATTTTGGGTTTCAGGAAGAGACCAAAGCATTTTGACCTTGATGATCAGCAGAAACCATTCCATTTTATGTTGAAATACAGCAAGTCAACTCGCTGAACTAAGCCATTTTTTTTTCTTTGCAAATTATTGCAGACAGCAAAATTCTCTACTGCAGCTGGTAGTACTGAGAGCAGCCCAGCTGCTGAAACACCAGATCGCCAGCTACAAGCAGATGAGGAGCACGAGAACATGAAAAACATTTTGACTGTACCGGAGCCACAGACTCGAAGGAGCAGAGGCAACAGATGTGAGCTTTATTTCTGACTTTTCACTGGGAGTGGAGCAGTCCGTGCTGTGTTATTCAGTGTGCCCAGCCAGAGTATTTTAGCATTCTGCACGTCATGCACTGTGTAAATCCAGCACAAGTAGGCTTTCCAATTTACAGTGTGAATATAGGTGAAATTCTCCCTCACTTTCTGTCCTGAGGCAATATTCTTCAGTTTATTTCAGGGTTTAGTAGTGTCCCATTGCATCTTATTGGGTTCTTTTGAGAACATTTAATATCTTATGGGATTCACAGCTGTAGAATTTAATCCTACATTAAGCCACTGAAGCAACTATTGAATTTCCCTTGGGCCTTAATTCCTGCCTTCCTCACCTGATAGCACTGGTCCTTGCTGAAGTAACAATCCATAGACACTGGTCACCCTCCAATATCATGTGCAATGAGAGACTTTTCATTTTAGAATCATGACAGGCAATTTGGGCTGACTATTTTACTGTGATGCACGTCGTAGGCTAACTAGATCCTGCTCCCATCTGACATAGACAAACATGTACTTTCCTAACCGGGATCTTTTGACAGTTATCAGGGCCTAGGTTGATTTATTTATTTCTTCTTTCCCTAGCACGGGGACCCCAAGGCCAACGGTGGCTCCCTACTACCACTATGGCTGAGATCTGCTAATTCCGAGAAGACTGAGAGTAGGACCACCTTATTTTCAGTCAACTCAATATTGGGCACTTTACTTCCCAACAGAACCACTGGGAGAGGGTGTGGGGTAGTGGTGCACCCCCTCACCTTCTCTCTCTCTCTCTCTCTCTCTCTCCCCCCCCCCCCCCCCCCAACCGTAGACATTTTGAGCTGGATCATTCATCATTCCTGACTAGTATACAGGGAAAGATTATGGACCAGTTTCTCTATAAAAGTTTGATTACTAGATCTACGGTAACCACCTTTTGACTGTAAGGGCAAAGAAAGGCTCAGGGTATCTATTGCTTTGATATTACAGATTTTTAAAATTCCACAATCATTTAACATTAATAATCTTTATTACTGATGATTGTAGAGGGATGAGAATCTAGCTTGGGTGTTTATTGGATACAACACATGAACCAGTTTACATGTACTTGAAGCAAATACACAATACAGACGCGGTAGGTTAGCAGGAGCGTACTTTTGCTACTTCTTTGATCACAGTGTGCTACAACATTTCGCATTTCCTCTGCAGCATTTGTTTTTTTACACCTCACTGATGTTTCTTTGTTCCCCTTTTTTTGGCTTTTGCAGCTATTGGAAGGATCAGTCCACCAAATCCTTCTGCTCTGAAGGATGAAGCAGCAAGTCCAGCTGATGATGCAACTGATGAAATCATGGACCGCCTGGTAAAATCAGTCACACAGAATCCCAACCAGAGGCCATCTACCCCAAAGGAACGCAAACGATCACGAGCAAATAGGAAATCTTGTAAGTCTTTATCTCTAATGATTGGGGCTGAAGTGGTGAAAGAGGAGTGGTGGAGGAAGTGCTGTGAGAGGATGATTATTGTTCCTCTAAACTTTGTAAAATTAAAAAAATGAAGCAAACCTACTTTTGTACCATTGTTTCCTCATGAGATAAGAGTGTTTTCATCAGAACCCTGACTATATGAGAACAGTTTTTTTGTAATAATGATAACATTTCCACTTAAATATTCTTGAGCACATAAATTATTCAATAGTTTTTATTAAAATACCTCTTACAGCTAAAGTTAATTCTACAGTGTTCTTCTGCTATTTTGGATCATGCCACTTCATCTATCCAATCAGAGGCAAAATGTTTCCTGCAATGGCTTCTCTTCCTGCCCCTACTGATATCACCTTGTTTGGCTCATTATCCATTGTGTTTGATTATACCACTGTGAAACACTTTGGAATATTTTCTTTGTTAAAGGTGCTACATATTTGAGAGTTACTAAACTTAAATTAATTGAGGCAGAATATGAGGCCAGAAATTGCAATCATTGGCAAAGGGTTGGCACTCGCTGCTGATGTGGAGAAAAGTTGCAAACAAAGTAAATTCTGGAGCGTAGATTTCCTCCATCCCTTGAATTTTATGCCATTTTTGAGGATTAGTGGCAGTCTTCAGCAAAAGTACAGGCAGTCTAATCAGCCAATCATGTTGAAAAATTCTCATAGACAGCAAAGCATTAAGTAAAATGCATGGAAAAAGTGTGGAAACCACACTTAAATCATTGTACAGGATGCAAAATAAAAGATTGGGACTGCATGTAGAATTAGTGCATGTGTTTCCCAGATACAGAATCATGTTAACATTTGTTCTTTGGCAATGAATACCGACTGATATTTTGAGAAAAATTTCAGATTGCCAAAACATTGGAAAATTTTATAGCTGTAAGCTGGTCATGTGTAATTGCATTAAATTCATCCATGTTCTTGTTACTTTAATTACAAAGATGTTTCTCAATTTGTAACAAAAGAAAGGGTCTCTTCTTGAATTGTGTAAATCGTGGCCTCGCTTTGTTACACTCTCACTTGCTCGCTCTCCTTTTGAACCAGTGAAATTCAGATACAGACACTCAGCTCTCTCAAATTTCCTTCCTCAGTGAACAATTTTTGGGCAGGTGGTGAAAGTTTGCTCAATGCTTGTACCTAAACTTTACTGTTTGTTAAATATATCTCTTTATCCTTCTCCTTTCCCTTCCAAAGTTGTTTATTTACTTTTCTTGCAAGCAGCTCACTATTACATATCTTACTATGTACAGAAATGGTGACCATTTGGCAGGGAACACAGTTCAGACAGAAAGTGTGCAAGTTTTTTTTTGTCTTCCCTCCCTTAAAGAGGTATGTCTCCCAGCAATGTCCAATTTTTTCCCCCTACTTAGGTAATTAATTCTTTTCACTGAGGAATGTGAATTGTTGTGATCAACAGCCCAAGGACTTGAATTTCTGGTTGTAATATTTCACTGTCCAAAGATTCTGACCTAGTGAGGGATTTATAATAAAAAATGTACATGCACATTGCATTAATAACATTGCTATAATTCCTCAGGGCACACAAAACTGTCACTCAGGATTATGAAAAGTAGCATGGCATGCAGCGACTGGCTCACACCTTTGTCTAACTTGTTGTGATAATGTGATTCATTCCCTAACACGACTGACCTTTTGCCAGCCGCCTCTCAGTTTTATGGGTGCGACACTCACTCGTTTTTAATCATACAAAACATCAGTTGCATTGTAATAATACAAACTTCTTTGAAGGCAGCCTTTTTTCAAGATAAGTGACATAATACTGACTGTTGGGGTAAGCCAATTAATTATCAGTTTGAAACTGCCAACAGAAATTGGCATGTTTA
Organism: Mustelus asterias; assembly: GCF_964213995.1. Lineage (NCBI taxonomy): Eukaryota > Metazoa > Chordata > Chondrichthyes > Carcharhiniformes > Triakidae > Mustelus > Mustelus asterias. Next base: position 51,155,351 of record NC_135804.1, on the reverse strand, counting down.
ATGCAACAGCACCATTGTTACAGAGAAAGAAAGCCAGCCATTGACCTTGAGCTTGACATTTATAAGAAACTTACTCATAGATCCAAGCATCTTATATGCAACTTCAATTCCCACAGAGAGCAATGACATCAATTTGCATTTGTGTAGTGTCTTTAACATAGTGAAACATCTCAAGATGCTTCTCAGGAACATTGTTGAACAAAATTTTAAAACAAAATAAGGTTATCATAGCTGATCAAAGAGGTAGATTTTATGGAGTATCTAAAAGGAGAGAGAATTCTGGAGTTAAGGACATAGTCACTAGTGGCGAATCAATGGAAATCACACAAGAGATTAAGGCGGCACAGTGGTTAACACCGCTGCCTCACAGCGCCAGGGACCCGGGTTCAATTCCAGCCTTGGATGACTCTGTATGGAGTTTACGTTCTCCCCGTGTCTGCGTGGGTTTCCTCTGGGTGCTCCAGTTTCCTCCCACACTCCAAAAATGTGCAGTTAGGTGGATTGGCTATGCTAAATTGCTCCAAGATGTGTAAATTAGGGGGAGTGGTGGGGTAAAAGGGGTTACGGGGATATGGCGGTGGGGTGGGTAAAATATTCTGTTGGAGAGTGGGTGCAGACTTGATGGGCCGAATGACCACCTTCAGCTCTGTAGACTCTATGATTCTATTAGAATTGGATGATTGATGAGATGGCAGAAGGTTGTAGGAGTGGAGGAGGTTACAGAAATGGGGAGGAATGAGGCCATGGAAGAATTTGAAAACAAGGATGAGAATTTTAAAATGAAGGTGTTTTCAGACCAAGTGCAACGAGCACAGGGCCAATGGAGGAACAAGACTTGGTGCAAGCTGGTACTTTTCAGCGGAGTTTTGGATGAGCTCAAGTTTGTGGAGGGTGCAAGAAGGGAGGCAGTCAGGAGAGCATTGGAATAGCCAAGTCGAACTCAAATTAAGGCATGGATGAAGTTTCAACAGCAGTTGATCTGAGACCAGGATGGAGTTAGAGGTGGATGAAGGCAGTCTTGCAGATGGAGAATGTATGGCTTTGGAAGCTCAGTTCAGGGTCCAATAGGCTGATAAGGTTATGAGTGATCTGGTTCAGCCTCTGTCAGGGAGAGGTTTGAAGTCAATAGGGACAGAGTTAAGTTGTGACCAAAGACAAGTCTTCTGGCGGTGATCTTCATTTAAACTCTGACAGGGATCTTGCAAATTTTACATTTTCCCTTAACTTTCCGCATGTGATTCTTAGTTTCCTTAGGAAACCAATTAAAGTTGAAACTGTTTTTTGTGTACTTTTATAGTCAACATGGAACATGTTGCTAAATATGTTGATAAATGGGATTGTAAAGTAATTTCAACACTTTGCTGTTTAAGATGATTTATTAAAAATCTTTTATTTGAGAGGGGAGGTGATAAATGCTTATCATCCACTCAGTGAACAGTCAATACTGGAGATTGGAATAATTTTCGAATATTGCACTCAATGTACACCCTCTCCACACTCCTACCCTTCTTACAAAATGCCATTAGTTCAGATGTTAGGCATAGTGCAGTTGCTAATACTCTGCTTTTGAGGCAGAAGGTTGCGGGTTCAAGTTTCACTACAGGAACTTGAGCAAAAAATCAAGCCCGATCTTCCAGCGCTGTACTGAGGGAATGCCGCACGGTCAAAGGTACTGTCTTTTACATGGGACATTAAACCTGCCCCCTCAGTTGAATGTAAAATATTCCCTGGCACTACTTTGAAGAAGAGTAGGAGAATTCTCTCAGGTGTCCTGATCAATGTTTGTCCCTCAGTCAACATCACTTGAAAAGAAAATGTAGATTATCTGGTCATTATCACATTGCCATTGTTGGGAGTTTGCTGTATGCACATCATCATGCTCTATAGATACACATCAACATGCTCTATAGATACAAGTTCTTTCTCCAGTTACAGAAAAACCTGACGCAGATTAAGTTCCACTCTCTTCTGTCCCACTGACATGACTTTCTCTCCATCTGAAAATAAAATTCCCAGCATACCAATGTGATATCTTCCACAACAGCCGTATTTACCACCTCCATTAGTATGATTGTGCACTACTGGTTTGCATCAACTCGGGCTACATCCCAGTAGGAACTGAGTTGGAGTGACCAGAGTACTAACAGGAGTTTGGTTCAGTTTACCTGTACTAATGGGAATTTGCTCTTTCTATGCAGTGCGAAGAACCCTGAAGAGTGGTCTGACCCCTGACGTGGTCCAAGCTTTGGGTTTGTCCAAAGCGTCAGAAGTAGAGGTATAAGACATCTTGGATGCGAGCGAAGCTCAGTGACCTTCAGCAATTGAGACATCTACGCTGACAGCATGGAAAGATGGACAATGTATTTTCATATCCCTCCAGATTCCTGACAAATTCCAGAACTTCACAAGTATTTTAAATTGTTACAGTGTCCCTGGGCCTTGTACGAGCACATTGTTGGAAGGAATCAACAATGTCGAACTTAAATGGCACGAGGAGGGCTCACTAAACCTGACAGCCCAATTTGTTCTACTTAATGGATTCTGAGGGCAAATAGGAGTTCAGCCAAAGCTAACATGAATGTTCCCTTCTCCAGTTAGGCTGAATTATGATGATTTCTCTCAAAACTACTGGTGTTCAACTGAAAACCCATTTCTATTCTCTTCCCAATAAATTGCTTTCAATCCTTTCTTGAAGGCAGTGTGTCTCTTGGAGCAATTCCACGGGTGTCGTTCATCTTCCAATAATATTCCCAGGTATGATACCGGGCAATGAGTAACATTGAGCTGCTGGACCATGAAGGGCTTCACAGCTGAACTCGACCCTGTCCTTGTTCATAGTGCACATCCACAGGAGGGTTCAGTGGATAGTGATCAGGCATGGAAATACTGGCTAAATTTCCCCTTCCCCAACCCCAGGACACTAAGATCCTTCCCACTGGTGCTCTGTCAGTAATTAGCAAACTGGCTACAGAGCAGGGCTGGAACTTGGGACTTCCCAGACGTAAATGGCTCACCCATTCATGATGATGCATATACCCGCTGAGCCAACAGGAGATGCCACTGAACTATTTTAAACACAATGGACTTTAACTAGCTAGCTATCTAGTGGAACTGTCATGTCCATAACCAAAAGTATTTAAATTATGTTAAATTGCTGGTCTTTAACTAGCACTATGTTGTAAAGATATCTTAAACCTACAGGGTGTGGAGAATTGATATCAATAATAATGATTACTACATTGAGTAGAAGCAAATAAAGTATATTCAATTGTCAAACTACAACAAAAGTATATTTGGAGTTGTCTTCATGCAGCGTATTAAAAATTGCTGGCAGACAGGCCAGCATACTGTGTGCAGCCCATATAATGGACAAACATTTGCACTGGGTGTCACGCTATTCTTTTAAATGACCATGTAGAGGCAGTATTAAGAGCACACTTTTTAAAAACCACTAATTGAAAACTCAGTTAAGATTAGTTACAGCGTAGTTCCAACAACTATCTATAACAATCCAAAAGTACTTTCCTTCAAATGGTTTGGAAGTTTGTTGAAGTATGCAGAAATAAGCAGTTTATACTAAGTGTTAAAAGTACATATCATTATCTACTTTTCAAATAAACTACAAGATCCAAGGTCCTTCAGGATTGTGTGATGTATTTTCATGAACTTTATATTTTTATCCATGAGATTTAGTGTGTTTTGAATGTTTGTATAAGGGTTGTTGCAACAATTAAATGTTTCACATTTTTCTCGAGTTTCTTTGCCTTTTCTTTGAAAGCTGTGAAGATGGTGAAAAGTCATGGCTCTGTTGGCTTATCTTTTGCCATCTCTTTAAATGTGTGCCTTGAGCATAAATGTTTGAAACGGTGGGCTTTGGTTGATGGGATTGAAGATCTTTCCTCGTCCAATACGAAAACATTTCAGATCTTTGTCATTTTCTGTGCTCTATTAGGCCCTCTATGCGCTGCAGTCTGCTGATAATACCAGCAGGTACATGAAATCAACTCTAGTTACTTCTTCCAGGTATGTGAGTTCCACTTGTGCATTCCAAGCTGTTTCTTTACAGTTTGGTTAAGTCTGTGATCCCAGTGTTTGAAGAATTGTAAATGCAAATCAATTTCCGCTCACTCCACCATGCAGCTAATTAGACACAGTAAGAAGTTTAACAACACCAGGTTAAAGTCCAACAGGTTTATTTGGTAGCAAAAGCCACACAAGCTTTCGGAGCCTTAAGCCCCTTCTTCAGGTGAGTGGGGCTTAAGAAGGGGCTTAAGGCTCCGAAAGCTTGTGTGGCTTTTGCTACCAAATAAACCTGTTGGACTTTAACCTGGTGTTGTTAAACTTCTTGCTGTGTTTACCCCAGTCCAACGCCGGCATCTCCACATCATGGCTAATTAGACACACAGTGGTATTTCTGCACAAGTGAACTCTGGTGCTTTAGCAAGAAAATTCCATAGCTGCACTGTTATTTCACAGAATAAATACAGATGAGGAAGGTCATTCAGCCCATCTATCTAAAAACAAAAACTGAAGATTCCTCCCATTAAATCACCCAACTTGCTCTTGAATAACTCTTAAGGTTTGTGGCCACATCAGCATTTGTGGGTCCATTTCAAACAGCCCCAAATGGGCCTTAAGCATTGGAGGTTCTGCTATTTCCAAAGTCATCTGGGAAGACATAAAAGGTACCATGGCACTTGTCTGATGAACACAGTGTTCTTCCCAGTGTACTTCTGATATTCATTGTTGAATCCTAAACCACCAAATAGGATAAGAAGTATTTAGTCATGATGCTCCTATGATGCTACGCTTGATGGACCCAGCTAATCTTCCCTTACTTGTTATTTTTGTGTTTATGAATTGAATTTTATTTCATTGATGCGTATGGTGCTTGGCTGTGTAAACTAACCATGTATTTACCTACAAGTAACGGTGATTACCTGTCAAAGTAATTAATTGGTTGTAAAGCAACTTGCACTATTCTGATGATGATCAAAGCACTAAAATACATTTTTTCCTTAAATTCACCCTTCACTCCTATGGGTCGGTACATCCTTACCTGACTGATGACCTTGTAGTAATGTTCTGGGTTTATTCTTTCTATATTATTTAATATCTCATTTTTTTAAGGTCCCCTTTACCATCTTTCAAATCTAAGGAGCTCCAGTTTCTTGAGTCTTCCCTTGTGGTTTGGTCCTATGTCATTCACAGCCAGTCTTTGAGCTCACCTCAGCATTGCCAGGACTGGAATGATTCAAATGTGCACTGGTCGCCAAATCTGAAACAATACATAAGGTGCAGTCTGACCAGAACATTACATTTTCTGACTCAACTTTTTATTTGGCAGTGTAGTTCAGTATTTTGTACCCTTTGGTTGCCACTACACATTGACTTGATGTGCTAGGTGCCAGGTCTGTTAACACCCACACCTCTCTTACACCCTCATATTCATGTATTTCTGTATCATTAATGGACAGCAAGGTGCCACAGTGGTTAGCACTGCTGCCTCACAGCGCCAGGGACTTTGGTTCGATTCCTGGTTTGGGTCACTGTCTGTGCGGAGTCTGTACTTTCTCCCTGTGCCAGTGTGGGTTTCCTTCGGGTGTTATGGTTTTCTCCCACAGTCTGAAAGATGGGTTGGTTAGGTGGATTGGCCAAGCTAAATTCTCCCTCTGTGTACCCGAACAGGTGCCAGAGTGTGGCGACTAGGGGATTTTCACAGTAACTTCATTGCAATGTTAATGTAAGCCTGCTTGTGATTGATAAATAAATTTTAGTATGTTGTCCATATTTTCTCATGATGGATGGTTCTTCTTATTTTGCCAGTCACTATTGTTCCCATTTGTAGATTTTGGACGCAATTGGCTTCGCGCCCAGAATGGGCACAAAGATGATTAACGAGTTAAAAGGACTTGCTTTGCTCCCACACGGCATCTTCCAGCCTCCTGGAATCTTCTCCCTTGCCGGTGTGATGCCAGGCTGGCAGGAATCACTACTGGTCTCCACCAGCGGAGACAAGGCGCTAAAGCCACACTGGGGGGATCAGAGGTCATTGAAGTCTCCTGAGTGGTCAGTGACATGGCTGGGCACTGCCCACCTGGCAGTGCCTGGTTGGGCATCATAACTGTGCCGGGGCAGTGCCAAGGGGGTGGGGCCTAAGTGGGTGTCAAGCTATGACAGGGGAACTGTGCAGTGGGTGAGGGAGCTCTGCAGTAGGGAGGCAGTTCAGTAGGATGGAGAGGCAAGGAAGGTTGATCGGTGAGGGGATAAGCCGGGTGGCTGAAAGGTGGGGGGATATGAAGGGGGATGATCAGCAGAGCGTGCATATATAAAGCATGATTAATGGGGATGGGAGGAATCAGCAAAGAGGGGGACATGTAGGGTGGGCAACAGAGGGCGTCATGATGGGGGACTCATCGGGAGAGTCTCAATTCCGGCAACCTGTGTTGCCATGGGGCGTGGAGGTTACACTGCCGCCGATGATGGGTGTGCGGGCATTAGGAGCCTCCCGATTGGTCCCCCTGCTTGACCCTGATATGGCCACCAACGCCTCCCCGCCCACCAAGACCAAATTCACAATCCACCCCTGCATGACCACCTCCTGTCAGAACCACCCGCCCCCAATCATGGCCCACATGACACACTGGCAGTACCCAACTGACACAGCCAAGCTGTCCGGTGGCCATGGCTCGGCACTGCCAATGTGCCATTTGGGCACTGGGGAATAGGTTTCTATCAGAAACAATTACTGCTAACTAACCTCTGTGAAAGAGGTTGGAAAAATTAAGCCTGAAAGTTGCATTTTTTTTAATGAAGATAGAACAGGGTGCACTGAAGTCACCAAGAAAAAGTTAAATCACCTGAAGCAGCATCTCATTGTTCTTTGAACACACGTGATTTTGCCTCTAATAATAAAGGCAAAATAATGCAGATGCTGGAATCTGCAGCAAAAACAGAAAATGCTGGAGGAACTCAGCAAGTCTGACAGCATCTGTGCAGGGAGAATAGAGTCAATGTTTCAAGTTTGGATGACCCTTTGTCAGAGCTGAAGGCAAAGAAGATCAGACAAGATTTATACTATGAGGGGGGGGGGTGCGCAGTAATGGGACAAAGGGAATGTAAATGATGATGATGAAGGCTGAGAAGGTGCTAAAAGCATCCATTAAGTGATTGGAATGTGTGAATGGCAGAACAGAGGTACAGATTGTTTGGGGACTTCCTGAGGAATGTGGCAGTTGATCTTGCGGGGAAAAGGCAGTGGGGGGATTGGAGACAGGGTGGAGAGCGAGATTTCAAAAGTGGAAAATTAAAAATAAGAAAAAGTGATAAAGGTGGATGAATGAGATGAAAAGAGGAAATGAAATAAAATAAATGGAAATGGGGCGAAAGTGGAGGGGAGAGTTAATGCTCCTCCAGTTTTCATTGGGCTTCACTAGAACACTGCAAAAGGCCAAGGACGGACATGTGGACAGGAGAGCAGGGTGGTGTGTTGAAATGGCAAGTGACAGAAAGGTCTGTGTCCTGCTTGCGGATGGACCAAAGTGGTCACCCAGTCTGCGTTTGATCTCTCCGATGTAGAGTAGACGGCATTGGGAGTAGTGAATGTAATAGAGCAGACTTAAGGAGGTGCACGTGAAAGGAGTGTTTAGGCCCTGGGACAGTGAGCAGGGAGGAGGTAAAGGGGCAGGTATTGCACCTTGTACAATTGTATGGGAAGGTGCAGTGGGCGGGGGGTGAGGTGTTGGATGTGATGGAGGAGTGGACCAGGGTGTCCCGGAGAGAACAGTCCCTGCAGAATGCTGACAGGGGTCAGGGGAAGATGTGTTGAGTAGTAGCATCAGTCTGGAGTTGGTGGAAATGGCGGAGGATGATCCATTGAATGCGGAGGCTGGTGGGGTGTAAATTGTGGACAAGGCGGACCCTATCCTGGTTCTGGGAGGGAGGGATGGGGTGAGAGCAGTGGCCCAGGAGATGGGTCGGACACAGTTGAGAGTCCTGTTAACCACAGTGGGTGGAAAGCCACTGTGGGTGGAAAGCCACTTATAGCTCAAGTCAGTATTACTATCTCCTCTGTAAACTTGAGGCAATCCAAAACTCTGCTGTCCATTTCTGAACTCACACCAATTCCCTTTCACCTATCAATACAACCTCTGACCTATATTCACTCACCTACCTTTGCTTTTGGTCAAGCAATATATTGATTTTAAAATTGTCATCCTTGTTTTCAAAGCCCTTCATAGCCTTGCCCCTTCCTATCTCAGTAATCCCTTTCCACTCCGAAACCCTCCAAGATACCTGTTCGCAACAACTTCTGGCTTCTTGAGCACACTGATTTTAATTGTTCCATTGTTGTTGGCCAGGCCTTCGGTTGCCTAGGCCCTAAAATCCAGAATTCCCTCACTCCACATCTTCGCCTCCCTTCCTCACTTTCCTTCTTTAAGGCATTTCTTCACACTTCTTTGGCCAAACTTTTCATCATTTAATATCTTCTTATGTGACTCAATGTTCCTTATTAATAATCTTCCTGCGAAGTGCCTTAAAGTATATAGTGGCAGATTAAAGTGGGCGAGTGGTAGTTTCTTAGTAGATTATTCCAAAATTTTATTGTTCTGATTTAGTAATTTTACTGATATCACTTCTAGATGTATTTCTTGCTGATTTTTATTTATGCTCTTAAATCACATTTTGAAATAATCTGAGGTTATCTTGTATATTAAATAAGAAATTCTATATGTATCAATTGTCATTTAAATTTCTAATCTTTCATTTTACATGAGATGTTCTTGTTCTTTTCTGTGTCCTCACTGTCAATGTTTCTGGCATGGTGACTAAAACTGAATATAGTACTCTGTGTAATACAGGACATTGTAACATTTTTGTATAACCTCTGTAGATTTATATTTTACTGTTCTGCCTTTATATAAACTAGAATTCTGTATATTTTCAATTTGCTTTGCCATATTGTCGTGGTATTGAAAGTGGCATGTCAACTATTCTTGCTGGGCCCCTTTCTAAATATCTCTGTGTTAATCCAATTAATCGTATACAACTGTCCATTATTTCAGCCTAAATAGACAACTTTTTATTTATCAATATTCATTGAGTTGCGATGTGTCTGTCCAAACTGAACTCTTTTGCAAATCTTTTGCTGCATCCACTACGGACCTTATTCTCATATCCATCCTACAGTTGAGGTTTGGTACCCAAGTTTTCATATAGATTGGAAAACACTGAGAGTCCTTTGCAGAACTGCACTTAGCAGTTAACACTGCCTCCTCATCTTCCAAGCACAGTATTACAGTATTACCAGTTGCCAATGGGCCTTTAAAATTATTTGGAGCATAAAAAACCCAGCAGCCAATCCTTTAAACTGAGAAAACGGAAAATGAGGGTGGTTGTCAGAAGCTTTCCTTTCTTAGGGAATGGTCAACCAATGGATCGGTATTCTGGAGGTGGAGCAAGGATTGCCCATTTACAGTGCTTCGAGAAGTGTCAAAATACATTTTGGAAAAGAGGATTTTCATGACAGAAGAAAAGCAAGACAAGTTTTTCTTGCAAATACTATTATTTTCTTCATTCTTTCATGAGATATGGATGTCGCTGGTAAGGCCCCATCGCTAATTGCCCTTGAACTGAGTGACTTGCCACATCATTTCAGAGGGTAGTTAAGAGTTGTGGGTCTGGAGTCACATGTAGGCCAGACCAAGTAAGGATGGCAGATTTCCTTCCCTAAAGGGTACTAGTGAACCAGGTGGGTTTTTACAACAATTGACAATGGTTTCATGGTCACAATTAGTAAGACTGCTTTTCAATTCCAGGTTCATGAACTGAATTTGAATTCCACCAGCTGCCATGGTTGGACTTGAACCCATGTCCCAGATCATTACTCAGGCCTCTGGATACCTAGTGCAGTGATATCACCACTACACCACCAACTCCTCCCAAGATTTTGCAGAGTCAGAGAAGAACTTTTGACTAGAGAATTGCTGAACTGGCTGACAGTTCTGCTTCTTCCGAGAGACATGAAGGGAAAAGATAGTTCCATGCAGGTAGTCTAGTGGGAAGTGAGGTGACTGAAGCAGTCGGGGACTGATGGATTTTGTGCCCTTGGCACGTAAATAACTAATTAGGAATAATTTGTATAATGATAAATGTAGTTAATTACAATATTACAGGTTATAAATTATAGACACATATCAGACATCAAAGACGTATGATGTTTCAAGCTGTAGTTTCTGTTCCTACAGTTTGAGTTCTTTGGACAAAGTTGGTCCACATGAGGGCAGTGGTGGTTGCAACAACTTTATCCTCAAGGTGACATTGAATAACAGCAGTAGAACCACACTGATGTTTCAGCAACATTACTAGTCAGCTTGCGTTTACAAATCACTTTCATTTGTGACAGTCCAATATAGAACAGACAAATGGCTTCACAATATAAAACCAGAGTTTGTATTTATACAAGAAATCTTGTTATTCTGTAGTTATGCTTCAGAAGGTAATACACCACAATAACATGGCAATCAAGACTCAAACTATTACAAGTGACAATAACAAAAAACAATAATTTTAAACCTATTTTAAAACACACTCCACCCTCTCTTCCTCTGATTAGATACACAAAATGGCCAATTCTCTGCAGTCCTCAAATCCCCAGGATTTGTGCTTCTTCCCATTCCCTCCACAACTTTGGGCTGCTCACAGCATTGGCTTTTTTTTTCTGTGTTCCTGCCACAGCTCAGGCCCCCTCCAGCACTGGGAATCTGTTTGAATGCTATTGAAGTTAGTGGGGCACTGTCAGTACATATTGTATGTAATTATTGAATCAAGAAGTCTGGCTGATGGAATGGAGTACAACAGAGTACTGTGTTTTCAATTCTGATGCTTGGATTTGAAAGCACCGTGTGTACTGGAATCAAGGTTTAAGAAAATGCTTGAGTCCAGTTTATTTTTAGGGGCTTGGGGATGATATCCATTCCAATTCTTTTCCCTCACCTAATGGTGCACTAAGGTAGACTTTCATCCATCTCCATAGCTAGTTCTAGTTATTGCTGGAACTGGTCACTAGTCTGCCGCCAGAGGCTTATAGCTTGAAGGGAGCCGTTCTGCGTCTAGCATGGCTGACCAGGAGTTTCTCCTGCTCTTACCACCATCCATTGACATGATGGAAGGATTTTGCAAATTGACACATTCTACTTGCTTGTCCATGTTATGAATACACCTTCCTTGGCCATTTTGTCCTGGGGTGGGATTTGAACCTGGGACTTCTGGCTCAGAGGCAGGGATGCTACCCATTGCGCCACAAGACCTCTTTGGGGATGATGTGCACTACATAAAAGGTAGTGGTCTTATTCTGAGTGTTCTGCTGTTTATGTTTTTCCAAGAGCTTCAAGCAGAAGATTCAACTATTATTATGGTTGAAGCTGTGATTGTCTTGGTGAGTTGCTATTGTGATGATTTAATTCATTGTTTTCCTGTTAAACTTGCAGAGTACTCTTATTTGCTGCGCTAATGTACATGTGATTATAAAATTGTGCCTCACCAAAAAACACCATCGCCAATTAAATCAATATATTTGATACATTGAAATCTCTGCTACCGATCTCACATTATGTATAGAGAAGCTTATTCATTCTAAAATATACATTGGATCAGAAGAGCTGACGTTTCAAGTCCAGATGACCGTTTGTCAAAGCTGGACTCGAAACGTCAGCTCTTTTCTCTCCTTACAGATGCTGCCAGACCTGCTGAGATTTTCCAGCATTTTCTCTTTTGCTTTTAGATTCCAGCATCCTCAGTAATTTGCTTTTATACATTGGATCATGTTGATTGAAAGACATTTATGTATTATTGTAAATGGGAATTAATAGCTCAAGAATTATTCAATGGGCTCTAAAAAAACAAGTACAGGTATTATTCTGAATCTGTAGTTTTGGAGAAATCCGGTTTGAACCAAATGTACTATTACCAGCAGGTTGGAGTTTTACAGCAGACATTATAGAAGGAAATGGATTTCCACTCAGCAGGGCAGCACAGTGGTTAGCAGTGATGCCTCACACTACCAGGGACCTGAGTTCAATTGTGGCCTCAGGTGACTATCTGTGTGGAATCCCTGTGTCAATGTGGGTTTCCTCTGGGTGCTCCGGTTTACTTCCACAGTCCAAATATATGCAGGTTAGGTGGATTGGCCATGCTAAATTGGTCCTAATGTGTAGGTTAGATGGATTAGCTATGGTGGGTGTGCTGGGGTGGGCCTGGGTGGGATGCTCTTAGTAAGAGTTTTAACAACACCAGGTTAAAGTCCAACAGGTTTATTTGCTACCAAATAAACCTGTTGGACTTTAACCTGGTGTTGTTAAAACTCTTACTGTGTTCACCCCAGTCCAACGCCGGCATCTCCACATCATGGGATGCTCTTCGCAGGGTTGGTGAAGACTCAATGGGCCGAATGGCCTCTTTTTGCACTGTAGGTATTCCATGATTGTCACTTCAGGTAAAACATTCCTATCACTGTAAAAACAATGTACACTCTTTTAGTCCAAAAGAATGACCAGGATACTAGTTCTATAAATGTCTATTACACAGAGCTGGGCTATTCATTCTAATGTTCAAATTTCTCAGTTCTGTATTTTGTGAAATGCTTAGAGCATCAATATTTCTTGGTTGGGGGATGGACTGCTTATAATAATTACTAAATAGCTTCTGCTGTATTCTCCCACAAAAAACGGAGGTTCAAATCTCAAACAAGACATTATTACACACAGTAGGATGAAGAAATTACATTCTTCCAAAGGCTTCACCAAGAATGAAAATTCTTACCGTGACACATTTTCCAATTTGAATGATAATTAATTTGATGGAAGATAAGTTATATTTAAATAATAACAATGATTGGATAGTTCACTTTCTATCAAAGTAGTTGTTTGGTGGTACAGAATTTAGTATTACTGAAAAAAAGAGATGTTGTCAAAGTTTTTCATTTTGCACTCATCAGGATAGATGTAAGAATGCCAAATTTCAAAAGAACAACAATTTATACTGTATGAAAATAGGGTGCTGATTGGTTAGCAAATTTAATCTGGTTAACGTGTTGCCATGGAGAATGCACCAGGGAATTACTGTCCCCCATGTTTCTGTTTAATTCAAAAAAAGGCACAATGCCTGCACATATTTGCTTGAGCCACATTCCAAGTCTGACTGATAATCTTAAAGTGGTTTTTAGTGCAATTCATAGCACTCTTGCAATTGTTTAGCAAACTTTGTCCAATCACAGAATCACATCCAACATTAGACATTATACTTGTGAGTTTTGCAAGCACATCTGAGGGCGCCACAGTGGTTAGCACTGCTGTCTCACAGCACCAGGGACCCTGGTTCAATTCTGGCCTCGGGTCACTGTCTGTGTGGACTGCTAGCTTCACCTGTTGCTCATAATTTTCAGATGTGCTACTCTACCAGGTAATTTGAGGTAGTTTCTGGCTACTTTTAAAGTCCAAAAGTAGTGGTCTTAGGCCCATTCATGAATTTGCTCAATACACAGCGATAAATCATCTGATCAGGGTAGTTATCATTTCACAGAATGTCTTTGATGCGCTCTATTTCAGTATCTTGCTTGCACAATGAGCAAATGGCTTGGTCCTTATTTATGTGGTCGCTGATAAAGCCAATGTTATAAATGTTATGTAACCCCCTGCTGACCACTATATGGGGCTACTATTTAAATATTCAATCAACAGGATCCCGAATTCCTAGCGGTTGATGTTGATTTGGCTAATTCCCTGTTTACCCATAAATGTCAGTACTGTAAGTCGGAATATCAAAAATAAATTTAATAACACATATCATTAACAGACATAAAACAGTGAGGTCTGATCTATAACCGTTGGTGCACATATGGGGAAACTCATCCTCTGTAACACATTCGTAGATACTGATCCAGTTGGACTGTATAGTCCCCACCAGTTACTCACGACACCCACACACAGTCCAGGAGAGACACACGTGTGGAAGATGATGCCACAGGAGGCCGAGGTGCCGTGAGCTATCCGTGCAGCAACGTAGGTCGAGTGCGCTGAATGCTGTCCTCCTCGGCAGTAATGAAAAGAACAGGCAGGGGAACGCCTGGCTGCCTCTCACTCCAAACCAAATTCTCCCTGCCTGGAAAAAGTTCTCTTTCTTCAGCTCTGCACCTTCAGCTCTGCACCTTCAGCTCTCTGCCTCTCCAGCTCTGCCTCTCTCTCTGCACTGCTTCACTTCCTGGCGCCTTTTTTTTTCCTCCCGCCCCCAGAGCAATCCCATTGGCCCAGCCCACATCACTCAACCAACAGCATCCTGTTCACAGCACCCGCCCGGCAAACAGGACACTGAAGCCCACCAGGGACAAAGAACACTGGTAACTGTCTTCCCCACAAATTTTCCTCAGTCCCTTACATTCTCCCCCCACCAAAAATACAGCATGCCCCCATGCTGAAGTACATGACATAGGACCCAGTTAACCAATTACACCATGTACCTTATAGTGTGATGACTGGTATAATAGTGGGTGAAAAGAGTGGTACCTTATTTATACATGACGAGCACTGAGCAAAGGAGTTACACCACCATGTATGACAACTATTGCAGTGTTCAGGAAAATACATAGTGGGTGGCGTAGCTGAGTGAACACTTGTATGTCCTACTACTACATACTTTGCACACGGCTCTCCCAGCTTTGTATAATGGAAACGGTCTGCTGGCTTTCTCTCTCTCTGTGATCTCCTTATCTCTGGTTCTGGATTGGCTATGTTAGATGTGTCTGTAGTGTAAGTGCCCTCAACAGAACTGTCTGATTCTACTTCCCTTTGCTCAGTTACTACCTCTTCTATCACAACAGGTAGCCCTTCTGAAGATTCTGAGCTCGCTGCGACTTCTGTCACTTCTGTAGCATTTGTGGGGGGATTGGACTCTGTGGGCATGACATCCTGTTCCGGTTGTTCACAGATTCCCTCCGGATTGTCAATGATCAAGTCCTCTGGGTAATGTCCATACTCTGAGTCTGAAGAGTTTTGATCTCCCAGGGGCACATCAGCTGCGGAGTCATCTTTGTGAACCTCAGGAGTTTGATTCCTTTCTTTTGCTTTTCTGCGCCTGAGGGCTCTTGGAGAGGGAGTAGGCTTTGGGTCAACCTCAGTGCTCAATTGGACCTCTTGTCCCAGGGGCAAAATATGATTTCGGTGCATGACCTTAATGGGTCCCGAACCATCTGCAGGCTTTAGACGATAAACAGGAAGATCAGACATTTGACTCTCAACCACATAAGGATTTGCACTCCACCGATCAGCAAGCTTCTGTTTCCCTTTCAGGCCAAGGTTTTGAATGAGGACTCTATCCCCAGGCTTCAAGCAATGGTAGCGCACTCTCTGGTCATACCTCTCCTTGTTACTTTGGTTCATTTTAGCGGAAGTGGCTTGGGCCAACTGATAGGCTGCTTGCAGCTCTTTCTTCATCTTAGACACATAGTGCAAGTGGGACGTTGTTGAGGTCCCATCCGCTGACACGCCAAAGCAAATGTCCACAGGAAGTCTGGCTTCCCTCCCGAACATTAAAAAGTAGGGTGAATACCCGGTAGCTTCATTTGGGGTACAGTTGTACGCGTGGACCAGATGTGCAATGTGCTGACTCCATTTGGACTTTTGACTGGGCTCAAGAGTTCCTAGCATGTTCAACAGGGTTCTATTGAACCTCTCTGGTTGAGGGTCACCTTGTGGGTGGTATGGTGAAGTTCTTGATTTCCTCACACCCAACATGGTCAACATCTCTCTCACCAACTGGCTTTCAAAATCCCGACCCTGGTCTGAATGTATGCGAGTTGGTAGGCCGTAGTGAATGAAGTATTTCTCCCATAGAGTTCTGGCAACCGTTATGGCTCTCTGATCCTTGGTTGGGAATGCTTGTGCATACCGAGTGAAGTGGTCAGTGACTACCAACACATTGCACACATTGCGGGAATCAGGTTCTATGGAGAGAAAGTCAATGCATACAAGACAGTGGAGAATATATTAGCAGATTTCTCAATTAACACATTGAGGAAGCTCATCAGGCTGCTCCATTTCAAAGGTAGATTTGAGCATGTGATCCAGCCCATCAAGTTGTGTAAGGACATTATTACATGCAACTGCAAAATAGTTCTATTTGGGATTAATTTTTTCAATTTAACAATGCTGTATAAATGATAGTAGTTATTGTGGAAAGAAATCAAGATTATAATTAAATTATATTAATATGAAAAAGTGAAACGATAGGTGGAATTTAATCCAGAGGACAGGAGTATCACTTTCTAGCTGGAAAGCCGGTGGGAGCCACCAAACTTACCCAACTCCACTGGGGAAGTACTGCCATATTAAGTTTCCATTGGACACTTCCAGCAGTGGACCTTACTCTGAATTTAGGAATCATAGGGTGGAAATCCCTCCCCACAATTGTTGCCGGCTAATTCAAGGTGAGCAGCTCTCCATTACAGAGAACGGTGGCAGCTACTGGCAACATACCCACCTGAGGCCTAGGATTGCCCAGGCTACAAGTGAGTAAGGGCAGCATAGGTATCACAGAGAGGAGATCGCTGGATGGGAAGCGAGAAATTAGGAAGGGCAGGGCTGTAGCTCTCAATGGGCCCATTAATTGTCCATTTAAGGGCCTGAATTTTGTCCAGGCAGGAAGGCCTTCCTATCTTGGAATGACTTAGGTGGAGATGGGAAGGTATTAAATGCCTCCGGCCTCTAAACTCACCACTAGAGAGTGGGGCATTAAATTCCACCTAATTAATGAGAATGAGATACTCATTGGTCAGAGAGAATGCATGAAGTAAAGGACATTTACATCTGAGATGGGCTGAAACAGACTGTAACTCTTAATGAAAGAAAGATATTTGCAGGCTGGAGAAAAAAACACACTACTGAGAGGAAATGAAGATAAATAATTTTTAAAAATAAAGAGAAAGCGCTTCCAAACATTCCAAAATATACATCAAAATGAATTATTCCGGGAATGTATGTTGATGCAGCAACTATCCTGCCCCAATATCATCACCCAGTTGATGTAGCCAGTTAATCTGTCATAGTGAAACATTGGACAATGGCACAGTAACACATATAACAATAAAGGAGCAATAATAAGTAAGATAAAAGATTGGAAGCATGTATTAATATGAGATAGATTGAGAGTGCTGACAATGGCTCTGGTAACCAGGTATGTTTTGGTGATACGCCAGGATAACAAACAAAAAACTGTCTCTATCATTTTCTTTCCCTACACATCTACCTTGTGCCCACATTTTCACATCTTCAGAAAGTGGGAAAACATCCAGCCGAGCTTCAAACTTTAAATGCATTTGTTAAATAAATGAATGCCCAATTTAATAATCAAATACAGGTGTATTTACCGAGAAATATAACTATACCTTCTAAGGGAAATTCATGTTTAATAACTATTTTATAGTTGACTTTTTTAAAATATGGTTTTACTTTTACTAGAAAAGTTGTTTTGACATGATCATGGTTGACTGATGAAGATGTATTTTTATGCACAGAGCCATGTGGAATGATCAGGATAGGGCAATTGGGTTGTTATACAATAGGCCAGAGGATCACCATTTGTGTTGTGCAGTACCATTCCATGGTGACAGAACTGGGAGAAACATTCCAAAAACTCATTTCAGAGCCACCTCATGGTTACAGTCTGTAACAACATCATGACAGCTGACAGCAAAATTGGTAACAACCAAAAAGTGAAAAGTTGGGTTTGTGGATAATTATATAATCTTACTAGTTGTAGGAGTTATAAAAACAGAAAATGCTGGATAAACTCGGCAGTTCTGATAGCATCTTTGGAAAGAGAAACAGTCTAAATGACTCTTCTCCAAAACCGAAGAGGGGTAGAAATGTGTTAGATTATATAGTGGGAGAAGGGGTGGAGCAGAATAAAATCCATCACATTTTTCGACCTCTTCAGCTCTGAAGGAGAATCATATTGGACTCGAAATGTTAACTCTGTTTTTCTCTCCACAAATGCTGCCAGACATGCTGAGTTTTTTCAGTATTTTCTGTTTTTTTATTAGATTTCCAGCACCCGCAATATGTTGCTTTTATCATCGTTGTGGGGGTTAACTCATCTTTGAAATTTTTAAACCAACCTAATGATTTGAACAATGCCCACTCAAATATTCCCACAACAGTTTTAGATCAGAATAACTGACAGCTATCAATCATATAAATAACTCAACAAACTGCAGCAAACATTTTTGTTCCGTTATGCTATGGTTCATTCCCATAGCCTTGCAATTATCAAAAAAATCATCACAATATTTGTTTGGAGATCAGTGGACTCATAATTTTGAATGCACCTTTTTAAAATTATTTGTGAATGAATGAAAGGAACTGCTACAAAGCTAAAACATAATTTTTTCCATTTTGATTGCAAATGTTTATTAATGGAGTGAGGACAGCATGCATGAATGAAACATGGAAAACATATTAGTGAGAAAGAAAATATGACCAAGTAAATAAAAATTGTGTACGAGTATAATTGTAAATATTAATTAATGAACAAGAGCATACAGAGCACTGAATCCAATTAACAGACAGAGTCTGCCTTGTGCCTAATGAATGTTGAAAATAATATATTAGTTTCAATTTAAGATAAAATATGAATCCAGGCAGACCCAGCAAATCTCTCTTGATTCCGATGGTTATTTTAGTGTCTGATGACTGTTTCAATACAACTCATTATATATAATTTTCTGAGGCTGATAGTGCGTTTACATTACAGGAAATGGTGTCAAGCCTACAAGCAAAGGTATGTATTTCTTTTGAGGGAAATTGTCTTTGAACTTTGATAATAGGAAGCTGTTGGTATAGTTTAAGCACCATTTCACTGAGCATTATTAATTATTGCATGGATGTATACTTGTTGCCTTATGGCTGATGATTCATCCTTATTATTAATTGTACTAATGAAGGATCATTACATCCATACTTGGCTGAATTCTAACATCAAATGGAAAATATTGGACTTTAAAACATCTATGAGAGAATTCTTTATTAAAGGTCATGCTGGATTGTGACAGGAAAAAAACTGGCTTTGTGAAGCAAAATTCACTACTCTAAAGCACAAGTTTCAAAAATTCTTCTGGATAAAAATTTTCCTGATTTATTATGTTTTCCTAATCTTCATACTTCATATAGAATAAAGAGTACAATTCTAAAAAGGGGTGCAGGAGCAAAGGGACTTGCGGGTATATGTGCATAAAGCATTGACAAAGGCAGGGCAGGTTGCGAGAAAGGCAAATAAAGCATGAGAGACCCTAGGCTTTATGAATAGAGGAATAGAGTGCAAAACCAAGGAAGTTATGATAAATTGGTATAAAACACCTGTTTGGTCTCAATTGGAGTATTGTGTCCAGCTCTGGACACCACATTTTAGGAAGGGAACATTAGAGAGGGTGTGGTAAAGATTCAGGAGAATGGTTCCAGGTATTTAGTTATGTGAATAGATTGGAGAAGGTCGGGTTGGTATCTTTGGGAAGAGAAGAGTAACAGAGATTTGATAGAAATTTTCAAAATTAGGAGGTGCAGACAGAATAGATATGGAGAAACTCTCCCATGTTAGCAGAAGGATCGAGGACCAGAGGACACCAATTGAAGGTGATTGGCAAAAGAAACAGTGGTGACATGAGGATATTATTTTACACAGCAAGTGATTAGGATCTGGAGTCCACTGCCTGAGAATGAGGTGGAGGCAGATTCTCTCAAGGCCTTCAAAAGAAAATTGAATCGATATCTGAGGACAAAGGATTTACAGATTTTACTTGGAAAAGGCAGGCTACAGGGTCTATGTAAGTTGCTGTTGCAGAGAGCCAGCACAGATACGATGCGCTGAATGGCTTCTTTCTGTGCTGTATATATTCTATGACTATTTTATGCTCCTTAATTTATAATTAAATCATAAACATTTGTGCAATATTCTGCGATAAATACAAATCTGATTAACTTCCAGTCTGTAGATTAGTGCAATTGGGGTAATTACTACAGTTGGCAAATAGGAAGCCTGGGCTCAATAAATTCCATAGGGCCAGAGTTTGAAAGCTGTGTATTCTGGATCATATGAAAACTGCTGAAAACTTGAAATACAAGCCTTAATTAATGAGCTTTGCTAGGCCTTGAAATTCACATTAGAATCAGAGAAATCATAGAATCCCTACAGTGCAGAAGGAGGCCATTTGGCCCATCGGGTCTGCACTGACAACAATCCCACCCCAGGCCCTATCCCCACAACCCCACACATTCACCCCGCTAATCCCTCTGACCTACACATCCCGGGACATCAAGGGGCAATTTCGCATGGCCAATGTACCTAACCCGCACATCTTTGGACTGTGGGAGGAAACCAGAGTACCCAGAGGAAACCCACGCAGGCACAGGAAGAATGTGCAAACTCCACACAGACAGTGACCCAAGCCGGGAATCGAACCCAGGTCCCTGAAGCTGTGCGGCAGCAGTGCTAACCACTGTACCACCGTGCCGCCCCGTTAGATTGGGACACATTGAGATACTCCATATTGAAGCATCTCAATGGAGATTACATTGCATTGAGAAATTTTTCATTATCCACCATTACTAGAGTTGGGGTATTGTTGGGTATTTTTTTCACCAGTGTAGTTTCTGCTGTTGGAAATAGTGCAATGTTGCGTATTTCAATTCCATTAACAAAGCCACTTCAACTTTCAAAAATTAGCAAGACAGACTAGAGATTATAAGAATTCTCTTTGCTTTCCCCTCCCACTAAAAGTACTGGAAATGTTCAGCAAAATTTCAGCATAAGTAATTAATGTTATGCTAATTAATTATTTAAAAAAAGGAACTGAAAAGCATCAAGCTGGGAACAGGATTGTGATTACAGAGCTGGATAGCAAGTGAGCAAATATTCCATTGGGTCTGTACTGTTAGGAATGGGAAATAGGGGAGGGATGTCATTCTCAAAGTTTGCTTACTGCCATCAACATTAAGTTCCTCCTTTTTGAAAAAAATGAGAACCCTGGGAGAAGCCTCATGGAATAGAACACAACCAATACTATGAACACCAAGAGAGAAATGTCCATGCATCAAAGTAGAATTAGGTGAAAGCGTTTAAAAACCTTTAAAGGAGTTCTACAATTCTGGAGTCCTGGGAATGATTGAAGTATGATGCACCATATATTTTTTACTGGGAGAAGTACTGATACATTAGACAAGAAAGAAGAGATTTCCTTCTGGACTTGTATGTCAGATGAGATTTTTATATCTGGTTAAGAAAATAAGTGTTGGAATACTTATCTAATAGAGCAATATTCAAGTATTGGGTTTTATAGAAACTCCAAAGTTATTGAAGGATAAAGAATTAGCTGCTTGGCACAAAGAGAAACAAAGATTCTTAGAGGCCATTTTAAGAATGAAGAAGATGAAGGAATTCAATTTGAGATTTGAAGGGATATTAAGGCCAAAAATGTCAACAGATTGGAAGGAGAGGTGGTTCACTGGGTGTGTTTTAACTGTCTTATTTGATCCTTTTTGTACCTTCGTATGCGGAGGTAATAAGGATTGAGTCATCAATGTTGAGTGATGTGAATAAAGGGCGTTTTAAGAAAAATAAAAGATGACTTTTTTTCCCCAATTAAAGAAGACGAAGCTGATGACAGCCAATGAAGAATCTTTTCAGTACATGAGACATAGGACCTGATTTTACCATTTTCATTCTAAGTGCTGAATCTGGGCTTAATTCAGATCCGACTTGGAAATCTGCTTTCAGGCGCCCCCATACGCACTCAGCCTGAAAAAAAAAATCACGGGTCTCATTCGTGCTGTGGGCAGGGCTTAGCGCAGTTGAAGCGATTGGAGCTCTGAACTGCGCATGCGCAGTTGGAAAAAAATTTGAAAAAGCGTGCCCATGTCAGATCGCTCCCGGGCTGCAGAAAACAGAGAAAGCGGTCCGGGAGCGAAAAGCGGGAGCGATGGCCCCCACAGACATCACTGTCCCCCTTACCCACACCCCCCGCTACCCAGACCAATCACGACCCCCTGCCCCCTTCCCCCCCACCGATCGCCCGCAGAGTGGCAGCGGACCCCCCTGTCCCCCCCGCTACCAGAAATCCATCTGCCCCCCCCCCACACCAGTGAATGATTGGGCCTCCCCCCCCTACCAGAGATACATCTTACCCGCCTCCCTCCTCCCCCCCCCCCGCCCCCAGAGAACGATCTGGCCTCACTCACTACCCCCCCTCTCAGAGAATGATCTGGCCTCACTCACACCCCCCAGAGAACAATCTGGACTCACTTACCCCCCCTCCCCACCAGAGGAACACCTGATCCGCCTCCTCCTCCCTCCCCATCAGACAACGATCGGCCCTCCCCCCCCCCCCCCACCAGACAACGATCGGCCCTCCCCCCCCACCACCAGACAATGATCGGCCCTCCCCCCCACCACCAGACAACAATCGGCCCTCCCCCCACCCCCCCCCCCCCCTCCGCCTTATTTGCGGAAGGATATATTGGCCTTGGAGGGAGTGCAGAGAAGGTTCATCAGGTTGATACCAGAGATGAGGGGTGTCGATTATGAGGAGAGACTGAGCAGATTGGGTTTGTATTCATTGGAATTTAGAAGGCTGAGGGGGGATCTTATAGACACCTATAAGATAATGAAGGGGCTGGATAGGGTAGAGATGGAAAGATTCTTTCCACTTGGAAAGGAAACTAGAACTAGAGGGCAGAGCCTCAAAATAAAGGGGGGTCAGTTTAGGACAGAGTTGAGGAGGAACGTCTTCTCTCAGAGGGTGGTGAATCTCTGGAATTCTCTGCCCACTGAAGTGGTGGAGGCTACCTCGTTGAATATGTTTAAATCACGGATAGATGGATTCCTGATCGGTAAGGGAATTAGGGGTTATAGGGATCAGGCGGGTAAGTGGAACTGATCCACTTCAGATCAGCCATGATCTTATTGAATGGCGGGGCAGGCTCGAGGGGCTAGATGGCCGACTCCTGTTCTTATTTCTTATGTTCACCACCAGACAACGATCAGCCCTCCCCCCAACACCACCAGACAATGATTGGGCCTCACTCCCCCCCCCCCCCTCCTGAGAATGATCTGACCTGTCTCCCCCCCCCCCCCCCCCCCCCCACGGATCTCAGTCAGAGAGCCATTGGAGCTGGAGCTCCCGATTCAGACTTTTATTCAGTAGGTTCATTTTGGCGCGATTCCGGATCGGCGAACGCGGCGGTAAAGGGAGAAATGCTGATAAAGTTGGGCGGGCAGTTCATTAATTCACTTGAAATACATGCAAATGCATTTAAATCGCCATTGCACCTGTTTCGGGCAGGAATCTGATTGCCGCCATTCCTGGGTTTCGGTAAAGTGGCCATCTGCGCGGACGCGGGCGCGGATCGTGTTAATGGCCTCACCCGACTTTACCACGTTTTCGCGCCCGTTTCGCAATGGTAAAATAGGCCCATAGGGGGTGGGAGGTTGACACCTACACAGCATGAAGGAAGTTGATGAATGTCAAATCACCAATAACTCTGGGTGTGATGAGTCGCTGCTATCGAAGGGGAGGAGGCTCCTGGGTGACAGACACCGACAGACTAAAAGGTCAGCCTCACAAAGTCCAAATTCCGATATTTCCCGCCTTTTTTCACACTCTGCTGTTGGAGGTGTCCAGCACTGGAGGGGACTGGCCCTGCTGCCTATTGGGTAGGTTCCTCAGTGTAAAACAGGGTTAATGTGAAAACTGACGAAAATATTTGTATGCTTTTTCATTACCTATAAAAAATGAAAAATCGACACCATTGTTAAATCCGTTTACATTAAAACATATCTTGGGGAAAATTAATTGAATTCAAGTGTTTCAATCTGAAGTCTGGATTCCCGGCCCGCTAAACAAATTCCCACCCAGATTATGTGATTATATGCAAAGATTTGCGGGGGGAAGGTGGGGGTAGTAAGTAACAGGTTTTTAAAAATTGAATTAATTAGTTTCAGACAAATACACAGTCGGGATGGGGGAGGGGAATTTACACTTCAGAGTGAGGCCATTCGGCCCATGGTGCCTCTGCCGGAGTTGAACTGTAACGAATATCAATTGTAGCGTTTGATCATTAATTTCCTAATGGTAAGTATAACTGTAGATGTAGAGTTACAGGCGTCTTCTGGAACAGTTGTTATGTGAGTTTTATAGATTGGGAGACCTTAAGGAAGAGACCAGCCCCCCCCCGCCCCAAGTAATATTAACCATAAGCACAACGGACATGGAAACGGTGAGTGACTTCTTTTGGACAACAAATCTGTAAAAGTGACCTTTCTCCCTGCCTGACACCTAATGATTTGTATCATCTCCATCCAGAGACGGTGATGTGAAGTATTGAAGCTAAAGATAAGCATTGCCTTTTGAAAGAGATAGCACAAATAATAATCTATACAGCCAGTTAGCACAGCCCCTTTGACAATATAGCACAGTTACAACAGTCAGCACAACCTCTCTCACAATATAGCACAGTTACAAAATAACCAGTTAGTACAGCCTCTCTGATAACAGCACAGTTACAACAAGTCAGTTATTACAACCTCTTCAACAACGTAACATTGTCGGTGTATGTTGCTAGATAGTTCTACATGTCGAAGCAGAAGGACGTTGTTTAGTTGTCGCATTTGATTTAATTCTGAATTACATTTTTTAAAACAATGTCTCTTTAAGTGTCAAGGAGACTCAAAATTAATTGAC
Source organism: Mustelus asterias (assembly GCF_964213995.1). Taxonomy (NCBI): domain Eukaryota; kingdom Metazoa; phylum Chordata; class Chondrichthyes; order Carcharhiniformes; family Triakidae; genus Mustelus; species Mustelus asterias. The sequence goes on along the minus strand of NC_135804.1, from coordinate 51,130,573 downwards.
ATGTGAAATACTTTTTTTAGCAAGTGTGATGCATTTGCGTGCAATATTTGAAATACGCGTACCTATGTGAATCTGGGTGGATGTAACTGGAAGTCTGATGAGGGAGCAGAGCAGAGTTGGGGTCCAGGGACAGGGTGCCACTTTCCCCCTGTGATTGACAGCTTGACACCGAGCGCCGTCATTGGGTACCACTGCTCGTCACGTGCCCCCCCCCCCCCCCGATCAGCCTCTTCCAATTAAAAGGCAAAGAGTCAGTCCAAGGGAGGCTGAGGTACGGAGCCCGGTTGTGAGTTGTTGATCATCCCGGCTGCAGGTCAAGGACACGCCGTGGGGGAGAGAGAGAGAGAGAGAGAGAATGCCGGCTACTCGCCCGTGCTTGCCCGCGATCACAGCGCTGCTGCTCTTGTGTGCCCTTCGGGCTTTGCTTGCCAGCAATGGGACCTCGGCGCTGACAGAGTTACTGGAAGAAGCTGGGATCGCACCTTTGCATCAGCTCACCGGCACCGGCAGCCACCCGGAGCTACAGACAACCAGCCACCCAGCAAAAATGCAGAGCGCTGAGGATGAAGGGGCTGCTCAAGGTCACGATATCGTGGGCTTCGAGATGGTAAAGTGGCAATGGGTCCATGTCCAAGGACCCTACCTGATAGCAGTGTGGATATTGGTAGCCAGCCTGGCCAAAATCTGTGAGTACACATGTTATGCCCAGAGATTTGAGAGGCGGTACATTAGTCCATCGGGCTGACATTATTTATAGTAAAGCACAGCAAAACTCTTCTAGCTACTGACCAAATACTCCGTTCAAGGAACTTATGATACCTCAATCTAATGTAATTTCATTCACTTTTTCCTCCAGGGAGCAACTTTTGAGACATACAGAACTGTAAACCAATGAGTACAGTTTTGCTATTAATTAAATCCATTCATTCTAATCCCTACACGTTAATCTGAGTGCAGTTGACCTGTACTATCTTTGGTTGTGTGTGAGAGAAAGAGAAAGATCCTGAAGAAGTGATCATATTTCTGAATCTAAATGTCTCCCAGAGCTCATCTGTCTGGCTGCAGGTGTTTGTGTTGAGCTTTTATCTTGTGTTAGTTATTTTAAAAGTCTGTGAATGCCAATGAAATGCTGTGAAGCAGAGTGTTGGGCACCCTGCAACCCGGGCACTACATGCAACCCATCTGAGTTCTGAGACATTTTGTTCACTGTTGCCCACACACAGGGTTGTTACATTCTTCTGATTTCCGTCTGTGTAGTTTTTTTCCTGTACGCACGTAAAGCAAGGGCACGTGAAGTGAGGTGCATGTCGATCACACATGACGTCTCAATGCTCCCCGGAAATTATTCAGCATTGAATCTTCGGTTTGGCAAGGCAGATGATACTGCTACTCAAAGCAATGCAGCATGAAAATGATCAGGTTCTACTCGAGACAATAATATTGTGATCAGTTATTGAGCATGAGATCTGTGAGGGGTAATGGAAGTCCCTGATTTTTTTTCAGTTTATCTGCCATAATTTCTCAATTTGCCTCCCAGCAAAATATTTCACTGCTGAGAGAAGTGTTTTAAGTTGATGTCAACATTATACCAACCATGTAACAGGTCTTCTGACAATCTGATTGATCCGATAAAAAGCAAAAGATTGCAGATGCTGGAGGTGTGAAATACAAACAAAGTGCTGGTGGAAGACTCAGCAAGTCTGGCAGCATCTGTGGAAAGAGAAAGAGAGTTAATGTTTCGAGTTCAATATGATTCTTATTCATAATCTGACTTATTTCCTTGAAGTGAGCTTGACTGGGAAGCGGTTTTGGAAACCATAGATTTGAATTGTTTCATGAACTAGAGTTCTTGTTGTAATGAGATTACTAATACTCCTTGCCATTGCCTCGTTGCTAGCCCTGTTTCCACCTTGACTGCTGTCTGGATGTTGCCTCTTTATTGGCCCCCCCTGTCTGTAACTGTGTAAACAATTAGAATAGCAAATTGCCAGGTGATTTGGGCTCCTGTATAAAACCCAAATGGAAAAATTAATGATGGATTTAATGGTTCTTCTCATCTGTTAAGATCAATTGGAAAATATGTTTTATGCTTATTAACATTGTATAGCAGTGCCACGTAAGCCATCATGTTTCTGTTGATCAAAGGATATGGAAATGAAGCTGGATAGGGTGAAAATTAATTGATTTGGGTTGTTTTTAATGCAGAAGTGCCAACAGCCCCAAGATCCTTCATATCCTCGCCAGCCTGTTTATTCTCCTAACCTCCACCTCATGCTTCCACTCAAACTGAGACGCACACGCCAGCTTGTGATTTTATATAGCATCCTATAAAGTTGAGAAGTATTTTACTAAAATATATTGGCCACAGACTCTATCACCACTGAATCTATGGTGTGATGCTTCTGATTGGACTTGAATGACATGCACTTCTGTAGTGCCTTTAATGTCATGAAAATTGCCAAAATACTCCAATAGACATGAGGTAACAAAAGCTATACCTTAAAGGATATGATTAGGGAGGGTAACCTTTTGTGTTGGTGTATAGGTTTTGTTGGGGCAGAAGAATGAAAAGCAGGAGTAGGCCATTTGGCACCTCGAGCCCACTCTGTCATTTGATAAGTTCACGGCTGATCTGATTGTGTCCTCAACTCCTCTTTCTTGTCCATTTCGTATAGCCCTTGATTGTCTTGATGATCAAAATCAATCTAAATTAGCCTTGAATATATTCAGTGATCCAGCCATGGCTGCTCGCTGGGGGTGAGAATTTCACAGACTAATGACTCTCTAATAGAAAATCAAGTCCCCTTATCTCCATCTTAAATTGGAGACCTTCAATTTTTTAACTGCATTCCCTAGTTCTAGACTCCCCCACAAGGGGAAGCATCCTCTCAGCATCCATCTTATAAGGTCCCCTTGGGATCTTGTATGTTTCAATAAGATCACCTCTTTCGTCTAAACTCCAATGGGTATAAGTCCAACCTGCCCAAATCTTTCCTCATAAAGTAACTCCTTCATCTTAGGAATCGAGTAACCTTTCCCTGAACTGATTCTAATGAAATTATACCCTTTCTTCAGTAAAGAGATCAAAATTGTACACAGTAAGCCAGATGCAGTCTCACTAAGACCATGTACAGTCGTAGCAACACTTCCTTCTGGATTGATTTTGGAAAGGTTTGATTTTGGAGGAGTCCAGGGAATAAGTTCCAGAGAATGGTTGTGCTACCAGTGGTAGGTTAAAGGAGAAGAACACTAAATTCGGAAGAATGAGGGATTTGAGGCTAGAGAAGATTGTAGAAGGATGAGGTGGGGTAGGATAAGCTATGGAAAGCTTAAAAGATGAAGATAAAGATTCAAATTTATTTTTTTGAACAAAAGAAGCCAACGATGTAGAAACTGATCCCATGCTTCTGGATAATGTTACACAGGGACATTATTTAGATGATAAATAGGAGTCCACCAATGATTGTACCTTCTGACACATTGTGGGTAACTCAGGATCTGGAATGACAAGCTATTGTAGATATGCTGGTTACATTAGGCGAAGTGGCAATGGAGCCATGAGAGTGGTACCTCCGAGGAAATGCATAGGAATGGGCTCGGCTCCTTGAGCCTGCTCCATCATTCAATATGATCATGGCTGATCTGAAACCTAACTTCATATACTGAAGTGAGTACTGAGAAGCATGGATATAGAGGTGGTGCTGATGAAGCATTTGAGAATCCTACAAAACAATGTTAAGAGATTGGATGAAATTGGAAACGCCAGACCCATGGAGCAGCCTTTATAAGGAGTGAGTTGATGGCAACTTTGAAGTGGAGGTATTACTTGAAAAAAAGGAGTTGTTGCTATGCTGTGGTTTGTAGAGAGGTATTGAATGGGGAATGCCTTGATTAGGTGATTGGTTTCATGGAGATAACTTGGGTTAGGGGGGAAGTGGATGAGAAAATTAACACATTGGGTGGAATTTAACAAGATTGATTCTAAATGTCTCGCTAGCATGAAAATGGGAGCGTTCCTAATTTGTTTTTTTGGGTAAGTTTTCACACCCAATCTTAAAAATATGGGCTAGACTATTTCTAGCTGCTGCAGGCAGGGGCTGTGCTTAATTTGCCAGCCAGCCTGAAGAGGGAGCTACTGCACATGTGCAGACCTCTGATGCAGTACATGTGCAATTTCAGTAGCAGGGGTCTGACAGTCAGAGAGAAAGTTATCAGGCCCCTGCTGCTGGAGCTGGTCCGAACCAACACCACCCCCCTCCCCCCTCTGCAAGCTCACAACACATGGCCATCTAGCCCCTGCCCCCCCCCCCCCCCCCGCCAACTCCATGCTGCTCAGACCGATCGTGGCCCCCTGTTCCTATCCCATTGCACAATGGCAGCACCCCGACACCTGATCGGGCTGCCCCTTTCATGCCCCACCCTCTGGCACTGATTAATGGGTATTGCCAAGGTGCCAGGCTGACACTGCCCATAGAGCACACCCCCTTGCCCTCCCCACGGGGCCTCAGTGGCCTCCGGTTCCACCAGCGAGGCCAACATGACTGTTCCCCGTTCATGGGGAGCAGGTGTTTTCCTCACTGGAATGAACCTCTCCCGGCGAGGCCATAAAGGCAAGAGAGCCCGGACGATTGAGCATCGTGCTCACTAAAGTTTTTTTTTTAAAGCTTATTTATTAGTGTCACAAGTAAGGCTTACATTAACACTGAAACAAAGTTACTGTGAAGCTCCCTATTCGTCATGCTCTGACACCTGTTTGGGCCAATGCACCTAACCAGCATGTCTTTCAGACTGTGTGGGAGGAAACCGGAGCACCCGGAGGAAACCCACGCAGACACTGGGAGAATGTGCAAACTCCACACAGACAGTGACCCACCAAGTCGAGAATCGAACCCGGCTCCCTGGCACTGAGGCAGCAGTGCTAACTACTGTGAGGCCGTGCTGCCCCTTAAAACGTAAATTAACATTTTCAATATATTTAAATAAATTAATCAGCCTCTGGCCCTTTTCCGGTGAGAGCCTGACCTTGCTGAAAATCTGGCTCTCATAAAATCGTGAGAGCTGAGAAATCAGGGGTGATCCCGATTTCTCGGCGCTCGCTGTGCCAATCGATGGGCAGGTAGAATTTCGCTCATTGGGTCTGAAGTAAAGGATACCTTGTACTTGGCAGAGTGATCTTCCCAGGTCATACAATATTTGTGGTTAGGCTTGACAATTGATACTGTTTTTGCACTATGATCTTGGTTGGCACTTTTCTAACTCAATTTGCTTAGCTCCTAGATATCAATAATACACTGCTCTAATTAAAAATAATTGAAACAATGTTAAATTATTTGCATTGTTTGGAGGCATCCTCTGAGATTGTACTAGTGTGTTTAGTGTATTGGGACAGAGTATGCGGTCAAATGGAGGAGACCGTGAGGAAGGAAGTTGAGCGATGAATACTTTGCATTTGGTTTAAGATGCAGGACAAAGGATTAACTTTTGAGGACACACAAGGAGACTTTCTTACGCCCAAACCCAAGTAATTGCTGTGGTGGTGGTGTCAACTGTTCCCTTTCTTAATGAAGTAAGAAAAATTGTTTTACTTTATGTGGCACCTTTCACTATCTCAGCACTTCACAGCCAATAAGCACTACTGAAGTGTGATCACTATTGTAATGTAGAAAGTGCAGCAGCCAATTTGCACACAGCAACGCAAGCAATAAAAGATGCTGACCAGGTCATCTGTTTTAGTAATGTTAGCTAAGAAATAAACATTGACCAGGCATTGGGGAGAGCAGCTGTTCCTCGAAATAGTGCCTCAAAGCTCTCGGTTTAATGTCTCATCCAAAATATACACTCAACTCTATGAAAATCACAATTGGCTCCCTCTTTTGAAAGTCTCCTCTTAATGCACTTCTATTACAACAAACATCTTTTTTTTTTGTTTATATCAAAGTCTCAGCAAGTGAGACACGAGATCCAAGCTGACAAGACAGGCTCACCACTTCATGTCTTGGGCTTGATCTGTATGATCCAAGCTGATTGGAGCAGGCATTGCACCTCCACCAAGGCTTGATCTCATTTGCATCTTAGCCAAAAGGGCCTAGATGCCGCTTTAAAAACTTGTTTCAAATAAAACCTCAGTGTAACCTCATGACTTCAACCAAGTGCAGGACAACAAAACTACACTTGATCTTAGCCAAAAGGCTGAGAAGCGATATTCCCTTCTAATTCAGCTCATATGCACATGGCTATTTTCCCCCTAAACAATGCTCATTGACATTGTCAGCTGTTCACTTTTAAATCAATATTTCTTTTCTCTTTTTTAAGAAAAGTTCATTTTGGCCCTATTCAAAGGCTTTCCAACTCCTGTTTCCAGGAAATGAACTCCAGCTTGGATGTTGCTCTGACTTCCCCACTCCCTGTCCTTGATCCCATACCCTGTTTCTCAATGGACTTTGCCACTCTGCAGCTTGTGCTCTGGATTATTCATGGGCATAGTCATAAAGGAAAATTTTCTACTGAAATTGTATCTTATTTTATATCTGTACTGTTTTGAAATTATATTCTATTATTGGCAAATGCCGTCTTTAATGATTTATTTAGCATCTTGTTTGAGAATGCAGCCTTGTTGCAATGTACAATAAAGCATTGTAGAACTACAGACATGAAATATTGTCTTATGAAGTATCAGTCTGTTCTCAATGAGGATGTTGGAACATGTTGAGACTGTTGAATGAAAATGGGACAGAGAGTGAATGTTTTCTGATTATTCCTACTTTTGGGTTCTTGAGTGGGCAAGTGGAGAGAAAGGTTCTTTTTGTAACATTTATGGTTTTGTACTTCAGTAGAAACTTTGTCTCAATTTATGGGCTTAAGAATGCAGCCCTCTTGCCAAATAACGGATAGGAATCGGAACTCCTGATTTCACCATTGGAAATTGACGCATTCTCGATAGCTGTTCTCACTTGTTAAGATTGTTGTGCTGGGGAAGAGATGAATTTTCATCTTTTTCACTCTGTTGATTCACATCCATTTATCCCAATTTATTTGCCCATTTGAAGGGGAATGGCCCTTGAAGTTCTTACTGCCTTAATCAAATTCTTCATGGATGTGCCTTGCAGCAAAGGGAATGTTGTGGTCGAGACCATCCTGGCCCCACATACACTCTTTTTTCAGCAGGAATCACTGGATGGTGATTATCAACGATGGCGGGTTAAGGGATATGTGGAGAAATTCAGATCCTCACAGGAAAAGTATATCTTGAGCATTCAGTTCACATTATGTGGTTAGAAATATTCTAGTGGAGCTCCTGCAGTGTCCAATTATCTAGAAATCAGGAACTTGAGATGTTAAGTGCAGAGAATTGCTGCTTAGTCATGTGTCTTTTTATTTTGAAAAAGTATCTTTACTGTTACAAGTTGATGTATGCCAAAGTTACCGGAGGAAATATGTGTTTTCCCCTGAGTCCAAAATATACCACCATATTATATCTGAAATGTCTTCTCACAGGAAATAAGAAATTGCATGCATTCATATAGTACTTTATGACTTTGGGTTACCCCAAAATGCTTTACAGCCAATTTGTGCACAACAAGATCCCACAAATAGCAATCTCCTACATGAACAAATAGTTTTTTTTTAGTGACTTTTGATTGAGGGACATGTATTGACCACGACACCTGAGAGAACTGCCCTGCTCTTTGAACAGTTCCATGGGATCTTTTTGCATCCACTTCAGGCTGAAAGGGTTTAGTTTAATGTCTCACCTGAAATACGTCACTACCGACAGTGCAGCCCTCCCTCAGTACTGCACTGAAGTATTAACCTAGATTGTATTCAGTTGAAAAGCTAGTCTCATTAATGGTGACCATGCAATCATTGCCAATTGTTGTTTTTCAAAAAGCCCCATTCGGTTCACTAATGCCCTTTAGGGAAGGAAATCTGCCGTCCTTACCTGGTCTGGCCTAAATTGACTCCAGATCCACAGCAATGTGGTTGACTCTTGACTGCTCTCTCAAATGACCTTTATAAGCTACTCAGCTGATGGGCAATAAATGCTGGCTCAGCCAGTGACCTTCACTTCCCATGAATGAAGTAAAAAAAGAGTCAAGGCTGACATCATACTAATGAGCTTTTTTAAAAAAAATGAAACATGTTGTACAAGTACCAGCAGTAAATAAAAACAGAAAGCGCTACCTAGAAGCATCTGAGAAACAAACAAGACTTATGTTTTGAGTCCAATATGATGCTTCTTCAGAACTGTAGAGAGATAGGAATGTGATGGGTTTTGTGCTGTTGAAAAAGGGGCAAATGGTAGGTGGAGCGAAAGAGAAAGTCAGGGAAGGTTAAATGACAAGATGTTATGGAACACCAGGCAACAGAATGATAGTATTAAAGGCACAAAGCATTGGTCTAGTGTAGGTGTTAATATCAGAGTAAAGGTCAGCATTGCCAGAAAGCAAAATAGCAAAATGTGTTAATAGTGGAATAAAGGCCTGGGCTTTCTGAAAGCAAAAACATGGTACCAAGATGCAGACTGGCACTTGGGAGAAAAAAAATGCAAAATGGAGGACAGAATTCATGGTCTGAAGTTGTTGAGCCCCAAAGGCTGTAAAGTGCCTAATCAGAAGATGAAGTGTTGTTCCTCCAGCTTGTATTGGGCTTTACTCTACTTTATAGAAGTATATGGCAGTGTTACTGAACTAGAAATCCTTGACTAACACTCTGGAGAAACTGAGTTCAAATCTCACAACAGCTGAGGGATTTAAATTCAGGTAAATGAATCTGAAATGAAAAACAAAAATAGTAACAAATTGACCACTGGATTGTCATAAAAGTTAAAATGGTTTCAGTCATGGACATGATTCTGGAACCAGGTATGGTGACAAAACAAATCTTTTTGAGCTGATATACATCAGCCATAACTAATCTTTATCTCTCTTGAGCAATGATGGCTACGTATCCCAGAATCTCCTCAATGGTAGAGATGTCAAGGCAACAGATCCCCCCGTAAATTATACAGAACTGCAAGTTTCCAAAAGCTCCAACATGAGTATCCTTACTGGAACTTCAACTCTGAACTGTCTTCTCTCTTTGCAGACCAGGTTTTGTCCATTTTCATTGCAGGTGCTGTAAAGCACTCACTGGTCAGACCAACCAACCACTCAAATGGTTATCATGATGCCTCCTGTGGAGGATAGACAAGAGAGCAACTAACAACTAGAAAAGCCTCCACCTCCAGCTCCGACAACTGTTGATGAGGTCAACATTACAATCACAGAGCAAACGCTGCAACTCCTGGCCAGCATGACAGAGTCTACAGATGATGCTGGATGCAAGTAATAGCCATCCACTGCTGAAAGTACACCACACAGCCAAATGTAAACTTGAGATTCCTAAAAAAAAAACCTCCACATACTCATAACAGGAATGGCCATCTTACATCACAGAGGACACTGCGATGACCCACAGGAGGAAAAAAAATGACATTCAGATGTGTTCAGCATTCATCCACTCTGCAAGAAAGGGGATGAAACAACCACCTATCACAACAACTGCCAAATTGATAATGAGCGATTCAATGCCAAGGAATTGAAAAGACAAAAGAAAGATACCGAGGTGCCAGAACAGCCTCCCAATCAGCTAACAAGAACAAAAGAGCTACTATTCCTAAGACTGGGGTGAATACATTTGGAAAGGTTATAAGGCTACTCGACCACCTGAACCTACGAGCCCAGTAATTTGAAGGGGGAGATGGGGTTAACATGCGACTGTGTGCATGAACCATTCATGCTGTAATATAAGAGAGCACGGAACCCACACCTAGGAGTTGGTCTAGTGTTGACCAGAGCAATGAAGAAAGCATGGAGACAGCCCCTCACTTGAATCCTTTATTGTACATGTGCATGCTGTTCTTGTAGTTAATAAATACATACCGTTAACCTACTGCAGACTAGGAAGACTTCAATAAGTCTTAATTGTACAATGTGCAACACCCTACCTACAACCATGTAGTTCAACCTTTTGAGGTGTAAAACATTTAGTAGTGGAGCAGTTATCAACACTACCCTGCAGTGATTGCTATTTTGCTCCCCTGAAGTTTTCAGCTTGAAAGGTCTCTGAGAGATAAGAGAATACAAAACTACTGAAAATGCAGAACAAGTTAACACAGAACTAGGGGACTCAGCTTTAAATTAATAAAAGGTAATTATTGGATTGATATAGAAATGCTACAAACACACTGATCAACATGCAATAATTTTAGAGAACAAAAACCCTGAAGTTATTCAAGGAACAGTGAGATCCGACAGAGGTGGAACATTAGAGTCTCACTAGATGGATGAATTGCAATATAATGAGGAGCCTTCCTTCTCTAATGACCTTAATTGAACAATGAGCAGTACTGTCCTGCAATCCATTTCTCAGGGTGCTTAGCCTATAGGACATACACTGGGCAGATCATCAATGAAAGGTTTAACTTGGTAAAATCAGAGTGTGATATTCAAACGCTTGGAGACAAAATCAACTGTGGGCGGAGCGAGGATGTCATTTCACAGGCTGAGAATGAACTTTCTCTGACATATAAAATGGTCAAGTGGGAACCATTAATAGAAGAAGCCCCTCACGATCAATGGAAATTGCCACTTCAAACTTTATGTAAATTGCATTGCTTTATTTAGCAAACCAGTTCTGTTCTGTCAATTCCAACCTGTATAGATTTTAAAATTATTCTCTTGAAATATATGTGAAAAATTACCCCACTGCCAACCATCCTCCCTTCTCCTGAAAATGTAACCGGTCAGTTTGTAGCCTCTTACTGTGTCACTTGCTACGTGACACACTTTCCATTCAGTATTTTTTATTTTAATGAGGCATATTCAAGAGCATTGTGCTGAATGAAGGACTGGAGTAAGCTCATAGGGTTGTTGCATTTTATTCATTCAAACTGGGTCGAGCTTTAGTGCAATGTTAAATCTGATCTGTTCACTCCATAATATCCCTCAAACTTGCTGTCTGTTACTGCTTACTACTTCTTGAAATGAAAGATTGATGCCCTAATAACTTGGTGGAATGTAATTTATACTCTAAACAGTGCATTTAATTTTAATAATTTTTTTTTAAAAAGCTAAAGTTTGCTATCTGCAAATTACCTAACTTGGGTTGCTGTCAATTGATAAATCAACCCATTCCCTCCAATAATCTATTCCACCTCGTGGAAGAAATAATTTGGTCATTGGAACATATATTCCAGTTATTTAAACTGTAATTGAGATCTTATTTACATTTTTACATAATATTTTATTTTTTAAAAGTTGTGACAATGTAAAAATCCCCAGTTCGCTTAAGCCAAGTATTACAGCCATATAATCTTGTTAGAAGAGTACCATTCACACCCTAAGAGTATTTGGCCTATATTCATCATTAATCCAAATAACCTTCCAGCAATACCCAATTTCCTTTCCCAGACCTCCTAAAGGTTTTCAAAGTCCAATTTCTACTTTTCTGCCTTTTGCCCAGAATTGTTTTGAGTCTTTTAAAAAGACTTGCCAAGAACTCTAGAGGAATTGGATATACATGCTCTGAGTAAAGGAGAATAGGAACAGACTGCACTGAACCTTCTCAAATGATTAACTATGGTGACGACAACCAAATAGACCAGTGCATGGAAGAATTGAAGGAAAACACTGAGAAACAGATGTAAATTCATGGAGAATGGGAGAAGATCAATGATAGGTGAAACTGGTGGAGCGGAATTAAGGGACTAGGAGTGAGACATCTCTGGAATAAACAGTAGCTGCCCTGCACAAAGAGATCAATTGATGTTGAGGAACTGTTGGACGCCAGATCATTGATGAGAGAACAACATCAAAAGATCAAAGTGCTTGGGTATTTGGTGAAACACACAGTATCTGGTGTGGTTCAGTTAGTAGCACTCTTGCCTCTGAGTCACCAGGTTCTGGGTTCAAATTCGACTCCAGCCGTGAGAACAAAAATTGAGACTGATGCTGCAGCACAACATTGAAAAAGTGCTGCACTGTTGCAGGTGCTGCCTTTTGGATAAGATGTTAAACCAAAGGCCCATCTGCCTTCTAGAGTGGAAGTAAAAGATCCCATGGCATTTTGTTTTGGCCAGTATTTATTCCCCTAATCAGCATCATAGAAACAGATTATCCATAATCAGCATAAGCAAATTGTCGTTTGTTGCACTTAGTGTGCACTAATTTGTTGTCATGTTTCCCTGAGTTACAACAGGGCCTACACTTCAAAAGTAATTGTCCTTATTGTGGTTTGGGAAATCCAGTGGTCATAAAAAGGCACTATGTAAATGCAAGCTTTTCACAAATTCATTCACAATTCCACTTAAGAAGGTACTGCTGCCGCTAAGATAACTTTGCTCAGTGGGGAAAAAATAAGACTGAAGTACACAGAACACAGATGGGAATTTGGATTCAGAAGCAATACCAGCTGGGAGTTGCATGCTTTAGATCTCGTGCATTTCACATTCATAGCACTTTGAAGCTCGGCACCTATTGGACAAAGAACATCTTTTGTTTTCTGTTCTGTTTTGAGGCCATTCCAAAATGACAGCTATGTCAATCCTAGTGATTGACAGGACTTTTGGACCACTTTCATTACTGGCCCCAGCTGCACATCATGTTCTGATAACATACGGTGGTGAGTTCAGGGCACCTCTTTGCAATATGGAGATGAACACAAACTGCAATTCATTCCATGTTGATCAGAAATGGTCTTGCCTCAAGTGCAGAGTGTACAACATGTGTGTATGTGTGTGTCTAGCCCCTCCCATATAAATCTGTACAAAAATGCTACAAATTGTCACCTCTGACTTAAAAATTGATAAAACAGGATAATGTATATTTTATCCTTCCAGGAAAACACTTTGTTTGATGGATGACACAATGTATTGTGATGTAATGTAACTACAAGGAAACGTGGGGAGGGTGGTAAAGGAAAGATTTTGCTTTTTTTCTCTCTCATGAGAAGAACAGCCTTTTACAAGATGCAGAATTTGAAATTTGTGCTCATGCAGGATCTTCCTACTGTCTGTATGTTCCAGCTCACTTTGAAATCATCTGACAGTAGGGAAAGTTAAACTTCCAATTTCAACAGCCTGACCTTTTCTATTTAGTTTGCACAATGTGTACACAAAATCATCCTTCTTCACTTTTTTTATAGTAACACCTATCCATCTGCACCTTGTTATTAGAGCAATAAACAACATTGACTGGAAGAATAATTGCTGCTTCTCCAATTAACATTCGGAATTGTCTAAAATGTGAAACATTTGCTAAAATATGCAGCCTGTAACATTTAATTTTCTGTAGATGTCACTTATTCTGCTGTCTGACAGTGAATCACTTGCTTGTGTATCTAGCAGTTTTCTCTGCAAAGTGATGTCACCCAGTCTTTTTATAAGGTTAAGATATGTACAGTAATTTGAAACTGACAACTGCTCAGGTGGATTTAAAAAAAAAAATTCACAAAGTGACATTGGATTTATTCTCCATCCTTAGTTGATCTGAGAAAATGGCCCTTGAACCACAGCAGCCCATTTGGTGATGATGCTACAACAGTGGGGTTAGGTAGGGAATTCTAGGATTTTGGCTTGAAGACAGCGATGTATGTCCAAGCTGGGGATAGCATGTGACTTGGAGAGGAAATAGTGACATTTCTGCTCTTGTTCTCGCTGGTGATAGAGGTCACATGGATGGAGGTGCCTTCAAAATGATTGAGTAACATTGCATCAGAGATGGATGCTAAGCTGAGCTGCCAAGACTAACTGCCCTGTCTTAATTGGATTTGAACTACTTGTGTGTTTTTTTAAGCTGCAAATTTCCAAATGAATGCTGAGTATTTATCATACTCAAAGCTTTCGCGATGGTGGACTGGTTATCAAGGTCGAGAGCTGAGATACTTCAGCGGCCAGATGTAATGCACTGGATTTCAGTACCACAGCCGAGATGTTGTCAGATCCATTGCCTTTTTTAATGTTCCATGGAATAAACTGCATTTACTGGACAATAGTTGCCACCATTGCCTAACATCTGCAAACATTTCCATTTTGTGCATGATCGCCTGACTTCAAGCTAGTTAAAGATATGAATGCTCATGGTGCCTCCTCCCTCTCTGTTAGCTGTCTGATTGACATTTTGATGTCATAGGATTACAAAGCCTTTTCAGATTGTGGGAAGGACCACTTAGCTGTCTCTGCTGCTGGAGTTTTGCATGCAGGTAGCAATGTCTGTTAGCTTCACTTAATTTTGTATCAAATTCTGAGATTATGACTAGAAGCATACCCTTCTACACGCCATACTTAACTAGGGTAGACCGCTTGCTTGATAGTGATCAAAGAGTCAGGAATGTGTAAGGCTGTGAGTTTACAGAATTGTGCTACTGGTGACCCATAATATCTCAAGAATGTTTATTTTTTCTGCTGTCAGATCCATCCAATTTGAACAGTGTTTGGTCCACATTACATAATGGAGGACGTTACCATAATGGAGGACGTTACCACAATGAAGGCTTGTAGCAGGGGATACCGAAACCCCTGCTTTTTGAGACTAGTAAAACAAAGTAGATTAGCTTAAAATAGGGATCGCAGTGTGCAATATATATACAATGTGCCTCACTTAAATATCATACAAAGATATTATCTGTATAAGCACATATAATCATTTTTGAACAAATATTATTATTGATTTAAACTGTATTTTTGTATTTTCTTGTGAGCACTGGCCAACAAGCAATTTACCCCTAGGCATATTGGGAAATAAGCTTAATTAGACAGACCGCATTCTTTTGGAACAATGAAGTATAGAGCGTAAACCCTATTATCAGGGGCAGGCCAGGCAGCTACAAGCTACCAAGGTTTTTGAAATTAATAGAAAGATTCAGCTTCTAGCTATAATTAATAGACGTATTCAGTCTCCAATGATAAGGGGACAGAAAACAGACAAGAAAGATGGCTCCCTCCTTGTTCCCAGGACTGCAGGTGTTAGAGCGACCCTTGAACCCACCTGATTTGTGTAAATAAGGTTACTAGGCAACGGGGGGAAGAACATCTGGATTTGGTTGACCAATGAATTCCTAATTCTGCTGGAAGGTAGAACGCTATTGGCCAAAGTAAATAAAGTGTACTAATGTAATTGGACCGTCCAGCTTGGATGACAGGTTGGGTGGGAAGATTGAATCTTTGGAAATGTATATCTGTTGTGCTCATGTGATGTAATGTCAGAGAGAAGTTGGAATCCTTTGACTATCTCTCTCCCAATACGTGTTGGTCAAATGAAGAACGTCTTTAACTGCATACTGTCTTTTGCAAGTCTTTTCGTTAGCTGAATACAACCCACCCCCATCCCCCGGAGGGAAACCCCCAAGAAAATCCCCTTACAAGGCTTTATATGGACTGCGGCAGTCACTTCTGTTCAGTACTATAATAAACAGCCATGTCTCCAATGTGTATGGTTTGAGGATAAAGTAAAGTAGGTTTGTTCATTGTGTCGGTCCCTTTAACACCACAGTGACTGTTCTGTGTCCATATTTCTCCTTGAGCATCCTCCAAAGTATTCAACACAGATTGCTGACATATCAATTGAGGTGAGGGGCAAAAATAGATTTTCTTCTTCTTGCTGAGCAAACGCCAGGAGATATGTTGTGAAGTGCTGAGTCAATTTTGAAGACTCCCATGATGACCCACCTGTCTGTCATTGTGTCCCCACAACTGGTGAGCCTACCCTGCTGATATACTGTGGAGGAGGATGAGATGTTAGATTTGTTTGTGTTGTGTTAGCCATCAATACAGCTACTGAAAGATGATCCTGACCCCTGACACCTATACCAAGAAATCTTTTTGAATTATGAAAGCTTGTAAGTTAGAATATATCCAATCTGGTACTAGCACATCAAAATATGTCAGCCACAAACTGGCAGGTAGACCATTATAAATCAAGTAGAATACATTATCTTGTAATTCTAATGTATGTTCATATTGCACTGAGTTTATGCTCAATGGAATGGAGTATATGGAAGAGAGAAAATTTATTGAATGAATTAATTTAAATATGTAGTAATATCCCATAATGTATATGTAGTTGATAAATTATTTGGAATAGATGTTGGAGACCTGTTACATGGTTTAAGAAACACATATAACAACCAAGAAAATTAGACAAAGTTTATCCTGGCCTGCCAAAAAGATAATACCCTGTTTATAAAAGAATGCAGAAAATGGTGTTTAGCTCTAGCAATGCCTGGTGCTGGCTTCAAAACTGACAGAGGGTAGAGCAATAGCAACACTGAAGATCATCAGGGATTTTGGGTGGAGGGATAGTTGTTGTTGGGTATGCTGGTGCTGCTTTGGTGCAGGACCCCTGTAAAGATGGATTTTTGACCCTTTTCATCTCCAGTGTTAATTTTTTGATATGTTTCTCTATTCTACAAAGTGTAAAATCACTTCAGTTTTATGTGGTATTTCACAGATAATGCAAATATACCATGAAAACCGATACAGTACAATATATGAAATGTAAAATTTTATAAAAATGTTTGTCTCCTTCAACCTTCTATAATCATCACTGCAAGGATCTGTTTTGGGGCCACTGCTGTTTGTCATTTTTATTAATGACCTGGATGAGGGCGTAGAAGGATGGGTTAGTAAATTTGCGGATGACACTAAAGTTGGTGGAGTTGTAGACAGTGCGGAGGGAAGTGGCAGGTTACAGAGGGACATAGATAAGCTGCAGAGCTGGGCTGAGAGGTGGCAAATGGAGTTTAATGCGGAAAAGTGTGAGGTGATTCATTTTGGAAGGAGTAACAGGAATACAGAGTACTGGGCTAATGGTAAGATACTTGTTAGTGTGGATGAACAAAGGGATCTGGGTGTCCATGTGCATAGATCCCTGAAAGTTGGCACCCAGGTTGATAGGGTTGTTAAGAAGGCATACAGTGTGTCAGCTTTTATTGGTAGAGGGATTGAGTTTCGGAGCCATGAGGTCATGCTGCAACTGTACAAAACTCTGGTGTGGCCGCACTTGGAGTATTGCGTACAGTTCTGGTCGCCGCATTATAGGAAAGATGTGGAAGTGTTGGAAAGGGTGCAGAGGAGATTTACCAGGATGTTGCCTGGTATGGTGGGAAGATCGTATGAGGAAAGGCTGAGGGACTTGAGGTTGTTTTCATTAGAGAGAGGAAGGTTAAGAGGTGACTTAATAGAGGCATACAAGATGATCAGAGGAGTGGATAGTGTGGATAGTGAGAGCCTTTTTCCTCGGATGGTGATGGCTAACACGAGGGGACATAGCTTTAAATTGAGGGGTGAGAGATATAGGACAGAAGTTAGAGGTAGGTTCTTTACTCAGAGTAGTAAGGGCGTGGAATGCCCTGCCTGCAGCAGTAGTGGACTCGTCAACATTAAGAGCGTTCAAATGGTTATTGGATAAACATATGGATGATATTGGAATAGTGTAGATTAGAGGGGCTTTAGATTGGTTTCACTGGTCGGCACAACATCGAGGGCCGAAGGGCCTGTACTGCGCTGTAATGTTCTATGTTCTATCTTGGTTATAATTCCACACACACACACACACAACCCACCCTCCCCCGCCCCCCCGGCCGGAAACATCTATTTACATAAGCAATCTCAGTTGTTTACTTCAGAGGTAATTTCCTCAGACAAGACTTCCTAGCCTATCTGTTCTTTAACCCTTTTTAGGAGTTGTTTTACACATCACTAGAGTGGAATTTAACATTGGTGATGGAGGGCCTAACCTTCACAACAAAAACTAGTGGCACACACGCCAATCTGATTTTCAGAAGCTCCAAGAGGATGAACCACCTAATTGGCAGCAGAAATCCTCCTATCATGGCTCACAGCTCCACTGCGGAAAATCAGTTGTGAAAACCTCTCATGTGGTGCACATATCCTGCTCTCCTCACTCTCTCTCTCTCTCTCTCTCTTCCCCACCCCCAAGCATTTTCAACCAATCAGAGGTCAGCAGCCCTCCAGTACTGGTAGCATGATTGGAGTCATGATGTGGAGATGCCGGCGTTAGACTGGGGTAAACACAGTAAGAAATCTAACAACACCAGGTTAAAGTCCAAGAAAGCTAGTGGCTTTTGCTACCAAATAAACCTGTTGGACTTTAACCTGGTGTTAGACTTCTTAGCATGATTGGAAGCAGTGGTCACTGTTGGTATTGCACTGGAGTCTACACAGGATTGTCAATGAGTGTTTTTGAATCAGGTAGGGGAGGTCCCAGGGAGGAGATGGGTAGGGTGGACAGTAAGAACAGGGAGGTGGCCTCCTTCACCCTGTGTGGCTACTCAATTGGGCATAGAATGCTTGAGAGAGAGAGAGAGGGAAGCCAGCCCACCCCAATCTTCCCTGAAGACCGCAGGCAAATCTGACCGGTTTTGCTGTGTGTTTGGCCCACCAATCACTTGAAGACCTCAATTGGCCTTCATGTGGGGAGACCAGCAGGATCTCCACTGCACTCCCCCCCCCCCCCCACTCCCCCACCCACTCATCAGATCACAAGGACTCCCTGCCTCCAAACTGGGAGAATGTGGGGCATTAAATTCCACCTCTTGTCTTCCTCCATCCCCTCTATTCTATGGTTAATTGATGCATATGCCTATAGTTGTAGGGTGCTGGTTATAGTTCTGTTGTCTGTTCAACACAAGGCTGATGCTGGGTGCAGAAGATGGCTTCTTCTTCAAAGCCATGTTCAATGTGCTTTCTTACATCACTGTGGGCGGTACTGTACTCAGTTCCACACTAACCCTAAATGTGCCAGAACCTGAAATTACCCCACCCTCCCAAGTTTTTAGAATATTGGATTTTAAGTGATTATATATTACCCTATGCCTTACATTGTTATTACTATCTAATGTTATTGCTACATTATAACTACCCCATCTCCCCCTGTCAAGTTCTTGAATTCAAAAGTTCAGGTGGTCTAGAGGCCTTATAGCCCCCCCCCCCCCCACCCCCACTGTCCTGCCCTGCGCAAATCTCATTTGTACTACTGTTGGAGGCGTGGTAGTCTCTGCCGCTGCAGGATTTTCCTATAGATTTGGAGGTAGTTCTGACTTCTGGGTTTGTTTTTATCCTTTTTCTTTCATTCTTTGTGTTGAACAACTCTTGATCGCTCCAGCTTTTGAGCTGGTTAGTAATTGCTGCTCTAACTCATTTTTTTGCAGGGTAAATGAACACTGCTCACCTTGGTTTCTTTTGCTGCTTCCGCCATTACATGGGTCATTGTGATGTATCTGAAAGCTTTGGTTCCAAAAATGGAAGCCATATTCCCACTTGTTTTACAATTTTATCCAAATTTCTGAGTACTTTTCGAGTTGTTTTCAAGCTTATGAATCTTATTCAGTTCAGCAACAACTCTGATCGGTTGTCTTTGTTTCAGAGTTATGTGCAGGATTCTTAACTTCACCTGGATGTTCAGTTCTTTTCAGAATATTTCTTCCATGTTCTCTGCTCCTTGAACTCTCAATTTACTCATTAGATCATTAGTTTGTTTAATAGAATTTCCTATCTGCTTTCAAAGTTTGGATTTGCTCTTCCATATTGTCTATCTCATCCTTCGTGTTGTTCAGATTGGACCGACGTTCAAAAAGTTTCTCCGTTTTATTGGTTGAATCTGCTTTCAAGCAACTGTTCTGATGTATCAGCAATTCTTTCTCCTACTCCAGGCATTTTGCATAGATGGTTACTAGAGACTTTTGATGCCTGAAGTTCATCAATCTTTAATTGAAGATCTGTATTTGTTAGATATGTTGCCAAAAGGTCGTCATTTAAGCATTTTAAGTCCTCTTTCAAGTGTTCTACTTCCTGTGAGCAACATTCCAATATTCTCTTTTTTTTCTTTTCAAGCTCTATGTGAAGTTTGGTTGTCATTACTGATCAGTTTTTCTTTAACAGAACATAACTCCTCCGCACTGTCCTTCAAACTTACATTTTGTAAATGCACTTTCACTAATTGTTTTAGAATTTTTCATTCTTTGGTGAGAAATTCTACTTTCTCTTGCCAGGCTAGGTATATATATATATATAAATGTTTTTCCAAGTTTTCTTCCAAATGTCTAACCATTTTCTTTAGCACTGCTGTCTCATTCTTGTACTTATTGGCTTCCTCCTGGAGTGTAGGAACATTCTTGAGCCTTCTCTGCCAACTGGTTCCTCAGTTGTTTCAAGGCCGCAGCTTCTTTGAGTGCATTTTTGGCCTGCTATTGTGACTAGTTGTATTTGTGGTTGCTTACCCAAATCTTGCATTGATTTGCCAACAGTGGAATTCAGAGTTGTTATTTCCTCTTGATACTTTTGTAACACCTCAGAAATTTGTTTAGCTCTCTAACAGTTTGGTTTATTTTATTGCATGCTTTCAAAAGTATATAAGCTGCTTGAAATATTGTGTTTCAAATAGCCAGTTCAGCTCTGAGAATGTTTTCCAACTTTATTTCATTTCCTTTTTGCAGAGTTTGTGTACTTTGGGCAACATCAAATAGTTTTCCTTCATTAAGTAAGCTGCTTGCTCCACACTGCCACCTGCTGTTATAGTTCAGGTAATATGCTGAGTTTCCCAAAATGATAGATTTTCAAAATTTCTGGAAAGTTCTTTGCCTCTCTAGTTGCCCTCATGCAGTAATGTCTTTTGCTGTCTTTGCCCTTTTACAGGGGATTTTTATCTATCTTTTAAGCTCTGTGCACTCCCAATTTAAAGATGTATCAAAAGCTTTTTAATATTTCATCGAAGCTGGTTGAAGATTCATCAATGCCTTTCATTAAGATTACTTCCTATATAAGTTTACAAAACCAGTATTAAAAAAAGTATTAATCTGGACTTCTTCTGACTTTCTATTTAGTCTTGATGTCCTTTGATAGTTTAGGAATTCCATTGTCAAGGACAGCAAATTGCCTGTTGGGTTTGTCCCTTGGATAAGTCTGAATTGATTTGAAAGTGTGAAGGAGTCTTTGTAGTCAAATGTAGACAGTGAATAGCAGCTCAGTGATTGATTGGCTGTGTGGTACTCCACATGATTCATCTCTTCCCCCAACTAGGGGACATGCAATAGACCTGCCAAAGTCTCCCGAGGTGATGAATACACTCAGGGTTTGCTTTTAGTTCACAATTGATTTTCTGTTTTAATATCTAGGCATAAGAATAAATCCACTCGCAGTGCATTCTTTTCATTAAATTGTGCTCTGAAAGAATGTTTTTGCTTTGGGGGAGAACCGAGACCTGGGCTGGGATTTTGTCACGCCCACCAGTCAAAGAACCAGGAGGGAACCCCTGTCAATTTCATGGGTGAGGCCCGACAGAATCAAGTGCTCTTTAAGGCACTTGAGTGGCCACTGGTAAGCCGTCCCCAGCAGCAGAAGTCCTGCCCACCAAAAGCTGCTGGACAATCAGGGGCTGGCAGCTCATTATTGCCACCGGCACCACTGAGAATGATGGCTGCTGGAGGCAGTGCACCTACCAGAGACCCAGGATCATTGGGGTAGCCCAGGTCAAAGGTGAATGAGGGCTGGTTGGGGGTGCAGTGGGGGGGGGGGGTCACAGAGTGAGGGTTACAGGATAGGTGGCATTGGATTTCAGTGGCACCCTGCAATCTGATGCAAGTCTCCTGATCAGGTACAGAGTAACTCATCTGCGAGGGCCACCCTCTCCCCAGGGACACCATTGGCAAAGTGGGAATCGCACGTCAGCCCCTTCAACCCTCTCAGTTAATCGGGAGGTTTAGCTGTTGTCAGGAGACTGACGAGGGGCTTCTCCCTCCGGTAAGTTTGCCTAGCAGCATGTTTTCCACCATGACGGCATGGGCTACATTAAATCCCACCCATACGTACCGGCCACTTTTAAATTACATTCCTTGTCTTTTCATCAATGGCCATTTGCAGTGAATCATTCCATAGGTTACCTGCCCTCAGCTCAAGAACTTTTGTCCGTCCTTCCTTTTTGGTGAAAATCCTCACTCCCATTCCCTTTGTTTCCACTGGTGAGTGAATGGAAAACGATTATTCACTGTTCACCCATAGTGATGCCCCCAGGTTTTGCTCAGCCCTTTACTGGCTGTTGCTCCCTCAGCGCCACACCCAATTTCACTCACTGCACTGCTGTTACCAGCCCTATAGGAAATGCTGGACCCCACTCAAACTCCACTTCTGTTCCTCCACTAGCCCAGTCGGCCCTGAGCTGAGGGCCAGCTCTCTGCAGAGACTGCCATCACCAAGCCAAAGGCTTCCGTATGGTGACATTATGACTTTGAGTGGTGAGAAATTTCAAGGACAGAGTTTGCCAGGGCTGCGAGCAGCAGTGCCCATGAGATTCACATCCTGGAAGACTGCCAGACAATCCAATCAGTAATGCTATGAATTATGATCTTATTTCCAACTAGAAAACTACAATTTTCTAGATGCTGATTCCATCACTTCTGCAGATCCTCTTACTGCCTCATCTTCGGAATTCAAAAAATGACTTTCTCAGAAGTTGTGTCCTATTAGGAAACAGCATTTGTTTGCCTTGTTCTATTTTAGTCATGCCCACTTAGTAATCATTCTTTTCCTGCAATCCACAGATGCATGTGCTGGTTTAGCTTCCTAAACATCACTCCTCTGTGGAATGATTTGTTGACCTTTACCATTCCCTGTCCAAAATTTACATTTACATGATCCATATCTGATTATCTGAATGATTCTTTCCTCCATTTGCTACCTTTATCTCCATATCTAGTAATGGATTTCCTGTTACATGTATATTCAGCCCACAGCTGAAAGGCTCTCTCTCTGCGCTCTCTCTGCTCTCTCTCTGCGCTCTCTCTGCTCTCTCTCTCTTCTCTCTTTTCATCTTGAGGATAAAGCAGATGATCGGCGGAATTCTCCTGAAAAAGTTCCAAGTGTTAAATTCGCAGGAAAACTGGAATAATTCACTCTTTTTTTCAGTGGGAGTTCAGACTAGAATCTCCCACACTGTGCACTGCAGAGGCCACCAGCGTGAATATCATTAACTTTCAGGGGGCAGGGCCTATTCTAACCCAGGAGGCTGAAACCAGCAGGCCTCTGCGCATGTGCAGTGGCCCTGAACTGTCAGCCTCGCGTTGGCTGGTCAGCTCAATCGCTGGCTAGCCCAGGACCCCCGCAGTGCTGCCCCCAACCCATGGCCCGACCACGACCCATCCTGATCACTGGCCTCCCTCCTGCCCCAAACAATCCCAGTGGCAGCAGGACCCACCACTGATCGCACTATAGGCCCCTCCCCTTGACATACCCCATGCCTGATGGACAGTGCCAAGATGCCCTCTGAGCATGGGCACTTTGCCCCTTGGGCAGTGCCAGGGTGTCCATGCCCAGTGAGCATCACTTGACCCCCTCAGGGGTCCTGATTTCCCCCCATTTCTCCAGTGGGGTAGGGCTGCTAGCTCCTCGAAGTGGGGAGCTAGTCTAAACCCAGCTGGATTGAAACACTCTGGTGGGATGGGAGAATTCCGTCCTGGGCCCGCTAATAGCATTTAAATGATATTTAATATATAATTTAAATGCTAGACCCGCCTCCCCACCAGAAACCCGGCACTGGGGAGACGCTAGCGAGGCGCGAACTCTCGCATCGTCCCACGCACGACTCTCCTGGCCCGCTGCACTAAAAAATTGGCGCAGCAGGATGGGAGAATCGCGACCAACAACTTTCTCCATGACATGATTAATTTGGACGTTTTCAGAAAGCTTTCACACGAAAGAGGCCTCAAAAGTCTGGGGTAGAACATGGGAGTGAATAATAGTGTAATTAGTCCCTCAGGAAGGATTTGGTTCCATGTGAAAGATTTCTAATTAAACTAAAAACCACAGGTGTCTCAAGTGCACCATGGTGATGGATAAGCAATTAGTTTTAAATAATGGAAAACGAAATACGCTCCTCACTGTGTGTGAGACTTGGATAGGTGAGTAAGTCTGAAAAATACCCATAGCAAATAAAGCTTGGCTTATATTGTGCTTTTAATGCAATAAAACATCCCAAGGTGTTTCACAGAGACACATAAAGACATAATAGGTCAGATAACTAAAAGGTTGGTCAGAGAGTTGGGTTTTAAAGTATCCTGAAGGAGGA
This sequence comes from Mustelus asterias, assembly GCF_964213995.1. NCBI lineage: Eukaryota > Metazoa > Chordata > Chondrichthyes > Carcharhiniformes > Triakidae > Mustelus > Mustelus asterias. The sequence continues at coordinate 51,106,460 of NC_135804.1, read as the reverse complement.
AAGTGATGTTGGTAGCCAGAGGTTTAGTGGGGGAATTCCAAAGCTTAGAGCCCAGGCAGCTGAAGGTATGTGCACCAATGGTGGAGTGGTTAAACCCGGGGATATTGGAATTAGAGCGATGCAGAAATTTGAGGCTTGTAGGGTTGCAAGAGATTACAGCGATAAGGGGTGGTGAAGCTATCGAGGGATTTGAAAACAAAGATAAGAACTTTCAGCTCAAAGCATTGGTTAACTGGGAGCCAATATGGATCAGGGCGCAGAGGGATGAGAGATATTTGATATGAATTCGGACACTGGGAGAAGAGTTTTGGATGACCTCAGATTTATGAAAGGTAGAATGTAGGAGATCAGCCAGGAGTGTGTAAGAATAGTCTGATATCAAAAGGCATGGATGAGGGGTTCAGTAGAAGTTGGAGGATCAAGTTGGGCAATGATATGGAGGTGGAATTGGCACTGTTAGTGATGGATGCACAGGGGAGGAGATGACCTAGTGGTCTTATTGCTAGATCACTAATGCAGAAACTCAGCTAATGTCCTGGGGACCTGGTTTCAAATCCCACCACAGCAACTGGTGAAATTTGAATCCAATAAAGAAAATCTGGAATTAAGAATCTACTGATGACCATGAAACCATTGTCAATTGTTGGGAAAACCCACTTGGTTCACTAATGGCCTTTAGGGAAGGAAGAAATATGTCGTCCGTACCTGGTTTGGCTTGCATGTGAGTCCAGCGCCACAGCAATGTGGTTGATTCTCAACTGCCCTCCAAGGGCAATTAGGGATGGGCAATAAATACTGGCCAGTCAGCAATGCCCATATCCCACAAATGAATTAGAAAAAGAGGTTTAAAGCTCGTCTTGGGGTCAAATATGGCCAAGATTGCTGTGCTGTGTCTGGCTCTGTTGTTGAAGAGAGATAGAATTAGTGATGACGGACCAAAGTTTGTGGCCGAGATGGAAAGCAATGGCTTGATCGTCCCAACATTTAATTGGAAGAAATTTCTGCTCACCCAGCACTGAGTGTCAACTGAGCAGCCTGCTAATTTAAAACAGTGGAAGAATTGGGAGAGGCTGTGGTGAGGAAAAGTCCTCAAAAGAGAAGCCAATCAAACCAAGCTACAATCAGATCGATAAGAATGGAACTAAGTGGGTCCAATCCCACCCAGCTGGGAAACAGCGGAAAGGCCTTGGCGGTCAGTGGTGTGATCAACCATATCACAGTCTACAGACAGGTTGAGAAGGTAGAGGAGGGAAAATTTGCCTTGGTTACAGTTACATAGGATGTCATTTGTGATGCTGATAGGGCAGGAGTAAGAAACCTTACAGGAGGTATTTAAACAAAGAGCTTTGGAAAAGATGGGCATGCATTTAGGAAGTGACAACACGTTCAAGGACTCTGCCGAGGAGAGAGATTGGAGATTTTGCAAGCATGGTGGGTTTTAAGATTGTTTTTGAAAGTGCAGTTGTAAGTAACTTGGAGAGTGTTGCAGAAGAAATTGCTCAGTGCAGAGGCTGAGGGAGGCCAGCAGATAGCTCAGTGAGAAAATCAGCATGGTGTTTGTGTGGATGTTGGAACACTGATTTTAAACAAGTGATGAAAGGGGTGGAATAAGGTAAGATGCTCAAAGGATGAGCTGATGCCAGGAAACAACCATAGATCGCAGTGTATAAGTCAACCCAGCGTATAAGATTACCCCATTTTCTTTTTGGGCACCAGAAATCATGGCCGGATTCTTGCCCATGTCCGGGATTCTCCGATCTCGTCTACGGCTGGAAGTTCCGATCCAACTCCTGTGAATGGAGATTTGGTTGAGCACCAAAGTCTCCGTTCCCGCTGGCAGCGGACATTGGAGAATTCCAGCCCATTGGTTCAGTGCATAAGAAATGCTATATTCATATTAGGAGTTGGCCTCAATTCTTCACCTCAGAAACGCATGTTTTACTCACTTTATAAATTGACATGTTGGATCAAGCAGGCCATACAGGATGTGTTACCAAGATTCTGCACAAGAGTTTAAGATAAGCCCACCCAGAGCAGACCACGCATTGAACAACAAACAAGAATGCACCCTCTGGCAAAAATAATGAAGTGCGCAGCTACTTTAAAGCTAAAAGTCAGAATATTTGCTAACTCGTCAATTAGCTGTCCTGCAGCGAGAAAATTTGGTGTTAATGAAAAACTAGTGCGAGAATGGAGGAAGAAAGAATCCGCCCTCAAGAAGATGTCCAAGACCAAATGTGCCATGAGTACAGGGACCAACCACTGGCCTGATCTTGAGAACTGTGTATCAGAACAGGTCCCCAGACCATCAGAATTGCCACCAGACAAAGTAATTACACACTTACATGGATCAAATCAGTCCAGCAAAAGAATTTAGAACACCAGCTAGTTAGTGTAGCCGTTTTATAGAACAAAAATGCCAAATGGCCTACTTGGCCGACAGAACAAAAGTAAATCATATGCTAATTTTCAAACATAAAACCAACTGAAAATCAACTTCCCTGCTGATATTTTTGTGCATGCCAGTGACAATGGGTGCATGAATGAGGATGGAGTGAAACTGTGGATGAATAACGTGTGGAACAGGCACCCTTGTGACCTCTGTAAAGAACACCATTTATACACCCTCAGCTGGCACACTGAGTGGGAACATCAGCGTGAGAGTATGATGGGGCAGTTGGAGTTTCTGCTCATGAGGAGTGCATCAATGGCCCTTTGGAGAATGCCAAGAGGGTCAATGTAGGCTTATCCAAGAGAGAGTTATGCCTTGGGCAGTAGCAGGAAAATATGAAGGTCAAATTGTACTGAAGGGTTGGGAAAGGGATTTGGGAGGTGGATTATCCGTGAGAGGCAAAATGAAAGGAGGCATTATGACAGGAGGTAGGGGAAGAGAGAAAATAAATAAAAAGATTGAGAAAAATAATGAAATGTAAATGATGGTCTTGGATCCGGAGAGGCAGCCAGAGCGCGCATGCAAATAAACACGGAAAACCAACTGATAGCTACTATGCTATTGTCATTTGATGACCTCGCCATGGAGATCGGCTGTTTAAGCTGGCCACCTTCCGCAACTGATAGAACTTCACACTCGGATATATCTTGCAATCTGCTCCCTTCCCATGGTTGTTTCTATATTCCAAATTCAGCTAAAACTCCCCAGAATACAAGTGGCTTTAAAAATTCAGTGTATGAATGATCTTTGGTTTAATGACATGGTATATATATGGATGAAACAAAATGATTGATAAAAATGAAACCAAACAGAATTTTAAGTATTTAGGAAGGTATAGAAATGAAACTTCAAGTCTCCAAGAAAGTGAGTTCTTCTTTCCAGAATTATACATGGAGAATTATTTTGTTTTTTATGCTTTGTTGCTTTTCTTTAAATTTATTTTTAATGGATTTTCTAGCCTTCTGACGTTGCATTGTTTTCTTCATTGTTCTCTGTCATAAACACATTTCATTTAATTGAATACCGTATGAATTGGCAGAATGGGATGCGGTGATCATCATTTTCCTATCCAACCTAATTATTCCCCGATGCACACATGTACATAATCTAGTCTAAGGGAATACGTATTTGTAATTTCTAACCTTCAATAACAGGGACATGATCAATCTGCTTTCCAAAATGCTCATGTGTCCTTGTGAAATTCCCCTCTGCTGTTTATTGCGTACACGTTCCTTTTATTTGAAATAAATGCAGTGTGGGAGACTAGCAAACTGACGTGATCCACTGTCCCTAGAGCGAGGGGAAAACAATTCTATGTCAAAGCAAGAAATTTCGATAATGAATCCTGGAGCTTTGCACTGCTTGTTTATAGCAGCTGAATTTTCATTTAATTAAATTACAATCTTGTTGTCTTTTTGACCTGCATACATTATTAATTTTCAACAGAACATTGAAATCTGTGAATGACGAAGTAGAGGCGAATATGTTGCCTCCAACAGATCAATTTATCTGTTGGTTTACCTACCTTTTCTTTTCAGCCTGTTGCTGTCCTGGCATCTCATTCTTTCAGGCAATGAACTGATGACTCATCTCAATTTCAGTATTAGAGCAATGTTTCATTCTAAAGCAAGGATCTGAAGGGTCACAAGGAACATGTGCAATTAAATGTGGTGTGAAGGACACTAAAATCCAGTACCCACAAATTATTTAAAAATGTAACTTTAGGGACTTCAAATTCCGATTCTATACAGGACAGTTAAACTACAGTCATCCTTTTTTTAATTTATTAGTGACAAGTAGACTTGCATTAACACGGCAATGAAGTTACTGTGAAAATCCCCTAGTCGCCACACTCCGGCGCCTCTTCGGGTACACTGAGGGAGAATTTAGCATGGCCAATCCACCTAACCAGCACATCTTCCAGACTGTGGGAGGAAACTGGAGCACCCTGAGGAAACCCACGCAGACACGGGCAGAATGTGCAGACTCTGCACAGAGTGACCCAAGCCGGGAATCGAACCTGGGTCTCTGGCATTGTGAGGCAGCAGTGCTAAGCATTGTGTGGCAGCAGTGCTAAGCATTGTGCTACCATTTTCTCTTATAGGAATTTAAGAGCAGGAGTAGGTCTTTTAACCCTTAAAGCTTGCACCACCATTCATTGATATGACAGCTTGATTGGATAGCAAAGAGATATTCTCAGCTAAAATAACTCGTTAAAAGGCCAGCTTTTGTATGGCTGCAGGAATCTTAATTGGCAAAGCAATGCAAAGGTTTTTAATTTGACCAGTAAATCAGATCAGTGCTGGAGTGCATCTAGATTTGCTAATCAATTTGAGTCTTAATTTAGCAAAAAAACAATGTAAAATCCTGAACTGATACCAGCATATCACAACAATCAGAAAAAATGAAAGTTGCCACTTAAATTAGTTGTGAAATACATGGCCAATAACTTGCTACTTGTTTTTTGGGTTTGTCATTGTGTGTGGCGTTAAAAGTACCATTATTTTTAATGACATGGATATGGTCATTTAAATGTTTATTTAATGAAACACAAGGTACAATTTGTATCATGTACATATTAGTGAATTTATTGTTGGACTATGGGGACTGTAACGGTACCACCTTGGTTTGAAATCCTAGTTGGCTATGTGTGATAATGAGTTCTGGTTTTTGAGGTATGTACTGTCATTCTTGAGCCTTTTCAATTATAGTGCCCATTATATTTCCAATTCCCCTCTCGGTTGGAAAATGTGAGCTTTCCTAACTACTCAGATCTGCTGTAGGTTCATACCCTTATTAGCAGAGTCTATGTATAAAGGATGAATCTTATCAAAGGATTGCAATTTAGATCCTAATTCAACCTGATTGACTAACCTAGAATTGGTCGATCTGTGACTTTTAACTTGCATGTTGTGTGCTGTATATCTCACACCGCGTATAGGTTTTAAACAGAGACCAGTGCTAATTCCAAGGCCATATATTACCACAGCTGCTATCATCTGAGGAGAATGAAAGTTTATTATATGAGAAGCAACAAGTCTTTTCATGGGAAATGTCACTCATTCCAGCACCTGATGAAGGGCCTGGTTTTAAATTTTATGGCGGAACAGTATATAGAGCAATGTAACTAGCCTAGTGTAAAAACTTTCATTCCTTCAAAAAAGTGTCAGGTCTGTAAGACTATGGTGATGAGCCTTGTACAATACGAGAACACTTTATACACAGCTGTTCAGAATCTGGTGCTGCTGGGACACCGAGATGTACCTGGCTCATACCAGTCTCCACCACTAGGGGCATTTGCTGCTTAGCCGCCTTCCAACTTTTTCAGTGCAACTATAATTTAAAACTTAATTCAGGCTTGGGTGCATTTTTTTTTTAAAGCTGTGCTCGTTCTTTTAAAGAAATACAAATACCTGTTATATCTTGCAATGTGGACATAGCATTAAAGCTAAGTACCGTAGTGAAATGCTGTTACGTTTCCCAGAATATATTGTGTGAGAGAATTAGAGTACAAAGTTGTATTTCTGCAGAAGGTAGAACAGACTGCAAAAAGAAAACACAATTGCTTATTCTCCTCCTCAGAATATGCTAAAATGTCTCCTCCAACAATGGATTAAAATTGAGCTCCCACACCATTTCTAACTAATGGACCAACAAATGGAATCGATCTAACTGAAATCATTAAACAGTGAAAAGTTAAATTTCATTGGTCCCTTCTCACCATTCGATGCTACCAGGGGTCATTTGAATGGTGACAATTATTTTGTTCAGGCCTTTATAACTGCTGAGAATCCAGGTTGAAGAGTCACGATACAGGCCTCACCATCAAAGTTCAAGGAAAATCTGAGGTAAACAAAGTAAACTTAAGCTACCTTCTGGACATGATTCCATCAGCAGCTTGTTTCTGTCTATAAGTCATAATGATGCTGAGAAACCACAGGACTGTTATTTACTGGGTTACTTATTTTAGGCTGCATGATTGATTCACGGTAAATGGCACTTGTCCATCGAAGTCCAATGCCTGTCAGTATTGGGTTGTAAAATCTTAATGGTCTATTTAATCAGAAATGAGGTCACCTAAATAATTGCACAATGTATTCATTTAAAATGGGAAATGAGTCAAATTCAAACAAACCATAAATAATTTATTTTGGGTTAATAAACATTTGTCCACCTGTTAGGTGCATGCAGTTTGTTGCACAGAGATGAGCACGAACAGAATTTCTGAATTATCAGTGATTTATTTTGAGGCACAAGTCCTTATTTACTTAAGTTTTTAAAAAGCAAACTCCAAAGGGCAGGATTTTCCAGCCCTTCGCATGACAGAATCTCCTGGTTCTGCCAAAGCCGACTGCGCCCTGCGCCATGGTGGGGTCTCTGCTGGTGGGGTGTGTGAACGACACAAAACGCCATAGACCCCGTGGTGAGCCACCTCTGCTGCCAGAAAACACGTGTGTACGCGTGGCGCTCCCAGCTAAAGTATTTTGTGTTCAGTGGGAAAAAAGAGTGATGAGGATGGTTTGTTGCAGTGAGTCAATGAATCAAAAGCACAGACAGGCAAATTAGTCTTACGCACTGATAGGGTCAAAGCATAGATAGGATAATTATTAGACTGGCTTATAAAGTGAAGGCATCAATGGGCAAATTAATGCATAGGATCTTGTGCCTTGGGCTGCAAGAATTCTGAGTCTTGCTTTGGGTGTCGAGGGTGGGTATTTCTGAGCAGCTTCCCTCACAAGCTTTCAAAAAGCCATACATTCAAGAAGCATCCAGTAATTTGCCAAATCCATTACTTGCTAGTTACATTTTTTTTTTCGTGTTTTGTTTAATCTAAATTAGTTTTGGGAAAATTGGAAAGACTTTTGTCAAATTTAGTGAGAATAATGGAATAAACATTTGTGAATTATCAATTAATTTTCATTCTCATTTCAATGTATGAGAAACCAAATGATGCTTGTTAGGAGAAAGCCTCACCTTCTCGAGGGCAATTAGGGTTGGGCACTAATTGCTGGCCAAATTGGTGACTCTTACCCTGTGAAAGAATAAAACAATAGTAATGGGAGTGCTTAACATGTTACTATAATAGATTTGCTAATCTTGCAGGATTGGTATCAATAGTAGTAGTATTGTCAATGCACTAGTAATCCAGAGACCCAAACTAATGCTCTGGGGATAGTGGTTCAAATCCCTCAATGGCAGTTCGTGGAATTTGAATTCAATTAGTAAAAATCTGGAATATAAAGCTAGTCTCTAAAACTAACGGTGACAAAGAAGCTATCATTAATTAGCATGAAAAAAGAAAAATCACATCTAATTTGCTAATGCCTTTTAGGAAAGAAATCTCTGGCTTACATGTGACTCCAGACCCACAGCAATGTGATTGACTCATAACTTCCCTCTGAAATAGTCCAGCAAGTTCTTGAGTTCAAGAGCAATTAGGCTTTGTCAGTGATGCTCATATCCCATCAAAAAAAATAGCAAAACCTAATCATTGGGGTATAATTTTTTAAAATGTTTTATTTGTTACAAAAATATCAGGGAGATAAATGGTGCTTTAACTGACAGTCAAGTACCATCCAATCAGATAATAAAGAGCCTATTTGTTTTCCAATTGGAGTGGGAAATGGTGTGCCACAATTATGAGTTGATTGGATGACCAATGAAAGGATTATGGCAGTGGGGTGGTTAGCAACAGGAGATCATGTGATGGCACCTCTGGTTATATGTCAGGCCAGGGTTGGTAAACTGAATTTAAAAAGGTCAAACATGCTTGGTTATTGTAGAAATGTTACTTTGAGACAGTGCTAGTTGGAAAGTTATTGACAAGTGATGTGAACGTGTCAGACTGCATCTTGTCAATCTGATCAGTCCAAATGATTTTTGTAGTCAATGCAACCTGGGCACAAGTTTTATAATCCCGCTGTGGGATGCTATTAAAACACACAGTCTGATGCATGAGTAATAGAATTGATTAGAAAACAGCAGATCGTGTACACAGAGTGAACTTTGAACGTAGGTGGCAGGAAATATGAGGCAATGCTCAATCTTGTATTTTGATGGACAATTGAGCTAATTGCATTCAATTAGTAAAAATCTGGAATATAAACCATTAAGCAATTCTGTGTGATTTCTGGGTTTTTTTGTTTTGAAGATGTACATCAGTAATATTCTAATCATTCGTGTGATTACTATGTGCTGGGTTTTATTCCCCACCCTACCCTGCCCAGAAGCTGGCCGTGTAAGTTGGATATTTCACTTTCTGGCCTTCCCTAGGGGGAGAAACTCTGTTGTTGCTCTCCACTTTTCTCCTGGTTGCCTGGCTCCAGGCACCATAAGCACACCACCTGTGAAAACATGTCCTGTTTCTGGTTATACTGCTCTCTAGTCGTTTTGCCCTTGGTCTGGATTAATGCTTCTGTCTCTGCTGGCTATTCATTTAATCAAACGTTGTGATGCTGCAGAACCTATTTTTAAAAATAAGTTAATCATTCATAAATCATTGCAAAAAAACTTTCCATTTCACATCACTACCAGCTGTTTCCTATTTTGTAATGATTTGGGATCGACATTTCAGCACTACTGGCATTTTGTCTGGGTACAAATGGGACAGATGCTCACAGGTGACCTTTTATCTTGGCTCATATCTCCACACAATGAACAGGAAGAACTTTGCTATCCAAATAGTTTGGGCTTCCTACATTATTAGGTCCATGTAAAAATTCTCTAAAGTACTGTGCTTGCTCAGTTCCCAATTGATGGATGTCTTTGGTTAATAATCGAATGAAAATGATCAGAAGCACTATTTTAATATTCAATTTTGTGCCTACATATTAAAGCTGTTGGTTCTGCCTGATTAGACATCCAATGCAAGATGGTAGTGTTTGGGGATTGGTTGCTAACTAAAACATGTGACAAGTTAGTGTCAAACTGAGCAGGAGCTAGTGTGTATACATTTGTTGTTCATTTAATAGATAAAGGAGCGGGTATAGGAAATAACAGATTTTAAAACAAATATGCAAAAGTATTTTTAATGGCAATGATTATGGCAACTCTTATTTCTCAACTTCATCACCACCGTGCTGATGTTTGGAATTCCACAATATTAACTATGTGAAGTCCTCTTCCGATCAATATGCTGTCAGTCAGTTTCTTCTAATTTTCTAATGCTCAGAATAACATTTTAAACAGAATGTATTGAATGTCTAAAATGGGACCATTTTTCCCAGAGTGGTGACCTGTTAACTGAAGGTAAGATCTGCAGCCTGACTATGTGCACAATAATCCACGATGCATTTATATTTTTCCAACAATGGAGAGCTTCTCTAATTTCTGAAGGAAAAGCTGGGGGATAAATTCCACTACTCCGCAAATGAAGTTTCAGAAACTCAGGCTGCAGATGTGAGGTGACCTCCTCTGAGGACTCCTTGTCCTCTCCTGCTCCAGTTCCTGTGTCACGCCTAACGATCCTGTGGGAGATGAATGACACATGAATGATGTGGGGGAAAAGAGTAAAAAGTCAACTTTGTGCAGATGTCAGTGTTGATGGTAAAACAATGACAATAGCTACGTGGCATGTGGTAATGTGATTTGAGCGGTCTCTATCTCCAATGGCCATGTACTCTGATGATCTGATGTAAGCAGATTGAACCATAGAATCCCTATAGTGCAGAAGGAGGCCATTTGGCCCATCGAGTCTGCCCCGACTCTCGGGATTCTGTGATTCTACGATTGTCCGAAAGAGCTTCTCACCCCCTTGTCTCCTCCCTGTAACCCCACTCATTTACTACAGCTAATCCACCTAACTTTCACTTCCTTGGACACTATGGGCCAATTTAGCATGGCTAATCCATCTAAATTGCACATCTTTGGACTGTGGGAAGAAACTGGAGTATCTGGAGGAAACCTACCCTTCTTGGGGAGAATGTGCAAAGTCACCCAAGACCGGAATTGAAACTGGGTCCCTGGCGCTGTGAAGCAGCAATGCTAACCACTGTGCCACCGTGCTGTTCGTTTTGGTTAGATTTAAAGTTAGTTAGATAAAAAAAACCTGCTCCAGATAATGATCTGGTATTTATATAGTGCTTTTAATGTAATGTTAAGTTCCAAGATGATTACAGAAGCATTATAATGTAAAGTAAGGAGATATTAAGGGGAAGTTGTGGTATTTTCACTGAACCAGTAATCAAGAGACATGGGGTACTGCTCTGGGGACCTGGAATCCCACCACAACAGATGGTGAAATTTGAATTCAGTAATAATCTGGAATTAAAAATATAATGATGGCCATGAAACCATTGTCAATTGTCATAAAAATCCATCTGGTTCACTAATGTCCTTCCTTTAGGGAAGGAAATCTGTAGCCCTTACCTGATCTGGCTTGCATGTGACTGCAGAGCCACAGCAATGTAGTTGACTCTTAAATGCCTTCTGGGATGGGTAATAAATGCTAGTCTAGCCAATGAAGCCCACATGAACAAAACAAAATGAAGTCAGATGCCTAAACTTTGTCAACAATGTTTTAAGGAGTATCTTTAAACAAGAAAATCAAGTTAGAGAGGCAGTGAGGTGTAAGAGAAGGAATTCCAGAGTTTGGTGTCCAGATGACTAAAGGGACAGCCACCAATGTTGGTGTGATTATGATTGGGGATGATGAAGAGACCAGAATTAGAGAAGTGCAGATATCTTGGAGGGTTGTGTTGCTGGAGGAGGGTATGCAGATAGTGAAGGGAGAGACCATGAAGTGATTTGAATTCAAGGATGAGAATTTTAAAGTCAAGGTAGCACTTGACTGAAGCCTTTGTAGGTCAGTGAGCACAGGGCCAATGGGTGAACGGAACTGGCTGCAAGTTAAGACATGGGCAACTGAGTTTTGGACAACCTCAATTTTACATAGGGTAGAACATGGGAGGCCAGCCAGGAATTTGTTGGAATAGTCAAGCCCATGTAATACATCATCCTATTGAGTGTAGCCTGTTTCATTCTCTTCTGTCAATAAAATTGTGCCTAATCTGATAAAGTGGTGCTTGTTCCTTATCGGTACGTGTGAAATCACTTAAGATCAAGTGCTGCTGGTATGTTGGCCAAGTGGCCATGATTCAGTAATGAATCTTGATGGGTCATTGCTGGCAGGTTGTTTGGGGTCAACACAGTCAATCATGCTGTTGGCCAATATAGTGCAAGTGCATCTAGTTAGTGTGATGGGTGGTGGTTTGCAATGAGAACACTGCCCCTCTTGGTAACAGAGGTCCCATGATCATGTAGCTACAAAGAGAGTCACGTGACGAGAGTGCGGGAGTTCTCCCTGGAACACTGGCAGAGTGAAACATGGATTAGCTGTTCAGATAGTGAATAAAGTATCGTTACAAGTCTTTAGTTAGTGTTTGGGAACCCAGCACTTCTAAACAAAAAGGGAGACGGGGGCAGGAGACACAATGGGCTATGCACCAGCTGCAATAGCTTCACCTGCGTCTCACTATATTTAAATAGTTCTGTATTGTTAGCCTGTTCAAATATGCATGTTACAAAACGGTTCATACACACCATTACTGTGCACACACACTGGTACATCTCAGTTCCATTGGTTGTCCCAACTTAAATGGGGAAGAAGCCTCTGGCGATGATCTTTGCGTCGTCGATGGAGATGGGAGAGGTGCTGGAGGATTGGAGGATTGCGGATGTGGTTCCTATTTTCAAGAAGGGGAATAGGGATAGCCCAGGTAATTACCGACCGGTGAGTCTAACCTCAGTGGTTGGTAAACTGATGGAGAAGATCCCGAGGGACAGGATATATGAGCATTTAGAGGTTTAGTATGCTCAAGAATACTCAGCACGGCTTTGTCAAGGGCAGATCGTGCCTTCCGAGCCTGGTGGAGTTCTTCGAAAATGTGACTAAACACATTGACGAAGGGAAGGCGGTAGATGTGGTTTATATGGATTTTAGCAAGGCATTCGATAAGGTCCCCCATGCAAGGCTTCTAGAAAAAGTGAGAGGGCATGGGATCCAAGGGGCTGCTGCCCGGTGGATCCAGAACTGGCTTGCCCAAAGGAGGCAGAGAGTGGGTATAGATGGGTCTTTTTCTAAATGGAGGTCGGTCACCAGTGGTGTGCCCCAGGGATCTGTTCTGGGACCCTTGCTGTTTGTCATTTTCATAAATGACCTGGATGAGGAAGCGGAGGGATGGGTTGGTAAGTTTGCCAACGACACGAAGGTTGGTGGGGTTGTGGATAGTCTGGAGGGATGTCAGGAATTACAGAGGGACATAGATAGGATGCAAGACTGGGCGGACAAGTGGCAGATGGACTTCAACCCAGATAAATGCGTCGTGGTCCATTTTGGTAGGTCAAATGGGATGAAGGAGTACAATATAAAGGGAAAGACTCTTAGTACTGTAGAGGATCAGAAGGACCTTGGGGTCCGGGTCCATAGGACTCTAAAATCAGCCCCGCAGGTGGAGGAGGTGGTTACGAAGGCGTATGGTGTGCTGGCCTTTATCAATCGAGGGATTGAGTTTAGGAGTCCGGGGATAATGATGCAGCTATATAAGACCCTCGTCAGACCCCACTTGGAGTACTGTGCTCAGTTCTGGTCGCCTCACTATAGGAAGGATGTGGAAAAGATTGAAAGGGTGCAGAGGAGATTTACAAGGATGTTGCCTGGATTGAGTGGCATGCCTTATGAGGATAGGCTGAGGGAGCTCGGTCTTTTCTCCTTGGAGAAGTGAAGGATGAGAGGAGACCTAATAGAGGTGTATAAAATGTTGAGAAGCATAGATCGGGTGGACTCTCAGAGGCTTTTTCCCAGGGTGGAAATGTCTGCTACGAGAGGTCACAGGTTTAGGGTGCTGGGGGGTAGGTATAGGGGAGATGTTGGGGGTAAGTTTTTCTCAGAGGGTGGTGGACGAGTGGAATCGGCTGCCGTCAGTGGTGGTGGAGGTGAACTCAATAGGGTCTTTTAAGAGACTCCTGGATGAGTACATGGAGCTTAATAGGATGGAGGGTTATAGGTAGGTCTAGAAGGTAGGGACGTGTTCGGCACAACTTGTGGGCCGAAGGGCCTGTTTGTGCTGTAGTTTTTCTATGTTTCTATGAAGGCTGAGTGATCATGTGATGGGAGGTGGCTGTTCTCTCTGGAGCATGGGCAGAGCACAAACATGGAGTAGCTACTCAGCTTGTGAATAAAGTTTTTTTTTATTTGTTGCAAGTCCATCTTTTCAGTGTTTGGGAACCCAGCACCTCTACAAAAGGTAAATATGTATAAATGTTGCTATGCATGTGGTCCAAGTAGGAAATACATTTCAAATGCATCCGAGCTGTTCCAAAATGGGGGACAATTTTCCCAAAAAGTTTCTAAAGTGCCATAACAGTGCGAACACGGTAGCTCTCCATGCCGATCTTTTGGGTGAACTCAGCGCTGCAATCTTCCAGCACTCAGTCAATTCCTTTGACAGCTGGGAACTTTGCTCCGGTGGGGGACGAAGCCTTGCTATCCCCCCACACTCCTGCCCCCCCCCCCCCCCCCCCCCCCCCCCCCCGAGTACGCCACCTCTGGGTGCAAAGCCATTCTTGCCAATAAAGAGGGGCCGGGAAGATAGAGATTGGTGCAAATTGGATTTTTGGCCTCGCTCTCAATCTTCCTGGCTCACCATACTGACCAGCCAGCATGGCAAGCCGGTAAGATCGCCCCCATGAAGTCCCAGCTCCACAAAGGAAAGAAATATTGCTTGATTTAGTTCTGGGAAATGAAGTGGGGCAATATCATCGGGTTCGATGTTAAAACTGCAAAATATAAATGAGCCAAAGGATGCTGGATTGAAGGCGATTGAGTGAGTGGTGTGGGATAAGAAGGGCTTTGACCCAAATTGACCATTGATCTTTTGACAAGTATTAATGTATCAGCGAGGAGAAACCTTCAAATATGGGAGGGATAGAGTGCAGTATGAACATTGTTCAGAACAGTGAGAAAGGAGATACATGATAAAGTTAGAGATAGCAATACTAAATGAGGAATATAGAAAGTGCAGTGATGAGGTGAAAATAGTGGATCAAAGGACCAAGAGGAAATAAGGGGGAAAAAAGAATAGCCTATGCTATTTTTAATAATATATAGAGCAATATAAAGTTGGTCAAGGACCACTGGAAAATGAAGAAGTCCAATTGTGGAGGATGAAATTATGGTTGAGATAGAGTGAAAGAAAAATGTGAGGAAGATATGGAATAATTGTTAGAAGTGACTGTCAAAATGAATTGATTCTTAAACTCCATGTGATAAGTCACTAAACCATAGTTACTTTACCACAGGGAGCTGATAAAGGGCAGGGGGGCATTAATAGAGGTTCTGGTAACAACCTTTTTCTATGTTCCTCTTAAATTCCTTCAGTGGAATGGGAAAATAGTGTGATATCTTTTCTCAAGAAGGGAGAGACCGATAAAAACGGGGTAACGTAGACCAGTTTAATGTAATTTGTAAGCCAACCTTGATTCTATAATTGCAGATAGAATTAGGGAGCATTTGTAGAGAAACACAAGCTATTCAAGGACACCCAAGATTGATTTCCTAAAGGGAACTCCTGTATGGCAAATTTTAAGTTTTTATTCGAAGCAGAGACTCTATAGATGAAAGGAATGCAGTAGAAGGTAGAATACATTGATTTTTCAGAAGACATTCTACACAGTGTCTCAGATATGGTCTGTTAGAAAATTCACGTGTACAAGAGGAAATGTAATAGCATAGTTTTTGATATTGAGAAGGAAAAGCAAGATCTGTTAACACAGCAGTTTGAATCCAACACACCTGACAAGTCAGGTCATATGGACCAGTGAGTCCAGGCAGATAAGGACACCTAACCTTTGTTAAATGGCTCTATTGGGGTCGGCATTTTCATTTGTTGTTGAGACAGCTTCTCGAGTATATTAATGGACCAGGTTCGTAATAATGAAGTGTCGACAACCCAGAACTCAGCAAAAAGTAAAAACCCTCAGACACTTTGAAAACTAAAGGTATTGAGGAAAAGAAAAGTTTTCAATTTATATAGCACCTTTCACAACTCCAGGACATCTGAAGTACTTTGCAGACAATTAAGTAGCTTTGAAGTATTGTCACTGTCATCCTGTTGAAGAGCAAATAGGTCTAATGACAGAGGGTGATACCACCACCTTTTGAGACAGAACCTCTAGGTTTTAATCCCACTCCAGAACCTGACGGTCACAGAAGGTAGTTTCATAGCATGGTCAAACCAGGTTGATTATCACCCTGAAGAGTCTCCTGATTAGCTATGCTTGATGTGGAGTGACACCCTTCAATCTATAGCCTCTGCAACAGGCTACAATCTATTTCAGGAAAAACTAGCTATAGAAATAGACCTAAGCACATGATTTGTCTCTCTCATGACATTCGACGTGGGAAAGCCTCTAAGTCTTTACCAAGCTGAGGTTCAGAAATTACCAATATTGAAATGCAGGGGCCAGTCTCTGCACCTGTCCATGGAACATTTCAGTAGTAAACTAGCTGTGCACTTGCAGTGAATTAAATATATTTTGAAATGGTGACACAATGGTTTTGATTTATTATTGTCACATTGTATTAGTATACAGTGAAAAGTATTGTTTTTTGTGCTAATCAGACAAAGCATACTATTCACAGAAAAAGAAGAGAATGCAGAATGTAGTGTTACAGTCATAGTAAAGATGTAGAAAAAGATAAACTTAATGCGAGGTAGGTCCATTCAAAGGTCTGTCAGCAGAGAAAAAGCTGTCAGTTGGTACGTTTCCTCAGACTTTTGTATCTTTTTCCTGACAGAAGAAGGTGGAAGAGAGAATACCCTGGTGTGTTTGCGGTCCTTAATTATGCTGGCTGCTTTTCCGAGGCAGTGGGAAGTGTAGACTGTGTCAATGGGTCAGAGGCTGGATTGAGTGATGGAATGGGCTTCGTTCATGACCCTTTGTAGTTTCTTGCGGTCTTGGACAGAGCAGGAGCCACACCAAGCCGTGATACAACCAGAAAGAATGCTTTCAATGCACACAGCGCTGGGAACCTGAGTTCAATTCCGGCCTCAGGTGACTGTGGAGTTTGCAAATTCTCCCCGTGTCTGCGTGGGTTTCCTCCAGGTGCTCCGGTTCCCTCCCACAGTCCAAAGGTGTGCAGGTTAGGTAGATTGGCCATGCTAAATTGCCCCTTAGTGTCAGGGGGATTAGCGGGTAAATACGTGGGATTATAGGGATAGGACCTGGGCGGGATTGTTGTCTGTGCAGGTTTGATGGGCTGAATGGCCTCCTTCTGCACTGTAGGGATTCTATGATGCTAAGGTATATAAAGAATTTATTAGCTGACTATTATGAGCTCATGTCACCATGATTGGAAAACCACTGAATGTCACAAACCTCTCGGTTGATCTCCATTACCAATCGCTGTCAAGGATTCGCGCATAAAGCTATTTCCCAAACCCTGCTCAGCAGTAGTCCCTCATGGCAGGCTCTTCTTTAACTTTGATATAGGGTGCAGTTGTAACTATAAAATCCTTTGGCAGTGCCTTCAACGCCATGCTGTACCAATGACATTTCCATTTTGACCTTTTTTGAGTCGTGGAACCAATTTCTGGTACAGATTTTAACTGCTATAAAATATATTTTGTATTTAAGTTGAGCCAAAAGGTGAACTAGTTGGTGAATTTAATGTTGTGACTGACTTTGGACAAGAGACAAATCATTGGTTGTGTAAAGGCATATTTGAAAATTGGAATGAACAGATTTTCTATTCTTTTGCCACAACTTGTTGGGGAGAGGGAGAGAATGTGGGTTAACTTTCAGTCTAGCTTCTAGTGAGCAGATGTGCTGCCCAAAAGTACCACTAAATTGGGAATCTCACCTGGAGCATATTTATCAATATCACTTGAGCAACATTATTTTCTGTTTGCAGCTGAAATGAATGTTTGTTAAGCAGTTGATTGTACCTAACCTGGGAATGTTTGAGAGATATCCACTCCATCTGACAAAGGAGCAGCACTCCGAAAGCTAATGGCATTTGCTACCAAATAAACCTGTTGGACTTTAACCTGGTGTTGTTAAAACTCTTACTGTGTTTACCCCAGTCCAACACCGGCATCTCCACATCATGTTTGAGACTGGCAGCCACAATTAAAAATGCCCACCACTAATAGCTCTGTCTCTAATATTAGGCAAATTTAATCCATGTTCCAGACCCAGGCTATCCATCAGCACCACCATGAGTGATCAAAAATGAGTTTCTATAAAATGTGAATGTTTGTTGCATCTGAACACACACCAGTATAAATTATATAGAATGTTTCTATTCGTCAGTGGCTGTTAAGCAAGGGACTAGGAATTGGGACCAGGCCTGGTGTTGTGATGGTGGGAATGGAAGGCAGTGGTTAGAAACTGATAAGGTATTCAAAGGGTGTGCTATTCACTGAATGTTTCATAAGCCTTGGACCAACTGTATGTTGGACAGGTGACATGTCTAAATCTAACAACATATTTCTCTATATATTTTGAGATTTGAGGGCTTTATTGTGCTTAGCCCAATGATGTGTGTAAGGGTGGTGGAGAAATGTCAGTGCCCTTTCTTACCCTAATGTTTGGCATTAGACACCATGTTGGCTGGATGCAAAGTAAAACTCTATTTAATATCGCTCCAACATTGTGATTTGCAAATAGTCTCTGAGGAGCATTCTTTATTGAAACACTTTTTCATTTTCCTCGAGCTCTGAAAGATTGCCAAGTAGATAGATAGATAGGTTTGTATTGTCGGCCCATTTATTTGAAGCAATTGCACACTCATCCTATCTGTTACCATTGACTGCAAAAGGAGAGTGATCAGGGTGCCACTAAACGCGCTGCCTCTGAATGTTAAACAGTTGCTAATGCATTGGCACACAAGTGCTTGTGTACCTTGTCATTTCTGAAATTGTAATTGCAAGTTTATCCTCTGCCTCCCTGTGATTTAATCAATAGAATAGAAGTGAATTCAGTTTCCATCAGATGTTCTCAAAATGTCTGAAATGAATGCATCACCAGATCAGAGAAGAAGTAGGGTACTACTAACGGGGAGATAAATCTACCACAGGAACGATACTGAAAAACAAAGATCTCAAGTTTGACCTCGCATTTGTACTGTTAGCTGACCTGGGCTGGAATGCAAGAGGAGAATTACAATTAGCCATTCTTCCTGGTAGAGTTAGTTACAGCTTCCATTCCAGTGACTCCTGCTGGAGTTAACACATATGAAATGATTATTTGGATGGAAATGAGGAGAAATTTCTTCACTTAAAGCCTGAGAACCTTGGAATTCCTTACCCCAGAGGGTTGTGGATACTCCATCATCACTAAATATGTTTAAGATTGAGTTAGACGAACTTTTGGTCTCGGGGAATTGTGCGATAAGGGAAAAGTGGAGTTGAAGCCAAAGATCAGATTGAATGGCAGGACAGGGTCGATGGCAGTTATGGTCGACTCCTGTTACTTGGCGCAGAGTTGGACAGGGCTGTGATTGCTCCATAAGTTTTGGCATTCCACTTGAACTCACCTTGCACCTACAAAATTGTCCCCTGTGAGGTGATGGCAACTGTGCAACTAATAGATGTCAGGGAAATGTCATGATAGGAGGTCTGAAAGTGGCAGGGTGACGGACAGACACCCTTGCTGGAATTCTCCCATTTGGAAACTAGGTCCCGTGGCAGGGGTGGGAACGTGGAGTGTTTCCCGTTGTGGAGGCTGGCGAGAAAATGCACCAAATATTCTGGCTCTGGCCTCATTAATTATACAACTGGCTGTTTTGCTGTATTCCATGACAGGGCAGGCTTGAGAGCGTGTAGTTTGACATCCTATCTGGGTGCCATATTGCAAAGTTGTACAACACCACTGACCCAAAATTGAAGAAAGAAGGTGAACCTCTTGAAAATGAAGATGGATCTCTGGGGGCACTCTGAGATCACAAGGTAAGCCTCCTCCAGGACACCGAATCTGGAAGATCCACCTGTAAATGCTCCCCCCACACTCTGCTCTGGGGTCCTGGGTTGATGTTGGCCTTTATCCTGAACTCTGAAGGCAGCCCCAGGCATTGTGTATTTTCCCACTGATGCCGCAGAAAATTGGGCAGTGGTGGTCAGACACAAAAACAGAAAATGCTGGGAAATCTCAGTAGGACTGACAGCATGTATGGATAGAGAATAGAGCCAATGTTTCGAGTCTGGATGATCCTTTGTCAAAGCCTTCAGGTGGTCAGGTCTTCATCTGCATCACATTAGTGGTTTATGCCAGTTTCCAGCGGGTTTCCCAATCCACCATGGTGATCCTGCTGGAAAATCATGCCATAGTAAAGCTGATTTCTGGGCCTCTTGTTGAATTCTTTCCCCACCTGCTATTGAACCCACAGGTGGGGCTTGGGAGGATTCTGTCCCCTGTCTCATAGTAGCAATAACTATGAAACTACAAAATACCCAGTAGAACTGCAGCTTTAATAATGAAATTCAAGGCAACCAGTCACATGGTGAGTATTGTTAGATTTTATTTATTTTGTGCAGCTGGTTTTAAATCCATTTTGCAGTAATCAATAAATCCAAAGCATGAAGCAAAATGAAATTAATGATCATGTTTTGCAGGCAGTAGGAACATTGCTCAAAGAAAATATCTGCACAAGTCCCACGCAATTACTATCTCCAACAAGAGAAAATTCAGTACTCTCCCCGTAAAATTCAATGACATTACCATTGCTGAATCCCCCACTATCAACACCCTGGGGGTTACCATTGACCAGCAGCTCAACTGGACGAGCCATATAAATACTGTGGCTACAAGAGCCGGTCAGAGGCTAGGAATTCTGCAGCAAGTAACTTATCTCTTCACTCCCCTAAGCTTGTCTCCTAAGCCTGTTACCATCTACAAGGCACAAGTCAAGTGTGATGGAATACTCTCCATTTGCCTGGATAAATGCAGCCCCAACAAATCTCCAGAAGTTCAGCACCATCCAACTTGAAACAGCCCACTTGGTCAGCACCTCATCCACCAACTTAAGCATTCACTTCCTCCACCACACACAGTATACATTATATGTATACAGTACATATAGGGCCCTATTTTACCATTTTGATTCTAAGTGCTGGGCGGACTTGAAACTGGGAGTGTTTCAGATCGACTTTAAGACCCATTCTCAGGCACACTGCCTGAAAAAATATCAGCGATTCTGAATCGCGCTGTACAAGCCTGTGGGTGGGGCTTAAAGCGCCCGAAAGCCTGCAGCTCCAATTGGCACCTCCAACTGCGCATGCGCAGAAAAAAATGATGGAATGTGACTCCCCTGCCACATCGCTCCCGGGCCGGAAAATGCCTCCCCCTGGACCCCACAGACATTGCCCCACCCCCACAACATTACTGACCCCCTCATCCACCTACCCCCCTCAGGCAGAGTGATGAGCGACACCCCCCTTCCCCCTCACTGATTGCGGGCAGTGTGGCACAAAACAGATCCTTCCCCCTCACTGATCTCAGGCAGAGTGGCAGCGGACCCCCCCCTTCCCCCTCACTGATCTCAGGCAGAGTGGCAGCGGACCCCCCCCCTTCCTCCTCACTGATCTTGAGCAGAGAGCCGTCAGCTCCACACCCAACTGATCTCGAGCAGAGAGCTCAATGGAAAATGGGCGGCACGGTAGCACAGTGGTTAGCACTGCTGCTTCACAGCTCCAGGGACCTGGGTTCGATTCCCGGCTTGGGTCACTGTCTGTGTGGAGTTTGCACATTCTCCTCGTGTCTGCGTGGGTTTCCTCCGGGTGCTCCGGTTTCCTCCCACAGTCCAAAGATGTGCGGGTTAGGTTGATTGGCCATGCTAAAAAAGACATTGCCCTTAGTGTCCTGAGATGCGTAGGTTAGAGGGATTAGTGGGTAAATATGTAGGGATATGGGGATAGGGCCTGGGTGAGATTGTGGTCGGTGCAGACTCGATGGGCCGAATGGCCTCTTTCTGTACTGTAGGGTTTCTATGATTCTATGATTGAGCTGTTGGACCCACCCACCTTTAATTCTGCTATTAGAGGTGTAAAGGTTGTTTTAAGTATTTATTTTACTGGGTTTTTTTCATGCAGCAGGCTCCATTGTGCTTGCATGATTCTGACTTTTTAATAAATGTGTACCTTGTATTACGATGTGTTTTCTAGCCAGGTCTCAAATAGAGGTTTCTGGTTGCTGTCCTATAATAGTCTCAAAGATATTCATTTGACCACAATAAGACATCTTCTGATTTTTAATGCTATTATATCTATATCTGCCTTTCAATTATCACAGAATTCATGTCCTATTTTAAAACCTATCTCCAGTTCCCAAATACAATGGTAATGCAATCTAAAGCAATGGACAGAGGATACTAACTCTAAATGAACTGGAGAACATAAACTGAACAAATGTATTATTTTAATACCAAATTATAACATCAAATTTGAAGCTAGAAATACCAATTCAAACTACATAAAATACAATTCATTGACATCGAAAAAGGATACAGGCAAAAGTTGCACCGTAGAGTCATAAAGTCATTTAACACATGGGGAAGTAATTTGGCCCACTGGGGACAATTCCTCTAGAGCAATCCAGTCAGTCCCATTCTCATGCTGTATTCCTGTCGCCCTGAATGTTATTTCCCTCGAGTCCCTATCCAATTTCCTTTTGAAATCATTCATTGTCTCTGCTTCCATCACCCTCATGTGCAGTGAGTTCAAAATCGTTGCCACTCGCTGTGCAAAGTAAGTTTCCTCACATCCCCTCCTGTATTTCTTGCCCAAAATCTTAAATCTGTGTTTCCTCAGTCATGATACGATTTGCTAATGGGAACAGCTTTTCTTTGTTTACCTTACCTAAACCTGTCATAATCTTGTGTGCCTTCATCAGATCCCCCTTCAATTCCCTTTGCTCTAGGGAGATCAACAGCAGCTTCTTCAACCCAACCTTGGAGCTAAAATCTCTCTCCCCTGGAACCATCCTGGTAAATCTCCTCTGCACCCTTAAAAGACGGTCACACATGATGATCAGAATTTGAGACAATCCTCTAGTTGTAGCCCAGCCAGAACCTTGTAAAGGTCCAACATAACTTCCTTGCTTTTGTGCTCAACCCGCATTTATGAAGCCCAAGATCCCATGTGCTTTGCTAAAACTCTCTCAATATGTCCTGCTGTCTTCTAAATTCCATGCACATGAACCCACACGTCCTTCTGACGTTGTATACTCTGATGAAGTGTGTACTACTGCCTCTTCTTGCTGTCAAAATGCATCACCTCACAATAAAGTAAGCACTGGTGACATTAATAAATTCAAAGTAACAAGGATAGTGAATTTAGAAAAGGAGCACTAAAATTAGCTAGTGGTACGTAATCAGCAGTGAATGAATAAACATATTGATCTGCAGATCAATAAGTTAATGGAGCAGAGACCATCAGTGAATCAATAAATTGAGTGCAAGGGTAGACTAATTAATGTTTAAAAATTAATGGAGAATTAGGCACAAGTGAATGAATAAATTCATAGTGCAGCAGACATTGATTCATAAATAGAGTTGGGAGAGAATGGTGGTTAAAGGTAAATGAGGATCGGAAGGTCTGTGTGTGTGGTAGGGGTGCGTAGCTGTAAGTCAGAGGAATATAGGTTGGCCTATTGGGGAAACTCAAACAGGGCGATTGGCATTTGGGGAAATAAGAGTGAAGATCCACCATCTTGCTGTGCCACAGTAATGGTACTGGCTGAAAACAAAAATAAAAGTGAACCTTATCAGGAAGTATCTGAGGCAATGTGGGAAGAGCACACTGCTGGACTAAGGGCTCCCTTCTGGGAGCACACTTGTATGGTTACGGAGTTCAGGGACCACAGATACCTAAATAGGCAGTCAACTATTTGTAAGTAGTTTGTAAGGAGACAACAGTTTAGATATGATGCAGTAACTAATTAGAGGGGAGTTAGGGGGATTAGCAGGTAAATATGTGGGGTTGCGGGGGTGGACCTGGGTAAGATACTCTGTCAGAGACTCGGTACAGAATCGATGGGCTGAAGGATCTCCTGCATTATGGAGATTCTGTGAGATAGAAAAAGTACATGAACCATCACATCGGTTGGCAGTGTTTTGATCTCTTTCAAAGTGTTAACAAATACTTCCCTTAATTTTCTCTCTCTCTAGTCTATCTTCCATCAGAAAAAGGCAACTGCACAGTGAGCACTGACACCTCCCCCCCAGTATAACACCTAATATATTATATTGCCTTTTTGGGGTAGCTGGTTAGCTTATCCAGTCAGTCATCCATTCAAACTATTCTGACCAATAAATACAGGACAGGTACCCCAAACATCAGGGTGGTTACCACTTCCCCTGTACATCACCCTGTTGGAGGTCAGCTTTTTTTCATTTATAACCAGCTGAGTGTCATATCATGCTTCCTTCTAAACTATTGCATAGATAAGGGAGTACACAAGACACCATCTTAACAACTTCGGATTGTCAACATGGCAGTCTGAACTAAGTGACCCTGCCTGTCCCTACAGACTGTTTAAAAAGTGTTGCCTTTTTAGAGGGATTTTATAGTATGCAGAAAATATGTTTATTCAATACCTCAATTTCTAACACACTCTCTCACTTGTTGGTGCTGCAAGATTGGACAGGATTGAGCTTAGTTAGAAAGGAGGAAGACCTCCTTGGCAAGAAAGCTACTGAAAGCCAATGCTATCATTGAGGGGAATACACCGAACTCAGTGGCTCCACACCATAGTCTCAAGAGTAATATAAAAGTATGTTGATTTTTGCGAATGATGGTAATAGTAACAGCTGCATCATGTATGGCATTCCATCAATGAAGGCCAGTCACATGTTCACCAGAATTGAATGTGCATTCATAATGGGCCAAAGGGTTTCTTCTCACTGACCGTCATGTATGCCGCATCAGAGATTGCAGCAGAGAACTACTTTGGGTCACACATCTCATTTACATCTTATCATGCCACACAAGGCTCCGGATGTCACATTTCTGGGATGCCTTCTTGGTCACCTCAATGTGGTTGCTAGTATCTCAGGGACAAGGCTGCCTCGGCCACCGTGCAGGTAAGGCAGGAAAGCTGTGGAGCCCTATGTTTCCCATAGGTTTGTTATTCAGAGCTTCACTTGCTCAAGCTTTTAATCATTCTTGTCTTAAATGCTTCATTTCAGAAAGAAGCCAAAAGGACTTATGGAACCAGAGCTCAGTGCTGCTGTACAGTTTTAGTCTCCTTATTTGAGAAAGGATATACTGGCACTGGAGGGGGTGCAGAGGAGATTCACTTGGTTGATTCCGGAGTTGAGAGGTTTGGCTTATGAGGCGAGACTGAGTAGACTGGGGCTATACACATTGGAATTCCGAAGAATGAGGGGAGATCTTATAGAAACATGTAAGATTATGAAGGGAATAGATAAGATAGAAGCAGGGAAGTTGTTTCCACTGGCGAGTGAAACTAGAACTAGGGGGCATAACCTCAAAATAAGGGGTAGCAGATTTAGGACTGAGTTGAGGAGGAACTTCTTCACACAAAGGGTTGTGAATCTGTGGAATTCCCTGCCCAATGAAACAGTTGAGGCTACCTCATTGAATGTTTTTCAGGCAAGGATAGATACATTTTTGAACAGTAAAGGAATTAAGGGTTATGGTGAGCGGACGGGTAAGTGGAGCTGAGTCCACAAAAAGATCAGCCATGATCTTATTGAATGGCGGAGCAGGCTCGAGGGGCCAGATGGCCGAGTCCTGCTTCTAGTTCTTATGTTCTTTGTCCAAGTCCGAATGCACGATGCCCATGTGGCTGTACAGGCTCCATGGCTGCAGTCTCTAATGTTGAGAAACTGAAAAGGCTACCATTCCATCAATGTGCAACTGGTGTGTGATCATCAGAAGCAGATACTGTATGTTTTTGCAGGGTATCCTGTGGGTTGCCATGACTCCTACAACCTGAATCGCTCCCTGAGGTTTTCAAGGGACCAGTGCATCTGCAGGGATGGCTACTGGGGGAGAGGGGTATCCTCTGAAATGCTGGCTAATGACACTGGTGCATCATTCTCAGTGTGGTTCCAAGGAGAGGTACAACGTTGCTCACAGCTCCACATACTCCCTTACAGAGCAGACCACAGTTCTTCTGAAGATGTGTAACAGATGCTTGGACAACTCAGGTGGCTCACTGCAAAACACTCCCGATAGGGTTTCACACGTCATTGCAATGTGTTGCGCCCTTCACAATCTGGCAATGCAAAGAGGTGATCCCTTGCCAGAAGGTGAACTGGAGGAGGATGAGAGCTCATTAGAGGATGAAGATCCAGAGGCCCACAAAGCTGCTGAGGATCAGTATGAGTGCGATGATGCCATGGAAGAAGGACAATGTGGGAGACTTGCCCGTAATATTTTAATTGCTGATAAGTAAAAGGAAGAGTAAAGTTATCATCTTCCTGCACTTTGGGTACATTTGCCAGCTGTGCTGACCTGCTCCGTGACATTCACCCTGGCCCGAGTCATGAGTTTGGTATGTTTCCTTAAGCTAGCCCTGGGATACAGGACTTGCCTGCTTGCCAGCACTTCTCTGATTAAGGCTTCGTGTGCCTTGATGGGTGAAGCGGGATGCCTTCTTGAAGCTTTCAACTTTCTTCTGGTGATTGGAAGACATCTCTTCAAGTATCCTGATGCCAGCTGGGCTGGAGAGAGAGAGATGTGTGTGTTGGACTGATATGGCACCCAGATCTTCTAACCCGCCGGCCTTCATCTGCTTCAGCCTGATACCCACCTGTGCATGAGCTTCCAAATGTTGAATTGGGCATGAGTTCCCACCATTCCAACCAGCAGAGTGGGCATCACACTTAGTCTAATTAATGGAAAATTCCACCCATTGAGTGGGTTAGCCAATACATACTGCAAGCGATGTTGCATGAGTTTTATGATTTATAAAGAAATCAGGTTGATTGACATATTCATCATGTGTAACAAAATGTTAAAGTTTATATTGCTATCTAGATATGTTTCTATTTTTAAACATTTAAATGAACACCCTATGTTGCCTTGCTACCTTATTCCACTTGGACAATACAGTAAAAATTAGTGGGATGACTCAAACATATTGGGGGCGATTCTCCCAAAAAATTCTAAGTGTCGTATTCGCATAAAAACTGGAGTAAATCATGTTGGGTTTTTTTAGCATGAGTTTCAAAGTGTACCTCCCACAATCTGCGCTGCAGAGTGCACTAGCGTGAAACCCATTTAAAAAGCTGTGGGTGAGGCCTATTTCTGCTGGACAGCCTGGTGGCATAGCACTAAGCGGGCCACTGCGCATGCGCTGATCTGTCAGCGCTGAGATCAGCACATGCGCAGTGGGCCTTGTCTGCCAGCCTCCTGATTGTTGGCCAGCCCCCCTAACCTCCCATTAGGGACGGTATATAACAATATATATGATGCTGAGTAGATGGCCACTGAACTGTGGAACTAGCTCCAACCAGGTCTGCAACAACAGAGCAGGATGAGGAAGGTCCTGCCAGCGGTCCTCAAGGTTGTTGCCTCCCTCATTTTCTATGATTTCGGGATTCTCCCAGGCTGGAACTGAGAACGTCGCCAACATTTCTCAAGCTATCGTGCATCACTGCAGCAGGGGCTCTGTACACAAGAACGGACTTTGTTGCATTCTTTCCAAGTAGGGAAGCAGAAGGAGGCATGTTCCTTTGACAGAGTAGTAGGATTCCCAATGGTGCAGAGGGTCATTGACTGTATACAAATGGCTCTGTAGGTGCCATATCCCAACAGGGGGCTGTACTGCAAAAGGTTCCATTTCCTTGATATGCAGTCAGTATGTGACCACAGACAGAACATTATGTTGCCCAATGCGCGCAGTCCAGCCAGTCAGCTGATCCTGCTATCTTCCCGCCACCACAATGTATCAGAGGCTCGCTGCTTCCTGATGAGGGAGACTCCATTCTTGCCAGACCACACAACAACAAGCACACAACGAAAGCTGTGCTGAGATGAGGAACTTTGTCAAGCAAATGATCAGCATTCTCGAGCAATGGTTCCACTGTTTGGACAGCTGGATGGGAACTCGACAATTTGCAGAGTGTCTTTCCAAATTTGTGGTCAACTGCTGCATTATACTCGAGCCTGACCATGAGGCAGTAGCCCTTGTCACCAGAGCTTCAGGGAGATGAGGAAATGAATGTAGATGACACCCTTTCTCACGGGCTGTCGGTGAGTGGTTAATCAGATTCCAGTTCCTTCCTGTCACTGTTGTACCACAATTCCCGACGTTTCCTGGTACAGACATTCAAGTGTCCTCTTGGCCAAAATCCTGCAGGAAAAACAATGCAAAACCATTCCATAACCACTTCGTGCCACAACAATTCATATAATACAAACAAAATTGAACTATTAACCCTTGTGCTTTGTTTTAATCTTTTATCATGTGGGTGTCTTTGCCAAGCCTACTGCTCCCATGCAGTGCTACCCCGGGAGCTGCAGCATGGCTGATGGAAGGCTGCCAACTTCCAGTAGGGAAGACATCAGACAGCCTTACAGGATGACCTCGAGCAGCTCTGGCGCTCAAAGGCCAGGCTTCAGACTGATCCATGTTGGCATGAGAGGCAACAGCAAGGACAGTGGCAGAGTGTGAGTGGTGGGACCAGAAATGCTGTCATCCTGAGGGAGGACAGCAGATTTGTGGAGCAGAAAGACACAGCCAGTTATGAGGGACGGTAACTGAGCAACTTGGGTTGGTGCCTGAGAAGATTCAGGCCTAGGCCGCTCCTCCTTTCCATTAGCTGAGCCCAGGCTGCATTCGGAGAACCTGCGAGACCTCTGTGCAGCTGCTGCATTGTTAGACTTTATTTCTTCTCAGAATCACTGCTGGAGACTGTTCCACCTATTCCAGGCAGAATGCTGGTGGAGTTGCCAACTCAAGAGTGAAGGAATTCTCTGGGAGGTTTTTTTCTCCAAGCATGATGGCGTAATGAATTGACCTTTGACTTGTCATTACCAAACCCATGCACAATAAAACATTATTTTTTAATTAATGTGGGTTGAAAGAGTGTACTTATTCCACCAATGTCTGTTTTAACGTAAGATGGAAGGAGCAAGCAAGGTGAAGCTTCAGTCAGAGCTGCACACTACTCCTGCTCTGCTTACATTGCATGCTTTAGTGAAGAAATATTGACCAGCTTCAACTCAAATCCTTATTTATTTGTCCTGTGGACCCAGCAGCAAAAGACTGGAAGCGCAAGCCTCGGATTCTCTGGTCTCGGGGGACTTTCTTTTCCAATCAGGGTCCGGTCCGGAGAGCCAGTTTTTCTTGGCACAGGACTGCCATGTTGGGTGGGCAGTTCAAAGTTGGGGGAGGTAGTGGAAGCAGATACGCTAGTGATATTTAAGGGGCGTCTGGACAAATACATGAACAGGATGGGAATAGAGAGATATGGTCCCCGGAAGGGTAGGGGGTTTTGGTTCAGTCGGGCAGCATGGTCGGTGCAGGCTTGGAGGGCCGAAGGGCCTGTTCTTGTGCTGTAATTTTCTTTGTTCAGAATGTTGAGTTGCCCTTGACTAAACGCAGACCGGGTGACCACTTTGTGAAATGCCTTTGCTCAGTCCACAGGCGTGACCCCCAACCTTCCTGTTTGTTTGCCATTTCAACTCAGCATCTTGCCATCATGCACACATGTCTATCCTTGACTTCTGCAATGCTCCAGTAAAACTCAACGCAAACTAAAGGAGCAGCACCTCATTTTCTGAATTTAGGCACTCAGGACACAACACTGAGTTCAACAACTTTAGACTGCAGTCTTTCTCATCTAAATTTTTTTTAATACCCCAAACATTTTTTGTTCCTATGTCAAAGCCCTCCCCCACCAGGCCATCTGTCACTTGTTCTTAAGTTTTGTTGCAATTGCTCCCAAATCATTTTTTCAGTTGTTCCACCCCTTATGCAATATATAATCCAACATAATTTTCCCTAACAGATAAAAATAACTCCTATAGCTTGTTGTTGTAATGTAAATGATGACAAATATTGGCTTAATCCTTGCTATCATAGAATCCCTACAGTGCAGAAGGACACCATTCGGCCCATCAAGTCTACACCAACCACAATCCCACCCAGGTCCTATCCCCTTGACCCCACGTACTTACCCTGCTAGTCTCCCTGATGCTATGGGGCAACTTAGCATAGCCAATCAACCTAACCCACACACCTTTTGGAGTGTGGGTGGAAACTTGAGCACCCAGAGGAAACCCATGCAGACACGGGGTGAATGTGCAAACTCCACACAGACAGCTATCCAAGGCCAGAATTGAACCCGGGTCCCTGGTGTTGTGAGGCAGCAGTACTAACCATTGTGCCACTGTGCCTCCCACATTATGGAATGTTGTTCCAAGGGAGAGAGGGAAAGAGCGCTGCTTTCACCCCGATTTCTCTACTGAAAACATTCTTGCAATCTCTCTGCAGTGGTCGTAGCCTGGCTGTGAAATATTCCACCCATTGTGTATTTGAAAGGTTCTGAGTGGGTCTGTTTGTGGCAGCCATTGTTTCAAAACCCAGCTTCACATTGTAGTGATGAGTTTCAATGTGTCTCTGGAATAACGGAATTATCTCTCTATTCGCATCCCCCTGAGGGTGATTTGTTTTTCACTTTCGCCTTGTATTTTTGAGCAATTTGTTCTGTCTCATTTTCAAATTGCAAGTTGAAAAATCATGTTTCTGAAAGTAAAGGGGATATACTCATGTTAAGTTCCACTATTTGTTTTAATACAATGTAGTTAGTGTTGCCTGTTGATTAATGTCAATAATATGCATTGCAATTGGATGTAGAAATTTGTTCAAAGCTTTTAGTGGATGCAATCTGCTTAAATTTCTGTTCAGTATATTTCCTGATAATTCTTGTTAAGTCGTGACATAATATTCTATTGGTCATTGTATCACTGCAGGTAATTCCACCTCCTTGAGGTCAGAACAGCAAGGAATAGCATTTAACCTGTTATCAACTCAGGAAAGTTTAAATTATAAGCGACATCTCAAATGTCTTAACGGGGAACAAAGACTGTAAAGTTGTACTGTAAAAGCAGAGAGAGAGAGAATTTCTCATATGAAGGTATCTAACTTAGGGTCCAGAGGGGCAAATCAGTCAAAGTGTACAATGTTGTCTCATCATCTCTGACTACAGTTGTTAAATCTATAGAGAATTGGGCACCATATGTCAATGTTAAGGTACCCTTGTTTCATTCACTTACATTGGAAACAAAAGTGTTCTACCATATAGTGGTGTTTGTCCATTTCAGAATGTGTATGCAATGGAGGGGCTTCATCTATCTTCC
This sequence comes from Mustelus asterias, assembly GCF_964213995.1. Classification (NCBI taxonomy): domain Eukaryota; kingdom Metazoa; phylum Chordata; class Chondrichthyes; order Carcharhiniformes; family Triakidae; genus Mustelus; species Mustelus asterias. The sequence goes on along the minus strand of NC_135804.1, from coordinate 51,075,677 downwards.
TCGCCCAATCAAGTTGGCCCTCTTCAAACTGCCAACTGAGTGATACCTTGAAGGAATTTTGGAGGCTCATTTACTAATATTTGAGGGGCCAATTGATCACGAGAGCAACCCTGGGGATGATTGATTGTTCCCAAAGCTCCTCAAAAGCTGATGTGTGAGCTGCGTAAGTAGGTGACAAATGTGTGAAGTGTTTGTGCAATTTGACTGGTTCATATTGAGATTTCTGTTGTATAACAATATTTTAATAGCTTATTTTATTGCCCCAATTTGTGTTAGATTATTCAAATTATCTATTCCAATCAAGTATTTCTTTTGAATATCAAACAGTATTGAAGCTGCTGGCTAAGTAGTGAATGCAATTTAATATAGTGTGTTACCATGTTCCTTGGAATAAATTTTACCATCTCGATGTTCATTTTCTTTCACATTTAATCTATATTTATAATGTTGGCTGAGCAAGATCAAACAGTCAGAATGAAGGCTTCAATCTTCCAGATGTTAGTAAAACATCCCCTCTATCTTGTTACATTTCAAAAGTTAGAATCTTTCAAATACATCTATTTTAAGTGATCTTCATGGGGTGAAATCTGAATTCACTGATTTTTTTTTTGACATTTTAATAAAAGTATACTGAAAAGAAAACAACTGAAATGTTTTAATGTTGAATGCCATATAATGGTGGATAAGTACATGCATACCATCTTGGGAGTACTGGTGCTTTGTCTCATTTGAATAAATTGGCAGAATGGTTGTGAATTCAGTGGTAGAAGGTGAGATTCCCTGCCATTTCGAGTACTAACAGAAGAAGATTATGATACATATCAGTAGTAACGAATGTAAATGAAAAACAGCACCTTGACTTATCTTCACTTCCTGCACTGTGTTGCAGTTCTTGAGGTGTTGGAGGTTGCAATGATAATTCCTGCAAACTTCCTCCATTTAAACCTGGGCTAACCTCTTTTTTGGGGGCTTCCTGTCCTTACTGCCCAGCAGTTAATCATAGATCATAGAATCCTACAGTGCAGAAGGAGGCCATTTGGCTCATCGAGTCTGCACCGACTGCAATCCCACACAGGCCCTATCCCCATAACCCCATGCATTTACCCTAGCTAGTTCCTTCTGACACCTAAGGGGACTTTTTAGCATGGCCAATCCACCTAACCCCCATCTCTTGCTCTGACTGACTTCATTCGGCAACACCTCCATGGAAGCATCAGTGAATTTGGATGCCGTTCCTGCTGCTGTGGCTCCCTCCTTGCTCATTCTCCCAACCTAACAGCCTCACCCAAATCCCAGAAAGGCTCATGGTTCCTGGTCCTTCACATGTCTAGGATGCTCTGCTCAAAAAAGTGATGCCTCCAGTTAATTGCAGCTTTTCAAAGGCTACACCAACCTGAATTTCCATGCCACCTGTCAGGAGCAATACTGTTCTACAAGCCCATACCTGATGACAAGTGAGGGCCCCAGAGGAAAACACCATGTCCATTGGATAGCCAGTAATCTTGCTCCACAGCTGCCTGTCAATTTGAGACAAACCCTTAATATCTTTCTTCGCATCAAACTAGGGAGTGGGGACATGATTCCAAGGAACTGAATGATTATGTGCAGTAGTTATAAGTTGCACTTGCTTAATTAATGGGATTTCACACATTTTGGAGAGTAAGCAGCATTTGAAATGTGCCACTTCTTTTAAAAGAGAAAATTGTGGAAGATTTTAGACAGCAGCTTTATGAGGGGTCTCCAGATTTTCAAACCCAGTGAGGCAGAGAAAACATTGCACTCAACTTCTTAAATCTCACTCCCTTGCTGGCAGTTGAAAATTGGCAAGATCCAGTTTAATATAACTAATCATATTCCTGAACAATAACATCAAAAATAACCACATAGCTCGCTCAAGATTTATATTAGAATTTCACAGAATTAAAATGGTCCCATAATGAGGCAAGAAAAGCGTTAAAATGTCAGAACAGTGCATTGACCGTTTGTTTTGAGAAACCCTATATGAATAATGCAGAATTTCTTTACAATAGCTTTGGCCACCCAGAGCTTATAATTATTTATTGATTTTAAAAGCACATTACATTCAGGAGACTGAGTTTAAAAAGTAATGTGGTTCTTATACATTTCAGCTTCAGTGTAATGTGGTGTTGCATTTGGCAGATTCTGTATAAAGTTATAGAATTTAAGACTCATATGAAACTAATGGAAAAATACTTTCTTTAGAACTGTTGAAGGGAATAAGAGCTCGCCACAGCTTCTGGAGATAGTTCAACAACAGAGAATATGTGGGGATTTGAATTGAGACAGTTGTGAGACTAAGAATGTCAATTGACCAGAGTACTCCTGGATGAAACAATAAAATATCAGAGATACTGTTATAATATCGGTTGAGACCAGTAACTTTAAAAAAAATGAAATCCCAGTTATTTACTGAAAGAATGAAGCCATAAAGCTCCGCAGTTTAAACACAATAATTTTTACTACACAAAGCAAACACTAAATATTATTCTTGGCTACTCATCAAACCTCTAAAACCAAGAATCAACACAAACTAAACATGAATTATGGGCAAGTTGCAGTCGACTATAAATGGCAAATACAGTAAGACAGATCTTACGAATGGGCTTGGTAGTCTGCTCAGCATAAATGTCATTAATCTCAGTCACAAAGTCCTTCAAAACTCTCTTCCTCATGAAAAGTTTCAGCTCATCCTCTTCCAGGATTTAGCCCCAAAGCACAATCAACCCAATGTCCATGGACACAGTCTTCAGCAAGAATGGCACATGTCTGCAGAACCTCCTCAACTCTGCTTACAGATGGTGTAGATTCGCCAATGCTATCTTCAAGTAACAGAAACAGCAACAGTGTAATTTGTCTATTCTCAGCTTTTGGAGCCAGCTTCTGTCTTCAGCCGACCTGTACAGTACCACTGGGATCATCATCTGTCTCCTGATGGTTCTGTGTCTTTTTTACATGGTTTCAACTATAGTTTCAACTTCCCATAAGTTTTTTGGTTCCCAATCTTAGTTTCCACTAGAAAGTGGAAGAATCGGTTCCCTTTCTCAGTTTCCGTTTTTGGTTTCTGTTTGCAACTGGGCCTGTTAGACTTGCAAGAAATGTGCTGGAAATGATTTATCACCTGGCAGTGAGTGAAGGAGGTCAGAACGCAGTGATTTAACCATCACGTTTCTGAAAGGAATGAAAGCTGTGAGCACTGAGGTCATGCAGGAGTGAATTTTCCTGGCCCTCTGATGATGAGGGTGGGAACATATGTCGAGACAGTTTCCAAATTTATTCCCAGAGGCAGAGGTGATACCTACTGAGATCTCCACCTCGGGCAATTAACTGTCTAACTGCCAGAAAATACAATGATGGCTTTTCAATCTAGCAGCTGTTCTGTGCATAGAATTCATTCGATTGCACCTGAAATTTCTCAGCCCATGTTCCTATTTTACTTTGACGCTTTTGCACCTGATAAGTCTCCTGGTTGTTTGCATCGACCCTGATGTCCCCATCCCCACTTGCATTGACTTACAAAGAAAAAATACTGCAGATGCTGGTAATACTCAGCAGGTCTGGAGAAAGGAATAGAGTTAACATTTCAGGTTGATGGCATTTCATTAGAACTGGAAAATGTTACTGATATAACAGGTTTTAAGCAAGTACAAAGGGAGGGAAATAAGGACAGGCTCAGGGATATTTGGGAATGTCCGTGATCGGGCAGAAGATTACATGGCAAAAGAGAAATGGGTGAAAGGGGGTGTTAATGGGACAAGTAAATAAACAAATGAAAAATCAGTGGAAGAGACTGAGGCCAGAGTGAGTCAGGAAAGAATTATAGACTCAGGTTTTGCATTTGCAATGACAGCAAAATTGTCAGCATTAGTCATCATTACACCTTTGAAACTGACAGCAACCTCTGAAGTCCTCATAGGTGCAGAAGATGCTGCCAATGATTCTATATTTCTCCACAGGATGCATTGTAGAAGTCTTAACAAATTGCAATCTATTAAAAATCACTGAACTGATGAGAACATCCCCTTTGAGTATTTACTATTGTCACTATTTTAAAAATCCCAAAACATTACTCCTTGTTAATGAGACACATCTGGGTTTTTAATAGAGAACTATATCATAACTATTGCTGAAGAACCTCCCTAACCCTGGAAAATTATTTTTTCCATTTGTGTACAGTGAAATATTTCCACTCTGAATATTCCTAGATTTGTTTGAAGTTTATCATAGTTCAGCATTTAATTGTATGATTCCCAATCTTTTTATTTCATCCTCTGTAAATTTTTAAAACGGTAGAATATAATTGGTGCATTTGACTTTCTGGTTTGTCGTATGTGAGAATACTTCAATATGATTGGTTACTTAACCTGCTAGATGACCACTATTGCTGGATGCCATGAAACCCCATGAACTTGTTAGCACATCCAAACTTATCAGGGAAGATAGTTTGGATCACTTCATCACTGACCACAAAATGTTGACCTGAGTAGCCAGTGATTTAACACCCATTCTCTTTCCTATGGTACATTGCTGTGCAAATGCAGGAGATACTACACTCTTTCACCTCTTCCCTTCCCATTGTACATGACCCCCAAACACTCTTCTCCAGTGAAACTGTGATTTATTTATTTCTTTCACTTTAGAATACCAATATTCACTGCTTAGGATGTTGTCTCCTCTACAACCTGAGATCAAATATAGACCGGGTGATCACTTCCATTCATTATAAAGTGATTCTGAGCTTCAGGTCACTTGCCATTTAATAACCTTCTGGACTCAACATCGAGTTACAGCTCATCTAGGTTGCTTCATCTTGTTTCTTTACTTGACCCACTAACTGTTAACTCCAGGCCGAATCTTATACACATATATGAATGTATATATAGTTTCATTAGAAATACCAAATAATGGAAATTCTCCCTCAGCAGGAGGCTCCACATGTCAGTGGTAAGAAGGTTATTGCTGGGCTGGGGGAGTGGTGGCTGTTGTTTCTGGCAGGTCTCATGGGACACAAAGTGGAGAGAGACTGGAGCAAGGTAGGTCTAAATCAGCCCTCATCTGGGCCTGCAGCAGCACTTCCATTCCACCAGCCCCATGAGGAAAATCCCAAGCTTCTTTGTTCTATGCTTTTCCCACACACTTCCCAATGCCAGAATAGGTTTCGCTGCTCAAATCACAAGTTAAAATTGCAGTTGGGGACTCTTGACATTACTGGATGCTGATCTGCATTATTAAAGGGTTGGTTTAACATTGCTCTTTATGTTTCCGAATGAAGGGCTACACAGCACTTTATGATGCAATGCAGCCCTGAGCTCAGTCTATAATAGACAGCAAACTGGAATGGAAATGCAAGAGGTGGACAAGAGAGACAGAAGGTTGGAGATAAGTGGGCGATTTTTGACCCCGTACTCTCCGCCTGCGGGAATGGCGACGTGCGCTCAAAATCTGAAAAGCACAATTCACATCGTCGATTTTCTGAGTTCTGACCTTCCTGGCCCCTAACCGGCAGACTGGCTTGAAACACAATGCGAGACCACAGAAAGCTTATTTTAATACGTTAGCATGTCATTAACAAGCGCACCCTCCAGATATTCAGCAGGCGCTGACACCATTTACAATAATTTAACATCAGCACTTTCACCTCCGAGGGGGTTCAGAGGTGAGCGCTCAAGCAGCTCTCTGGGGTGTTCACTGCGCAGGGGCACCGGAGAAGATGCAGGGGACAAAGATAAGTGACACAGGGCTGGGCTGGGGGTTCCACAATTGGCATATTGAGGGGAGGGTTCCACAGGGGTCACTTACAGGTCTTGCCTTTCCTTCATTTTAGGGTGCCACTTGCTGTAAAGGACCTGTGAAGGGTGGTGTGCAGGCAGCGCTTCCCATGCCCTCCTTCCTGGGTTCCTGTCCATATTGCAGCTGAGAGAGAGTCTTTCCCCAGTGGGAGCTGGCCAGAGAATGGGAGGGTTTGCGAACAAGATGCTCAGCATAGGGGTGGGGTGACTGTGAGTTACCCGGGTGGGGTCCCATGATAAGCTGACTGTCAGGGCACAGTAGAAGAATCAGGAATAGGCTGCATCTCCCCTCATGTAGCCTGAAGAGCCTTGCAATCGGAAGGATGACTGCAGTGTGATTGGAATCCACACTCAGGCAGCAGTGTGAGGGCAAAGGGGAGAAGCTGCCAGAAGGCCACAACCAATTGTCAGGGGTGCTTGCATGTAACGGTACATCTCAATGGGTGATGGAAGGCTCTCCACTCTGGACCTCTTGTGACCTGGGAGAAACAGGGTGCCCTCTAGGAATGAGCAGGATATGTTAATTGCTGGCTTCATGATTAAGCTGCGCCTCATCTGCTACAAGAGGCAAACACTTGTCTGAACAGCCAACCCAGCCTCCCCTTACTTGTGGTTATGCCATTAAATAGTGTGCAGCCAAAAAGCACTGCTGTTTAGTAGAGGCCAACTGTTAACCCTTCACAAGCCAATGTCCCAAACATTGAGCTGACATTCCCACAGAGATAACACTAATGTAGGCTTGCCCTAGGTGCAAGGTTTGATTGACTGCACCCACATGGCACTGCACGATTCAAGGTGCCATGTGGCGCCATTCATGAAGCGCAAGGGATATTCGCCCCTCAATGTGCAGCTTGTCTGTGACCGCTTGATGCACTTCATGCAGGTGTGTACCTGTTTCCCAGGGAACGTTCATGACAGATACATCTTGGGACATTCTCAGATCCTAGCTGTCTTCAAGGGAATGCAGTGGAAGGAAGGATGGCTCTTTGGGGACAGGGGGTACCCATTCTGCGGGTGGCTGATGACGTCAGTGTGGAAGCCACAAACACCTGCTGAGTGAGACTCATTTATAACAAGGCTCGCTCTTCAATGCGCGTGCTAGTCGAGCAGCTGATTGGCCTACTGAAGATACGGTTCCGGTGCCTGGACCAGTCAGGGGGTGCCCTACAATATAACCCGAAAGGCTCTCCCACATCATTGTAGTCTGCTGTGCTCTCCACAATGTGGCACTGCAGAGGGAAGACCACCTGGACCTGGAGGAGATGAAGGAGCTCCACATCTTGAATGAAGAGGATGTCGAAATGGGCGGTGAGGGTGACCACACAAAGGAGGAGATGGAAGAAGCCCGAACGGTGGTCAGGATCTGGCTGGGACAATGGACTAGGGAAGGCCTCATTGTGTTTCGCTTTGGAGTGGTGTCAGAATTCCCACTTCCATGGATTGGGGTGGGGGGGGGGGGTCAGGGCATGCCGGCAGCTAGCGCTTCCTTACTACGTCACTAGTGTGGGAGGGACATAGCACTGCCATTCTCACACTCCACAGGGATAAGGTGCCAGATGAATGCATTGGCTCCTCGAGCTTGGTGGTGTGAACAGACTCTGTGGGTGAATAAAGTGACACTTAATGCCAAACATTCAATACAAAATGGTGACCTATTTACACTAATGCCTATATTCACCTGTGCTCACTAAGTACCTACAGTTTCTTAATCTTCCTCACCCTCGCGCTAAGTCAAGGTACATCCCCAGAATCCACAGCTGAGGTTGAGGCGGCCTGCTGACTTTCACACCCTTTTGTCTGAATGACCTTGGCAGGCATCCCCTGAGGGGCTCAAACCTGGAGAGTCCAGTCTTGCCTTTGGGCAGTACGGATATTTGACTGCTTCCCTCCTCGGTGTCAGGGGGAGGTGCGCCGTTCACAGGAAGGGGGTTGTCAAATGGGCTGGAGATGTCCTGGGTCCCCTGGCTGGAAGGCCCAGGTTTCTACTCCTGCCGATTCTCTTCCCTTCACATTCCTGGAGGTCCCGGGGACACAAAGAGGGAGAATGTAGGTGGGAGTGGTTGAAATATAAGATGGTAATGAGGTGTGTCAGGCATGGGGCTTGGGTGGGAGCTGGAGTGTGAGGAGCATAGCAGCTACTGGGAGCAATATGGTGATTATGGAAGGGAAGGGGGAATTTGGTGCCTGGTGTTGGCCACCCCTGGGGTGGCTGGGTAAGAGATGGAGTTGGTGATGTAAGGGGGTCCAGTGGGAGATTGAGGGTGGTTCACTTGCCCTGGCTGACGAAGACGATCATTCATCTTCTTCCCACATTGCTGCCCCATCCTCTTCTGGATTGAGTTTTGCATTGACCAGGGCTGCCACTACATCTACATTCTGCCATTTTTTGGTAAGATTTCGCCCCGAGTTAGGAAGCCAGGCAAGCTGATGTGAACTGGGAAAAACATTGAAAGTAGCTGTTGTAGTTTCACACTTCCAATCTTCAGAGAAAAAACCCATTGCTATTTATGTCTGAGGTTATGTGACCCAGCTTTGGTCTGAGTCATCAAATATTTAAGCTAACTGCAGTTGCATTGGTTAATGTGAGCTGCCCATCACTGGAATGCAACGTGCCCAGCTGATGATATGGCTGTAATGGAATAGGCTTTTACATTGTATAAAAATAAATTCTTGGGATTTGCGTAATATTACAATGGTGACTATGAAGGTCATGATTATGTTGAGTAATTTCTATTCAATCAACTCAAATTAAATTTTGAGCATTCAATATCCTGCTGATGATCCTTTAGCTGCACCTATACTTGGGTCAATATATGAACAGTGCTGAAAACTCATTTAATAAAAAGCTTTGAAATGGATATGGGTTTTACTAAATTAGGATTTTGGTTTGATGCTCAACTGGCAAATCATGCAGACCAAGACAATCGCAGAAGAATAACAGTGAAGATGTATCTATCATTTTGGTGTTTTCTTAACTTGTTCATAGAATCATACAGTGCAGAAGGAGGCCATTTGACCTATCGAGCCTGCACCGACCACAATCCCACCCGGACCCTATCCCCATAAACCCATGTATTTACCCTAGCTAGTCCCCCTGACATTTTATCAACATGAATGTTATCAGCATTCGGATATTAATCTGTACTTTGGCTACCTGCCTGTCAACAATATCACTGGACGGAATTCACCCATCTAGGACTAAGTCCCGTGGCAGGAACGGAGAGTGTTTCCCACTGAGGAGGATGTTGGGATGCCAAGCCATATCTTCTGACTCCAACCTCATTAATTATGCATCCAGGGGTGAAGCATTAGAGTTTGTGTTATATTCAGTGGAGGGTGGTTTGATTGAGCATGTCCTGCCATCATATCTGGGGTGCCATGTTGTTTAATAGGAGGCCAACATCATTGACCCATTGCTGAAGAGAGAAGATGGATCTCATGAAATGGAACCTAGATCTTCAGGAACAGGCTGAGGCTGGAAGATGGACCTTCCCGATGGCACTGAAGGTGGAAAAATCCATCTGGGGGTGCACTGCTTAGGACCCTGTCCCAACAATACTGAAGTCAATGAAAATCAGTTGAATTAATACGGGTCGGGGTTCACTGGGCCTGTTATCCCTGGGTGGGAATCCTGATGGCCTGTTGCATCGGGCTGAAAACACAATTCCCGCTGAGCAGCAAACCCGTCGTGATGCTCTTGCCCGCCCCACCCCGCTGGCCCCAATCAGCTTTGCAACCAGAGTGGGCAGGAGCCTGATAAATATGCAAAACTGCGAATATACATTTAATTAGCGGTTTGGAAGCCCTATTCAATGCCCTCCTGCAATGCACCCACATGCCCCAGTGGGTAGTACATCGGGCAAGCTTTGGTGCAGGTCCTGACAAATATGGCCCTGGTGCCTTGCAATCCGAGGAGTGGCAAGGAGTTAAGTGCTGTGCCCATGTGCCCCTCTGCCGCTGCCAGGCTGTAGAGGGAGTGTCCCCAAGGGACCTTGGGGGCTGTTAGGTGGGCTCAGGCTGGGGGGAAGGGCTTGACCTTAGGACTCTACCGGGCTGGGGTTCTAGTGGCTGCACTTGTCCTTGTTGGGAAGTGTTGTTCAGTTTCAGGATGGTGATTGCAGACACCATTCTGGAATAAGAAATTAATTCTTGTCTCTATCTTTAAAACCTTTGTAGTGCCCTGGTCATTTTGATATCCATGCCACTTGGACACCTGGAAACCCTCAATCACCACAACACTCCATTCTACAATCGGGACTGGTCTATTAAAAGTGTTAAAAGCCCTCTTTGAAGTGCTATTATAGAAATGACCTGCCAGGATTTCCCCGAGAACCCTCGGCAGCCTTTCAAGTGTTTTGATGGTCAGTTTCACTGGGGGGTACCCTTTTAAGATTGGAAGGTTAGCATCTGATGTCTGCATCTTTTGAAGTGGTTTGATTGACAGGTATGCCATTCGCAAAGAGCCTTGTTTGTTTTTCTTTCCCTGCATAGTTGAATACATCTTGAGTGCTTTGTAAATATTATGATTGGAAAATAAGAAGTTAAACCCCATAAAGGATCCAACCTGTCAATCATATTTATATTCATTGCAGTTAGGAACAAAGGTCAGTGCAGAGATCAGGGTGCCTTTTAAAAAAGGCACCCCAAACTCTGTAAAGCTGTGCTGGCACAGTGATTCTCGGTATTCCCAGTATGCAGTCCAATTTTCCTACTGGCATTTAGAGTGCACACAGGAGAATTGTGCCCAAGAACTTCCATTGTTACTGTGATAATCCACGAGGTCCATGGGGAATCACTGACTGATCTCCCTGTGAGGACAGTTGAATAAGAGTTCTCCTGGTAACAGGCAGTGGTCTGCCCAGCTGTAACTCATTACCTGGTTCACTAATGTCCTTTAGGGAAAGATGTCTGCCATCCTTACCTGGCCTGGCCTACATATGACTAGGGCAGCACGGTGGCACAGTGGTTAGCACTGCTGCCTCACAGCGTCAGGGACCAGGGTTCAATTCCGGCCTCGGGTCACTGTGTGGAGTTTGCACGTTCTCCCCATGTCTGTGTGGGTTTCCTCCGGGTGCTCCGCTTTCCTCCCACAGTCCAAAGATGTGCGGGTCAGGTTGATTGGCCATGGTAAATTGCCCCTTAGTGTCAGGGGGATTAGCAGGGTAAATACGTGGTGTTACGGGGATAGGGCCTGGGTTGAACTGTTTTTGGTGAAGGTTTGATGGGCCAAATGGTCTTGTTCTGCACTGTAGGGATTCTATGACTCCAGATCCACAGCAATGTGTTTGACTCTTAAAATTGCCCTCTGAAATGATCTAACAAGCCACTCGGTTCAGTAATTGTTGGCCCAGCCAATGACACCTACGTCCCATGAATGAATTTCAAAAAGCATTTATTGCTCGTCCCTAATTGCCCTTGAGAACTTTAAAACTTGAGAAGCTTAAACTGCCATTGAAAAAGCGATGGCCCAGAGATTGATAAATCTTTATGGGCAGCATTATTTAAGGTCAGGAGCAAGATTTCTGCATTGCTGCTAACCACAAAATCGATGGATCTAATCTGCAATAGCCAAGTAATGTGAAACAGGTCATTGGGAGTGTTAATTTGATTTCTGATAGCACAGTGGTGAGGCTGATTTTAGTATTGCAACCATTAATGTAGTGTTTCTCCAGGTTAATGGTTTGTCCATTCACTGGAACATTGGGGATGAATCATTTCATGGCCAACACCAATAAAATTAATTGGTCCCTCTTTACAGTGCTTGCTGCTGTAGCACTCAGATATTGGATTGCATTCACTGCTTAGGAAGCCACAAACACTTGTTTCACGCTGTGGTAAAATGATTCTTTGACAGTGTGGCATGGACACAAGTAGGTTAAATGTCCATAACATGGCAGGCGGGGAAACCAGTGAAAAATAGATCACACAAGAGTGCGGATGTGCTGACACTGTGGTTTTCAGGAAGTATTACCTAAACAAAAGGTAGTTTGGTGTAATAAATCTGCTTTATTTTAAAGAATAAAAAGTTACCTCCATGTTTTTACTGTGATTTGTACTCATAGAAATCATAGAAACCCTACAGTACAGAAAGAGGCCATTCGGCCCATCGAGTCTGCACCGACCACAATCCCACCCAGGCCCTACCCCCATATCCCTACATATTTCACCCACTAATCCCTCTAATCTACGCATCCCAGGACACTAAGGGGCAATTTTAGCATGGCCAATCAACCTAACCCGCACATCCTTGGACTGTGGGAGGAAACCGGAGCACCCGGAGGAAACCCACGCAGACACAAGGAGAATGTGCAAACTCCACGCAGACAGTGACCCAAGCCGGGAATCGAACCCAGGTCCCTGGAGCTACTCCAGGGATCCTACTCCTGCTGTATCACCATTGTAAAGCTTACTGGTAAATCTTATATTCCTTACAGAAATTTGGAATAGGTTCAATAGTTCAGTTCTTTTTGTTTTAAATAGGCTTTATGTAAAATATACAGTAGTAGAGACGTATGATAGAGTTCCCGTTCTCTTTCACTGTTACTAATTGGCTGTTGCTCAGGTCACAGCAGCCTGTGTATTTCTCAGTGTTACGTCTGTGTGTGTACATAGTGTTCTCCTGATAATTATCAGGCATAACCTTTGTTTTGGAGATGAGCTTTTAATCAATTCAGTTTCCAATCTCATTAAAGGTCAGAGCTCTTTGGGGGGTTATTCTGAATTGAGAAATACCTCAATAAACACACTTCAGCAAATTATAGGGGAGGAACGGTTGACACAAGGACATGAAGTATTGTGCAAAGGGATAAAGAAAATTCATTTTCATTGCTATCTAATGTCTCTTCCTACTTCCTCTCCATGAAAACTGCTGTCCAGTTGCATACGCCATACCTCACATAACTGCTTCATTCTGAACTCCAGGTTTCTTTTGTCACCAACCCCTATAGTTCCACAGGTTGTGTCGGTGTTGATTCGTCACCCAAGCGCCTATTCTTTATGTGTGAGCACAGATGGTGCATTTTGATGGTTTACTTATCAATGGAAATATCACTGCCAAACCTACATCCTGACCAGATAGCTACACATATGCTTCATCCATCAGGTGATGAGTGTAACAATCTGTGACGGAAACCAAAAATTGACTAAATTCCCACACAGGCAATTAAACTTGGGATCTTTTAGATTGGATGGGCTTCGTACCTCATTAGTTAGTGCATTTACCAACTGAACTGTTGTGGTTTGGCCCTACAATGCAAACTATTCTTCTGGCACAAAGTGTGATAAACTGCCAAACTGTGGTTCACTTGATAGTGTTCTTACCTCTGAGTTGGGTTGTGGGTCAAAGTCCCACTTGTGCAAATAATTTGGGCTGACATTTCAATGGAAGGTTAAAGCGTTCCAACTGTCTCTTCAGGTAGACAATAAAATTCCACAGCATTGGTCAAAGAGTGGGCAGTATACCATAGTCCTGGAAAACATCCTCTACCATCACCACAAAATTAACAGTTCATTCCTGAGAGTTCATTTCTGAGAGTTTGCTGTGTAACAGTCACTGCACTTCAGGAAGAGAAAGGGTAAGCCATTTGGCCTAGTTCACATTAAGTGACTCTTTAGCACTTGAAAACATTCTAAAGTTTATTTATTAGTGTCATAAATAGGCTTACATTAACTCTGCAATGAAATTACTGTGAAAATCCCCGAGTTGCCACATGCCGGCAGCGCCTGTTTGGGTACACTGAGGGAGAATTTAGCTTGGCCAATGCATCTAACCAGCATGTCTTTCACACTGTGGGAGGAAACTGGAGCACCTTTTGAGATATATAATACAGAACTTGTGTAAATGTAATCCTATTTGAACTTGTGGAAAGAGATAGTGAACAAATAGCTCCTGGTTACCATTTTGCTATTCATTTCATCCATGCATCCTCGGTTGCTGTCCTTTGGTAGCTTCGCCAGGCACTGTCCCCACGTTTGATTTGTATGCTCCCTACCTCTTCAGTGGCTATCTGTTTAATGCAATTTCCAGTAGACCATTATGATAATTCCTCACAGTAGCTATGTTTTGTATGGAGGTGACCTTCGTCTCCTGAAGAAACAGGTCCAGCTCTTGTTTGAAGGAATTCACCAAATTAGTGTCCACTACACAGGCCTATTCCAGTGTCCATTATGCTCTGGGTAAAAAAAATTACCTCCTAATGTCTAACCTAACTCTACCCTTCCATCATTTAAGTTTGTAACCTCTGCTTCTCCCTAATCTATTTAGTTAATCAAACTTTCTTCACAAACCGCAATCTATTCACCTCGGCATCCTAGGGGTCTATTCTGAATGTAGCATCGACGCTGTATACAGCCAGTTTTCTACTAAAATGCAATTTATGTCTTTTCAACACTGAAAACGTTTCCAGCTTTTGGCCACTATATCCTTCAAGAAAGACTGAGGTTGGATACATGCAAAATGGTGAGCGCAAAGGAATAATAGAATTGTGAATAAAAACAAAGTGTTAGAAAAACTCAGCAGGCCTGACAGCAGCTGTGGAGAAAGTTAATGTGTGGAATTTACCTTTTTTGCAGTGTGGCAGCAAATGGGGAAAAAACAGCATTAAAGCCACCAGCATCAACAGTGACTTTCTCCACCGTATTGTTAGATGCATGGAAAAAAAACTGGAAAGGATGGGTCCCACGATGTCATCCCACCAGCAACTTAGTTTTTTAAAGATCGGGCGCCAGTTTTAAATGCTGCCCCAGTGCACAAAAGTGAACACCCCTGGCGGATCTGGCCATTAACGGGGGGGTGATAATCAAACTTAGAGGCCTGATAATGATATTCGAATTTATGAAAATAGTGTTCCTAACATTGAACATCAGGATTCCTGTTGTGTCACTGGTGGGAGGCGGACACATACGCAGCGAGTCTTCGCACTGACGTAAAACACAATTTAGGCCTCTCTCAAGATTTTCTGCTTCCCTCACCAAACCTGACTGAGCAGAATGGAATTGAAAATCGCGGCCAACATTTTGACTCCAATATGACTCTGGAAGAGTTATGAAGAAAAGTCATGTTGGACTCAAAACATTAACTCTGTTTCTCTCTCCACAGATGCTTTCCAGCACTTTCTATTTTTATATTTCATAGACAAGAGAGACGGGTTACACCTAAACTACAAGGGGACCAATATACTTGCAGGGAGATTTGCTAGTATTATTGGGGAGCGTTTAAACTAGATTTGCAGGGGGGTGGGAACCAGAGTGCCAGAGCAGATAGTGGAGCAGGGGTAAAAAGACAGGTTAGTTCAAGCAAAATCACAAATGGAAGGGTAGAGTGTGGTGGAAACAATTTTTTGAGGTGTGTCTATTTCAATGCCAGGAGTATTGTGGGGAAGGCAGATGAGCTGAAGGCGTGGATTGACACGTGGAAATATGACATTATAGCCATTAGTGAAACTTGGCTACAGGAGGGGCAGGACTGGCAGCTCAATGTTCCAGGGTTCCAATGTTTCAGGCGGGATAGAGGCAGAGGGATAAAAGGTGGGGGGGTGGCATTGTTGGTCAGGGAAAATGTTACAGCGGTACTCAGGCAGGATAGATTAGGGAGCTTGTCTACAGAGGCCCTATGGGTGGAGCTGAGAAACAGGAAAGGTATGACCACATTAATGGGCTTGTATTATAGACCACCCAATAGTCAGCGGGAATTGAAGGAGCAAATCAGCAGCGAGATAGCTGACAACTGCAAGAAACACAAAGTTGTGATAGTAGGGGATTTTAATTTTCCACATATAGATTGGGACTCGCATACTGTTAAAGGTTTAGACGGGGTAGAGTTTGTAAAATGTGTTCAGGAGAATTTTCTACATCAGTATATAGAGGTGCCAACTAGAGAGGATGCGATATTGGATCTCCTATTGGGAAATGAGTTAGGGCAGGTGATGGATGTGAGTGTGAGGGAACATTTTGGATCCAGTGATCATAATGCCATTAGTTTCAACCTGATCGTGGATAAGGATAGATCTGGTCCTCGGGTTGAAGTTCTGAACTGGAAAAAGGCCAAATTTGATGAAATGAAAAGGGATCTGGGAAGTGTGGATTGGCACAGGCTGTTCTCTGGTAAGGATGTAAATGGAAAGTGGGAGGCCTTCAAAGGAGAAATTTTGAGAGTGCAGAGTTTGTATGTTCCTGTCAGGATTAAAGGCAAAGTAAATAGGAATAAGGAACCTTGGTTATCGAGGAAGATTGTAACACTGATTAAGAGGAAGAGAGAGTTGTATGAAATGTACAGGCAGCAAGGAACACATCCGATGCTCGAGGAGTATAAAAAGTGCAAGAAGCTACTTAAGAGGGAAATCAGGAGGGCTAAAAGAAGACATGAGGTTGCATTGGCAGACAGAGTGAAGGAAAATCCAAAGAGCTTCTGTAGGTATGTTAGGAGCAAAAGGATAGTGAGGGATAAAATTGGTCCTCTTGAAGACCAGAGTGGTAGACTGTGTATGGAACCAAAAGAGATGGGGGAGATACTGAATGGTTTTTTTTGCATCCGTATTTACTGAGGAAACGGGCATGGAGTCTACGGAAATAGGGCAAACTGATAGGGAGGCCATGGAAGCTTTACAGATTAAAGGGGAGGAGGTGCTCGCTGTCTTGAGGCAAATCAGAGTGGATAAATCCCCAGGACCGGACAGGGTATTCCCACGGACCTTGAGGGAAGCTAGTGTTGAACTTGCAGGGGCCCTGGCAGACATATTTAAAATGTCAGTATTCACGGGGGAGGTGCCGGATGATTGGAGGGTGGCTCATGTTGTTCCGTTGTTTAAAAAAGGTTCCAAAAGAAATCTGGGAAATTATCACGGATGCCAAGGTCCGTGATGTCTCAGACCGTGTTTTCCAGATTCTGAAGGGGGAGGGGAAACAGTCACAAGTCGTGGTGCACATTGGTACCAATGACATAGGTAAGAGAAGGGACGGGGATTTAAAGCAGGAATTTCTGGAGCTGGGCTGGAAGCTGAGAGCCAAGACGAAACATGTGGTCATCTCTGGTACGTTGCCGGTACCACGTGATAGCGAGTTGAGGAACAGGGAGAGAGTGCAGTTAAATATGTGGTTGCAGGGATGGTGTAGGAGGGAGGGTTTCAGATACGTGGATAATTGGAACACGTTCTGGGGAAGGTGGGACCTGTACAAACAGGACGGGGTGCACCTGAACCAGAGGGGCACCAATATCCTCGGAGGGAAATTTGTTACGGCTCTTCAGGGGGGTTTAAACTAATTTGTCAGGGGAGTGGGAAAGGGAGTTGTAGTCCAGAAGTCAGTGAGGGTGGTGAGGTATTGGGGAAGGTATCAGGGTCAAGGGTGGGTACTGGTAGACAGGAAGGTGGGTTGAAGTGTGTCTACTTCAATGCAAGGAGCATCCGGAACAAGGTAGATGAACTTGGGGCGTGGATTGGTACTTGGGACTACGATGTTGTGGCCATTACGGAGACGTGGGTAGAACAAGGACAGGAATGGTTGTTGGACGTTCCGGGGTATAGATGTTTCACTAAGTGTAGGGAAGCTGGTAAAAGAGGTGGAGGAGAGGCATTGTTAATCAAGGATAGTTTAACGGCTGCGGAAAGGCACTTCGTGGGGGATCTGCACACTGAGGTAATATGGGCTGAAGTTAGAAATAGGAAAGGAGCGGTCACGTTGCTAGGAGTTTACTATAGGCCCCCAAATAGTAATAGAGATGTGGAGGAAGAAATTGCTAAGCAGATTATGGATATGTGTGGGGGTCACAGGGTAGTTGTCATGGGGGACTTTAACTTTCCAAATATTGATTGGAACCTTTGTAGGTCAAATAGTTTGGATGGGGCAGTTTTTGTGCAGTGTGTGCGGGAGGGTTTCCTGACACAATATGTGGATGGGCCGACTAGAGGTGAGGCCACATTGGATTTGGTACTGGGAAATGAACCGGGCCAAGTGTTAGATTTGGTTGTGGGAGAGCAATTTGGAGATAGTGACCACAATTCGGTGTCTTTTGTTATTGCAATGGAGAGGGATAGGGCCGTACGGCAGGACAAGGTTTACAATTGGGGGAGGGGTAATTATGATGCGATTAGGCAAGAATTAGGGGGCATAAGTTGGGAACAGAAACTGTCAGAGAAAGGAACTAATGAAAAGTGGAACTTTTTCAAGGAACAAATACTGGATGTCCTTGATAGGTATGTTCCTGTCAGGCAGGGAGGAAATGGCCGAGTGAGGGAACCATGGTTCACAAAAGAGGTGGAATGTCTTGTGAAAAGGAAGAGGGAAGCTTATGTAGGGATGAGGAAACAAGGTTCAGATGGCTCGATTGAGGGTTACAAGTTAGCAAGGAATGAGCTGAAAAAGGGGCTTAGGAGAGCTAGGAGGGGACATGAGAAGTCCTTGGCGGGTCGGATCAAGGAAAACCCCAAGGCTTTTTACTCTTATGTGAGGAATAAAAGAATGACCAGGGTGAGGTTAGGACCGGTCAAGGACAGTAGTGGGAACTTGTGTATGGAGTCAGTAGAGATAGGCGAGGTGATGAATGAATACTTTTCTTCAGTGTTCACCAAGGAGAGGGGCCATGTTTTTGAGGAAGAGAAGGTGTTACAGGCTAATAGGCTGGAGGAAATAGATGTTCGGAGGGAGGATGTCTTGGCAGTTTTGAATAAACTGAAGGTCGATAAGTCCCCTGGGCCTGATGAAATGTATCCTAGGATTCTGTGGGAGGCAAGGGATGAGATTGCAGAGCCTTTGGCGTTGATCTTTGGGTCCTCGCTGTCCACGGGGATGGTGCCAGAGGACTGGAGAATGGCGAATGTTGTTCCTCTGTTTAAGAAAGGGAATAGAAATGACCCTGGTAATTATAGACCGGTTAGTCTTACTTCGGTGGTTGGTAAATTGATGGAAAGGGTCCTTAGGGATGGGATTTACGACCATTTAGAAAGATGCGGATTAATCCGAGATAGTCAGCACGGATTCGTGAAGGGCAAGTCGTGCCTCACAAATTTGATAGAATTTTTTGAGGAGGTAACTAAGTGTGTTGATGAAGGTAGGGCAGTTGATGTCATATACATGGATTTTAGTAAGGCGTTTGATAAGGTCCCCCATGGTCGGCTTATGATGAAAGTGAGGAGGTGTGGGATAGAGGGAAAGTTGGCCGATTGGATAGGTAACTGGCTGTCTGACCGAAGACAGAGGGTGGTGGTCGATGGAAAATTTTCGGATTGGAGGCAGGTTGCTAGCGGTGTGCCGCAGGGATCAGTGCTTGGTCCTCTGCTCTTTGTGATTTTTATTAATGACTTAGAGGAGGGGGCTGAAGGGTGGATCAGTAAATTTGCTGATGACACCAAGATTGGTGGAGTAGTGGATGAGGTGGAGGGCTGTTGTAGGCTGCAAAGAGACATAGATAGGATGCAAAGCTGGGCTGAAAAATGGCAAATGGAGTTTAACCCTGATAAATGTGAGGTGATTCATTTTGGTAGGACAAATTTAAATGTGGATTACAGGGTCAAAGGTAGGGTTCTGAAGACTGTGGGGGAACAGAGAGATCTTGGGGTCCATATCCACAGATCTCTAAAGGTTGCCAGTCAAGTGGATAGAGCTGTGAAGAAGGCCTATAGTGTGTTAGCTTTTATTAACAGGGGGTTGGAGTTTAAGAGCCGTGGGGTTATGCTGCAACTGTACAGGACCTTGGTGAGACCACATTTGGAATACTGTGTGCAGTTCTGGTCACCTCACTATAAGAAGGATGTGGAAGCGCTGGAAAGAGTGCAGAGGAGATTTACCAGGATGCTGCCTGGTTTGGAGGGTAGGTCATATGAGGAAAGGTTGAGGGAGCTGGGGCTGTTCTCTCTGGAGCGGAGGAGGCTGAGGGGAGACTTAATAGAGGTGTATAAAATGATGAAGGGGATAGATAGAGTGAACGTTCAAAGACTATTTCCTCGGGTGGATGGAGCTATTACAAGGGGGCATAACTATAGGGTTCGTGGTGGGAGATACAGGACGGATATCAGAGGTAGGTTCTTTACGCAGAGAGTGGTTGGGGTGTGGAATGGACTGCCTGCAGTGATAGTGGAGTCAGACACTTTAGGAACATTTAAGCGGTTATTGGATAGGCACATGGAGCACACCAGGATGATAGGGAGTGGGATAGCTTGATCTTGGTTTCAGATAAAGCTCGGCACAACATCGTGGACCGAAGGGCCTGTTCTGTGCTGTACTGTTCTATGTTCTATGTATCGGCCAGTAAGTTTGACGTCGGTGGTGGGCAAGTTATTGGAAGGTGTGATAAGGGATAGGATCTACAAATATTTGGATAGACAGGGACTTATTAGGGAGAGTCAACATGGCTTTGTGCGTGGTAGGTCATGTTTGACCAATCTATTGGAGTTTTTCGAGGAGGTTACCAGGAAAGTGGATGAAGGGAAGGCGGTGGATGTAGTCTACCTGGATTTCAGCAAGGCCTTTGACAAGGTCCCTCATGGGAGGTTAGTTAGGAAGGTTCAGTCGCTAGGTATACATGGGGAGGTAGTAAATTGGATAAGACACTGGCTCAATGGAAGAAGCCAGAGAGTGGTTGTGGAGGATTGCTTCTCTGAGTGGAGGCCTGTGACTAATGGTGTGCCGCAGGGATCGGTGTTGGGTCCATTGTTGTTTGTCATCTATATCAATGATCTGGATGATAATGTGGTAAATTGGATCAGCAAGTTTGCTGATGATACAAAGATTGGAGGTGTAGTGGACAGTGAGGAAGGTTTTCAAAGCTTGCAGAGGAATTTGGACCAACTAGAAAAATGGGCTGAAAAATGGCAAATGGAATTTAACGCAGCCAGTGTGAGATATTGCACTTTGGAAGGACAAACCAAAGAAGAACGTACAGGGTAAATGGTAGGACTCTGAAGAGTGCAGTTGAACAGAGGGATCTGGGAATACAGGTACAGATTCCCTAAAAGTGACGTCACAGGTGGATACGGTCGTAAAGAGTGCCTTTGGTACATTGGCCTTTATAAATCGGAGTGTCGAGTATAAAAGTTGGAGTGTTATGGTAAGGTTATATAAGGCATTGGTGAGGCCAAATTTGGATTATTGTGTACAGTTTTGGTCACCTAGTTACAGGAAGGATGTAAATAAGGTTGAAAGAGTGCAGAGAAGGTTCACAAGGATGTTGCCGGGACTTGAGAAGCTGAGTTACAGAGAGAGATTGAATAGGTTGGGACTTTATTCCCTGGAGCGTAGAAGATTGAGGGGAGATTTGATAGAGGTGTATAAGATTTTGATGGGTATAGATAGAGTGAATGCAAGCAGGCTTTTTCCGCTGAGGCTAGGGGAGAAAAAAACCAGAGGGCATGGGTTAAGGGAGAAAGGAGAAAAGTTTAAAGGGAATATTAGGGGGGGCTTCTTCATGCAGAGAGTGGTGGGAGTGTGGAATGAGCTGCCGGATAAAGTGGTAAATGCGGGGTCACTTTTAACATTTAAGAAAAACTTGGACGGGTTCATGGATGAGAGGGGTGTGGAGGGATATGGTCCAAGTGCAGGTCAGTGGGACTAGGCATAAAATGGTTCGGCACAGACAAGAAGGGCCAAAAGGCCTGTTTCTGAGCTGTAATTTTCTATGGTTCTATATAGCCAGCATCTGCAGTAATTTGCTTTTATAATAAGGGTTGTTCCTACATAACCTTTCCATGCTCTTGCATTTCTGATGCTGTATTTCTCCACTATTGAAATTCAGCTGGAATGCAGTGCTGAATTTCAATCGAGGTATTTTATTTCTTTGTTTCCTCTGAAGGTTATTAATTACAGGCTTCGTGCTCTTATGTTGATTTCTATATTATAGATACTGGATGATGCACTGAGCCGCTGACAGCTTAATGGCAGCTGCAGTAATGGCCCTGAACTGGTGTAAACACAAGAAGTACTGATAGCTACAAAAAGTTCAACAAAAGGAAGACAAAAATTCACAGATATTAATTCACCAGGGATGTGCACTCGGAAGTTCACATCCATTTCCTCAACATGATCGGAAGCTAAGTTCCTTTGCTGTTCTACCCCATTTGGACTCTTATTACCCAAGCAATAAGTGGCCTCCTTATTTTTCCTATCAAAACACAACATGCCTTTCATGTACATTCAAGTTCAGTTGCCAATTAAACACCATTCTGCAAGTTTATTAACACATTCTCCCTTGGCTTTCAAGGACCCAAAGTGCTGCATTGGAGGACAGTAATGCTCTATGGGCCGACGCAATAAGAAACCTAATTGTGACATCATTTAATATCTACAGTCAACAAGCGGGAGGCATTCGTTCATCATCTCGGCCTGGATTTAAACACTATTGCTATTCAAAGCTGCTGCTTCTCTTTTGAGCTTTTCCCAGCTGCCATGAGTTCAAATCTCACATCAGGGGCGTGATTATTCAGAGGTGGAAATTGGCAGTATTCGTGATGTTGCAGATGTGCGGTTCGAAGCTTATTTCTACGGTGGCAAAAATTCTATTTCAGCTTCAGACAGCTGCCAGGGAGGGTTTGGTATCTGTGGTTGGGGAACAGAGTTTGCAACGGAGCCCAAAGATCTTGGATGGGGTTAAAGCTCACAACACCTCTACTTTCTCAGGAGGCTAAGGAAATTCGGCATGTCCGCTACGACTCTCACCAGTTTTTACAGATGCATCACAGCTTGGTATGGCTCCTGCTCTGAGTAAGACCGCAAACAACTACAAAGCGTTGTGAATGAAGCCCAGTCCATCACGCAAACTAGCCTCTCTTCCATTGATTCCGTCCACACTTCCCGCTGCCTCGGAAAAGCAGTTAGCGTAATCAACGGCCCCACACATCCTGGACGACTGATTTTACCATTTTCGTTCTAAGTGTTGAATCTGGGCGCAATTCTGGCGCCCCCATATGCACTTAGCCTGAAAAGAAATCGCAGGTCTGAATCACGCTGTGGGCGGGGCTTATCACACCTGAAACGCTGCTGGTCTGATCGGAGCTCTGAACTGCGCATGCGCAGTGAGAAACAAAATTGAAAAACGCGTCCCTGTCACATTGCTCCCGGGCCGCAAAAAGCGAAAAGCGGGAGCGAAAGACAGGAGCGATGGCTCCCACAGACATCGCCCCACCCCCACAAGATAATTGTCCCCCTTATCCATCCCCCCCCCCCCCCCCCCGGCTACCCAGATCGATTGCGACCTCCTGCCCCCTTTCTCCCCCACTGACCTCCCACAGAGTGGCAGCAGACTCCCCCCCCCCCCCCGCCCCTGCCAACCAGAGATCCATCTGGCCTCCCCCCACCCCCAACCAGAGAATGATCGGGCCTCCCTCTGCCCTCCCCCATGTCTATGGGGACATTTCTCCCAAAAGTTTCTAAGTTTCGAATTCACGTAAAAGCTGGAGTATATCCCATCCGTTTTTTCAGCAGGATTTTCAAAATGAATCTCCCACACTCTGTGCACTGCGGAGTGCCCTCGCATGAATCATGTGAAAAAGCTGTGGGCGGGGCCTATTCCTGTTGGAAAAGTCAGCAGCATAGTGCTGAGCGGGCCACTGCGCATGCGCCAATCTGTCAGCACCAAGATCGGTGCATGCACAGTAGCCCCGCACTACCAGCCTCCCAATCGCTGGCCAGCTCAATCACTGGCCAACCCCGTGACTCCACAACGCTGCCCCTCTGACCGGCGCAGCAGGCTGGGAGACTCACCCCCCCCCCCCCCTCCTTTTCTCTGGGTGGAACTTTCCATCCTGGGATTAAGTCCTGTGATGGGGATGGGAAAGTGACGTGTTTCCCACTGTGGAGGCCGGTGGTAGAAGTCAACAGTCACATCTTCCAGTTCTAACCTCATTAATTATGCAACTGGGATTTCTGTACTATATTCTGTGGTAGGGCAGCCCTGATGGTGCGTAGTTCGCCATCACGTCTGGGAGGCATATTGGAAAGGTGCCCATCATCGCTGACCCATAAATCAAGAAAGAAGATGGACCTTCTAAAACGAAGGCAAATCATCGGGAACATTCCGGGGCTGGAAGGTGGACCTACTCCACCTGGAATTTGGAAATACACATGTAGGTGCTCCCCCTACTCACTGATGTGGTGTCCTGGGCTCCAGAGTTTCCAATACCTCTATCCTAAACTCCAGAGACAGCCTCAGGCATTGTTCAGGTGAATCCTGACGTCTGCACTGCATGTCGTTCCAAATGTGTTTTAGACCGGTGTGTTGCCCGCTGGCATCACTGAGAATCGGGCATGGGTGGTCAGCCATTCATTTGCACCCAATTAGCTAGATGCAAATCAGTTTCACGCCGGCTTCCAATGGGTTTCCCAATCCACCAAGGTGGGCTCCAGCGGAAGATCCCAGGGGAAATTCATGCCGATGTATAATCGATTTTAATCCTCCTGCTGAATCCTATCCCATCTGCCAGCCATTGAACCTGCCAGCAGGGACATGGGAGAATTTACTCTCTGAGTGTCCATGTATCACTGTGGCTAGTTGGTATGAAGCTAAATACATTAGGTGGCCAAAGAGACTTAGGTTCAGGTGCGTAGACCTTTAAAATGCCATGAACTGGTACAGAAAATAATCAAGAAGTCTAATGGAATGCTGGCCTTTATATCTAGAGGACTGGAGTATAGGGATGCAGAAGTTGTGCTACAGCTATACAGAACCCTGGTTAGACCTCACTTGAGGTATTGTGAGCAGATCTGGGCGCCGCACCTTTGGAAGGATATATTGGTCTTGGAGGGAGTGCAGCATGGTTTTACAAGAATGATGCCTGGACTTCAAGGGTAAGTTAAGAGGAGAGATTATACAAACTAGGCCTGTTTTCTCTAGAATTTAGAAGGTTAAGGGGTAATCTGATCAAACTCTTCAAGATGCTAACAGGAAAAAACAGGGTAGATAAAGATAAACTATTTCCACTGACTAGAGATTCAAGAACTAGGGGCCATAGTCTAAAAATTAGGGCCAGCCCATTCAAGAGATGTTAGGAAGCACTTTTACACACAAAGGATGATAGAGGTTTGAAACTCTCTTCCACAAACAGCAGTTGATGCTAAATTTGGCTGTGGTCAGTTGTCCTTGGAGGATGGAGGACGGGTACACCCTGCTCAGGAGGGTGAAAATGCTGAGCCTTGTATATGTCACAAGCTAAATGGCTCTTCATTGACAGCCAGCATTAAGTGTGAGCCCACGTATTGGAGTTACCTGAGGCACTGCAGAGTTATGAGATGGGAATGGAATCCATTCATCATCTGCTCCACAATGACTCAGTGGTTTTAATGCATGAACTCATCCAAGAGAGATCGTCGGACCTCATGGAGAGCTAGATGTAGCATCACTCAAGAGTGGATGTGAGAAGAGCATGCTGACATGCAGAGGATTCATGGCACACTGAACAGTGTAGACCAGCCAGTGGCATGCATGGCACACAGACATGGAGTGAATGCCAGCTGCCCACCTCCTTCTGGTGGACCCTTCTACAATCAGTAGCATTACGAAAGGAATGAGGTGACGAGAAATGATGTTGAGGGGCCTATTCCTTGGATGACCTAGTCAGCATCATCTGCCTCCATGGCCCCTCCAACAGTCAAGCCCTGTGATGGAGATTGCTCCAGCAATGTTGCAGGTGTAGGTGGCTTTGGAGGTGCTGCCCTTAGCAACGCTGCAGTGAAGATGGCTACCAGGGGCGTCTCAGATTCAGACACAGATGAGCAACCAGTCTACTGCGAGGAGAGCATCTCATCTACAGAGGCCACCACATTGCTCAGATCATTTTTGTGGGTCACCTGGGTGTGTAGAATGTGAGACAATATGTGACAGTGGACAACTAAAGGACTTGGACATATTTTGTATTAGGGTTTACTTGTGTGCCCTTATTTGATGCTGGCCTTTCTCCCGAGAATGGCAAGTGAAGGCTGAGTAACTGAGTGGTCATGAGATAGTTAAAGTATCAGTTTGGTGGCTATACGTTCACGAACCTGAGCACAAAAGAACTGATGCTCCAGTGGATTAGTAAGAGAATGCTGCAGTGTCAGAGGTGCTGCATAATTCTACAATAGAATGTTAAGCCAAGTCCCATGTGTCTATTCAGGTGGCTGTTTAGGATCACAAGGTGTTGATGGAAAAAGAATAAAGTCCTGGTCAACATTTATCCCTCAGCTGGCACTGCCAAGAAATGATGTGGAGATGCCGGCGTTGGACTGGGGTAAGCACAGTAAGAAGTCTCACAACACCAGGTTAAAGTCCAACAGGTTTATTTGGTAGCAAATACCATAAGCTTTCGGAGCACTGCTCCTTCGTCAGATGGAGTGGTTATCTGTTCTCAAACAGGGCACAGACACAGAAATCAAATTACAGAATACTGATTAGAATGCAAATCTCTACAGCCAGCCAGGTCTTAAATGCACAGACAATGTGGGTGGAGGGAGCATTCAACACAGGTTAAAGAGATGTGTATTGTCTCCAGACAGTACAGCTTGTGAAATTGTGCAAGTCCAGGAGTCAAGCTGTGGGGGTTACTGATAATGTGACATAAATCCAACATCCCGGTTTAAACCGTCCTCATGTGTGCGAAACTTGGCTATCAGTTTCTGCTCAGTGACTCTGCGCTGTCGTGTGTCGTGAAGGCCGCCTTGGAGAACGCTTACCTGAAGATCCAAGGCTGAATGCCCGTTACTGCTGAAGTGCTCCCCCACAGGAAGAGAACAGTCTTGCCTGGTGATTGTCGAGCGGTGTTCATTCATCCGTTGTCGTAGCGTCTGCATGGTTTCCCCAATGTACCATGCCTCGGGACATCCTTTCTTGCAGCGTATCAGGTAGACAACGTTGGCCGAGTTGCAAGAGTAGGTACCATGTACCTGGTAGATGGTGTTCTCACGTGAGATGATGGCATCCGTGTTGATGATCCGGCACGTCTTGCAGAGGTTGCTGTGGCAGGGTTGTGTGGTGTCGTGGTCACTGTTCTCCTGAAGGCTGGGTAGTTTGCTGCGGACAATGGTCTGTTTGAGGTTGCGTGGTTGTTTGAAGTCAAGAAGTGGGGGTGTGGGGATGGCCTTGGCGAGATGTTCGTCTTCATCAATGACATGTTGAAGGCTCCGGAGGAGATGCCGTAGCTTTTCCGCTCCGGGGAAGTCCACCGTGTCCCGTGTTTGTCTTCTGAGGAGGTCGGTGAGGTTTTTCGCTGTGGCACGTCGGAACTGTTGATCGATGAGTCGAGGGCCATATCCTGTTCTTATGAGGGCATCTTTCAGCGTCTGGAGGTGTCTGTTGCGATCCTCCTCATCCGAGCAGATCCTGTGTATTCGGAGGGCTTGTCCGTAGGGGATGGCTTCTTTTACGTGTTTAGGGTGGAAGCTGGAGAAGTGGAGCATCATGAGGTTATCCGTGGGCTTGCGGTACAGTGAGGTGCTGAGGTGACCGTCCTTAATGGAGGTGCGTGTGTCCAAGAATGCAACCGATTGCGGAGAGTAGTCCATGGTGAGTCTGATGGTGGGATGGAACTTGTTGATGTCATCATATAGTTGTTTCAGTGATTGCTCACCATGACTCCAAAGGAAGAAAATGTCATCGATGTATCTAGTGTATAGCATCGGTTGAAGGTCCTGTGCGGTGAAGAAGTCTTGTTCGAACCTGTGCATGAAGATGTTGGCATATTGAGGTGCGAATTTTGTCCCCATGGCTGTTCCGTGTGTCTGGATGAAGAACTGGTTGTTGAAGGTGAAGATATTGTGATCCAGGATGAAGCGGATGAGTTGTAAAATTGCATCTGGAAACTGGCAGTTGACGGCATTGAGTACTGAGGCCGTTGCAGCAATGCCATCATCGTGGGGGATGCTGGTGTAGAGTGCCGAGACATCCATTGTGACGAGGAGTGCTCCTGGTTCAACTGCTCCATGTGTGTTGAGTTTCTGTAGGAAGTCCGTAGTGTCGTGACAAAAGCTGGGGGTTCTTTGTACAATGGGTTTCAAGATGCCCTCGACATAGCCGGAGAGGTTCTCGCACAGGGTTCCGTTTCCTGAAACGATGGGACGGCCGGGTGTGTTTGCCTTGTGTATTTTTGGGAGCATATCCTGTGGGGGAGCACTTCAGCAGTCACGGGCATTCAGCCTTGGATCTTCAGGTAAGCGTTCTCCAAGGCGGCCTTCACGACACACGACAGCGCAGAGTCACTGAGCAGAAACTGATAGCCAAGTTTCGCACACATGAGGACGGTCTAAACCGGGATGTTGGATTTATGTCACATTATCAGTAACCCCCACAGCTTGACTCCTGGACTTGCACAATTTCACAAGCTGTACTGTCTGGAGACAATACACATCTCTTTAACCTGTGTTGAATGCTCCCTCCACCCACATTGTCTGTGCATTTAAGACCTGGCTGGCTGTAGAGATTTGCATTCTAATCAGTATTCTGTAATTTGATTTCTGTGTCTGTGCCCTGTTTGAGAACAGAGACCACTCCATCTGACGAAGGAGCATTGCTCCGAAAGCTTATGGTATTTGCTACCAAATAAACCTGTTGGACTTTAACCTGGTGTTGTGAGACTTCTTACTGTACTGCCAAGAAAAGCAGACAAACTAGTTACACATCTCAATACATGCTATTTTACAGCCCAGTGAGCAGGCCATTCAGCCCTACAGATCAACGTGACCCTTAAGAGTGAATATCCTCATGTTTGCACTCTGCCTCAGCCATATCCTTTTGGGTAGTTTTGTTGTG
Organism: Mustelus asterias; assembly: GCF_964213995.1. Lineage (NCBI taxonomy): Eukaryota > Metazoa > Chordata > Chondrichthyes > Carcharhiniformes > Triakidae > Mustelus > Mustelus asterias. The sequence goes on along the minus strand of NC_135804.1, from coordinate 51,047,171 downwards.
CTGGAAAGCTTTGGCAAGAGGAGACAGGGTGCTTTGCAGTGCAGTCTTTCTCTTCAAACTGGGAGGTTCTGGCCCTGCAATGGCAGGACCCAACTCGGGAGATGCAGTGAACCAGCCAAAGATCCATTGACTTTCAGCACGACTAGAAGATCCCAGTAGTGGGGAAAATCCCGATTTTTGAGTGTTTTTCCAGTACTAAAAAGATCTCCTCTCTCCAACTTCTGTCTTTTTTCCCTTTTTTTATTAGTGCCACAGTAGGCTTACATTAACACTGCAATGAAGTTATTGTGAAAATCCCCTAGTCGCCACACTCTGGCGCCTGTTCGGGTACACTGAGGGAGAATTTAGCATGGCCAATCCACCTAACCAGCACATCTTTCAGTCAGTGGGAGGAAACTGGAGCACCCGGAGGAAACACATGCAGACACAAGAAGAACATGTAGACTCCGCACAGACAGTGACCCAAGCTGGGAATCAAACCCAGGTTTCTGGCGCTGTGAGGCAGCAGTGCTAGCCATTCTACTTTACATTTTCCTCTTTGAACTTTTCCTTTTATTTCTGTTTTTCTCCTTTTTCTTTTGCACAGTTTTCTCTTTTCATTCTTCTTCCTGCCTTGAAGTTGCGATGTGGATAAGATATGAGGGAACCTGAAGAATCTGTCACTCGCTCAGGGAAATGGGAAGCAAGAGGTGGGATTGGTTTGTTTAACAGAGCAAAATACTGGCAATAGGGCATGGTATAGAGAGAGGGGAAAGACATGAGGGGATAATTTTAATCCAGATCTCCTCCCCCATCCCCGGCAGGAATCGGAAGGCAATTGATCACTCATTTTATGTGATTCTCAGTTTTAAATTCTACTGGCTTCAGCCGGTAAGTAAATTTGGATGGGATGTGAAATGAGCGGCAGATCCAATGCTATCAGTTTCAGCTTGAGAAATGTTCCCACACTGACAACAAATTCAAGCAAAAATAAGTGCAATATATTTAAACATTCTTCAAGAGGCTTAGCTTAGATTTAGAATTGCAATTTGTAAAAAATATTTTATCCACTGCTTTTCACATTTGTTTTATATATACTTGTAGATTATTCACATGTTCATTGTTTTATAAATGTGCTGAGTATTGTCAGTAATGGCTGAATGGACTGTATTTCTCTAGAAGGGCGGCATGGTGGCACAGTGGTAACACTGCTGCCTCACAGCACCAGGGACCTGGGTTCAACTCCGGCCTCGGGTGATTGTCTGTGGAGTTTGCATGTTCTCCCCGCGTCTGGATGATCCGGTTTCCTCCCACGGTCCAAAGATATGCAGGTTAGCTTGATTGGCCATGCTCAATAGATCTTGGTGTCAGGGTGAATATGTGGGGTTATGGGGATAGGAGCTGGGTGGGATTGTTGTCGGTGCAGGCTCAATAGGCTGAATGGCCTCTTTTTTACACTGTAGGGATTCTATGATTCTATGAAAAGTGAAGGTTGAGGGTTAACACAGTAAAGGTCTTTAAAACTCTGACAGTGGTTAATAGAATATTTGCAGAGAAATTTTTTTCACGACTGCAGATGTCCAAAACTAGGGGTCATAAATATAAGATAATTGCTAATAAACCCAATGAATAATTCGGGAGAAAGAATAGTTAGAATGTGGAGCTCACTACCACATGGTGAACAGCATAGATGCAGTTAAGAGTTGCCGTACGAGTATGAGGCAGAAAGGAATAGAAGGATACACTGAATGAAGGAGGATAGGAGGACATGGCAACCTCATCTTTCAACTGTGCCAAAGCGTGATACTTCTGTGTAAACAGTGTTAATCAAAGTAGACACCAAGAAGAAACATTGGTTCGGTGAGAGAACAAAAGACATGGGCCACAAAATAAACCTGTTCAATTTAATGCCTGCATGACCTAAACAACCTACAGCATGTTTGAACATATTAGATGATAGATCAGTGCCTTCCAGCAACCAAAACAATATATAAAAATACAAACTGGAAGGATGTGGCATTCTCTCTCAATCCTTGATGAACAATCAGTGAACTTTCCTCCTGGAATAGATACCCACAAGGGTCAGTGCTTGGGCCCCAGCTATTCACAATATATATCAATGATTTGGATGAGGAAACCAAAAGTAATATTTCCAAGTTTGCTGATGACACAAAACATGGTGGGAATGTGAGTGGTGAGGAGAATGTTAAGAGGCATCAATGTGATTCAGATAAGTTGAGTGAGTGAACAAATACATGACAGATGCAGTGTAATGTGGATAAATGTGAAGTTATCCACTTCATTCAGACAAACCGTACGATAGTATTATTTAAATGGTGATAGGTTGTGTATTGTTAATGTACAGATGGACCTTGGTGTCCTAGTACATCAGTCACTGAAAGCAAGTACGCAGGTACAGCAGCAGTTAGAAAGGCTAATCATATGTTGGCCTTCATTGCAAAAGGACTTGAGTACAGGAGCAAGGATGTCTTACTGCGAACTGTACAGGGCCTTGGTGAAACCATATCTGGAGTATTGTGTGCAGTTTTGGTCTCCTTATCTAAGAAAGGATGTGCTTGCCATTGAGAGAGTGCAGCAAAAGTTCACCAGACTGATCCTTGGGATGGCAGGATTGTCTTATGAGGGGAAATTGGGTCAACTGGGCCTGTATTCACTGGAATTCAGAAGAATGAGAGGGGATCTAATTGAAATGTATAAAGTTCTGACAGGTCTGGACAGACTGGATGCAGGGATGTTGTTTCCTCTGGCTGGAGGTCTAGAATGAAAGGTCACAGTCTCAGGATGAAGGTAAGCCTGAGATGTGGAGAAATTTCTTCACTCAGAGGGTGAATCAATAGAATTCTCTACTACAGAAAGCTGTGGAAGCCAAATCATTGAATATATTTAAGAAGGAAATATATAGATTTCTAGACTCTAAGGGTGTCATTAAAACATGCTACCGTGCAAAGGGACCTGGGGGTCCTTGTGCATGAGACGCAAAAGCCCAGTCTGCAGGTACAACAGGTGATCAAGAAGGCAAATGGGATGTTGGCCTATATTGCGAGGGGGATAGAATATAAAAGCAGGGATGTCTTGATGCACCTGTACAGGGCATTGGTGAGGCCGCAGCTGGAATACTGTGTGCAGTATTGGTCCCCTTATATGAGGAAGGATATATTGGCATTGGAGGGAGTGCAGAGAAGGTTCACCAGGTTGATACCGGAGATGAGGGGTTTGGATTATGAGGAGAGGCTGAGGAGATTGGGTTTGTACTCGTTGGAGTTTAGAAGGATGAGGGGGGATCTTATGGAGACTTATAAGATAATGCGGGGGCTGGATAGGGTGGAGGCGGAGAGATTCTTTCCACTTAGTAAGGAAGTTAAAACTAGAGGACACAGCCTCAAAATAAAGGGGGGTCGGTTTAAGACAGAGTTGAGGAGGAACTTCTTCTCCCAGAGGGTGGTGAATCTCTGGAATTCTCTGCCCACTGAGGTGGTGGAGGCTACCTCGCTGAATATGTTTAAAGTGCGGATGGATGGATTCCTGATCGGTAAGGGAATTCAGGGTTATGGGGATCAGGCGGGTAAGTGGTACTGATCCACGTCAGATCAGCCATGATCTTATTGAATGGTGGGGCAGGCTCGAGGGGCTAGATGGCCTACTCCTGCTCCTATTTCTTATGTTCTTATGTTCTTATGTCATGAAGTATGAGGAGTTCAGTGGAATATGGTGTTGAGATAGAGGATCAGTTATGATCATGTAGAATGGTGGAGCAGGCTCAAAGGACTGAATGGCCTACTCCTGATCCTATCTTCTATGTTTCTTAACTAAGGATAATATGGAAGATATGAACACGGGCTTCATTCTTTATCAGCCACTCGACTCCCCATTTAACATGACAGAACATTCAGCTATCACTATCCAATTATCATATCAAGTAAAAAACAATGACAGTTGGCTGTTATGTATTATACATCTTAAAACTTGCATTAAGTAGATTGAAGAAGGTTCTTCACAGAGCAATATTGAGTTGGGTCTTTTAAAATATATTTTGGAATTTGTTTAAGAGGTCCCTCTATGAGTAGGTAATGGGAAAATAAGCTACTGGCATAACAAACGCATCCAAAAATTTTGAATTAAATAAGTAAAGCCTTTGTTGTTTCCTTGCTGACAATGTTCTTATATTCTGACTGTTTCATGTTGTGGTAGTTGAGCCTAAAAAGTACTGAAATGTTGAAGGAGTGGATTTTTTAATAATGTGTGAAAAGGCCTGAATTGGTGATATTCTTCAATTAATTTAGTAGTTTCCATTTACGAATTGAAATGTAAAGCACATTGGTTAGCAGGAATCATGAAACATTAAAATGGTCTCCAAGCAATCACATCTGGTACTTTTTTTAAAAAATTGCATTTAATACTGGTCTTTTTGATGAAAATGATCTATTGTAGGAGAATTGAACTACGACATGTTTAACACCCTGTTAGCTAATTCAAAACCTGCCCTCCATCTCATTTGCAGAAATATCACCTTCCCAGGTCTTTCAATATAATGCAGTAAGAGTTTTAACAACACCAGGTTAAAGTCCAACAGGTTTATTTGGTAGCAAATGCCATTAGTTTTCGGAGCGCTGCTCCTTCATCAGATTGAATGGATATCTGCTCCTAATCAAGGCATGATGTGGAGATGCCGGCGTTGAACTGGGGTGAACACAGTAAGAAGTCTCACAACACCAGGTTAAAGTCCAACAGGTTTATTTGGTAGCAAATACCATAAGCTTTCGGAGCACTGCTCCTTCGTCAGATGGAGTGGAAATGTGCTCTCAAACAGTGCAAACAGACAAAATCAAGTTGCAGAATACTGATTAGAATGCGAATCCTACAACCAGCCAGGTCTTAAAGGTACAGACAATGTGGGTGGAGGGAACATTAAACACAGGTTAAAGAGATGTGTATTGTCTCCAGACAGAACAGCTAGTGAGAATCTGCAAGCCCAGGAGGCAAGCTGTGGGGGTTACTGATAATGTGACATAAATCCAACATCCCGGTTTAGGCCGTCCTCATGTGTGCGGAACTTGGCTATCAGTTTCTGCTCAGCGACTCTGCGCTGTCGTGTGTCGTGAAGGCCGCCTTGGAGAACGCTTACCTGAAGATCCAAGGCTGAATGCCCGTTACTGCTGAAGTGCTCCCCCACAGGAAGAGAACAGTCTTGCCTGGTGATTGTCGAGCGGTGTTCATTCATCCGTTGTCGTAGCGTCTGCATGGTTTCCCCAATGTACCATGCCTCGGGACATCCTTTCCTGCAGAGTATCAGGTAGACAATGTTGGCCGAGTTGCAAGAGTAGGTACCATGTACCTGGTAGATGGTGTTCCCACGTGAGATGATGGCATCCATGTCGATGATCCGGCACGTCTTGCAGAGGTTGCTGTGGCAGGGTTGTGTGGTGTCGTGGTCACTGTTACAAGGCATACAGAGACATACAGGTGTCTTGTATGCCTTGTTTATGAGCAGATATCCATTCCATCTGATGAAGGAGCAGTGCTCCGAAAGCTAATGGCATTTGCTACCAAATAAACCTGTTGGACTTTAACCTGGTGTTGTTAAAACTCTTACTGTGTTTACCCCAGTCCAACGCCGGCATCTCCACATCATGATTTTCAATATAATGACCATCCAGCCTATATTTCCAGAGGTTTTCTTTCTATGAGCCTTGATGTTAAGCTTTAAACTACAATCATAAGAAGTCTGATACTTCGTTGGTTTCCAACATTAATTTTCTGGTGACCACATGTAAGAGGCCTTTAGTTTTCTATGATTTTGCTTAGAATTGACAGAGCCACATTCCCCCTTCATTGCAGAAGATGACCTTTAAATTGAAGCACTTGTATGGTCAGTTGACAGGATATCTGTATTTTCTCCCCCAGACTAGTGAATTAAATTAATTTAAGAATGGAATTGCCCTCAAATTCTGTTAACAGAGTCATGTTATTGAGAAATAAATAAAATTTAAGAAACTATGCTCAAGTTCTCTTGCTATGAAGGCCAACATACCATTTGCCTTCTTTACTGCCTGCTGTACTTGCGCGCTTACTTTCAACTCTGGGGAGGAACAGGGCTTTTCTGCAGACAGCAGTGTATCAAGAGATTTTGATGATGAGATTGAAATAAATAACTACTATTTTACAAGATATCATACACTTCCTCATTTATTGCACGTACAAATAATAACAAGCAATAAAACATTCAATCCGACTTGCAATGTTGATGTCTGAATGTGATCAACTGATGATCACAAATGGTACTTTTGTTCTTGTGTGTCTGCATTTACGCTCTAGAGTACTCTCTTCAGTTGGATCTCAAATAATAATGAGACAGTACTGGAATGAGATAGAGAATCTGGTGAACTGGTGCGGCAATAATAATCTCTCCCTCAATGTCAACAAAACGAAGGAGATTGTCATCGACTTCAGTAAGGGTAAAGGGGAACATGCCCCTGTCAACATCAATGGGGATGAAGTAGAAAGGGTCAAGAGCTTCAAGTTTTTAGATCACCAACAACCTTTCCTGGTCCCCCCCATGCCGACACTATAGTTAAGAAAGCCCACCAACGCCTCTACTTTCTCAGAAGACTAAGGAAATTTGGCATGCCAGCTATGACTCTCTCCAACTTTTACAGATGCCCCATAGAAAGCATTCTTTCTAGTTGTATCACAGCTTGGTATGGCTCCTGCTCTGTCCAAGACCACAAGGAACTACAAAAGGTCATGAATGTAGCCCAATCCATCTCGCAAACTAGCCTCCCATCCATTGACTCTGTCTACACTTCCCGCTGCCTTGGCAAAGCAGCCAGCATAATTAAAGACCCCACGCAGCCCAGACATTCTCTCTTCCACCTTCTTTCTTCAGGAAAAAGATACAAAAGTCTGAGGTCACGTACCAACCGACTCAAGAGCAGCTTCTTCCCTGCTGCTATCAAACTTTTGAATAGACTTACCTTGCATTAAGTTGATCTTTCTCTATACCCTAGCTATGACTGTAACACTACATTTTGCACCCTCTCCTTTCCTTCTCCCTTATGTACTCTATGAACGGTATGCTTTGTCTGTTTAGCACGCAAGAAACAATGGCCGCGATTCTCCCATCTGCGTCTGCCACTTTTCTGGCAGGTCTGGCCGGGAGATGCGCCATTTTGCGGGGTCCCAGCCAGTTTTTTCGGCCCACGCGCACCTCGCAGCTGGAAAAAATTGGTGCTGCCGGGAACGCGCTGAAAATCGGGTCGCTGTTTAACATGAGCCTACATACCTTTGCATGCCATTAACGGACTCCACATGGCAATCTCCACCCACGTTTGCGTCTCCCAACTCTTTGGAGTGGTGTAATTTTGACGCGAATCAGAACAGGTATTTAAGAGTTGCAACCTGGCGTTGCAGCCTTGAACTGGCGTGAGGAGGTAAGTGCTGTGAGCAGAGCACGGGGGTTGTTGCAGGCTGGCCATGGAGATGCCTGGTGGCCTTTCTCCTGCTGCCTTCACATTTTGGCCCATTGACTAGTGACATTTGGGGGTGGGGGGGCTTCCATTTCCTCACAGCTCCATGGGCGAGGTTCCATCAGGGAGTCCCACTGCCTCCTCCGCCCCCACACCCCCATCCCCAGCAGCGCTGAGGCTGACTGTGGGAAGCAACTTCGAGGGCTCCCACTCCCCGCCACCCCCCACCCCCTCTCCAAGCAGCACAGGCTGACTGTGGGAAGCAGCCTCAAGGGCTCCTACTCCCCTCCACAGCACTGTGCAGTGGCATTGTCTTTCTGCGGGGTGTGGTCAAGGACTCTACTAAGTGCTGGTGTTGCGGGGTGGGGGAGGAGTGTACCATGTGCTGACTGAGGCCTAACCAGATGAAGCAGCTGCTGCTCCAGGCCAGTTTGCAGAGGTTCAGACATGGACTGAATGGAATCTGCTGTCACTGGGCACACATCTGGTGCTGATTTGCAGTCTGTCCCTGCCCTGTGACACAGACCAGCAACACATGCCTGTAACAGATGCTGCAGTTGCACACATAGCAATGGCTCAAGGGTGTGCATTGCCCACGTCTGCACACTGACCTGCATAATCTGTGCCAGCATTTGTCATGATGGGAATCTCACACAACCCTAATCGGGCCACGCATGGCACCATGGATTGCCAGCTCCCACAAGTGGGGATGCTGGCCCAAATGAGGGATTGGGGTGGTACTGGGTCCATGCAGCCAATAGTCATAATCCGTCATTCTATGCTTTTTCCAAACCCCACTGTGCAGATGGATCTCGGTTTGCTTGACATGGAGCTGGCCATGTTGGTGGCAGCCGGGGCGGAGGAGGAGGCAGCGGCTCAGGAGGTGGCGGGCGTGGAGAGACCACCGCAAGAGGAGCCACCACCAGATCCTCAGGAAGGCTGAGAACCAGGGGGTGGGTGAGCAAGCTCCCGAGAGCGTGCACAGAAGGCGGAGGATGTTGAGGCCAAGGAGGTACAGGCCCCACAATTCCTTCAAGGCCCTCTCGGAGGAGATATGCTGGCATCGGCTGCGCTTGTCCAAGACCATGGTGCATCACACTTATGAGGTGCTCTCACACCTGGTACCTCGGGGGAGCGGCGGCCATCCGCTCCCTGTGGACGTGAAGGTGATGGCAGCCCTCAATTTCTATGCCTCTGGGTCATTCCAGGCTTGATGTGGAGATGCCGGCGTTGGACTGGGGTAAACACAGTAAGAAGTTTAACAACACCAGTTAAAGTCCAACAGGTTTATTTGGTAGCAAAAGCCACACAAGCTTTCGGAGCCTTAAGCCCCTTCTTCAGGTGAGTGGGAATTCTGTTCACAAATAGGGCATATAAAGACACAAACTCAATTTACATGAATGATGGTTGGAATGTGAATACATACAGCTAATCAAGTCTTTAAGATACAAACAATCGTAGCCCTCCGTATACACAGGATCTGCTCGGATGAGGAGGATCGCAACAGACACCTCCAGACGCTGAAAGATGCCCTCATAAGAACAGGATATGGCGCTCGACTCATCGATCGACAGTTCCGATGCACCACAGCGAAAAACCGCACCGACCTCCTCAGAAGACAAACACGGGACATGGTGGACAGAGTACCCTTCGTCATCCAGTACTTCCCCGAGTGGAAAAGCTATGGCATCTCCTCCGGAGCCTTCAACATGTCATTGATGAAGACGAACATTTCGCCAAGGCCACCCCCACACCCCCACTTCTTGCCTTCAAACAACCGCACAACCTCAAACAGACCATTGTCCGCAGCAAACTACCCAGCCTTCAGGAGAACAGTGACCATGACACCACACAACCCTGCCACAGCAACCTCTGCAAGACGTGCCGGATCATCGACACAAATGCCATCATCTCACGTGAGAACACCATCCACCAGGTACACGGTACATATTCTTGCAACTCGGCCAACGTTGTCTACCTGATATGCTGTGGAGATGCCGGCGTTGGACTGGGGTAAACACAGTAAGAAGTTTAACAACACCAGGTTAAAGTCCAACAGGTTTATTTGGTAGCAAAAGCCACACAAGCTTTCGAGGCTCGAAAGCTTGTGTGGCTTTTGCTACCAAATAAACCTGTTGGACTTTAACCTGGTGTTGTTAAACTTCTTACTGTGTTTACCTGATATGCTGCAGGAAAGGATGTCCCGAGGCATGGTACATTGGGGAAACTATGCAGACGCTACGACAACGGATGAATGAACACCGCTCGACAATCACCAGGCAAGACTGTTCTCTTCCTGTTGGGGAGCACTTCAGCGATCACGGGCATTCGGCCTCTGATCTTCGGATAAACGTTCTCCAAGGCGGCCTTCACGACACACGACAGCGCAGAGTCGCTGAGCAGAAACTGATAGTCAAGTTCCGCACACATGAGGACGGCCTCAACCGGGATATTGGGTTCATGTCACACTATTTGTAATCCCCACAGCTTGTCTGGACCTATAGAGTCTCACTGGCTGTCCTGTCTGGAGACAATACACATCTCTTTAGCCTGTTTTGATGCTCTCTCCACTCACATTGTTTGTATCTTAAAGACTTGATTAGTTGTAAGTATTCGCATTCCAACCATTATTCTGTAAATTGAGTTTGTGTCTTTATATGCCCTGTTTGTGAACAGAATTCCCACTCACCTGAAGAAGGGGCTTATGGCTCCGAAAGCTTGTGTGGCTTTTGCTACCAAATAAACCTGTTGGACTTTAACCTGGTGTTGTTAAACTTCTTACTGTGTTCATTCCAGGCTCCCAGTGGTGACCTAGCTGGTATCTCCCAGGCCTCCGTGCACAGATGTGTGCAACAAGTCACAGATACCCTGTATGCCCGGGCAGGACAGTTCATTAAATTTGATGTGGACCGTGCACAACAGGAAGCCCAGGCTCTTGGCTTCGCCTCCATCGCCGGGATCCCAAATGTGCAGGACGCAGTGGATGGCACACACATCGCCTTGTGGGCCCTCCATGCAGGGCCGCAGCGATTTGCGAACCAGAAGGGATTCCACTCCCTGAACGTTCAAATCGTCTGCAACCATTGGCTCAAGATCATGCAGGTCGATGCACGACACCCAGCATTTGTGGTCTGGCAGTCGGACATCCCTGGGCTCTTTGAAGATCAGCCCACCTCCCGGGATGGCTACTGGGTGACAAGAGATACCCGCTGAAGTCATGGCTGATGGCGCTTGTGCGGAGGCCCCAGACCGAGGCGGAGACCTGCTATAACAAGGCTCATGCAGCCACCCAGCCCGTCGTTGCGCAGTGCATCGGCCTGCTGAAGATGCGGTTCTGCTGCTTGGACCGCTCTGGGGGGGACCCTCCAGTTATGACCCTGTGCGTGCTTCACACATCATTATCGTTTGTTGCGCTCTGCACAACATCACCCAGCAGCAGGGAGATAGCTGGAGGAGGAGGAGCGGCGAGGTGGGCGCCCCACCACATGAAGAGCCGGAGGAGAGGTGGCGGGCGGCAATGGCAGGTATCCGGCATGGAAGATCAGTGAGGGACACATTGATTGCAGCCCGCTTCACTGAGCTGGTGCTGCACAGTGAGGGGGGTGCAACCAACACACATCCACCACACCCCAGGAGCAAGTGCAGCCACTATTCCCCCTCCGAACCGACCTGGGCCCTCGAACCATCACATCACCCTTCCCCAGCCTCTGTCATCCCACCACCCTTTCCCCTAGAGACATCCGACTCTATTAATGTGCTGGCAATGATTGTGAGTCTTGTTTGAAGGCTTGAGGATGATGCTCACGTAGGGGTGCGTGCGTGTCATTAGTCACAGCATGATGTGCAATCAACAGTTTGTTGTGCTCGTAGCATACATGATTCCCAAACCCTGACTAATGCTGACCTTCACCCATGCCCTCTACTGAACTACAACTTTCTACCTTTGTGCTGTCTACTGCTTCTAGATGCTATTCCGGGATGCACATCGGAGATGGAGGTGTCCAGCTGTGATGCATGCCCCATTGCCTGTGATGTCCTTGGCGGATGTCCCCTGGGTGGCTGGGACCTGGAGGGCTCTTGCTGACTTGCGGATGACACTGTTTCGGTGCCACCTTGTTCATCTTGCTGGCCCTGAGATGGCCCGGTGTGAGGAAGGGGGGAATCAGAAGGTCTCTGGACGTCCGGGATCTCCTGGGTGGAAGACCCTGGCATGGGCTCAAGCCCTTCCTCCTCCCTTGGGGTACCCAGAGGCCCCGGGGGCACTCCATGGGATGCCAGGATAGCTGGACTGAGCTCCAGAAGCTCTGCCTTCACCTGGCTCTGCCAGTCCTGGAGGCTTAGATGCGTCTGCCCCATGATGTGTGATCCCTCAGCCCTGGCCCTCTGAGACTCGGCCAAGCTCCAGAGCCCCTCCACCAAAGCATTTTGTGAGCAAGCCAGGCTCTGGAGCCCCTCAGCAGTAGCTCTGTGACCCTGGGCTAAGTTGTCGAGGCTCACAGCCATGGCCTGCTGTGTCTCCAGAATGTCAGCGAGAGTTCCTGCCATAGCCAGCAGTGTCTCCCACATGCCCCCGACGCCCATGGCCATTGAATGCCGTGCCTGCTGGATGCAGGAAACATACTCGCCCGTAGTGTCTCCAGGATGGCCTGGACCCTGTCACCTATGACGACAGACCCTTGAGCCAGACTTTCCACTGCGGTCGCTACCCATGCAGTGTTGGCCTGGTTCTCACGTTATGTCGGCACCACCTCCTGCAACAGCACTCTGTTGGACTCCCCTAAACAGCCTTGCAGTCGCAGCATGGTTGCTGACAGCCCTTCCACAATTCCCTGGGTTTCCTGATGCATCTCCACCAGCCTTGGGAGGAACAAACTCAGAGGCCCAGCAGCTGGCTTGAAGACAGCTGAATCCTTGCCTCCTGCAGACCTCCGTGTGCCCAAGCCTTTGGATGTGCCCGCCTCCACCCGATGTACATCAGTGGCTATGATGTGCTCACCAGATCGTGACCTAGAAGCCTCAACACTAAAGGTACCCACCATGGTGCTCATCTCTGTGTTGGTGGGTTGTGTAGTACATGCTGGTGACACTTCAGTGGTGCTGTCCTTGAAGGATTTCTCAGTGCCTCCCTCCAAAGTGTCATCCAGGGGGTCGTGGGCAGTTTGCTCCAGAGCTGCAGGCGTGGCGGCAACACCCAAAGGGCCAGGTTCCTCTGGGTCCAGAGCTGGAAAAGAAAAACACATTAGGAGGAGGGAGGCAAAACATTCCATGCAGCATCGCACTTACTTAGAGGAGGACCAAGGTTGAGGGTATGCTTCTGCTCACTTGCATGCTGGACGCCGACGTGGCTGTCAGTGATCATTCGGGATGGCCCATCATCCCCTGCCAGCTCCGTGGCACGCTCCTCAAAGCAACTCAGCTGCCGCAGGTCAGGCACACCATCACCAGTCTGTGTCGTCTCATGTACATTGTGAATGTTCTTTTCCTGTGGGAACATAAAGTGTATAGCAAGCATTAACATATTGCAGTGCATAGTGCGCAATGCGTGCCTGTGTCTCGGGCGTTGTGCTGACAGTTTTGGGGAAAGTGGTCACCACTGAAGGGTGCTCGTTGAGGGGTGAGGGGAAGGGGTTAGATTCTGTTCCTGGGGGAAGGGTCGCTTGTCGCATGCCCTTCAGGTATCTAAACAGGGATTGAGATCCGTGCCAAGCATGTGCACGGTTCCAAGAGGGGTGCTCACTCACCCTTGCTGCTTTTGCGGCGCTGCCTGCCAGAGTGCGGTGTCAGGCTCCTGGCATTCACCACTTCTGCCACCTCCTCCCACAATGCCATGGCGGATGCACCCCTTGGCCTAGGGCCCTGGCCGGGGAACAGACGATGACACCTCTCCTCCACGGCATCAAGCAGGAGCTCCTGGTCTACCTCCGAGAATTGGGGAACAGGTTTCCGTGCAGCCAGCTTTGTGGCGTGACTGGCTGTGTGTCCATTCCTGCAGCTTATATACAGCTCTGGCTTATTAGGGGAGTGCAGGTGCAGTGAGTGTGGCCAGTCAAGGGCCCGTTGGCAACATTTACTTGTGAAAGATTTTGAAAGCTGTTGAGTGTCATACATCCCTCAGAGTGCTGATTGGCTGCCATTCGATAGGCTGCTGAGTCAGCAGGGGGGGGGGGGTTGCAACACTCAGGGCTCCTAATCGATTAGCTGCTGTGTCCAGGGGAGGTGCAATACTCAGGGCTCCTAATCGATTAGCTGCTGTGTCCAGGGGGGGTGCAATATTCAAGGCTCCCATTCAAGAGAGGGAATGATCACAAGGTAGGGTTGTGCATGTCAGCACAATGCTAGTTCTCTGCAGGGCAGCAGTGAGGACAGTATGTTCAAGAGATGGAGGGATTGCGTTCCTGCATTATCCGGATCCATGGGGGCATGGGGTGAATAGGTAGCCATGTCTGTGAGTGGGGGGAGATGGGGGGAGGGGGGGAATAGCAGCGATGCCTCTGTTGTGGGAGCCAGCAATGAGACCAGCGATGTGTGTGGAGGGGTTGTCGGGGCAGCGATGTGTGTGGGGTTTTGATGGCACTGATTTGGATGCTGGGAGGTCCTTTCCGCGATCTCCCAGCGATATCGGCATACCCGGGTTCCCGCTCCATCCTGCCGATTTCAGGCTCTTTGGCTCGGCCCCCCCGAGCACTTAATGAGATTCACAACTGGGTCCTCTGCATTGCACAGAGTGCGGAGATTCAGTGAGAAGTTGACCTGTCAGAACTGACGCGATCTAGACCAGTTTTGCCGCCAATTCAGCACTTTTGGGAGAATCGTGGCCAATACTTTTCACTGTGTACCAATACATGAGATAATAATAAATCAAATCAAAAAACTCGACTCATGAATAGGATGTTTATAAAGACATTTAAATATCAGGAGTAATTTTACTACTATAATAACCTGAAACTATTAAACATTTGTACAGGCAACATATTATCCCTTTTCCCTCCTATTCTCTTATCCTCCCTTTAATTTTACACGTTGTTTTTCAAATTAAGTTGCTCCATTCTACCAATTTTAACCTGTTCCTTTTATACAGTTTGAACTCCCCTCATCCTACTTTTATTCTTCCTCTCTCTGCTCTTATTTTGGATATATTTTCACTCAGGTGTTTCATTGGCTAAAAAATATTTTGATTGTTTGTTTTTCCCAGAGGAAAGCCAAGTTTAGAAGTCTTGCATGACCAGATTTGTGAAACAGGAAACATGTCCAAACCTGTAAGACACTGCTAGATCCCACAGTCCGATAGTATCGAGAGATGCAAACATGTCCTCAGGTGCCGAAGGAGTTAATAATGCTGCACAGCGAAGCCTTTATCTTTAAATAATTGAGTGGTATTTATAATCCTTAATTATAATTTCTACAGTTGTATGCTGACTCGTGACAGTAAAAGGATATTTCTGTGGGGAGCTGAGGCTCAATATGTTCCATGCTGATGTGTGGCTGATAAATCCTCTTAACGCAAACTCGTTACCATGGTAAAGAATTGTGCCTAATTTTATTGCACTACACTCCTCATTAATCTCTGTGTATGTTGTGTATCCAACTCCAATTTTGGTTGCCATCTCTTTTCCCTTTCTTAAACTGGCAATTTAGACCCATGAACTGAAAGGCCTTTTTTATATACCAAACATGAACTGAACTGGAATTTTTGATCACAGTTCTAAGACAAATGTGCTGAAATAAACTATTTTATAATATTGAAAAGCGAGTGCATAATTTTTGCATTTGATTCCATCGTGGAGGATAACAGTGCTTTAGAAACGAAATGATTTTAGGCCATCTTTGGCACAAGCCATTGCAGCTGTCCCACAGCACCATACCATAATCCCTGCTGGGAATACATCACAGGTAATTAAACTCTGATTAGTGAGGAAAACGATGCTTCATTTCCTATCTTAGACGAAGTAACATTACCAAAGGTCGAAGACAGAATTGGTTCCAAAGTCTGGACGATTCTATACTGACTGCCTTTTGAGAGCTAAACAAGATTTGCTGCTCTGCACTGGAACAGGGATCTTATTCACTATCATAGTATCACTTCACTTCATAGCACAATGCAAAGTGTAACTGAGAATATGGCAGGTTACATCCAAAGTAAAAGCACCTGCTTTTCTTAAATGCTCAGATAGCCGCGTCTCCGCCTGTTCGGCTACACTGAGCATGGCCAATATACCTAACCACCATAACGTCTTTCAGACTGTGGGAGGAAACTAACGCAGACACGGGAGAACATGCAGACTCCACACAGACATAGACCCAAACCGGGAATCGAACCCAGGTCCCTGGCGCTGTGAGGCAGCAGAGCGAACCACTGTGCCACCATGCTGCCCAATTTGCTACTCATTGTAAAGGCTGAGGGGATTGAACAAATTAAATCCGCAAAGTGGATGGCCCCTTTAGTCACAGGAACTAATTCAGCATGTGTTGTAATTCTTCAAAGATAAGTAAACTGTTTTCTTTTCAAATGTAGAAGTATTTTTTATGCACAAGCAGAGTTGTTGTGGAGAGAGGTAGCTACGATTGGTAACTCCCATATTTTCCACTTTGCTCCTCTTCTGTACTCCACTTGATGTGCAGTCATGAATCATACGGGGTGGATTCTCAGAGGCTTTTTCCCAGGGCTGAAATGGCCGCTATGAGAGGACACAGGCTTGAGGTGCTGGGGAGTAGGTACAGAGGAGATGTCAGGGGTACGTTTTTCACTCAGAGGGTGGTGGGTGAGTGGAATCGGCTGCCGTCAATGGTGGTGGAGGCAAACTCGATAGGGTCTTTTAAGAGACTTCTGGATGAGTGCATGGGACTTAATAGGATTGAGGGTTATAGGTAAGCCTATATATAGGCCTAGGTAGGTAGGGACATGACCGGCGCAACTGGCCTGTTTGTGCTGTAGTTTTTCTATGTTCTATACAGTAATCCAAACAGAATGGTAGGTAGAATATACTTCAACCCAAACTACGAAAGAAGATTGCACTTTGTCTGCAGTGACAGTGCATTCAGCACATTCTAAATCTTCATATCTAAAAGTGATTGGAGGCAATTTTAACCTAACTCACCCACCAAGAAAGAACCAGAATCAGATGCAACTCTTTGGGTAAAATGGTTGCCACGGTGCTATCTGAAAAGGAACACAAAGTTTTCCTCATATCTTGACCAATATTCCCCCTTTAACTGATATCTTTAGAGACATAGGCCGAATTCTCCGACTGTTAGTGACGGTGGGATTTTCTGGTCCCGCTGCTGACAGCACACCACTGCTGCAGATTTCCTGGCGAGTGGGGTGTAGTCAATGGAAAATGTTACTGACAGTGGCTGGACCAGAAGATCCCGCCGCCAGCGAACGGCACACCACCTTCTGCCAGAAGAAAGATGCCGTGGCGAGGGCAGAGAAATTCCGCCCACTGTAATCTACTGATTTACTGTTGTCTTTGTGAAGCTCTTTAAGTAGGGACAACAAAAGGAATAGAGTTTGTGAGGATAAAGCGTCACCCAATCTGTAACCTAACTGCACAACTCTTCAAATATGAAAATGATACATTGTTAGAAAGCGAATATGTCTCAGATTGTGTTTTTTAATTCATTTATTGGATGCGAGTGTCACTGGCTAAGCCAGCATTTATTGCCCTTCCCTAATTGCCCTTGAACTGAGTGGCTTGTTAAGCCAGGAAGCTGTGGAGACATTTTCAAGGCTGAGATCAACAGATTTTTAATCAGTATAGGAATTAAGGGTTACGGACAGTGGACTTAGTGAGTGTTAAATCAGCCATAATCTTATTAAAGGCAGAGCAGGCTCAAAGGGCTGAATGGCCTACTCCTATTCCTATTTCTTATGGTCTTATTTCAGAGGGCATATAAGAGTCAACCACATTGCTGTGGAGTCTACATTGCTGGTCTGGAGTCATAATGTGGGCCAAAGTTCCTTCCTTAAAGGACATCCATGAACCAGGTGGGTAATGTTGAGGAAAATCCCACAGAGCTGCAGGTCGGTCCCATTTACTTTCCTATGTATAAAAACAATGTCCAGTGGGACATTAAACATTGAATATAAGAAAGGATGTTGCCACTGTTGAGTGTATCCTTGCTGGAAGAACCTGCAGGTAAAAATAAATATTTCAGACTCAAATTACCTTTGGTCTCCCGGAAAAGTCAACGCTCTATTTGGCTTCCTCCTCAGTGTTCTCCTCACCTGAAGGTGCAACAGTTTGTGTTAGGCAATGGTGGCTACCTTAATAAAGTGACTGGCTGTTCTTAATACAGGAACGGCAGTCTTAAACATGCAATAAGACAAAATGTTGTTCAGCAGTTTGACTTTGGTGTAAGAGAAGCATAATGGCTAAACCTGCGTCTGCCCTCAACCACCATCTCTGTTTACTATGGAGTGACACCTTCTGGAATGTGCAATCTGCAGCAGAAACCTGAGCTGTGTCTTTTGTAGGGGTTTTTGTCGCACATATAGCCAGTGATCCAACAATATTGTTATGTTGGCAATTAACTTGTCAGACTGTCAAAGTGACATGCAGGTTTAACATAAAAATTCTGTTACCAAGACAACAATGCTCCTTTAAATTAATAAAAGGATTAAAGGCCATATTAAAATGCCTCTTCAAACATGGTTTGAGAATGGAGCTTTCAGAATAGAGTATGACGTTTAATAAATTAATCATCTGGTATAAAGTGGATGTTGTTCGTCAAGTGTCAGTAGTGTGACACTATTCCTATATGAATAAAATAAAGTGGAATACAAAAAGCTTATTTTCTGCTCACCCTTCATTCTCCCTTTTCTCTCCATCTGTTTTCCATTTTAATGTTATTTTATCCCCTTTGTATTTAAAAGCTTGGTTGAGTCTGTCTAAACTGTTTACACATCAGACCCGTAAAATGAAAAAGAAAGAGGAAATGTTTCCTCCCCTCAGCCTGAGCTGTCTTCGAAGACAGAATGTGTGATGAAAAGCTTTTAAGTTAACTGAGTAATACCTAGTGCCCAGCAACGTGTTTCACACAAGTCTTATCTCGATACATAAATCAGAATTTGACAACTACATTGTGTGAGTCTGCAAGAGAGACTAACTTGATAGCTATCAAGTGTCAAAGTCATGAGTTACCATTTCCCTTGTAAATGGAGATCTTTATCATAAATGCCACCCACTATGGCCTTATCAGTTCAGTTGAGAGTTTTGCATATAGAATGTTCTGCACCTTACCTGTGCCCATAATGCAGAAATATGCTATGCATCAGGGTTTAAAAAAACATGCGATTCACTGACTGATAGAAAAAGAACTTGTATTGATATAGTATTTTTCGTCATGGAGTCATTACAGCACAAAAGGAGACCATTCAGCCCATTGAGCCGAGGCTGGCTTACTGCAGAGCAATCCAATTCAGTCTCATTTCCCTGCTCCATTGCCTTAGCCCTGCAAATTTATTTCCCCAAGGAGCCCATTCAGTTTCCGTTTAAAATCATTCATTGCCTCTGCTTCCACTACCCTCATAGGCAGCAATTTCCAGGTCATTACCTCTTGCTGCACAAAATAAGTTATCCCCCTTACTCTTAGAATTATAGTATCTCTATAGTGCAGAAAGAGGCTATTTGGCCCATCGAGTCTGCAGCTACAACAATCCCAACCAGACCCTATCCCTGTAACCCCACCTATTTACCCTGTTAGTCCACCTGACACTAAGGGGCAATTTAGAATGGCCAATCAACCTAACCTGCGCATCTTTGGACTGTGGGAGGAAACCGGAGCACCCAGAGGAAATCCACGTAAACATAGGGAGAATGTGCAAACTCCATACAGACAATCATCCAAGGCTAGAATTGAACCTGGGTTCCTGGCACTGTGAGGCAGCTGTGCTAACCACTGTGCCGCCGTGTCACCCCATTGTCCAAAATTTTAAATCTATGTCCTCCGGTCCTTCAGCAAATGGTAGGAGCTTTTCTTTGTCTACCTACATAAACCGGTCACAATCTTGTACGCACCTATCAAATCTCCTCTCAATCTCCTTTGTTCTAAGGAGAACAATCCCAGCTCCTCCAACTTAATTTTGTAGCTAAAATTCCTCATCCCTAGAACCATTCTGGTAAATATCATCTGCAACCTCTCAATGACCTTCTCATCTCAAAGAGAATTTCAGCCAAGAAAGTACTCTTTAATTGTGGTCACCTTTGTAAAGTAGGGGAAATGTGATGATAGCCATCTGACACACAACAAGCTCTCTCAAACAGCAGTGAGATACTTGATAACACAATCTGTCTTTATGATGTTGATTCAAGGATAAATATTGGTTACACCACCAGAAGAACACCCTGCTCCTCTTCAACCTGAAAGGATATATCAATTTTACAGCTGCTCTGAAAAGGCAGCACCTAAAGTCCAACATTCCCTCAGTTCTTCACTGAAGTGCCAGCAAAAGTTGTGTGCTCAAGTTCCTGGAGTAGGGTTTTCATACTGCCTTTCAGACTCACAAGGCACTGGGCAAGGTAGTCACTGGCTACCATTGAGCTAAAGCTGACACCAGAAGCCAGACTGCTTTCTCATCCACTCTGTATAACTATCCAGAGGAAAAAAAGATAGGATTAATACCCATATTATTCAAGAGTTCGAGAAAATAAGTATCAGATTTACTAACGTTCACTGTTATAGACCTTCCCTGTCTCACTAGCCTTGACCTCAGCTTCAGCTTTATTTCTAGAGCTTCTATTCTTCTCCTTGTTCCTCTCAACTGCATTAACTTTTGTCTCATCAATGTAGCTTCTGGTCTCCCTGTGACTTCTCTCCCCTTTTATGGCCTATTTGTCCCCTGCCACCAAAGTCCATATCCC
Organism: Mustelus asterias; assembly: GCF_964213995.1. Lineage (NCBI taxonomy): Eukaryota > Metazoa > Chordata > Chondrichthyes > Carcharhiniformes > Triakidae > Mustelus > Mustelus asterias. The sequence goes on along the minus strand of NC_135804.1, from coordinate 51,026,848 downwards.
ACTGCCACCACTCCCTGTGGACAGCACCATAGGGATCAGTTAGTTCTACTTTTGTCACTTGTTAAAGGTGTTCCTTTTAAGTTGAAGTTTTCACAGCATCGCAAGTAAAGTGATTTTGAATACATCTCCTATCTTCTCAGACTACATGGCTACACTGACTACAACTTGCATTTGTAAATGGCTATGTTGATAATCAATAAAAATTGCTGACTGACCTTTCCTTATGTTCATTTTCAGTGTTCCATCTCTCGAGCAAAGTAACTACTGTGGTGCCAGAAAGCTGTCTGCTGATCTTTCTGGGTTTGGGCCTTGGCGGTATTGTCCTTGCAGCTGCCAAGAAACCAGAATACCAGCTGGACCCAGATACCTTCTTTCTCTTTCTTCTGCCACCCATTGTGTTAGACTCGGGGTACTTCATGCCCAGCAGACTCTTCTTTGACAACTTTGGTGCAATTCTGATGTATGCAGCAATTGGCACCCTCTGGAATTCATTTACAACTGGAACAGCACTTTGGGGTGTCAAACTAGCTGGCCTCATGGGTAAGTTGCTGTCTAACATGATTTTTGCTGTGTTTGCCATTTGTCATAGATAAATCCATAGAAACCCTACAGTGCAGAAGGAGGCCATTCAGCGCATCGAGTCTGCAACAACTACAATCCCACTCCAGGTCCTATCCCCACAACCCCACACATTTACCCCGCTAATCCCCCTAGCCTACACATCCCGGGACACTAAGGGGCAATTTAGCATGGCCAATCAACCTAACCCACACATCTTTGGACTGTGGGAAGAAACTGGAGCACCCAGAGGAAACCCACGCAGACACAGGGAGAACATGCAAACTCCTCACAGACAGTGACCCAAGACTGGAATTGAACCTGGATCCCTGTAGCTATGAGGCAGTAGTGCTAACCACTGTGCCACCATGCCTCCCCAATGGATCAATTCACACTGTGGTAGAGATCTGCACTGTATAAAAAAGGTAATGTTAGAGCCTTAAACAGTAGCTGGGCTAATAGTTCCAATAGTTTGTGTATTTCCAGGTCAAACAATTGGGCTCTTTTCTTTCATCAACTTTATGGGGTTGAGTCCATCATTTTGCCTGTTTATTATCAGAGTTGTGCAACTACAATGTATGGAATGAATATATACATGTTCTTTTACTACAGTAATTGGCATTGTTTCTTATTGATTTGAGCTTGCAATTCAGGTCCACTCACAACACTGGTATCTGATAATGTGTCAGTCAGATGGGTTTGAGCCAGAGCACTGAGGAAGGAGCTCTATTAACAGATGATGAACTGTGTTCACGCTGTTAGTCTGCTTCATTCAGTTCTTGATAATAGAAAGCCCTGAAACAGGTAGAATAGCAATTTCGTAAGATGTCTTTTGGCAATAATTGTCTCCTTTTGTGATGCACAATTCTATACTCCTACTCTCCTTGGGGTTAGTTTTAACTCTTAACAATCATGTGAAACAGGCGATATCACCCGTTATACACCTTTCCCCGTTATACTTTTATTTTACATTTTACACCATTGTTGAAGGTGAAAATGATCTCAGCAGGGAGGTTGCACACAAAGGGACATGGGACAGATAAAGCACTGGAACATTGTGGCCCTGCTTCTCCCACTATATAAGATGATGGCAAACTTTTATATAATTAATGGTTCAGCCTCAACTGGAATATTGGACCCTAAGAGAGGACCTAACCATAGCCTCTTGACATTCAGTGGCATTATCATCTCTGAATTCCCCACTATCAACATCCTGGGGGTTACTGTTAACCGGAAACTGAACTGGGCTGGCCATATAAATACTGTGGCGACAAGAGCAGATCAGAGGCTAGGAATCCTGTGGCGAGTAATTCACCTCCTGACTCCCCAAAGCCTGTCCACCAACTACAAGGCACAAGTCAGGAGTGTAATGGAATACTCTCCACTTGCCTGGAGAGACATGAGGAGGAATTTCTTCAGCCAGAGAGTGGTGAATCTGTGGAACTCTTTGCCGCAGAAGGCTGTGGAGGCCAGGTCATACTGTCTTTAAGACAGAGATAGATAGGTTCTTGATTAATAAGGGGATCAGGGGTGATGGAGAAAAGGCAGGAGAGTGGGGATGAGAAAAATATCAGTCATGAATGAATGGTGGAGCAGACCCGATGTGGCCTAATTCTGCTCCTATGTCTTATGGTCTTATGGATAGGTGAAGCTCCAACAACATTCACAGAACATAGAACATTACAGCGCAGTACAGGCCCTTCGGCCCTCAATGTTGCGCCGACCAGTGAAACCAATCTAAAGCCCATCTAACCTACACTATTCCAATATCATCCATATGTTTATCCAATGACCATTTAAATGCCCTTAATGTTGGCGAGTCCACTACTGCTGCAGGCAGGGCATTCCACACCCTTACCACTGTCTGAGTGAAAAACCTACCTCTGACATCTGTCCTATATCTATCACCCCTCAATTTAAAGGTATGTCCCCTCGTGCTAGCTATCACCATCCGAGGAAAAAGGCTCTCACTATCCACCCTATCTAATCCTCTGATCATCTTGTATGCCTCTATTAAGTCATCTCTTAACCTTCTTCTCTCTAATGAAAACAACCTCAAGTCCCTCAGCCTTTCCTCATAAGACCTTCCCACCATACCAGGCAACATCCTAGTAAATCTCCTCTGCATCTTTTCCAATGCATCCACATCCTTCCTATAATGCGGTGACCAGAACTGTACGCAATACTCCAAGTGAGGCCGCACCAGAGTTTTGTACAGCTGCAACATGATCTCCTGGCTCCGAAACTCAATCCCTCTACCAATAAAAGCTAACACTCCGTACGCCTTCTTAACAACCCTATCAACCTGGGTGCCAACTTTCAGGGATCTATGCACATGGACACCGAGATCTCTCTGCTTATCCACACTACCAAGTATCTTACCATTAGCCCAGTACTCTGTAATCCTGTTTCTCCTTCCAAAGTGAATCACACTTTTCCGCATTGAACTCCATTTGCCACCTCTCAGCCCAGCACTGCAGCTTATCTATGTCCCTCTGTAACCTGCAACATCCTTCCGCACTGTCCACAACTTCAGTGACTTTAGTGTCATCCACAAATTTACTAACCCATCCTTCTACGCCCTCATCCAGGTCATTTATAAAAATGACAAACAGCAGTGGCCCCAAAACAGATCCTTGCGGTACACCACTAGTAACTGAACTCCAGGATGAACATTTCCCATCAACCACCACTCTCTGTCTTCTTACAGCCAGCCAATTCCTGATCCAAACCGCGAAATCACCCTCAATCCCATGCCTCCGTATCTTCTGCAATAGCTTACCATGGGGAACCTTATCAAACGCTTTACTGAAATCCATGTACACCACATCAACTGCTTTACCCTCATCCACCTCTTTGGTCACCTTCTCAAAGAACTCAATAAGGTTTGTGAGGCACGACCTACCCTTCACAAAACCATGTTGACTATCCCTAATCAAATTATTCCTCTCTGGATGATTATAAATCCTATCTCTTATAATCCTTTCCAAAACTTTGCCCACAACAGAAGTAAGGCTCACTGGTCTATAATTACCAGGGTTGTCTCTACTCCCCTTCTTGAACAAGGGGACAACATTTGCTTTGCTATCCTCCAGTCTTCTGGCACTATTCCTGTAGACAATAATGACATAAAGATCAAAGCCAAAGCCTCTGCAATCTCCTGCCTAGCCTCCCAGACAATCCTGGGATAAATCCCATCTGGCCCTGGGGACTTATCTATTTTCACACTTTCCAGAATTGCTAACACCTCCTCCTTATGAACCTCAATCCCGTCTAGTCCTATAGCCTGTATCTCAGTATTCTCCTCGACAATATTGTCTTTTTCCTGCGTGAATATTGACGAAAAAGATTCATTTAGCGCCTCTCCTATCTCTTCGGACTCCACGCACAACTTCCCACTACTGTCCTTGACTGGCCCTAATCTTACCCTAGTCATTCTTTTATTCCTGACATACCTATAGAAAGCTTTAGGGTTTTCCTTGATCCTATCTGCCAAAGACTTCTCATGTCCCTCCTGGCTCTTCTTAACTCTCTCTTTGGTCCTTCCTGGCTAACTTGTAACTCTCAAGCGCTCTAACTGAGCCTTCACGTCTCATCTTTACATAAGTCTCCTTCTTCCTCTTCACAAGAGATTCAACTTCTTTAGTAAACCACGGTTCCCTCACTCGACCATTTCCTCCCTGCCTGACAGGTACATACTTTTCAAGGACACCCAGTAGCTGTTCCTTGAACAAGCTCCACATTTCAATTGTATCCATCCCCTGCAGTTTCCTTCTCCAACCTATGCATCCTAAATCTCTCCTAATCGCATCATAATTTCCTTTCCCCCAGCTATAACTCTTGTCCTTTGGTATATACCTATTCCTTTCCATCGCTAAAGTAAACGTAACCGAATTGTGGTCACTATCACCAAAGTGCTCCCCTACCTCCAAATCTAACACCTGGTCTGGTTCATTACCCACTACCAAATCCAATGTGGCCTCGCCTCTTGTTGGCCTATCTACATACTGTGTCAGGAAACCCTCCTGCACACATTGGACAAAACCTGACCCATCTAAAGTACTCAAACTATAGCTTTTCCAGTCAATATTTGCAAAGTTAAAGTCCCCCATAACAACTACCCTGTTACTTTCGCTCCCATCCAGAATCATCTTTGCAATCCTTTCCTCTACATCTCTGGAACTTTTCGGAGGCCTATAGAAAACTCCCAACAGGGTGACCTCGCCTTTCCTGTTTCTAACCTCAGCCCTACTACCTCAGTAGACGAGTCCTCATCAAATGTCCTTTCTGCCATCGTAATACTGTCCTTGACTAACAATGCTACACCTCCACCTCTTTTACCACCTTCCCTGCTCTTACTGAAACATCTAAACCCCAGAACCTGCAACAACCATTCCTATCCCTGCTCTATCTATGCCTCCGAGATGGCCACAACATCGAAGTCCCAGGTACCAACCCATGCTGCAAGTTCACCCACCTTATTCCGGATGCTCCTGACATTGAAGTATACACACTTCAAACCACCTTCCTGCCTGCCAGTACACTCCTGCGATGCTAAAACCTTATCCATGACCTCACTACTCTCAACCTCCTGTACACTGGATCTACAATTCAGGTTCCCAACCCCCTGCTGAATTAGTTTAAACCCTTCCGAAGAGCATTAACAAATTCCACCCCCCCCCCCCAGGATATTGGTACCCCTCTGGTTCAGGTGTAGACCATCCCGTTGGTAGAGGTCCCACCTACCCCAGAATGAGCCCCAATTGTCCAGGTATCTGAATTCCTCCCTCCTCCACCATCCCTGTAGCCACATGTTCAATTGCTCTCTCTCCCTATTCCTCTCCTCGCTAGCACGTGGCACGGGTAACAAACCAGAGATAACAACTCTGTTTGTTCTAGCCCTAAGCTTCCACCCTAACTCCCTG